>NC_136421.1:170560995-171309745 GCF_052625555.1 Lactuca saligna
CACGCTTTCCAAAGCATATCATGCCTTTCCAGGGCAAGATCTTCAACAAGACACGATCTCCAACTTGGAATTCTAATGGTTTCCGTCGTTTATCAGCGTAACTCTTATGTCGGTCTCATGAAGCTTTCAGTCGTTCTCGGATCTGGATGATTTTCTCGTTGGCTTCGCAGATAATTTCAAGACCAATGAGAGCACTATCAGGGACTCGACTCTTGGCTAGCTGCGTGTCCCATACCCCAACCCAACACAGAGGGGATCTGCACTTGCGACCGTAGAGGGCTTCGAACGGGGCAGCCTTGATACTGGTGTGGTAGCTGTTGTTATACGAGAATTCGATCAAAGTTAAATGGATGTCCCATGACTTTCCAAAATCAATGACACATGCTCTCAGCATGTCCTTTAGGGTTTGGATAGTTCTCTCACTTTTTCCGTTTGTCTGAGGATGGTAAGTTGTACTTATGTCCAGCTTGGTTCCAAGAGCTTTCTGGAGGGACTGCCAGAACCTTGAGGTAAACCTGCTATCTCGATCGGAGATAATGGATACAGGAACACTGTGCAGTCGGATTATTTCTTGGATGTAGACTTGCGTAAGTCTTTCCCTCTTGAACGATTCTTTAATTGTAAGGAGGTGAGTGGATTTTGTCAAACGATCGACAATTACCCAAATGGTATCGTGCCCACTTGGAGATCTGGGTAACTTGGTGATGAAATCCATGGTAATCATCTCCCATTTCCACTCAAGTATCTCAGGTTGCTGGAGCAGACCCAAAGGTTTCTGGTACTCGACTTTTACCTAGGCGCAAGTCAGACACTTGCCCACGAAGTTTGCAATCTCGGCTTTCATGTTTGGCCACCAGTATTATTTCTTAAGATCCAGGTACATCTTGTCTGAACCTGGGTGAACAGAGTATTTGGTCTTCTGAGCTTCGGTCATGACAACGTCTCTAAAACCTCCGAACTTTAGAGTCCAGATTCTATCCATGAAACAGTAGACTTTGTCACCTGTGATCTCAAGTTTCTTCTCCATTCCTCTCAAGGTTTCGTTCAACACGTTTTCTGGTTTTAGGGCTTCTAACTGGGCTTCTCGGATCAGTACAGATAGGTGGGAATGAATGGTCATCGTCAATGTCTTCGCCTTGCGGCTTGAACTCTCCTTTCGGCTCAAGGAATCTGCTACCACATTGGCCTTGCCGGGATGGTAGCAGATTTCGTACTCATAATCACTGAGTAGTTCTACCCATCGCCGCTTCCTTATGCTTAAGTCTTTCTGATTGAAGATGTGCTACAGACTTTTATGGTCAGTGAAGATTGTGCGCTTAGTTTTGTAGAGGTAATGTCTCCAAATCTTCAGTGCGAAGACCACTGCTCCTAGCTCTAGGTCGTGAGTCGTATAGTTAATTTCGTGTGCCTTTAGCTGTCTCGAGGCATAAGCAATAACTTTTCCTCTCTGCATAAGCACACAGCCTAAACCCTAATTTGACGCATCGCAGAAGACAGCGAAATCCTCTGTTCCTTCGGGCAGGGACAGAATAGGCGCGCTGCACAGGGCTCGTTTCAATGTTTCGAATGCGGTTTCCTGCTTCTCACTCCAACAAAAGGGTACACCTTTCTGTGTCAGAGTGGTTAGGGGTTTGGCGATTCTGGATAAATTCTGGAAGAACCTGCGATAGTAGCCAGTGAGACCCAAGAATTGATAGATTTCTGTGGGTGTCTTCGGTGCTAACCAATTCTCTATCGCCTTGGTTTTGGACGGGTCCACATGTATACCCTCCTCGCTTACCACGTGACCAAGGAATGCTACCTTCTGAATCCAAAGTTCACACTAGGAGAATTTCGAGTTACAACTTCTCCGTTCCAAGTGTTTCCAACACTAACCTTAGGTGTTGCTTGTGATCTTCTTCCCTTCGGGAATAGACCAGTATGTTGTCAATGAACACGATGACGAACTTGTCTAGGAAAGGACGACACACCCTGGAGCCCTTTGGGAAACACATCGGGAAAGTTGCAGACTTCGGGGATGCTCTTGAGGTATTTAACTTCCCGTTTCTCATTGATTACATGAGCTAAGAATGTGTGACACTCCTTTCGCAGAAGCTTTTGAGCTGTGACGCAAGATATGATACGAAGACTGGAACTAAGTTTATCGCCGTAGATCATGAGAGTCTGGTCAGAGGGGAGATTGAGACGAATGGCTTTTTCATAACAAAGGATATCATCATGATTGGGACTCAACCAATCCATGCCAATGATAACATCAAAGCTCTTAATGGAAACTGGCATTAGGTCGATGGGGAAGGAATGATCGTTCAGGGTAAGGGTACAGCCTTTAAATATGTCGTTAGCGCTTTGTTTCTCACCGTTAGCCATCTCAATGGTAAATGTTTCGGTTAATGGTTGGGGATTATGTTTAAGAAAATGTTTGAATGAATGGATAACAAAACTTAGTTCAGCACCCAAATCGAAAGGGATACTAGCATAAGAGTTGTCGAGAAGGAACGTACCTGAGAAAACGGTGGGATCGGCAACTGCCTCCTCTCGTCCCATAGCTAGGAGTCTCCAAGTTTAACGCATTGTTGCTGCCTTGGGGCAGTTTCTCTTGAAATGCCCTACTTCACCACATCTGTAGCAGGCCTGTCCGACACCCGCTCCGGAAGATTGATTTGTTGATTGAGTTAGGGCTTTGCAGAATCAAACTGTATGCCCCTTTTTATCGCAGTTGGAGCATGATAGATCACGGTAGGGGCCGGGTTTATCGTGGAATTTGCACTTGTCACATAGAGGGAGGGTACCAGCATACCTACTGGTAGGTGTTTGGGTTGTGGATCCAACAATAGAAACAACAAGAGGGATAGTAGCAGCGTAGACTGCCACAGTTTGCTATTTCTTTGAAGACTCTTGGGAAGACTGACCCTTCTTCTTCTTCTAGAATTTCCTTTGCTCACCACTCCTCTTTGTCGGCTTAGGAGTGGTGGCTTCTTCTTCAATGCCATCACTATGGTCGATTAGGGTTTGCGCTAGGCATTTGGCACTATTGTAGGTGTCTGGCTTCGCAGCCAAAACATTTCCCTTAGTTGGCTGGGTCAGCCCCCAAATAAATCTCTCAATCCTTTTACTCTACAAGGTAACCATTCCCGGGTACAGAAGCGCCAAGTCATCGAATCTTGAAGTGTAAGTAGCGATATCAGAACCCTTCATCTTCAGGTTCCAGAGTTCATGTTCTAGCTTCTGCATTTCTCCCCGAGGGCAGTACTCCACAAGCAGAAGCTCCTTCAGGACCTCCCAACCCGTAGCATTGGCTACAGGTAAAGTTAAGGATTTGACTCGGCCATTCCACCAAGTCAGGGCTTTGTCGTTGAGGGTGCAAGCGGCTAACTTCACCTTATCAGATTCCGAACAGGCACAGATTTCAAAGATAGATTTGATTTTCTCGAACCATTGGGTTAGGGTAATGACACCTCCAGTGCTATTGAAGGGTGTGGGTTTCGTGTTCATAAAGTCCTTGTAGGAACACTCCTTCCGGTGTCCCTGTCTACTTTCCTGGTTTTGAGGCTGAGTTCCACCTCCTGGCCCGCCTAAACCAACGAGGTTCATTTGAGATATGGTAGCAGCCACAGCAACATTAACAATTGCTTGAAACATGGTGGGATCAAATGGAGAGGGAGGTGATGGTGGAGGAGGATTGTTGTTCTTTGAGCTGGGTCTTTTCTTAGGAGGCATCTTGATTTATAATAGCCAGGAAAGAGAGGATCATAAGTCCTCTGAATTGAATCAAGAGATATGGAACAAGAAATATCTCTTTATGATAGATATATAGTTCTAGTAAGCGATAAAACAGGAAAGATTTTTCAAAGCAGATAAACTATCGCTAAGGAAGGAATGAGTAGCACCACTCGGAATGAATTTCTACAACGTACTCGGCTCCGGCTAAAATACTCCCATATTATTTAATGTTTTGCTATAACGATGAGTCATTGTTTGGATATCAGGTAAGTTTTTAGGCATGCTGCACACCACAGTCACTCCCAAGCACATGTTGGCCGTGTCTCGGATGAATATAGTTGATCAGGCTATATTGACCCTAGACATGACTACATAACTATCCAGGTTTAACCGCAGCGCACAACACCCAATTACTTACGTTTTGTTCTACTCGAGGTTACAGATTCTGGCGGTTAGGTATACTTGTATACTTTTGAAAAATAATTATATTTTAAAGTATACTTTTAGTTCAGAGCACTTCGGCCCCTTAGTGTTTATAGTCTTATACCATGTAAGGTTTGGTATACTAGTTCACTATAAACAAGGGCTCTGATACCAATCTGTCACACCCCGAAACCAATGGCAGAAACGTTTCGGGGCGGAGGACGTCATGTGTAGTATCACAATCAATGTACATAGTAAGCATAGTAAACACAAAACATTACATTACATATGAATAATTACATTTGTTTGAAAGTAAAATGATATATGTATTAACTGTACAATAGTTTGAACAAAAATAAAGACGTGACTTCTATATGCTCCGTCTTCTCCAAAAGATCACGGGTACCTGTCTAATGTGGACCTGAGAATACAAGCAGTTTGAAAATCAGCATAAAGCCGGTGAGTTCATAAGAGGTTTGTTTTTTGAAAATGAACAAGTTTCATTTGGTTTTTAAAAAAGTGGTTATCCAAGAAAATCCCATATTTTCTTATATGTAAATTTTGGTTTTCCGTTTGTTATATGATCTGGTTATGTACAGTTTGTTATCCCAGGAAAAACCCTTATTTTCCTTATAATTCGTAATCGGTTATCTGTTCTGAATGTAGTGTACAAGTTTCTACCATACTTAAAGTGTTCGTGTGATGTTTCCTGAAAACCTGGTTATCCTTGAAATGTATGTTAGTTTTAACATGTATATAAAACTATTGTGCGAAAAGTAAACTAATTCATAAGGTTATTAGTTTACTAGATCCATTATTACCAACAAGTAAATCTCTGTTGTCAAAATTGTGAGTTCCATAACCATACGATAGACTAAATATGGCAATAATTAGTCCATCATCATTTTATGACTTTCATTACCCTTGAACCTTTCGGTTCGATTGTAGCTAGCAGCTAGGTGTGGGGTTGTCAATCCCGTATAGATCTATACACTCAAGTCACGCTTTCCCCCTAAGAGATTCTGGTTACGGGGGAGGTCCTCCACTCGCGTATCTCTGTTTGGTATTTCCGAGGATGTGTCTCCAATTATTAAGATTAACAAGTTTACAAGTAATAATGTGGAAAATCCTGTTTGTGATTTTGGTTATAACGGGGGTCCTCCACTCGCGTATCTCTGTGGAGTGTTACCGAGGACGTGTTCTAATGTTCTAGGTTAATGATTTTAACATAAATGAAGTGGAAAATAATTGGTGAAACATACAATATAACACTATATAATCAGGTTTGTGATTAGTTTGAAAACTAACTCTGCAAGCCAAACAGTTGGTTAAAACGATTTCCAGTGTTAAAAGTATATAAAATATGAAACATTTCAAATGAAATAATAACTTTAAGTACAAGATATTCTTGTACTTTTACTTTTATTCCCCCTGAAAACATTGAAAACATGGAAAAACGTAGGGGTATGAACTCAGCAGTCGAGAAGTGTGTTGGTTGGATGCTAAGTGTCAGTTCGGGGCTTGAGAACACGCGAGGTTCCTATGTAATACGAAGAGATATATAATTGTATCTAATTAGACTTTGAACAAATAATTAGACAAGACAGTACACTTCGAGATGTGAAAACACTTCAATTCAAGTGTTAGGAGTGACCCGGGTAACATCTAACGGTGTGTATGGCTTGAATATGGAGTTTGCTCTTCAAGAGTAAACTCTTAACGGAGTTTTCGGCCCGATGACCGACTCACCATGAGTTTACGGCCATAAACTCATGGTGGGGGTGTTCTATGATGCTTGATGGTCTTACAACTCTTGTGGGGTAATGCTAGGCTTGGTTTTAAGTCATTGGAAGGTAATTTGAACATCATAAGGACCATTTGAGGAGTTTATGGCAGTAAATTAGGAGTTTACAGCCTTAAACTCTTATGCGCCCAATCTTATTGTGCTTTGGTGGTCCTAGGTCAGTTAGAAGTGTTTCTAGTCCAAAGTACAAGCCATGGAAGGAAGTTATTGCACCAATTGACCACCTTATAGGAGTTTACGACCCATGAACCATTCCTTGGGGGGTTTACGGCCATCAACTCCTAAGTGGATGGTTTCTTGCATGATTAAGGTCCCTAACACATTGGTGGATGATTCTAGACTTTACTCCAAGGCTTAGCATGTGCTTAAGGGGCATTTTATCACCTTTAAAGGGGTTTACGGCCTATGAAATGGTGTTTACGGTCCAAGCATGTTCTTGGGCCGTAAACTCATGTTTACCCCTCAAATGATAAGGTTTAGGTGTTCCAAGTCCAGTATTGTAGGCCCCTAAGTCATATCTTTCACACCCCAAAACCAAGAACAGCGGAAACGTTCTGGGGTGGAGGACGTCATGTACAGTATCACAACAATGAAAAGTAGTAAAAAAGCAACAACATCATCCATTGCATTAATAATATAATTTTAATACAAGTGTGTTGTTCCAAATCTTGATAAACACTAAAGCATAAATCAAAATGAAAGAGGCATCTTGAACGAGCCCCATCTTCCATGAACCTTGCATCGGTACCTGTCTATGGTTGATCTGAGGATACAAGTTATTTTGAAAGAGAGTATCAACTTTAAAGCAGGTGAGATCATAAGTATTTTAGTGTCTTAATTTTTATGTAAGAATCTGTATGTATATGAATTTTAAGTATTGATAATGTATGTAAAACAACTGTAAACGTTTGAAAAACTCTAGAAATCCCTATGATTCCTACTAATATAGAACGGAGTCTTCTACCAAGACATAACTGATCTATATGTAGCCTTCTACCAAGGCATCTAGTGCCTGTGTGTGTCTCTTGTAAGAGTGTGTATTTTCCTAATTCTGACTATCATTAACCAAAAATATGGTTTCTACATTACCGTGCATTGTGTGAATGTTCACGAAGTGAATATAATGGGAAATGAAATAGTACTATGGTGTAGTGTCGAACTACAACCGTACTAATTACCTTAAGTCTAGGGTAATCTCGTAAGTACTGCAATATTTGTAATAAGTGATTGCCTCTGTACTCTTATTGCCTTATTTGAGGGATAAGGCATAATGTGATGGGCTGATGGCTAGATCCCAGGCTAAACGCTCCCCTATCAAAGGGATTTTGGGACCTTTACACGACCCCTGCGTATATGCAAGCCGTGAACATCCACATTACTATGATCATGTATACCCGATATAACTATCACAATGTGTTACGATTCATCGGTATAGTTAGATCCTGAACTCATTCCATGCTATAGCACCTAGTGATGTCTGTCCTACTAATGTATATGTAAGCGCACTCATGTAAACGTATCTATGTATATGTACTCATGTAAGCATAATCATGTAAAAGTATATGAACGTGTGCCTTTGCTACCCAAAGGTACTGAATTGACTGAGAGGAACTATTATGTCCATATATGTACACATGATATATAACTAATGTTTAAACGACCTTCGGACGGTACCCGATATCCTACCAGACCACATCTCAAGCGCGAAAAGGAAATAGGGTGGATAGCCTTCCTAAGTCCTTTAAACATTACTTATATAACTATACATATATAGGCATGCTTATAACAGGATCTCTGTAAACGTATCAATGCAAATATACTCGTGTAAATGTAATCATGTAATTGTAAAGTAATGTACTGTAATGTTCTATGTGTGCTAGCTGTAATGTGTTTTCTCTCTCTATCTAGCAAGTATTGACTCATGAATGAATTGACTCATTGTATGATATTGCGTTCTAGTGATGGTTCTAATATCTTCCTAAACTACCCCTACGGTAGCTTACTAGTAATGTAACTGGTATGTATGAATATGGATGTATACCCTTGCTACCCAAGGGTATTGAATGAACTGGAAGAACCTTTATGACTATATATGTACACAGGATATATAAAAAATATTTAAACGACCTTCGGACGGGTACCCGATATACCACCAGACCACATCTCAACCGCGAAAAGGAAATAGGGTGGATAGCCTTCCTAAGTCCTTTCAACATTTTTTATATAACTATACATATATAGGCATGCAATTTATAATATAAAAGTATAAAATAAGTTTTGTAAAACCTTTGAACATAATTATTATCTAAGAAAAGATCGACTTGATGTCAATCTATAAAACGGTTTGAAAGCATGGGTTTGATAAAACAGTTTAAGTATAAAGGAACATTTGTTTGAAACACAATGTCACACCCCCAAACCGGAATGGCGGAAACGTTCGGGGGCAAATGACTTCATGTGGTAACGTAAACAAATGAATACATAGTAAAGAAAGCAATACAACCATCATATATATAATTGAAAGTTTACATTGTTTAAAAGTGTCCATGTTCAAAATCAATTACAATATGATGTCAAAATATGAAATTAAACTGGCGCCGCAGCGTCCCTTCTCCAAAACCTGGTTACTACCTGTAATTACTGAATCCCTAGGACATACAAGTAGTTTTGAAAGAGTAGATCAGCATTTAAGCTGGTGAGTTTCATAAGTATTTAATGACAATGTTTGTATGAAATGAAATGTTTTTGTTCCTTGTTTGCTTGTTCCTAGAAAATCCTATATTTTTCTACTGGTATAAATGTAGCCTTCTTTCAGGACAATTGTTTGTTTCTAGTAAATGTACGTACGTATAAAATTTCCAATATGTCTGAAAAACTCCGTAAATCATTGTGTTTTTAATACTCTATGTGAGTTTTATAACCATACTATTGAAAAGGAATGCCTATACACAACGTTCTTCAGGCGTTGGAATGTTCTGACGTTTGTCACCCCAAATGGTGGACTGTAGCTAACAGTCAGGGCGCGGGTTGTCAAGCCCGTATAGATCTATACACAAACACCATGCTCCCCCTCCAAAGGATTCTGGTATATAATACAGGACTAGAAATGTGTACTCGAACGTACGTGAAGTTAATGTCTCACAAAACTTAGTATAAAACAGATTTACGTGTGAAAACGTTCGTTCGTTATTGTATATGAAGGTAGCTTCTTGAAATAGTAATTCCATGTATGTAAAAGTTCGTAGTATTCTCGTAAAACTATACCTATTATAGTTTCCTAAAAGTTTGTTTCGGTTGTATAATAAACCTTTAGTGAAAACATTCACTTGTTATGAAAAGTGTAGTTTTTGTAATGCCAAAACCGACACACAGAAATGTAGTATAAGCAAGTATCTGATTCCTTTGATAAAACGCGTAAAGTGAAAGTTTCTCATTTCAAAAGATAAAATGTTGTCGTGGTATAATTTGCATATGAAAGTTTCCCTTTGATAGTTTAAAATCACATATGATTCCTTTGATAAAACGCATAAAGTGAAAGTTTATATAACACACGATAATAATCGAGTGTTTTACTTGTATCCCCCCCCCCCCCCTCCCCCTTAAAAGCATGTAAAAGTACTCATAAAACATTTAAAATTGTGAATTATAGGGGTATGAACTCACTTGTAAGATCGGAGGTTGCGGGATGAAAACCGGACAGAATTTCGGCTCACGAAAGTGGATTTCCTCGGGATTCTCGGGAATCTCGGGGGCACAAACGACCTTCGGGACTCGAGCAAAGTGATCGGGGCTTCGGGGTAGTACGGGCACGGAAAACGAGGCAAGATCGTAAGAGAAATGAGAGAAGTTGTGTGTTTTTCCCAGAACCCTCGCATCTTTATTTATAGGGGGCTGAGAGACCTCGGTACGCGGGGCGTACTCGTGCGTCATGCGTAACCGAGTCCTCGGCTTCGGATGGGACGGGTCGGGGTAGTCTTGCATAGGGGTGACGTGGAGGAACCGAGACCAAGGCCTCGCGTAACTCGGATGGACCTGGTGACTCACCCTTCGGATAATACCGAATTTTGAATTAAATATATATATATATATATATATATATATATATATATATATATATATATATATATATATATATATATATATATATATATATATATATATATATTATTTAATAAATTTCAAAAATTCATATCTTCTTCATACGAACTCCGTTTTCGACGTTCTTTATATCCACGGGAAGGTGAGACCATACTCTACAACTTTCGTTTAGATTCCGTCGGCAAATTCATAAATTATTTTTATTATTTATTTTTAAAAGGTCGCGGTAAGAAAAAAAAATTTAGAAATTCATAACTTCTTTATCTGACGTCGGGTTTTGCCAGACTTTTTACCGCTGAAATACCATTGTCGAGACCTTCGATTCTCGTTTAGGTCATTCCGGCCAAAAGTCGCTCGATCTCTGATTCAAGTTTTTAGCCGTCTGTCGTTAAGCCGAACTTGAAAAATTCCAAACTTTCTTATATGAAGTCGGATTTGGGCATTCTTTTTACGTACGATCATGGTTTAATGACTTCTAACATAATAGGTAATTTAATTAGTGATTTTTGGATATTTTATTTTCGAAGTTAATTTTATTACAACTAACGTGGTTACAATACTTGACTTTTTAGGTCGTTTACATGTAGTTGAAATATCGGATTGTCACACACAATTGTAAATGAGTTTGAAATGAAGCGTACAGAGTAAAATGTACAACTTAATAAGGAGTTTTAATCATATAAAATGTTTATGAAAATCATTTGAAGGAACTGTTTGGTAAAACGGCTAATGAGTAGCCAATCATTTGAATGTTGCTTACTAATCACATGTGATTGATATAGTAACTAGCATGATTCTACTAGTATCCCCCCCCCCCCCCCCCATAAAACATTTAAAAACAGTTAAAACATTGATTAAGGGGTATGAACTCACTTGTTGTAAGTGATTGGAATGAACTGAAGAGGTAGGACTGCTAGGTGTTAAGTGAAGTCTTGAACACACTCTATGGTCCTAGTTAACATATAAATTCACATATATGTAACAAATTAGTTTATATAGAACTAATAAACAAGTCAAGACACCCTAGGACATGCTAAACACCTTTATCAAATGTTATTAGTCTCTATCATTGCATTTAAGTGTTTGTAGGGGAAGCTATTGTGTGTAGGGCTCAAGGAATACTCCATCATGAGGTTCACGGCCCTAATAACCCTACTAAGTGAGTTTACGGCCGTGAGCTCATACGTATGTGTCCATTTGATGTTTGATGCTCTATAAGGTCCTAAGAAGCATTTCTACTTAATGGATTGGGCCTTTGGAAGAGTTTAAGGCATAATATAACTCCTTTTAGGAGTTTACGGCCCTGGGACCATATCCCTTGGAGATTACGGTTGTAATCTCCCTTGGGAGGATGTTTATGGTGTTTTCAAGTCCCTAAATTAACTAGGAACTAAACCAGGCTTTTGTACTAGGCTTTAGAAGAGTTTATGGCACAATTTGGCACCATTTTATGGAGTTCACGACCCTAGAACTTTTTGGGTCGTGAACACCTTACTCTTGGTGTTCTAAGTGTGTTTGCTAGTCCTAAACTCATTTAGGTACATGTCCAATCTAGTCTCTTGGCTTAAGGGGGGGTTTTAGGGTATTTTGCCGCTTAAAAATGGAGTTCACGGCCCAAGAACTTCCTTGGCCGTGAACTCACTTTCACCCTTGATTCTTAGTTGTTTTGGTGGTCTAAACATGTAATGGTAGTCCCTATGTTGAGTTCCAAGGCTTTGAGGGACATTGGGCACACTTTTGGCCCTTAAAATGGAGTTTACTCTCCAAGTGTTTTTGGGCGGTAAACTCCCAAATCTTGGGGTTTTGATTCGATTTTGATGTTATAAAACATAATCTAAGCTATATAATACAACTAGATAGAATTACTCACGATTTGGGATAAAAACCCGAAGATCCGTGAGATAGAATTTGGCTTTTCTCTAGTTGTAAATGTAACTATTGACCAAATATGGTTCAGATTTCTATATATAGTCCTGGGATTTTTGGCAGAAAATATTTTATTCCCATAATGAACTCTAATATCATAGAGTATTGGAATAACAGTGTTGCACAAAACCCTAGTGCATCCACTCTCCTGATATCTCCTTAAGTATAAATCCTGAAAAACTGCTAAAGTTATACCTGAAGTCTGGAATTTCACTGTAATTGTTCTACTTCTATTGGCTTCAAATGGTTTGTTCAGAATGGAAATTTCGGGTTGTCACAATATCTAAGTTCCAAAAGTGGTTTGGAAGGGTTTTGAGGCTCAAAAACCCCATCTATGTGTGTTTGCTGCCCGAGGGTGTTCCTGGGCCATAAACACATGTTATTGGCCCTATTTCATGATTTTGCCACGAATTTGAAAGCTAAACATGTTAATCTATGAGCTAGGATGGATAACTTACCGATTTGGAGCTTGAATTGGGTGTTTTTTGGATCAAACTTGAGTTTCTAGAGAGAGAGTAGAGAGAGAGAGAGTGTGGAAAAGCTTCAAATGAAGCCCACTCAACTTTATATATGATTCGGATTTGGGACCCGGTGGAATTTTACCCGATACTGACGTTAAACGGGGCTTTTGGTCGTACCCGATTAAGTCGTCGTAACCCGACGTGGTCGAAACTATAAATTTTCCAAATAAATATTTGGTATGTTTTCACGCATTTCTAATGTGTTCCGACACTTATGATGTCAAAATAAGAAATCTCAATTTTATTAATTTAAAACAAAATTAACGGAAAAATTGGAACATAACGGCTTTACTGACAGAAACAGGTTACAATGATAGAAAGTTTTCGGATTGTCACAAATTTTCAGTCACGTTTTAAGTTTTTTTTAAACTTTTTATTTAAAATGAAATATTTATGTTTTATAAAAATAAAATCTATTTAAATTTGAAAAGTAAAATAAGAATGCATATATGGTTTTATCACTCTCCAAATAATGCCAAAGAAAATATGTTATTGTTGCGGCATCGAGAAATTAAAATGATACTTTGTTAAGTTGAGGTAGGAGTTAAAGATGCTACCACTCATTCTAGTTTAAGTGGATTTCTTTTTGTTTAATTTAAAAAAGAAAAAAAATATATTTCAACTTTTGGTTGTGTCCTACAAGTACATTGCGTGGCATTTCATAATTATTAATTTTTTAAAGATAAAACTGCATAAATTGTTGTTAGCTGAAAATTGTTATTAGCACTAGAGGTTCAAACTTTTCTTTTTGTTGCGAGTTTGATTGAATTTGCTATGAACTTTTTCTTAATGACGATTTTGTCCTTATTTTTTTATTCTTTGCAGTTTTTTTTATTATTTAATTGTTTTTTTATTAAAGGAAAAAATTAAAAAAAAAAATTTGTATTTTCGATTTTATTTTTATAATTTTTTATAACAGAAATAAAAATAAAAATAAAAATGCAATCTCTCTAAAAAAAAAAACCATCAATATTTTGAAAGAAGAAAATACGACTAAAGACTTTCTCCAGTGATTTTTATTTGTCTGAGCAACATCACATCTATCTTCACTTTTCTTGAGATGTACAACAAAGAAAAAACTATCAAATTTGTAAAATCAGGCGCATATATAAATCTTCTCATATACAAAACCGTTACCAAATTTACATGAAGATGAATAAATGGTCTAAAAAGAAGGAGAATGAAAGGATCGATTCCAGATATGGGAAGAAGGATAAAGACAGTCTAAGCGACCGGTCATAGCAAACGCTGATCATCGCTATCACAGGAAAACCTCGAGAAAGATTGAATCTGCAACTCCATAAAGACAATGATTAACGAAAAAGAAGCTCGGATATGCAATTACATCTTGACAAACATGACGACGATCCTAATGACCGTCGTCACCACCTCTGTAAACCCTAACTTAGTCTCCTTCCTTCTCCAACGGCTATGCTGCCTTTCTCAGATCTACGCCATATTTGTTAACTTGCAGATCATTACCATGTTATTCGAGTTCCTTAGTATACATATTAAAACCCTTGATGCTCATCAGATCTTAAAGATGAAAACCCTAGTTTCAGATGTGAAAGGTGGTGGCATTAGGTTTCATACAAGTGGCGTTCAAAACAGAACAGAGATGTTGGTGTAGCAATCAAATTAGACTATGAGGTAACGTGGACATGGTGGATGCAAGGAGAAACATGAAGTCTGGACAAGATCACTAGAGGTTGGAGTTTGACATACTAAATCACCGCCTTCTTCTGGTGGTTCCAACTGGGTGTGCTTTGAATAAGATGCTTCATAATCATCCTTTCGATCATCAAGTTTTGTGATGGACTTTAGCTTGTACCTATGTAATTTTTTGGTTTCTTTATCTTATTCGATGTTTTTTCCGCCATTTTTTGATGAATTTTTGGGGAAGAAACAACTAAAGAGTTATATTGAAAGAGAACTAATGAAGAAAGAAATGTGCATTAATGAGAGAGAAAGAGAGAAAATTAACAAAAAAAGAGAAAATCAGAAAAACAATTAACAAAAATCAGAAAATTAGAAAAACAATTAACAAAAAAGAGAAAATCATACTAACATGGGAAATCCATCATTTTGAAAAAAATCAGAATAGATTAGACCAAGCAAGCAGCAAAATGAAAACTTTGGACCTTTAGTGCTAATCCAAACTGTTTTGGATCACAGTGACAATTTTGAGCAAACCACAGGGATCATTTATGCAATTTAGTCTTTTGTAAAAGACTATTACTTAAAAGCTATTACATATTTAAAAACTGTTGCAAGTGTGTTGTACCATACACCATTAGATCCTCATATTCAAACTACTTTCCAGGTTACTTTCAGTTATATATATTCAATATAACTTTGTTTTAAGTTTTTTGAATAATATATTTATATTCTAATAATATTATGAAATATATTATAAGCAATTCGAGTATAATTTATATAATTTCAAAATTATTTGGTAAATTTCATATAGACACCTTTTGTGTTACATTGTCTATAATAAAATATTAATAAATTATAAAGTTAATCGGTAAAATTATCAAATATATTGAAATTAACCGTCATTTTGGAAAATGTAACAAAATAAATATGGTGTTCACTAAATGAACAATTTTATTTAATGTTATAGCAATTATTATATTTAATTATTTCATATAAACATCTTTAAAATTGTTTCATGATAATGATCTTTATATTCGATTTGCGTATAATTAAACCTAAATAAAATTTTGATTTATAATTGTTTTTAACTATTGTATTATTAATTTCAGTTTTGTTGAACAACATTCGCACATAAAAATATTAACAAACTTTTTGTTGCACTCAACCAACGTTTGGTATTCGATTTACTTTAGAGGGATGTAGATGTAGTCTACATCTTAATTTAAAAAAAAAATAGCTAGGTGTTTTTCTATGGGCCCAAAATGAATTAAGTGTTCGATATGTCAAATTTATAATTTTAATGAACAATTGGCTCTTTATTATGAGCTTTTGGTATAACTTTCTTTCTCAGTTGGAAAGCGGAATTGTTTGACTAGACAATACACGTTGGCTTTTAATCATTGTCCAAAGGTATCCACTATATAAAAACTATTCATGAAAATTTAGTTCTTGCGAGATCGCATGATATCGTATATAGTTCTTGCGAGACCGCATGATATCATATGGAAGCGGAAACTCAGAGCTCTACTATAATAGTAATTCAAAAGCAATCAAATTAAGCATTAGATTACGAACCCATAACGGTTTTCAAAACATAAGTGCCCTTCCAAAAATTGATGAGTCCGTATTGGTCATAATGCATAATAGATAATTGCGTTTTCGTCAACATATCGAAAGATACACCTGTTATTCTTTTGACCGACATATAGTTTCTGAGTGTGTAAATGTACTTTAATAGATGTACGACATAGACTAGATCTTACTCTCCAATTTCGTAACTGTTTATATTTGTAGACAATATCACGAAAAAGGTAACGCACCACTTGTTTTCAAGGGGACAAATCTTGTAACTTTCTCATTTTGGTGCGGTAGATTGATACACGTTCCTTAACCTTAAAACAGGTTGCAAAACAAAGGAGAACTTGGGTGCATATAGACTAATAGTTACGGGATAGATGCAACAAATGCCCAGATTATGACATGCTGAAAATTTTAGATTCAGAAAATGGTAGGTTTTTTTGTTCACTAGTATATTTGGTTGGATCATATTAAATAGACAAAATTAAGTGTTTTGTGATTGTGGGTGGCCAAAATAGACTGATTCAGTATTGTAGCTCCTACGCTTTTGTTTGTCGTGGTTTGATTTTATTGTCCCTGGTCCTTTTGATATCAAGACTTGTTTTTATATCATTTTCTTTAAAAGAGGAAAAAATAAATTAATCCTAATGCAACCCCACCCTCCTCCTCCCCCTCATATTCTTCTTCTTCTTCTTCTCATTACTTCAAATCAACACTCCACAGTCGCCAACGACACATGTTTTCCTGGTGACCATTTTTCCCGGTGGGAAGTTAAAGCCAACTACAAAATTTGGATTAGATGTACATTGGAAAAACATGAGCTAACAAAAACCCAGTCGTCGAATACCAATACTAACTTAGTTTCGGCACCACCCTTACCTCTAACAACTGCCATGCAACTTAAATCAGATGAAATGAGTCCAAAATGATATGAAAAAAAAGTAGTTACATTAAAAACAAAAGTCATATTGTCTACAAAAACATATAAATCATGCTCTAGAAAAGAAAACTAGATATCATACCTATGTACGTACCGTTTCACACCATTTCATCCATGGAACGTAAATCACCTAAAACAATACCCATAAATTAAGTGAAAGAAAACTAAAATCAAACTAATTAAAAATTGAAACCACAGACACAATCCAAGTTACCCAACAACGAAGTTGTAAGTACTAAGAATGATGAGCCACCGACATTAGTTCACAACTTATGGTCACCAGCAAGTGATCTTATTGATCCTCAAAACCCAAGACCAATCGTAACATGTCGTCGCTTTGGTTGGGTACTATATCGAAATTTAGTGTGTAGATATTCTTACCTCTACATCTTTGCTTAGCTATTTAGGCTTTCTACGAAGCAACTAATTTTCGGGTCTAGAAGGTTTAGGCGTTTTGGTGAAAATATATTTTTTTAAAATTAAAAAAAACTAAATAAATAAATTAATCGAAAATGGTATTAAATGATAAGAAAATATTATTACTATTGGATATTTAAGATATGATAAAATTTTGGTGTTGACGGAATATTTTTAGCAGTGATCGAGTGGTCAAAAGTGACAAATTGTTATAGTTGAGATCTAGAATGACTTATTATGAAGTATTCTAAGTTTCTATTTAGTTTTGGAGTCATTTTGAATGGATTTTTGTGATGATGGACAATAGTTACCATTTCTCAAAGCATATGAACATTTAAGCCTTTCCCTTTTTCCCCACTCGTTTGAACTAGTTTAGCCCCTTCTCCTTATCAATGGCGATTTTTGTTTCTCTAAAAACCCTAAATATTGATGTTTGATGCTCATCATCGAAGACTTAACAACCCATCATCAAATTCTAGTAATTGCTGGTATAACTCTTTCCATTTTTGCTCTTCGTTTCAAGTTATGGCTCATATATAGATTTACAAATCCGATTTACAAGGAGAAAATCTATTATTATTATTATTATTATTGTTTTTTTTTTCAATATTTATCTTCCTATATGATTTCTCATGCATTGATTCCTTGTATTTCCTTCTTAAATCCGAATTTCACCATGAATCTATGGATTTAAGTTGCTTGCCTACATATTTGAATACTATACACATGAACCTAAGAACAAAACATCATTCCTATGGATGTTTTGGGTTTGGAGGAACGTGGAGTGTGAATAATAAGTGAAGTATTGTTAGGTATTCATATTATAACCAAGTTATGGTTCATAATATGATGTTTGCATGTGAATTCGAACAATTTAATCCAAATTAAGAAGATCAAATAATTTATCCATGGTAAACTAGGTTTCCAAGATTATAATTAGTCATTTCATGGAGTTTAACGAAGGAAGTTTACTTTTATGATGTAAATTGGTGAAAATAAACTTTGGTGCATTGAGATCAAAGTACACTGGAAGTTTAATTTATTTTAGGCCTCTTTAGCATGCACAAGCCGTGTTAATATAACATATTTCGTGTATGGTCTTTTGTGAAAAATCATTGGAAATACTGAAAATATCAATGACCATTTCATTCGGAATCCTAAGCGTGTATACTTTTTTTTTTTTTTCCCATTTTCATGTTTTAATACGAGAAAGGTTTGTTTGTTTTTTTTTTAAAGTAGGTTTCAAAAATAAGAACTTGACAATTGACTTAACGGAACACTTTTGAGTTTTGAAAATAGTACATGTATTGGAAGGAGTAGTAGGAGAATATTTGTGAACTTTAAGTGGAAGGAAATTATCTACATGGCACTAGGTGGTGTTTGAAAAGCTTTGAGTTGAAGAAGTGTGTTGCTTACTAACAACTAGACCTCAGTGAGTACATACCGAAATTACATTTCTCTAGTACTTATTTAAAATGTTTTGAAAGTATTACTTATACCCATATGACATGCTTGCTATGTAGCCTTATAGAATATGTGTGAATGGAATGAAAATAAGTTTTGGGACATGTCTTCATTTGAGAAATGTTATATGGTTCTCCAATGTGACTTTTGTCATGACCCGGCCAACAACGGAAGTGACAGGTAGTGAGAAGACATATGAATCAAAGTCATTTGCATACATAGAACAATACAACAACATAACATAATGTATGAACTTTTATTTGATGTAAAAGGGA
The DNA here is from genome assembly GCF_052625555.1 of Lactuca saligna. Taxonomy (NCBI): domain Eukaryota; kingdom Viridiplantae; phylum Streptophyta; class Magnoliopsida; order Asterales; family Asteraceae; genus Lactuca; species Lactuca saligna. Next base: position 170,579,821 of record NC_136421.1, read on the forward strand.
AATTACATCATTCCTAGTCTAGAGGTAAATGAAATATGTGACTACTAAACATGCCTTAAGAGTTAGGCAACAATGAAAAACAATCGGGTGATAAATAAGTTGTGATCACATGATTATTTCAAGTTGTGTAACATCCAACTTCTTAATTTCCTAAGAATACATGTGGTTTGAAAATACATCAATATAATATTAGTGAGTTCATAGATTTAAAGTATTTGTATCAAAATGTTCTTTTAGACAAAAATTAGGTTTATTGAAAGTATATATATATATATATATATATATATATATATATATATATATATATATATATATATATATATATATATATATATATATATATATGGTGTGTGTGTGCACTTTTACATGATAAATATGTGTTTGTGTGGTATATTAGTGTTTTCCAACTTATATGAGCTTTTATGCCACACGTAGTATTTTACTATATACATAATTACTGTTTTAACTTATATGATTGTTTAATTTTAGGCATGTTGATCAAAGTTACATTAAGTTCATTGGACTTAGTCGTTGTTTAGACATTTATCACCCGATGTGACTCTTCCATCAAGGTTGTAGCTATCAACCAAGATAGTGGTGTCAACTTGTATAGATTTATACATAACTTTCCCCTTCACTTCAAATTTAATGATTATAGATAGAGTTCGTTAGTAACTATTAAACTTAGGTGATGAATGTATCTCATGTAACCCATTGAGTGAATAGCACTAAATGTTGTAGCCCTAACTTTATAAGTTCAAGATATGAGTCATGTAACCCATTGAGTGAATATCACTAAATCTTGTAGCCCTAACTTTATAAGTTCAAGATATGAGGCTAATGTTTGTGTTGTATAATTATAATAATAATTTATAATTATACTGATTATTTTTCTTCTAAAAATTAAACATGGAGAGTAACAGAAGGGTATAGTAAATATACATACTCTTGATTTCAACTATACGAGCATATCATTATAAAAATGTAGCAATTTAACAATAATTTTTAATATAACGATTAAATAGATTTTTATATAAACAATAATAAATAAATGACGTTTACATAAATAATGATATAAGACATGTATTATCACCCGAAAACAGTAAATATGTTTAAAATGGGGATGTGAAACTCATCTGATTGAGATGGTACATTCGTGGAAGCATTAACTCGTTAATTAAAACTTCAGTTTTTCCCTTTTGAATGACATAAATACGGATATTACTATGTCTTATTTTTCGTTTGTATTTTATAAGATTATATCAATTAGTTCAAGATCCTTCAATAATCCCAAGAAATATGTCAAACTCTATCTAATAAGGATTAACTAGGTAAGATCATACCGGAGATGGGATCCGTTTGGTATGTGAAGTACACTTTTTGGAAAATCTCTTTTAAACACCTCACTTAATCTAGCCTAGAAATCACTCCTATAAGTAGATCAATCAATATTTTGACTAGAATTATTGATAAATCATATTTAATGGTTCATAATAATGATTGTGAATATAAATATATATACTAGGTGTAAAACCCATGTATTACATGTGTTTAATTAAATATATATATATATATATATATATATATATATATATATATATATATATATATATATATATATATATATATATATATATATATATATATATATAAAATTTTAACAATTTGAAAAGTTTGAATTTATAAGAAAAATAAGAAAAATTTGAATTATTAAAATTAATAAGACTTTAATGTATTGAATACATTACATATATAAATTCTTTTTAATAAATACTTTACATATATATTACCTTACACATTAAATGTGGAATTTTAATTTAATAAAATGAAAAATACAATAAAATGACAAGTGGAAAATAGAAAATTTTAAAAATCTAGAAAATGTCATATGTCCAAATGAATGAGAAGAGGACATGTGGCAAAAAAACCCTTCATTTATTATAGTAGATGTTACACTTACAATATAGTAAGTGTATCTTAACTTATAGATATTTCTAACAAAAGTTTGGAAACCTTGCAGACATAACTTCGACTCTGAATAATCCTTTTCTTCAGACAATATGATGCCTCAAAGCCTCATCGTTGTGGCCAAAAGCTCAGGAAAACCAAGGCTTAGGGTGCAGGAATTTTTCCATAGAAAGGAAGTTGATTTGTGAGGAAAGGAGCATATTTTTTAACCTGTTTATTGGTCCAATGCTAGGAGGGCGCATCGCGCCCCTTCCTATGCACGCTGCGCCTCGGCGTGGGCCGAAAGAAATGCTTACATGTATAGCTATTTGTAACATCTGAAAATCAAGGCAAAATAATATTTTTAAAACCATTTCAAAATCCATAAGTTATGACCATTCTAAGATTTCTGACAAAACCGGAAACACCGATTAAACGAAAAACGTGAAGTTTCAATACAACAGTTTTTAGCCTTATGTATCTAAATAAAAGTTGTAGATATCATTAAACCGTAAACGTACGTAAAAAGAACGTCCAAATCTGACTTCGTATGAGGAAGTTATGATTTTTCCAAGATCCGGATATAGCAGTAGACAACCAAAAACTCGAAATACAGATCGAGAGACTTTTGGCCAAAACAACCTAAATGAGAATCGAAGGTCTCAACCAAAGTAGCGCGATGGTAAAAAGTCTGGCAAAAACGGACGCCGGATGAAGAAGTTATGGATTTTTAACAGGCTTTTCCAATCCCGGTCTGTTAAAAATAAATAATTAAAAATAAATTCAAAAGTAGCCGACGAAGTCTAAACGAGAGTTGTAAAGTATATTCTCACCTATGCGTGCACATAAAGAATGTTGAAAACAGAGCTCGTACGCGAAAGTTACAGATTTTACAAGTTTGAGACCCGAAATCCGAGGCTGTCAGGTTGGCCGCGACGTGGCACAGTTGGCTACGACCCGGCAAGTGACTGAGGGCGTCCAATCAATGGAAGAGGATAAGATTGCTCACCACGATGTGGCACATTTGGCCACGCCATGGCACGCAAAATATGCCGCTATAAATAGAAGCTTAAGGGTGTCGGGTTTGGTGCTCATCTCTTTCCATCTAAGTGCTATTACTTTGCATAATTACCTCGATAAGCCATCCCGAAGCCCCGGTTTTCACACTTAAGTCCCGAAAGAAGTTCTACACTCCCGAGAGTCCCAAGAATCCTGAGATTTTCTTGCATTTTCAGCTTTTTCTGTCAAAGCTCTGCTCGATTCTTCTCTCGACTACTTCAAAGCAACCACTTCAATCAAGTGAGTTCATACCCCCTTTTATACACCTTCAAATACTTTATGATGTACTTTTAATACATTTCAAGGGAGAATACAAATAAACACCCAGGTAATCCCAAGTGAAAACGTGAAAACACTTTTGTTATATCTTGCATGCACTAGGCTTATACAAAATGCATAATATTCAGGGCAGCCATCCTTGTTAAACCATTTTATGCATTCAAACAACTTAAGATTTATGCTTAGTCAAACATTGTTAAATAGAATAAACATTGTATACAAAACTATCACCTTAATACAGACTTAGTTAAGAACTCGTGAGACATTTACATCTTCGACGCTACCTTTTTGCGAAAAGGTACAACTTAAAGTCCTGTCTATTATAACCAGAGTCTCCCGTTGGGAGAGCATGTCAAATGTGTATAGATCTATACGGGAAGTCATGATCCCGCGCCATGACGGTTAGCTACAGTCCTTTGGGTGACAGTTTGTCATAAACGTTATGACGCCTGAAGACCGTCACCACAGGCATATTATGTTTAGTATGGTTATAAAACTCACTGGATAGACAATTATTATGGTATTATGATTTTATGAATGAGTAACTATTAAAACTATTCTTCATCTAACAAGTGCGAACTTCTTATAGCTTTATTATATAAAACTATGCCTCAACCTTTAAGCATGTCGGTTGTTTGCGATTTTCGGTCTTAGAGACTGCCTATTACTTTAGGAAAATAAGGGATTTTCCTGTATCTAAAACAATCAACTAATAGGCAAATAAGGGATTTTCCTAGTGCAACTATTTACAATTCACAACACGAACATTCATATGCATTTCATACTTTTATAAGAAAATAAGGGATTTTCTTGGAAAACACACGAACTTTGGAATGACATACATTTCACAAAACCGCTTATGAACTCACCAACTTAATTGTTGACACTTTTTCTTTGAAATAACTTGTATTCTCATGGAACCGCTAAGCAGGTTTGGAAACCAACTTTTGGGGATTAACGCTCTGACATTAATTACTTCTTTTGAAAGATGTTTATGTATTTATCTTTTGAATATGTAACAAACACAATTATGTAAACATTTTGAAACTTTTATATATATGGTGGTGTGTACTTTCCTTACTATGAACTGTTATGATATTGAATATGACGTCCTCCGCCCTCGAACGTTTCTTCCGTTCTGGTTTGGGGGTGTGACAGATTGGTATCAGAGCTTTGTTTATAGTGAAGTAAGTATATCAAAACCATTTTTGGTATACAACTATAAACACAACTGGGGAAAAACACTCTAAGTAAGAGTCATACTTTTAAAAATTAAATTTATTTAATTTTTGTAAAGAAGGCATGCATTCATTTCATATTAATAGCAGTGTCATAAATTGATCAATATAGAAGTATTATAAATAAATTGTGTAGTGCAGGTGTGCCTTGGGATATGTAATCGGAACTGGGATGAATATAGCCTGATCAACTATATTTGTTCGTGAGCCGACTAACGTATGCTAGGGAGTGTCTGTAGTGGACAACAAATTTAAAACTTACCAACATCATATCATTAAGAATACTATGGGAGTATTTCGATATCTTCAACCGTCAGACTTAAGGGTAAAACTTTAAGTGCTTTATCTTATAGTCAACTCTTAAACCTATTCTCGTGTAGACTCAATGGTTGGATTTCATCACCCCGGCGACCCCTACTACCCCAACCAAGGTAATGAAGGATGGATTGTAGACGACCCCGAGGAGGAACCCATGGAAGACGAGGAAGAGGAAGATTCAAATAGCTCAGCTTCAGATCCCGAGGTAATCAATCCACCAGCCATCCGACCTCCATCTGCTTGACCTCCTTTTAGGATGGGATTTTAAGGACCAACTCCCGTCTGGGGAAGCCACATCCATCATTGGAGCCAACAGCAAGGAATGCATCCTCCTTACGGTATGTGTCGGGACTTCTACGATGTTAGCGGAGGAAGTTCAGCTGATCGAGCACTCCCAGTTGTGGTAGGCAAACTTGCCAACCAGGATTATTGTCACACCCCGCTAAAGCGGAAACGCAAGGTATGACAGCGATAACGGTTTCATTGCAAAAGATAAGGATACATCACCATAGCAGTATTTAAAAGTTTACAACCCATAGTTTAAAAAGAAACAAAGTACAAGTTTTTCCAAAATAACATTGTTCAAAGATAACTTCATAATTAACTTCAACATGATGCAACATGCTCTATGATGATGAATCTTTATATCCACTTACTAATTATTTTTTGAAAAAGCATGTAAAACGAGCGTCAACTATGAAAATAGTTGGTGAGTTCACAAGTTTATAAATCGAGCTTGAAATAAGGTTTTTCGTGAATACAAGTACATTGCTTTAATGAGAAACAAAGTTGATTGCTATTAATGAATACAAGTTTATTGCTATAACGAGAAACGAGTTTGTATGTGTATGAGTAAACAATGAGTCTCAACCAAACCTATGACTGAAGTACTATCAAGATCTATACTTATCATTCCATAGATGAATATGGTATCATGCACTCCAGCAATAGGGCGAGTGAGGAGTTGTCAATTCCTAATAGCGTTATCCATAATGAACATTGGCTCAAAAGTTAATGGTTAGAGATAAGGGAAGGGCCTTAGTACGATAAGTTCTCATGTTCCGTGTTGCATAGACATACATAAAGAGACATAGCAATACAATAGCAATCATGTTTGATAATAATCAATTTAAATACAACATGCAAATAGTAATTTTTCTGGACATGCTTTTCCACCCTAAAACATAAAAACTGAAAATAGGGGAGTGCGTGAATACTCACAATGTTTCGAGTAGATACAAGTAGTGCCTCGGAATGCACCAACGTCTTACTACCGGGATCCTACGACATCAAACACACACTAGTGAGTTTCTATGTCGAAATCTAATGCTAATATACTAAACTCTACATATAGTGAAATGCCAATTTATGTTTTAGTATTGGATTTTATATTAATTGGTTACACTTTTTCTGAAATAATGAAATTCTACAAGTCGTGCGATTAATTATAACTTTGGAATATTAATTTTCCAGATTTAATAATATAAATTAAAGGTATTTCTACACATTTAAAAGTGTTTTATATTCCTAAAAATGTAAAATATTATCAAACAGTTTCTAAAAACTGTCAAACCTTGTATTTTCATTGTAAATACAATAGAGGTTTTCCATAAAGTTTTCCTTGAATTTTTAATATGGTTAACGGTTTTTCAAAATTTTAAGTCTTCTTAACAACATAAATTCACGAAAAATAGCATTCAAAGGATAAAAATTCTCAAACTTTTTATTTTACTGTTATTATACAATACTAAGCTGGGAAAAATATAAAAATGGATTTCCAAGCTGTTTAATTATATTTCATGATTTTTGAGCATTTATTCCAATAAAAATTGAAATAAATAGAAAACAGTTTCCAAAATTACCCAAACCTTTTATTTAACTGTTCTTATACATAACTAGGCTGAGAAAAATATAAAAGATATTTTTCAGTGGGTATTTCTATTTTTCCTTGTTTTATTCCTTTAAATAATCATTAATTGATGAATAAATAATAAACAGTTAAAATAAATTACGAAAAATTTTTGTAACATCATTTACAGTATAAGTAATCTGGGAAAAATACCAAAAGTGGTTTTCATATTGTATAATCCGGTTTTGGGTATTTATGTGTATTTAGGTGTATTTAAGTGTATTTAACTTTAGAAAATAGGAGAAAAATAGTTTACAGCAGATAAAAATCACCAAAATTTTTATGTAACCTCCTACTGTAAAACATGATGTTCTGGTAAATTTTCATGAATTTTAGATAATCAGAACTATTTTCCTATTTTTAGGCCATTATAATTACCAAAAATCGGGAAAAATAGTAAGGCATGATGAAAAATTCTGAAATTATTTTTCTGCGTTACCCACCACAGGTAAGGGCTGCGAAAATTGTTAGATAAAATTTTAACACTTTCTAAAGTGGTTTTGTGATTTATTATATCCAAACAAAAAGAAAAATCGGAAATCATACCAAAGAGCAACAAAAATTGATGAAATTTAGTGGGGGGTCATTATTCACCATAAGGGTCATCCATGAATTTATTCCGGAATTATAGACCTCTGGAAGTATTTTATGTGATTTATTCCCTTGGTTTCTAACAATAATTTTAATAAATCAAAGAAATAATAAAAGCTATTGGTATTTTACAGATTATCACATGCATGTGAGGGATTTCAAAAGGAAAAATGTTCAAAATTTATTCAGAAGGGACATAGGGTATTGAACCCAAACAAGTTAAGAAATGTTGCATATAATGGTGCATGAGATGTAAATGTGGTTGAAGTTCATGAATTTGAGTAGCCCATTCAGTGAGGTTTTAAGCCACGAAATTTCAGCTATCATTCACTGGATATGTTAAGTTTCTAAATTATTTTTCCTCATATTTATGGTTGGGTTTAAGGCCATCAATCACGCAAAGCAAAAATGGTGATCACAGAAAAAGAGCTGTTCGCGCAACCATTTTTTAAAAATTTCCAATAATCCGATATTTAATATTTTACAGTGAGACCAGTTGAGTTTGAAAGTTAACTCGTGGAACTATCCAATACAAAAAGAATATCAGGGTTTGGTTAAGTAATGACCGAGTTATGGCCGTTCAAAGCTGAACAATGTAATCTGGCAGATTGCATGTTTGCTTTGAGTGCATTCTTAGGGCATTTTGACAAGAACAACATGCATGCTTCTGTTAAGGTCCGATTTCTAGCACATGCATGGAGTGAATGAGCATCCAAGATGTACTAGAAATGGTTTAAATGTTTTTGGTCATGCAAGAACACAAAAGAAATGGAGAAGAAGATGTAATACTCGGTTTTGAAGTCACATGAACACATGTGCATCTTTTTCACTCCTTGCATGGGTTTGATCCCGGATTTTCACCATCTCAAACACATGCATTGTGTTATGGTGAGAATATACAAACCACAAGAGAAAAGTAAGGATTTCTAGCCATGGAAGGGCATAGAATCCGAAGAGTATAGAAAACCATGAAGAAGAGGAAGTAAAATCATGAAACCATTAGGGAGGATTGTGTTGTTTACCTTGGTTTTGATCTTGAGAGAAGCTAGAACACTTCAAGGCCTCCTTAATCTCGAAATTTTGGCAGAGAATGGAGGATTTTCGTGAGTTAGAGAGAGAGAGAGAGAGAGAGAGAGAGGAAGAGAGTTTGTGTGTTAAGAGGGTGGAGTGTGAGAGAGAGAGTGAAGAGAGAAGTGGAAGAGTGAAGGTTTAAGTTTAATGATTGAGTTTTGGGAAGAGAGAGGACATGGGGAGGGAAGAGTGGCCGGATTTTTGAGGCATTAAAGCCCTCTCTCTCCTCAATTCAAATTTTATAAAAATCCCTCCTTAATTTTTATAAAAGTGATTCTTTAAGCAATTTTTGATTTATTTAAAAATCTTGTTTTTAACTAATAAATTATTATTAATGCATGATAATTTAAATTTCTATTTCATTGGTATAATCCATAATTTGATTAATAAAAATTTGATATTAGGAAGTTTATAGCCAAATTTTATAAAGTTTTTAAGCTTTAAGGTTTATAAATTTGGATTTTTGGCTCTTTAGGGTTTTTGGAATATTGTTTGATATTCACCATCACATTGAAGCATAATTAGAATACTTTAATTTGTTTTTAGGGTTTTATACCCTTTTTCAATTGTAACAAAGTTTGAAGTTTCATTCTAATTATAGCATTGACATTTCCTATTGTAGTTAAGCAACTTACTAGAACCGTAAGTGTCAAGTATATTAGTCCTAGATCTTAGTTGAATCCTAGTTTATGCAAGATTTTGACCTAATTTATACTCCTAGGCCATGGCATGTTGTGCATGAATGGTTTTTATAAAGATGCATGAGTCCGAGAATGACCTGAATTGACAGTTGTCACAGTTATCAATCCGAAGTCCAAGCAAACCGGATTCGTGATGTTGACATAAGGATGGAAGAGAACACAGCTGATATCCGTCGCTTAGACATGCTATAAGGGAATGCTCAACTCCACACCAACTCCCTCCAGGAGCAAATGACTACAGCTCTCTCCGAAATGAAGGAATTGAGGGAGCAACAAGCTGCCTTTGACAGGAGCCTAATGGGAGCCAAGCACTCGGATTTAGAGTCAAGCTCCAAGCGTAATCCGCGCAGCAAGTAGTGCTCACCTAACTCCCAAATTTTGATATAGAATAGGACCATCGGCTAAAAGTCTTACTTTCTTAACTTCCTGTAATCGGAGACCTTTAGAAAGGTCAATTTTGTTCTAACATTGGATGTAACACAACCATATGTTTAATATATATATATATATATATATATATATATATATATATATATATATATAAGGCATACCCTTTCGTGTGTTAATTATGTGCATTTCTTTCAAGTTCATGAGTTTATCTATTGCTATCCAAACTCTATTTGTGAATCAAACTCAAAACCCGGTGTGGTCTAAACCAAAATTTTAAAACTATTAAAGATAGCTAACTCATTCAACCCTCGACCACCAAAACTTATAATCTTTTATTTTTATTTCTTGGCAGCGCGATGCCTCCTCATCCAAACCTAAGACCCAGACCGGGCACGGTAACAACACCACCTCCACCACCAGCTTATGATCCGGCCATGGTCCAGGCTGCTATCACGGAAGCAATGACCGCTGCCATCTCACAAATAAACTCCAACAGAAATGGAGGGGCAGGAAGCAACACAAATCATTCCAACCATGGTACTGGTCATGGTCATGTAAGGTAATGTACTTACAAGGAGTTCTCTAATGGAAAGCCAAAAACTTTTAATGGCACAGGGGGAGTCATTGCACTAATGTAATGGTTCGAAAAGACCGAAACGGTCTTTGAGATCTGCTCTTGCCAAGAAGCGAGCAAAGTCAAGTTCCCCGCTTGCACCCTCATTGATCGCGCCCCCACCTGCTGGAAAAGTCATGTGAAGTCTGTGACTCTCACCGTCGCCAACGCCTTAAGTTGGGATGACTTAAAGGTCCTACTACTGGAACAATACTGCCCAAGCGGCGAGGTACAAAAGCTATAGCAAGAGCTCTGGAATCTAAAGATGACTGGGTCTGACCTAGTAGCCTACACGGCCAGGTTCAGCGATCTTGCCACCTTGTGCCCTGCCATGGTCAACCCAGAACCGAAAAAGGTTGAAAGGTACATTTGGGGGTTGTCACCCCAGATTCAAGGTCACATCTTGGCCTCCAACCCTATCACTTTCAACAGCACTAAGCGCTTGGCTCAGCGACTCATCGACCATGGGGTCAAACACGGTACTGTTGCAACTACTGTCGATCCATCAAAGGAGGTACAATGCCAGGGAAGGCCTTGGAACAAGAGAAGGGGGAAAACCCTACAGGGGAACCCCAAGAAACAACAAGTCGTAGTGGCTCTCACTGTTACTGTCCCTGCCACCACTACACCCACAAGTTCTTACAGTAGGAGATTTGTGAAGTGCAACCAATGCAGCTTCCACCACCACGGTCCTTGTAGTGACTTCAAATGCACAAGGTGCAATAAGAAGGGGAATACGACCCGCTTCTGTAAGGAGCCATCCCAATAAACCGCCCCCACTTCTAATGTCGGTGTAAGTCGTTCTTGTTTTGAGTGCGGAGCCACGGGACACTACCGTAAGGACTGCCCGAAAGCAAACAACAGGGATACCAACAGAAGGGGCCGAGTTTTCGCAATGGGATATGATGAAGCCGTTGCAGAACCTACTATTGTTATGGGTACGTTTCTTCTCGATAACTCGTATGCATGCATTTTGATTGATAGTCGAGCGTAGAGGAGTTTTGTGAGTCATAACTTTAAAGGCCTATTGAAACAAAAACCCCAATCATTAAGTGAACCATTTATAGTAGAAATGGCCAACGGTAAAACAGAAGGCATTAGCGAGATATATTTAAACTGTACCCAAACTCTAAACAATAATCCCTTTCCAATCAACCTCATGCCAGTCTCGATTAAGAGTTTTGATGTCATCATTGGCATGGACTGGCTGAGTTCTCATCATGCGGACATTTTGTGTTACGATAAGGCTGTTCGCCTTAATTAGCCAACCGGCGAAACTCTCATAATCTATGGTGAAAAACCCAGTACCACTCTTCGTATTATCACATGTATCCAAGCTCAAAAGTCCGTATGCAAGGAATGCCACGCGTTTTTGGCACATGTCGTGGATGTGAAACGCGAAGTCCGGGACATCAAGAGTGTGCCATACATAAGCGAATTTCCCGATGTTTTTCCCAAAGATCTTCCAGGAATACCACCAGCAAGACAAGTCGGATTCGAAATCGATCTGATTCTCGGAGCTACTCTAGTAGCTAAAGCACCCAATCGATTAGCCCCAACAGAGATGCAAGAGCTATCCAGCCAACTGAATGATCTACTCAGCAAAGGATTCATCTGGCCGAGCTTCTCCCCTTCGGGAGCATCGCTGTTGTTTGTGAAAAAGAAGGATGGATCATTTAGGATGTGCATCGACTACAGAGAGCTCAACAACTTACCATCAAGAATCGATATCCTCTACCCCGAATCGACAACTTGTTCGACCAACTCCAAGGAGCCAACCACTTCTCCAACATCGATATGAGATCGGGATATCACCAGCTGCGAGTCTTGTAGAGTGATATTCCCAAGACGGCCTTCCGAACAAGATACGGGCACTACGAGTTTGTAGTGATGCCATTCGGACTAACGAATGCCCCTACCGTATTCATGGACTTAATGAATCGAGTGTGTCATCCATTCTTGGATAAATTTGTGATAGTATTCATAGACGACATACTCATTTATTCAAAGAGTAAAGAAGAGCATGGTGAACATCTAAGACAAGTCTTAGAGACATTACGAGCTGAGAGACTTTATACGAAGTTCTCAAAATGTGAGTTTTGGATTAGGAAGGTAGACTTTCTAAGTCACGTGACCATCGAAGAAGGAATCCACGTGGACCCATCTAATATCGAGGCTATCGAAAATTGGTCTGCATGAATTACACCAACGGAGATTCGCCAATTTCTAGGCCTTGTTGGTTATTATCGAAGGTTCATTCTGAACTTCTCCAGCATCGCAAAGCCTCTTACCTCTCTAACTCAGAAAAGTGTGACCTACAACTGGGGAGAAAAGCAAGATTTTGTATTTCAAACCCTGAAACATGCCCTATGTAGTGCACCCATTCTTTCTCTTCCAGAGGGGATCGAGGATTTTGTGGTGTATTGCGATGCTTCGAACCAAGGGTTGGGATGTGTGCTAATGCAGCGAGGAAAGGTTATTGCGTATGCCTCACAAGAACTGAAAACACACGAAGTCAACTACACCATGCATGACTTAGAACTTGGAGCTATGGTCTCTAAAAATTTGGAGGCACTACCTTTACGGTACCAAGTGCACCATATTTACGGACCACAAGAGCCTCCAACACATAATCGAACAGAAGGAGTTGAACATGAGACAACGAAATTGGGTCGAATTGCTCAACGACTACGAATGTGAGATTCGATACCATCCGGGAAAAGCGAATGTAGTAGCTGATGCCCTTAGTCGTAAGGAGTACTCTGGTCGAAGAGTGAAGTCATTAACTATATCGATCCATTCCCATCTATTGACACAAATCAAGGAAGCTCAAATAGAAGCCTTGAAACCCGAAAACGTGACAGGTGAAACCCTTAGAGGGATGGACAAGAATCTAGAAATCAAGAGTGATGGAGTGCGCTACCTCATGGACCGAATTTGGACACCAAAGTTTGGTGGGTTCAGAGAAATAGTTATGAACGAAGCACACAAGACCCCATACTACGTACACCCAGTTTCAGATAAGATGTATGTGGATCTCAAACAACTCTACTAGTGGCCAAACATGAAAGAAGAAATTGCTATCTATGTGAGCAAGTGTTTGTTTTGCACCAAGATAAAAGTAGAGCATCAGAAGCCCTTAGGCATACTCCATCAACCCGAAATACCTGAGTAGAAATACGAACAAATTTCCATGGACTTCATAACAAAACTGTCACACCCCAAAACCAAGAACGAAGGAAACGTTTTGGGGCAGAGGACGTCATGTAAAGTATCACAACACAGTATAACAGTAAACAAGCATACAACATCATCCATTGCATTAAATATATAATTTTAATACAAGCGTGTTTTGTATAGTTATAGACACCAAAAATGTAAATCAAAATAATAAGATGAGTCTCGAATGCGCTCCATCTTCTCAAAAGCTAGATTCTGTACCTGTCTACTGATGACCTAAGAATACAAGTTATTTTGAAAGAGTTTATCAGCATTAAAGCTGGTGAGTTCATAAGTATTTTAATGTTGATGTTTGTATCAAAATGTTTGAACGTAGTTATAAACACGAGTTTGTAAACATTGGTAATATAAGTATGTGAATGTTTGTAAGTGTTTGTAAAAGTTTGAATCTCTTAGATAAACCTATATTTTCTATTAAAAGTAGCCTTCTACCAAGGTGTAACTGTTTTGTATGTTCTTTATCGTAAAAGTGTGTAATTTTCCCTTGATAACTATCATTAACAAAATATAGTTTGTACATAAATGTTTAAGTGAAAAGATCACTAAATATGTAAAGGGGTAAATTAATGTAGTATTATAGTGTTGTATTATAGGAACTACTACTATACTAACTACCTTAAACCAGATTTATATTAAGGAATCATGTGATTAATTGTACCATACTATCGACTAGGTAACAACGAAAAATGTAGGTCGTAAAAAGGTATGATGTTTGGCACCCGCAGACCTGCAGGTCCGGCTGTAGCTAGCAACAAGTTGTAGAATAGTCAATCCAATATAGATCTATACGCAAACTCACGCTCTCCCTCCAAGAGACTCTGGCTACAACTCTGGCCATGACATTGAAGGCATGCTCTGATACAGTGGATCACAATTTGTTTACATATTCATGTATATGTAATGTATTGTTACTCATTCTAGTATCGTTGTATATGTTCTCTTTCTAGTATAGTTGTATATGTTCTTCTTCTAGTATAGTTGTATATGTTCTTCTTCTAGTATATTTGTATATGATCTCATTGTAATGTAATGTATATGTTCTCATAGTAATAAGTACTGACTCATGAATGAACTGACTCATTGATCTAGCAATAGTATAAGTATGATCCTGTGCTACCCTGATGGTAACTTACTAATGATGTAACTAGTACGTATGAATATGGAAGCACTTTTATGTCTATATATGTACACATGATATATAATTAATATTGAAATGACTTTCGGATGGCTGCCCGATATCCCACTAGACCATATCTCAAGCGCAAAAAGGAAATAGGGCGGACGACCTTCCTAAGCCTTTTAAACATTTCTTATATAACTATACATATACAGACATGCAATTTATAATAAGTATAACAAAGTTTAAGTAAAATTATTTGATAAGTAAAAGAGTTTGTAACACAGTTTGAAGTAAAACAGCTTGATAAACAGTTTGAATAGTAGTAAAATCATTGGTTTTGTAGTTATTAATCACATGTGATTGATGTAATAACTATAAGTATTCAACTTGTATTCCCCCCATAAAGCATTTAAAACATTTAAAATTATTTCAAAGGTTAGTTAAAGGGGTATGAACTCACTTGTTGTGAGTGGATTGGATTGAAGTGTCGGTTACGGTGCTACGTGACAAATGAAGACTTGTACACACGCACAAGCCTAGTTATCATATAATGAACATATATATAACTAATTAGCCAATTTATAACTAATAAATTAGGTTGGGACGCTCTAGAACATGAAAACACTTTGTTTCAAGTGTTAAAGATCATAAGGATTGCATCCAAGTGTTGGTAGGGCAAGGCTAGGGTGTTTGGAGTTCAAGGGTAAACTCCTTTGGAGATTAAGGTTTTGATGGTCATAACTAGAGTTTACGGTCGTAAACTCTAGAGTTTACGGTCGTAAACTCTAGAGTTTACGGTCGTAAACTCTAGAGTTTACGGTCGTAAACTCTAGTCCTAATTACCAAGTGTTGTTTTGTGGTTTAACAAGTCCTTTGAAGCATTTCTACTAAGTGGTTTGGCCTTTGGAATGGACTAGGGCAACAAAAACACTCCTTGGAGGAGTTTACGGCCTCATGGCATTTCCCTTTGGATTTAATACCATAAACCCATATGGAGAAGGGTATTGCCATGTTTTCAAGTCCTTAACACAATTAGGTAAGTGTATAAGCTAGTTTATAGGCCTAAGGAAGGAAAATGACCCATTTAAACATACTTTAGGGTGTTTACGGTTTTGGGAGATCCCCAAACTGTAAACACCTATAAATGTGGGTATTTGGTGTTTTTCAAGGCCTAAATACATTAATGGGAGGTTTAAACATGTCAAGGATGGTGTATACATCAAACTAGGACTTAGGCACACTTTGGTGCCATTTATGGTGTTTACGGCCCAAGAACATTCTTGGACCGTGAACACCTTTAACCATGTCTTCTTGGCATAATTTCTTGATGTTTAAACATAATACTAGCTTACTAACACTCAAGGATGGAAGTACTTACTATTAGGAGGCTTGATTTGAGCTAAAAGGCCAATAACACTTAGTGTGTGTTCTTGGTGTTTTGGAAATCTAGACAAAATACATAAATGAATGGATGAATAGATGTACAAACACTAGATTAAGTGTTTTACTAACTTGAAATGGTTAGAACACTTACAACTTTGAAGATTTGGAATTAAATCTAGGATGATACTTTAAAGAGTTTTTAGAGTTTACTCTTTTGTGAACTTGGGGAGTAAACACAAATGACTAACTTTTGGGGAGTAAACTCATACATAGGTATGAGCTCACTGTTTTTGGGTGATTTTTCAACCCTAACGTAAAAGTTTGGTCGGGAATTTATAAGACGCGAAGTGTTTGCGGTTCTTAAAATTCAAAACCCAAGACGGCACTTTCTTTCACCCTTTCGTTTAAAAATAATATTAAAATAATCAAACGAACTCTATATTTCTTAAAAATAAGAAAAAACGACATTAACTTATGATACGAAGTGGTTGACTTTTAGGATTTGACCGAATGGAAATTTCGGGTTATCACAAAAACTACCCAAGAGTCAAGGTGGTCACGACACCATTTGGGTGATCGTCGACAGACTAACCAACTCTGCTCATTTCTTACCGATCAAGGAAGCTGATAAGATGGAAAATCTAAAAAGAACCTACATACGAGAGATCGTGCGACTACATGGAGTGCTGACGACTATCATCTCAGATAGAGACAGTTGATTCACTTCCTGATTATGGCAATCATTGCAAAAATCCATGGGAATAAGGATGGATATGAGTATAGCCTATCACCCGCAAACTGACGGACAGAGTGAGAGAACGATCCAAACCCTAGAAGACATGTTACGAGCATGTGTAAACGAATTTGGTAAAGCGTCGGATGTTCACTTACCATTAGTTGAATTCTCTTATAACAACAGTTATCATACTAGTATCAAAACTGCTCCATTTGAAGCCCTTTACGGCCGTAAGTGCAGATCACCTTTGTGTTGGGCGGAAGTAAGCGACACGTAGTTGGCAAAAGGTCTAGTCCCTGATAGCACTCTCACTGGTACGAGGATCATTAGAGAAACAACTGAAAAGATCGTTCAAATTCGAGAACGTGAAGCCTTGAGGGATTGGCAAAAGAGCTATGCCGAAAAAAGATGAAAACCATTGGAATTTCAGGTTGGTGACTGCGTTCTACTAAGGGTCTCACCCTAGAAGGGCATGATACGCTTTGGGAAGCATGGAAAACTAAATCCAAGGTACATTGGACCCTTCGAAATTACTTCAAGGATTGGTCCAGTGGCTTATAGACTTCAACTTCCGATCGAGCTTAACAAAGTACATCCAGTGTTTCATGTATCTAACCTGAAAACGTGTTTGTCCGACGAAACTCTTGTGATTCCACTAGACGAAATCGAACTAAACGAAAATCTTAACTTTGTGGAAGAACCCGTCGAGATCATGGATAGGGAAATCAAACGAACTAAACAAAGTCGCATACCCATCATGAAGGTCCGTTGGAATGCAAAGCGAGGACCTGAATACACCTGGGAACGCGAAGATCAGATGAAACAAAAGTACCCACATCTTTTTCCCTAATCCACAAGTGTTTTTCTTACATTAAATTTTATGACGAAATTCCCTGTAACGGGGGGATGATATGACAACCCGAAATTTCAACTCTACGTAATGACCTAAAGAGTCAAGTATTGTACTCACTTTTGAAATAATGATAATAAATTTGAAAATAAAATGTACAAAAGTCTCTATTAGGTTACCTACTATGCTAGATATTGTGTCAAGGTTTACAGAAATACTAAGAACACTAAAATCCGAGTTATAACGAAGAAGTTATGACCATTTTAAGATTTCCGAGAAAACCGGCAACACCGATTAAACGAAAAACGCAAAGTTTCAATACAAGAGTTTTTAGACTTAAGTATCTAAATGAAAGTTGTAGATATCATTAAACCGTAAATGTACGTAAAAAGAATGTCCAAATCTGACTTCGTATGAGGAAGTTATGATTTTTCCAAGATCCGGATATAATAGTAGACAACTAAAAACTCGAAATAGAGATCACGAGACTTTTGGCAGAAACAACCTAAATGAGAATCGAAGATCTCAACCAAAGCAGCGCAACGGTAAAAATTCTGGCAAAAACTGACGCCAGATGAAGAAGTTATGGATTTTTAACGGGCTTTTCCAATCCCAACCCGTTAAAAATAAATAATTAAAAATAAAGTCAAAATTAGCCGATGAAGTCTAAACGATAGTTGTAGAGTATATTCTCACCTAAAGTACAACTTAAAGTCATGTCTATTATAACCAGAGTCTCCCGTTAGACATTTACATCTTCGACGCTACCTTTTTGCGACATTTACATCTTCGACGCTACCTTTTTACGAAAAGGTACAACTTAAAGTCTTGTCTATTATAACCAGAATCTCCCGTTAGGAGAGCGTGTCAAATGTGTATAGATTTATACGGGAAGTCCTGATCCCGAGCCCTGACTGTTAGCTACAGTCCTTTGGGTGACAGTTTGTCATAAATGTTTTGATGCCTGAAGACCGTCGCCACAGGCATATTATGTTTAGTATGGTTGTAAAACTCACCGGATGGACAATTATTATGGTATTCTGATTTTATGAACGAGTAACTATTAAAACTATTCTTCATCTATCAAGTGCGAACTTCTTATAGATTTATTATATAAAACTATGACTCAACCTTTAAGCATGTCAATTGCTTGCGATTTTCGGTCTTAGAGTCTGCCTGTTACTTTAGGAAAATAAGGGATTTTCCTGTATCTAAAACAATCAACTAATAGGAAAATAAGGGATTTTCCTAGTGCAACTATATACAATTCACAACACGAACATTCAAATGCATTTCATACTTTTATAAGAAAATAAGGGATTTTCTTGGAAAACACACAAACTTTGGAATGGCATACATTTCACAAAACCGCTTATGAACTCACCAACTTAATTGTTGACACTTTTTCTTTGAAATAATTTGTATTCTCATGGAACCGCTAAGCAGGTTTGGAAACCAACTTTTGAGGATTAACGCTCTGACGTTAATTACTTCTTTTGAAAGATGTTTATGTATTTATCTTTTGAACATTTAACAAATACAATTATGTAAACATTTTGAAACTTTTATATATATGGTGGTGTGTACTTTCCTTACTATGAACTGTTATGATACTGAATATGATGTCCTCCGCCCTCGAACGTTTCCGCCGTTCTGGTTTGGGGGTGTGACATATGTTTTTTTGTAGAACTCAACTCTTCTGTTGGAGTCAGTGAGTTGAGCCACACTAATTAGGTTATGCTTCAGTTCAGCTACATATGCCACATTGGAGATAGAGAAGTTTCCATTGGTAAGGATGCCATAACTTGTTATCTTAGATTTGGAGTTGTTGACATATGTCATCTAACTAGCGTTTGGAGTGAGTTTGAGATCATGCAGAAAGTCTTTCTTCCCCATCATGTGCATGGAAAAAATACTATCAATATACCATATTGTATCTTGTTTTGAAGCAAAGAGTGCCTAAAAAATTAGTGAGTTTTGTAGTTTTTAGGCTCCGAGTTAGGTTTAAGGACTCGGGCACGAACCTTGGACTTCAATTGTATCTTTTGAACAACATGTGTCTCGGAGGGTATATTCTGAGAACCTTTGGGAAAGAAAAACATGCCATGGTCTTTTCATTAATCCATAAATCATATTCAACTAAAGGTTGTTTGGACACTTCTTTTCTCGCACCAACAATTTTTTGAGATGTAGGAATCACTGTGTTGTTAGAAGTTACAGAAGCATTTTCAACCTTTTTTTACTTCAACTAAAGGTTGTTCCTTGCTAGCTGCTTCTGATGGTACATTTTGATTTCGAAAATTGTTTTAGTTTTAGAATGGTACCATTAGATTTAGCGATGAATACACAAGAAAATTCATGAGAAGAGTCAATATTTACAAAATGATTCTCAATAGTAACCCTTTTTGGATTAGGGTAGACAGACTTGTTTTGAACAACTGAACTAGGAAAATTGGATGGACTTTTAAGAATCTTAACATGCACAATGGAATTGTGGTTCCTAATGGTTGGGCTAACTGTACGGGATACTTTCTTTTTGGAACTGTCAATGAATCTTGAATCTTGCCTTGACCTAATTTCATTTTTGAGGTCATTTTTGGCTTCGATCTTCTGGTCAGCAACATCTTTCTTATTTAATGAATGTTTCTTCTGAGAGTCAGATGATGACTTAAATTTTTGTCCAGCTAATGGATTGTTAAACTTAGGCATTGGCAATAGGGTTTTTTTTTTAAAAATCACTTGAGACTTAGAACACACAAGTCAGATGAATCATCACATATAATTTTTTCATCATTGTTACTATCTAATGATGTCCATACGAAATCTGATCTATCAGAGTCAAGTCCAGTTCTCTCTGGAATTAATTCATCAACAACACAATTATTTGGAGGATCGAAGTTTGGAATTTAAACTCCAGTTTGGATGATGTAAGGGAATGAATCTGAGGTCTGATTTAGGTCCAGGTGTATCAGAGGCGGAAGAGGCGTGGAATCAGGACATTTGACAACTATAGGTTGAAACTCAGAAATCGAAGATTGACTGGTCCGAGGTCTCAGGAAGGGGTGACAATGGTGTGATAGGGGTATCCAAATATTTGTAGTTCGGAATGTCTCCTATAAAAGTTAGATTTTATAAATCCTTCAAGTGGCGAACAACAGGTTTCGGAAACTCACTTCCGAGGTCTGGTGCTTTGAACCATTGATGATGAAAATTATGAGTCATTCGTTCATTTTCTTCAAGAATATCTATTGCATGATGTAAAGCATCAATTTTGGCATTAAGACGTTTTTTATAGGACACTAAAACATTTCTTTCAGAATAGGTGATTTCATATTTTTCTTTTAAAATGATACATTCATTTTGAGACATTACAAGCTCTCTTTCTAGTGATTCTATCTTAATCTTCTTATCTTTTAATCATAATCTAAGTTGAGTCAGTTCACTTTCCAGCTTCTCACTTACTTTTATGGTAGACTAATAGGTTTTATGGATGATGCCTATCTCTGATTGGATATGGGTTAGATATGGTTCATAACGAGGTAAATCAAAATTATTTTCAATAATCATATATCTTACCTGTTGAACAATGTTTCTGCCTAGTGGATCATTGGTTGCCATGCAAAGGTTTGGCTCGGCATCTTCATCGTCTTTATCTGAACCAGATGACCAGTAGTCTTCATCGCATTCGATTGTATGTCTTGCTATAAGACATATATTTCTTCCGGTTCTCACATCATCCTCATCTCCAAATGACTAGTGCCCATCAAAATCTATTGACACAGTAGTAACAAATACTTTTTCACTTGCTGCCATCTCTTTGGCTCTATGGGCATAGTATGCAAAATCCTTGACCTTTGGTTTCTAAGTGGTTTTAGCCAAATTGATGGGTATTATGCAAAACATATAAATTCTATGTGTGCACGGAACACTAAAAATTGATCTATGTTTTCTCTAATTAAAACATACAACTTCAACAACAATAGAAACCCTAGAACACTAGTATATTGTCACAACTAGAAATTTTGGTGCCTTGTAACTGCAACACTTATGACAACTATGAATCAATAACATGAAAGCATGCATGATGCTTATTCTATAACAATAAAACTTCATCAAATACTTCATACTAGCACTACAAATGGTCAACAAAGAATTAGAAGCCTTTGAAATCCCGATTTAAGTCCATTTTGGACTAGGATTTCCTTATTGGGCCTAATGGACTAATAATCTTCCAATTTATTCTTTTTGAATCTAGAACTCTCTAATGGGCCCTAATTGGACTCATATACATGAAACTTAATACTTTTGCGCCTTAGGAGCCCAAAATACACTATGTTAACTTTAATGGGCCTTAATGGGTCACAACCAATTTAATTTAGCCTTAATAGGTCATAAAAATCATATTTTGATTTAATTGAGCCAAAAATCACCTAACTTAACCATAAAATGGGCTTAAGCATTCAAGGCCCAATTTTCTTTTCTTCCTTTCTCCATTCTCGGCCCAAGCCCACAAAGAAGGAAGAGTTAACTTTGTGTGTGCCAACTCATTTTTATTTAATGGTCTTCCATACATACTCTCATATTTCCATGCACCTATCTCATCAACCTTCTCTCTTCTCTCCTCTCTTCTTCTCTCAGTCGAACAGAACACACACACACTCACAAAAATTCATTCCATCCTCTCAAACTCTCTCAAGGAAAACTCTCTCTACTCCTCTCCAAATTTTCGAGATCTAGGAAGCTTTCAAAGAGATTATTCCACAAAAACATCATCAAAGGTAAGTTGATGTAAATTCGATGATCTAGCTACTTCATTTCATCAAAAATCTCTTCTAAATGTGTTCCAACTTGTGATCTTGCAACTTAGAAGTCACTAAACTCGAGATCTACCAAGAGGACTTGCTAGGCTCGAAATTTTCCTCTTTTCTCTCTTTAAAAACCGAAACTACAACTCAAGGTGAGCTTCATACCCCTCTCTTTTTGGTTTTCATATGTTTTATGGGGGGGGGGAGGGAATACAAGAAAATATGTTGATCTATGTGTATATGTATGCTATCTGTGATTTTATGCATGTATATGTATGATTTTATGTGTTTTTGTGATAAAAACATAACCAAAATGGATGTTAACTCGAGATCTATGACATGAGAAAAGAAAAAAATAATCTAAGTTATTTTACACTAGTCAAGTCAAGAAAAATAGCTTATAAGGTTATGAGAAACATATTCTAGCATAAAAACCATTTTAGGGCTTAAAATGTCAAGTATACAAAACTAGGGTTAAAAATGGCCAACTTACAGTTTCTTAAGAGCCAAAAGAGTCAAAACAGATTTCATAACTGTTTTTCTGAATAATAAAATTTTCAAAGGACTTAAAATGTAAATTTTTAGCTTAATGGGCTAATTTTGGGCTTTTTGGCCCAATAAGCCTCAAATTGCGAAAAATGACAAATTTATAGGGCTGAAATGAAACTTTCTGTAAAACAGGGGATAATTAGCATAAAAAACTATTTTAAGGGTCAAAAATGCTTTTCACTATAAAAAAGGACCAAAAATGTAAAGTTTTTAGATTTTGGGCCAAAACTATAAAAGTTGCAAAAAATGGGGTTCTAACCAAGAAATGCAATTCTGGAAGGGCTGAAGCTGTTAACAAAATATATTTTTGGGTTAAAACTGTCTTTTCAACAAGTTTATGATACAAAAGTGTTAAGAAAATGTTTTAAGGACTAAAAACGAAATTCTTTTATATAAAGGACTAAAAGTGTTATTTCTATAAAAGAAAGGTAGTGAAAATGTCAAAATCATACTTTTAAACAAATTAATTCATTAAGACAAAATACAAGATACCCGATTACCGACAAAACAGAAAACGAATACACTTCAATACCAAATATCGTTATAAACGAATTGATTCGGTCTCGAATCAATACAAAACAAAAATCGTGAAATCAATACTCTTCAATAGATACGTGATGACTACAATGAGTAAATCTACAAACTTTGGGCTTATGAGTTTCAAATAATGCTTGTTAGGCCTTGCAAGCCCACTAATATGATCTTTAGGCCCAAAGGGATAACACTTATATGTTATTGGGCCTGCAATGACCCAATATTTTATAAAAGGACTTTCAATAGCTTTTATGTGCTAGTGGGCCAAAGTGTCCCGTTAGAAAAGCTAGTAAGGTCACAGTAATCACATGCGAGTTGGACCATCGTGTCTTTCACATCCACGACAGCCTAAGGTACTTGCGATAGTAGTGGGACATAATGATCCCCTTCTCTTCGTTCGTTAAGGCTTACGAGAAATCAAAGTAGACAAAATTAGGACGATACACAATGTGGATTAATCAATATTCATTCATTAAGAAAATACAACAATCAGTAATTACAAATACATTTCAACATCGGAAAACATCGGGTTTTCTGGCGAATTCAATACTACTCGCTCAAAATTTTATAACTATAATACAAAACACCCTTCATATATATATATATATATATATATATATATATATATATATATATATATATATATATATATATATATATATATATATATATGTTTTTGAAATCATTCATGCATCAACTTATGGATCTTCACACTTTGATAAACAAAAGTCTTTTCAGAAAATATCGGATTTTCTGGGTTTTACAAACTAGACAAATCAATTTATCACAACGTCGCTTATGAACTCACCAACATGTCATATGTTGACGTTTTTCCAAAATAACTTGTATTCTCTGGTAACAGGTAAGCGGAAGAGTAATATGAAGTAATGTTAGACGTTATGTTGTTAAAAGTACTCAAACAATTTATGCTATGAATGTGTAATGTTTAAACAATGTACTTGATGTGAACAATTCCAGTTGTAATATATTGATGCATGGTGACTTTTATGTGATGATTCATTTATATTCATTATGATGATATTCAATTAAAGTCACATGAGCCCTCGGACGTTTCCGTCGTCTGGTTCGGGGGTGTGACATATATAACAAAAATACACAATTAGGTTTATAAGAATCATACCTTGATTGTTATATAGTAATAACAATGCAAATCCTTGTGTTGTTGAAGCCTTGAGAGCAAATGTCACAAATGTCACGCCTCTAATGGTTCAAACCCAATACTAGCAAAGGAAGATGATTGAGAAGAGAGAAGAGAGGCTCCAAATTTCGACTAGGTCTTCTAAAAATAGTTGGCTGAAAATTATAGGGGTAAAACTGTTTTTATATTGCAGTCAAGAAACCCTAGATAAGTCCAAATCCAAGATCAACTTAAACCGGGTAATTGTCCACCTTCCTGTTTATCCACATAGGACAATTCTAGAAACTATTAGGATTCAAGAAACCGTCCAACACATATGGAGTGTTCTAGATTGCCTCTTGCTCAACTATTGAACAATTACATATCAGTCCCTGCACTTTTAATTAATTTCTTTAATCCCAAAATTAATTCCAATTAATTTCTGATTAAATATTAATTGAATATTACTATTTCTAATTAATATAATATTTTCATAATATATTAACAAATTATTTATTTCAATCTATTATCAAATAATAAATCAACCTCTCTCTTCCGAAATCATGTTGTCTAGTTTCTAGTCTTGAGGATAACCCAAAGGACTGTGCTACTATCAGTTTAAGTCTATACCAATTATAGTTGTGGGCTTAGACACCTAATCCAACAGTCTCTCGGTTGGATAAATGTAATAACTATAGTTTCCAGTATAACTTCTAAAACTGATTAGCAAATTGTAGCTCTTAAAAGCCGCTGTCGAAATAAGACCTAGTTAATTACGTGTCCTAAGATAGGTGATCAGATATTCCCCCGTTCTACAAGATATCGTATAGACATGAGATATGGTTTATAATCAATCTCATTGTCTAAGGTTTTGTTTCCCGATTTCTAATTTATGACAACTGAAATCAGATTACCAATTGAACACATCAATTCAGTCCAGGCTTAACCAAACACATTATATGTCATCATCAAATCATCGAGGGGTCCAAATATATCGGCTTTTCCGTTAGGGCAAAAGGAACGAATACAATTTGACTTATATGCTTGCAATATTTAGTAATCAAATCATGCACAACAATTCGTTTTATAACATCAAGTTACTGATGCGTTCACATATCATCAATACACAACACACTTGTAAACAAACAACTAATAAATCTCCATTTCAAGAATATAATTATCATCTCAAAATTACTTGTGATAAAATCCACGAAGTAATTCTTTGAGCTTGGGTTTATCCAACACTTAACATCCTCATTTTCTAAGTACTCATGAACATTGCAACAAACAATTGCTATGTTTAATCCCATGGACAATCTACAATTCAATTCATGATAGTCTTAATTCGCTTCTTACTTCCAAAAGTACGATCGACTATGGAATCTCGAATAATCAAATTATTTAAGAAGTAAAACATGCAAAGTGAAACACAATAATATCTTAATTAACTATGATCTCAAACTATTAAATATAAATAAAACTCTTATTATTTAATCACCATATTAATTAGACTTTATTCATTGTATAATGTTTTGAGTAATCAACTAACCACTTGAATCAAACATCAGTCATGCTATGTTATGAACATGCATACTATGTCTCTCTATGGTCCTTCCTTTGTGAATAGATGGATACTATTCCAATGATGCTGATTTCATAATTCCAAATTCTTGTCACTACTAGAATTTGTTAAAGTTCAACCATATATGCAATGATCTCCTACAATGTCGAGGCCTCAAAGTCACAGAGACTTAGCCAATGATATTACAAAATGTTTCGTTGGAGTTTTGTTACGAAAAACAATTCCAAAGTAATAAAGTTTCAAATTCAAGGCATACTCCTTGAACACCTTCCTTGTATTAAAGTTTCTGAGTCACATGTAGATTTTAATAATCAACTCTCTCTATGGAAACATTTCCATATTCCATTTGACCAACTATTCTGATTAAGAATCAATTTAACCTAAAACATGTCATTATGGTCCTTCCAACCAATATTATACTTCCAATTGTCCACAAACAACTAATCATTTGGTATAACCTCAGAATGTTCATGATAGTTGTTCAACTTTAGTCACACAAAGTTCTAGTCCCTTTTCCCTCTCAATGCCCAAGACATTTGGAAAAATCAGAACAACTGAATATTATAGCATGTGTAATCGATCCTATATCCGAAATAGATGGGACTCGATTTACAATGTCTTACATAGATACATGCTCTCTATTCAGTCTCTTGCTATAATATTTTCCATATATCAAATTTTCCTATGTTGAACCATTTCAACACGATATTCATATATGTTAATGACAAAGTTCAGTTAAACTATGCAAACTAGGGATGAGCATCGGAAGTAGGTATCCGCTTTCGAAACCGAAACCGCCGATTCTGGAATCCGAACCGCCTTAAGTGGTTCCAGTTCCGATTTTTATTTTTACGGAACCGCTACCCGCTAGGTACCCGCCGAAACATGTATATATATGTATGTGTATGTGTGTGTGTGTGTATATATGTGTGTGTGTGTATGTGTGTGTGTGTGTGTATATATATATATATATATATATCATAATCACATACGTTCACTACTAGAAACATAACCTTCAGCTACGGAATTAGCTACGAGTTTTATCCGTAGCTAATTGGTGACGGATTACCGAGGGATCAGCGACGGAACACACAAATATTTTGACCAAAATACTTATAGACTTTTAGAGAGGTATTATCGATGGATCAACAACTGAATTCCAAGAAGTTATCGACAAAATCGCTCTTCGCCAATCCGTGACAAATTAAAACATTTTAGTGAGGGAACAACGACGGATTACTAAAAATCACACGTCTTTTTTTCCCATCCCTCGCCAATCGCTCAAAGAAATGGACGTCGCCTTTTTTTTTCATTCCTCGCTTTTATTTCCTTTTTCTTTCCCTCGTTTTATTTTTATTCCCAAACTCTAAACAATTTTCTCCAAAAGCCCTAATCGACCTCTGTCGACTCAAATTCCTCCTCCGCCCAGAAAATCACCTCCACCACCGTCCACCTGCGTCGTCCCTCTTTGAAGTATACTTGAAAAGTTTAGGAAATCCTCATAAATCACATCATCGCTTGCTTTCCTCTCGGTCCATATGCTTTCGTCGTTGACTCGCCATTTCCTACGACAACAATTGGTCTATTGGTTCATCATTTATCGTAAACTCTAGCCCTCATCACCTTCCTAGTCTGGTTTATGGTTATCTATAAGTTCTATTTTCATGTATCTCTCTTTCTTCTCTTTCATTTTAGATCAAATTAGAACTTTTTTTTCTAAGCTCTGCCTTCCATAACTCCTTAATTTTGGTTTTCCTAGGGTTTTCTTGTTGCTGACGTACATTTTGTTTTTCCTATTACAATTTAATAATCTCACAGGATGAATTTGTATGATATGAATTTGGTACTGGGTGTAGGCATTTGACAAGGGGCTTGATGTCAAAACGACAAGAATATATGGAGTGGCCAGAAGATGTGTTGCCAGAGCAATTAACAACTACACCACTCAGCTACTCGACTATGGCAAACAAACATCTCAGTGTAATTAATTTCACATATTTCTTCATCTATTTCTTTGCTTCTAGATTTTATCAACTTTAAAGATGAAAAATATTATTATATATTTGCAAATAATCTCATAGAAGCGCTGCTCTTTCTTTATTATTTCATGGGAGATATTCATCAGGTATGTGATAGTAACCAATTTGACTTTATTATCTAACAAGTTAAAAGACTAAATTGCCCCTGTTACAGAGGCTACATGTAGGATTCACTTCAGATAGAAGTGGGAACACGATTAATGTTCATTGGTTCACAAGAAAATTAGAACTTCATCATGTAAAACTCCTAAAATAGTTACCATTATGTAATCTAAATTAAGAGTCTGTTTTAACTTGAAAATAAGTTTCTCACCAATCACACCATCTTCATTTTGATCGTAGTGGCTTTCAAAACCCGGAAGGATCACAGGAAACAGATGGAACTTGAAGAAGCCTGAAAATTTGGGCTTGCTCCTGCAGAATTTGATGAAGATGGAAAAGAAATTAATCCACATATTCCTCAGTATATGTCATCTGCTCCTTGGTATCTTAATGCAGAGAGACCTGTATGCCTTTTTTCCATTTTCTTTTTC
This sequence comes from Lactuca saligna, assembly GCF_052625555.1. NCBI lineage: Eukaryota > Viridiplantae > Streptophyta > Magnoliopsida > Asterales > Asteraceae > Lactuca > Lactuca saligna. The sequence goes on from NC_136421.1 coordinate 170,608,446, forward strand.
TTGCATTCTCATTAATCATGTCACCATATAACAAAAATTAAAACCATCTTTTTTGTGTCCTGAAGAGTTTAAAACATCAAAGGAAATGGAAGTCAGATCCCTATTACACAAAGTCATGGTATGATAGAGGAGCAAAAATATACCAAGATGATAAGTACAAAAAGTAAGAAAATTTTATTATACTTTTCTAGTATTTATAACATGATTGCGAAAATTTCTAATTGTTTTAAGCTGTGGAGCTATGAAACATACAACCAAGAGATGCATGGAGAGGCCACATAATGTAACGACCCGTTCCCGGTATGTTAATTCATTAGTAATTGTTTTTAAAGTTTTGCAAGAAGGACTCGGCGAGTTCATAGCCTGACTCGCTGAGTAGGGTCGCGACTTCGAGCACGTGTTAGCTAGTGACTCGGCGAGTCCATATCCCGGACTCGGCGAGTCCGTCCGTCTGGGTGAAACCCTAAATCCCCGGGTTGCCCACTATTTAAGTCACCTTATAGCCCCCATTCTCGCCTCCTTCACCCTCTAAAGCTGTGAGAAAACCCTAGTTCATCCTTGAGAGTTTGTAAGTGATTTTGTGTGATTTTGTGAAGGCTTGAAGAAGGAGAAGAAGAAAGGAGCAAGGAGAAGAGGTGGAGTGCCAAGATCCAAGGGCAAATCTGAGTTAATTGAGGTATTTTCGGATTTCCCCTCTTGTTTTATGCTTTAAACCTCCATTAGAACTCTTCTAAGAACTAGTTGATGCTTGTTCCAAGCCTTGTGCTTTCATGAACGCCCAAATAAGCCGAGATAACCTTGGATCTATTCATTGAGAAGTCCCATAGTCCAGATCTATTGCCTTTATGAGGATACTTTGCATATTAACTCTAGATCTATCCCTTTTATGCATCTTTTAGCCTTATTTTCCCTTATTCATGTGTTGTACACGTAAAGTTGGAAACTTTACGTGGTAAACCAGCTTATTGGACTCAGATATATCATTTGTATGTGTTGGATTCAAGCAAAATCGGGTGAAAAACAGTTGCATGGCGGCAACTCGGCGAGTCGGGAAGAACGACTCGGCGAGTTGAGTCGCGAGTCCCCGATTCCTTCATTTTTAGCAGTGTTGAGTGGAACCAGTGAGTTAGAGAGTGGACTCTGCGAGTTGAAGGTAGACTCAGTAATGGAGGGACTCGGCGAGTTGTTCATACAAGTCGGCGAGTCCAAGGCAATCTTCTTAAGATCAAGAACAACTCGCCGAGTATGTTCATACGGCTCGGCGAGTCGGATGAAGATTGTCTGAGTTCTTGGATCAAGAGGGTACTCGTCGAGTCGATGCCATACTCGACGAGTAGCAGCGAGTCGGATTGAAAAGTGAGAGTAGGACTCGGCGAGTTGGGTGGCCCAACTCGGCGAGTCAGTCCAAATGAGAGTAACTTTGACCAAGGGTAAAAGAGTCATTTTACCCAAGTGCAGTGTTTAGTATTTGATTGAGTGTGTTTATGGACTTGTAGCCGGGGAGATACAGGAGCAGCAGCCGTTAGCTTCCAGAGCCACACACTCAGCAGCCAGTTTACGAGGTGAGTTTCCTTCCAGTAGGGACGGGTCTAAGGCCACAATGTCGGCCCGTTCAGTTAGCAGTAGTTTCCGGACTTTGATCCGATGCAGTAGCTAGTATGTTTGATGCCTTCGTGGCTCAGACAGGATTTGTGTGCTATGTTTTATGTGTTATGTATTATGTGTTCCGGGCTACGGCCCGATGTAGTATGCAGTATATGTGTTTATGCTAGTTGTTATGTTATGCTACGCTATGCTCAGTCAGTTAGTTCCGGACTTCAATCCGATGCAGGGGACAAGGTCCCAGTCGGTTCCGGACTTTGGTCCGATGCAGTTAGTTCCGGACTTCGGTCCGATGCAGTTAGTTCCGGACTTCGGTCCTGATGCAGATAGTCCCGGACTTTGGTCCGATGCAGGGGACAAGGTCCCAGTCAGTTCCGGACTTCGGTCCGATGCAGTTGTTGGGCTTCGTCCCGATGCAGTGGGCAAGGCCCAATATGTGTTTATATGTTGTTGTATGGTATGTGGTAGTTTGGGGGAGCTCACTAAGCTTCGTGCTTACAGTTTCAGTTTTGGTTTCAGGTACTTCCGCAAGCAAAGGGAAGAGCTCGGGGTGACGGCATCGCATACACCACAGCTTTAGCTTTTAGCTTGGGATTGATTTAGTTTGTTTTGATTTGACGTAGTATGATACAGTTTTCCGCACAGTGTTTTCTATTATGTTGGAATACATCACGTATGGTTTTATTATATGACACTCTGATTATGGTTTTGATTATATCGAAAAACGAAATTTTTGGGTCGTATTTTTGGGTTGTTTCAAGTTGGTATCAGAGCCCTGGTTTGAGGGATTCGGATACACTTCCGGGTGTATCTGAACTCAAACTAAGGGAAATAAAAGATTTTATTTTAAAAATAATAAAAACGTATTACAAAGAGAATTTTGAAAGCACTTAGAAAGAAAGAATAGTTTTTAACAAGATAGAGGTGTGTGCATGCGGTCAGCCGAGCTCAAGTAAGTACTCCCAAATTACCCATACAAGTTATTTGTTCAGTTTCAGTTTCAGTAGAACAGCATGCTAGTATAGGACTAAGGATCTAGGAGAATGCCTTATGTGCCTGCTTATGTGTTACAGCTTTATGAGTATTGCATGCTAGTACTGAGTAGATAGCAGTAGGATAGCCTGTTTAGGTTATGCCTGATAGTATGAGCTTAGCATCCTTTGCTAGTGTAGTTTCTTGTTATGAGAATAGTTTTGCCTGAGTCTGTTTCCCTTATCCGAATGCTGCTTGGTTCGTGCTTGGTGGGGTTCTGAGTAATGGGAGTTAGCCATTAGGTGAACACATCACACCACATGTGATCAGGTTTGAATAATCCCAGAGTACTGGAACTGGCCCTATTGCGCAACTCTTGTTTGAGTCCAACCGTTATAGGGACGGGTCTTTTACTTGAAGGATTATCTGATCCTCATCACATGTGATGGTGTTTAGGTGGTGGCTAATTGGCATTATGAGGAGACCTTCGGCAGCTGAGGACCAGTCGTGTTGAGCCTGAGGTTTCCCTAGGGCAAGCCTAGGATGAGAGTAGCAGAGAATAGCAGTAGTAGAAGTGACTTGGTGGAGTCAAGGCAGTTCTTGAGGAAAGTACGGATAGATGTGGAAGGTAGTATGGGCCCGTACTACTGAAAGCAGAGGATCCGTACTCGAATCAAGGAAGGCCAAGGCAAGACCAGGAAGCTAGTAGCAGTATCATGATCCCTTGAGATATTTCAGTGTTCTGATGTTGTTATGATATGTTTCAGAATGGTAGTTTTGCGTCCGAGACCAGCAGTCGGCAGCTCAGATGCCGGAGGGGGATCAGGATCGGGATCAGGCCCGGAGGTCGGGCAGATGGATGAGCAGACCAGAGAGTTCCTTTCTTCTGAGGTTACCCGCATCATACTGGAGCAGACTCCTGTGATCTTCATTTCGATCAAGGAGGGTATTTTAGAGCTGATGGAGGAGAGATTGGGTATTTTCCGTGCGGAGATGGCGTCCATGATGGGGTCGCGCACACTTACGTTCAGGGAGTTCAGGGCATGCGGAGCTCCAGACTATCATGGGGCGCGGGACCCCATAGCGAGTACCAGATGGTTGGCGGATGTGGCCAATGCTTTCCGCACTAGCAGGTGTCCCGAGGGGGACAAGGTCAGATTGGCGTCCTGTCTTCTGAAGGACAGGGCACGAGATTGGTGGGAGGAGGTCGGACATGCCATCGGGGATGATGCGGCATTGGATGCCATGACCTGGGCTGATTTCTCTACCAGGTTCAGGGCGGAGTTTGCACCGGTCATTGAGGTGCAGCAGTTAGCTAGGGAGTTTCAGGACCTTACCCAGACTACAGAGACAGTGGCGGAGATCACCGCCAAGTTCAGGGAGAGGGCTCTTCTTGTTCCTCAGTATGCAGCCGATGAGGAGATGAAGAAGGCCCGTTATCATGAGATGTTGCGGAGTGATATCCGCATGTTTGTGAGCCGGTCCAGTTGTAAAACGCTGGACGACATGATTGCTAGAGCTAGGGAGAGGGAGATTGATCTTGAGATGGAGAAGAAGAGGAAACCGGAGGCGATTTCGGGTTCAGGCAGTGTGGACAAAAAGCCCAAGGTTTCAGATCACAGGTCCAAGAGTCAGCAGAGCCACGGTCGGTGTGGCAAGTGTGGGAGATTGCACGAGGGGGCGTGCAAGGCAGGGAGTTCTGGCTGCTACAAGTACGGTCGGACTGGGCATTTGAGTAGGGATTGTACGGCCCCTGCTACTACGGTTACAGCATCAGATCTGATTTGCTTTCAGTGCAATCAGAGGGGACATAAAAATCCCAGTGTCCCAGTTTAGCTGCAGCAGGGAAGGTGGTTGCACCTGCCCCTGCCACCTTGAGGATTACAGATGGCCGGCAGGGCCGATCTGATGCGCCAGTGGCGAAGAGTAGAGCGTTTCAGATGACAGCAGAGGAGGCGCGAGCGACTCCTGATGTGGTGACGGGTAGGTATCTTTCCTTCATCTTTTAATTATTATTATCGTTTGAATATTACTTGATGATATGCTTTATTTAGGGTCGTTCTTGGTGAACGGCATTTCTGCTTTGGTATTGTTCGATTCGGGGGCTACCCGATCATTCGTATTGCTTGCGCTTAGCAAGAGATTTAGCAGAGCTCCAGGGGAGCTAGATTGTCCATTAGAGGTTGACATAGCAGATGATAGGACCGTGAGGGTCGGCAGAGTACATAGGGAGTGTACTCTTCAGATATTTGATGAGCAGTTTTCAGTGGACCTGGTACCTATTCCCCTGCGAGGGAATAAAGTTATTGTGGGCATGGATTGGCTGAGCCCCAATGGGGCGGTGATTGATTGTGAGCTTCAGCTAGTGAGGGTTCTCACTCCCAGTGGGGGAGAGATAGTGATTCAGGGCGAGAGGCCCCAGCGAGGACCGACCTTTTGTTCCGCCGCAAGGGCGGGGAGCTATGTTCAGCAGGGTTGCGCCGGTTTTGTAGTTTATGTCTTGGATGCCCGGGAGAAGGGCAAGACGATGATTGATGATGTTCCTATTGTTCGGGACTACCCGGATGTTTTTCCCGAGGATTTGCCGGGGATACCTCCTGAGAGACAGGTTGAGTTCAGGATCGACCTAATTCCTGGTGCGGCTCCGATAGCCAAAGCACCGTATCGACTAGCTCCCCCTGAGATGCAGGAGTTGTCTACACAGCTGCAAGAGCTGTTAGACAAGGGTTTCATTCGGCCGAGTAGTTCGCCTTGGGGAGCGCCGATCCTGTTTGTGAGAAAGAAGGATGGGTCGTATCGTATGTGCATTGATTATCGGGAGTTGAACAAGGTAACGGTGAAGAACCGTTACCCACTTCCGAGGATAGATGACTTGTTTGATCGGCTTCAGGGAGCGTCTTGGTCCTCCAAGATCGATCTACGCTCCGGTTATCATCAGATGAGGGTTAGAGATGAGGATGTACAGAAGACTGCTTTCAGGACCCGGTATGGTCATTATGAGTTCGTGGTGATGCCATTTGGGCTCACCAATGCCCCAGCCGCGTTCATGGACCTCATGAACTGCGTATGCAGGCCGATGCTGGATTGGTCAGTGATAGTATTCATAGACGATATCTTGGTATATTCCAAGACACAGGGGCAGCACGAGGAGCACCTGCGGGAGGTGTTGGAGACTTTGAGGAGGGAGAGACTTTTCGCGAAGTTCTCCAAGTGTGAGTTCTGGTTGTGCGAGGTGCAGTTTCTTGGTCATCTCGTCAACCAGAAGGGTATTTTGGTAGATCCGGCCAAGATAGAGGCCGTGATGCAGTGGGAGGTCCCGAGGTCTCCATCTGAGATTCGGAGCTTCCTAGGGTTGGCAGGGTATTATCGGAGATTTATTCAGGACTTCTCCAAGATAGCAGTGCCGCTCACCCGACTAACCAAGAAGTCAGTGGTATTTCGTTGGGGGCCTGAGCAGAAGGCGGCGTTCGAGACTCTCAAACAGAGATTGTGCGAGGCTCCGATCCTTACCTTGCCAGAGGGAGTAGAGGACTTCGTAGTCTATTGTGATGCTTCGATCACAGGTATGGGAGCAGTATTGATGCAGCGAGGCCATGTGGTAGCTTATGCCTCGAGACAGTTGAAGCCTCACGAGGCTAATTATCCTACCCACGATTTGGAGCTGGGGGCAGTTGTGTTTGCCCTCAAGATTTGGAGACATTACCTTTATGGGGTCCATAGTACTATATACACGGATCACAAGAGCTTGCGATATCTTATGGATCAACCGAGTCTGAACATGAGGCAGAGGAGGTGGTTGGACGTGCTGAAGGATTATGATTGTGAGATCCTTTATCACCCAGGGAAGGCCAACGTGGTGGCCGACGCCCTAAGCCGCAAAGTGTCGGCGGCCCCTATCAGACATCTGTGTATGAGGATGACAGTGATCACTCCGTTGTTGGAACGGATCAAGGAGGCTCAGATGGAGGGTCTCAAGGAGGAGAGGCAGAAGTGTGAGAGAATAGTGGGCCGAGTAGCTTCTTTTGATTATGATAGTCGGGGTTTGCTGACGCTTCATGGTAGGGTGTGGGTACCGTACTGGGGTGGAGTACGGCAGGTGTTGATGGATGAGGCTCATAAGTCTCGGTTTTCTATCCACCCCGGGGCGACAAAAATGTATCGAGATCTTCGACCTGATTATTGGTGGCCCTGCATGAAGCGGGACGTCGCTTGGTATGTTGAGAGATGCTTGACCTGCCGGAAGGTCAAGGCGGAGCACCAGAGACCTCACGGCAAGATGCAGCCGTTAGACATTCCCGTGTGGAAATGGGAGGATATCACCATGGATTTTGTCACCAAACTCCCCAGGACCGCACGTGGAGTGGATTCGATATGGGTTGTAGTGGATCGGTTGACAAAGAGTGCCCATTTTATTCCGATTCAGGAGAGTATATCGGCGGAAAAGTTAGCCGATATCTATGTGCGAGAGATTGTGGCACGTCATGGAGTGCCGGTATCGGTGGTGTCAGACCGAGATGTCCGTTTCACATCCAGATTCTGGAAGCGGTTCCACGACGAGATGGGTACTCGTCTTCATTTCAGCACCGCTTTTCACCCCCAGACAAACGGGCAGAGCGAGAGGACGATTTAGACTCTTGAGGACATGCTGAGGGCATGTGTTCTAGATTTTGGGGGCAGTTGGGATACGTATCTTCCGTTAGCGGAGTTCTCGTATAACAACAGTTATCATGCGAGTATTGATCAACCTCCTTTTGAGATGTTGTATGGGAGGAAGTGTAGGACCCCGATTTGTTGGGGAGATGTCGGTCAGCGAGTCATCGGGAGCACAGAAGTGGTGCTCAAGACGACTGAGTTGATCCAGCAGGTCCGTAGTAGGCTGCAGACTGCGCAGAGTCGGCAGAAGAGCTACGCTGACAGGAGGCGTTCGGACTTGGAGTTTCAGGTGGGAGATATGGTCCTTCTGAAGGTCTCACCTTGGAAGGGTGTCATCAGGTTCCGGAAGAGGGGCAAATTGGGCCCCAGATTTATTGGTCCTTTCAGGGTTTTGGCCCGGGTGGGTCGGGTTGCTTATCGGTTAGATCTTCCTGAGGATCTTAGTCAGATCCACAACACCTTCCACGTGTCGCAGTTGAGGAAGTGTTTGGTGGATGAGTCAGCAGTCGTTCCCCTAGAGGATATTCAGGTTGATAGCAGCCTGAATTATATTGAGAGGCCGGTCGCGATTCTGGATCGGAAGACCAAGACCTTGAAGAACAAGGTAATCCAACTAGTGAAGGTACAGTGGCAGCACCGGAAGGGGTCTGAATGGACGTGGGAGGCTGAGGAGGAGATGAGAACGCACTACCCGGAGATATTTACAGATCCAGCCGTAGCAGACTTCGAGGACGAAGTCTGAGATAAGTGGGGGAGAATTGTAACGACCCGTTCCCGGTATGTTAATTCATTAGTAATTGTTTTTAAAGTTTTGCAAGAAGGACTCGGTGAGTTCATAGCCTGACTCGCCGAGTAGGGTCGCGACTTCGAGCACGTGTTAGCTAGTGACTCGGCGAGTCCGTCCGTCTGGGTGAAACCCTAAATCCCCGGGTTGCCCACTATTTAAGTCACCTTATAGCCCCCATTCTCGCCTCCTTCACCCTCTAAAGCTGTGAGAAAACCCTAGTTCATCCTTGAGAGTTTGTAAGTGATTTTGTGTGATTTTGTGAAGGCTTGAAGAAGGAGAAGAAGAAAGGAGCAAGGAGAAGAGGTGGAGTGCCAAGATCCAAGGGCAAATCTGAGTTAATTGAGGTATTTTCAGATTTCCCCTCTTGTTTTATGCTTTAAACCTCCATTAGAACTCTTCTAAGAACTAGTTGATGCTTGTTCCAAGCCTTGTGCTTTCATAAACGCCCAAATAAGCCGAGATAACCTTGGATCTATTCATTGAGAAGTCCCATAGTCCAGATCTATTGCCTTTATGAGGATACTTTGCATATTAACCCTAGATCTATCCCTTTTATGCATCTTTTAGCCTTATTTTCCCTTATTCATGTGTTGTACACGTAAAGTTGGAAACTTTACGTGGTAAACCAGCTTATTGGACTCGGATATATCATTTGTATGTGTTGGATTCAAGCAAAATCGGGTGAAAAACAGTTGCATGGCGGCAACTCGGCGAGTCGGGAAGAACGACTCGGCGAGTTGAGTCGCGAGTCCCCGATTCCTTCATTTTTAGCAGTGTTGAGTGGAACCAGTGAGTTAGAGAGTGGACTCTGCGAGTTGAAGGTAGACTCAGTAATGGAGGGACTCGGCGAGTTGTTCATACAAGTCGGCGAGTCCAAGGCAATCTTCTTAAGATCAAGAACAACTCGCCGAGTATGTTCATACGGCTCGGCGAGTCGGATGAAGATTGTCTGAGTTCTTGGATCAAGAGGGTACTCGTCGAGTCGATGCCATACTCGACGAGTAGCAGCGAGTCGGATTGAAAAGTGAGAGTAGGACTCGGCGAGTTGGGTGGCCCAACTCGGCGAGTCAGTCCAAATGAGAGTAACTTTGACCAAGGGTAAAAGAGTCATTTTACCCAAGTGCAGTGTTTAGTATTTGATTGAGTGTGTTTATGGACTTGTAGCCGGGGAGATACAGGAGCAGCAGCCGTTAGCTTCCAGAGCCACACACTCAGCAGCCAGTTTACGAGGTGAGTTTCCTTCCAGTAGGGACGGGTCTAAGGCCACAATGCCGGCCCGTTCAGTTAGCAGTAGTTTCCGGACTTTGATCCGATGCAGTAGCTAGTATGTTTGATGCCTTCGTGGCTCAGACAGGATTTGTGTGCTATGTTTTATGTGTTATGTATTATGTGTTCCGGGCTACGGCCCGATGTAGTATGCAGTATATGTGTTTATGCTAGTTGTTATGTTATGCTACGCTATGCTCAGTCAGTTAGTTCCGGACTTCAATCCGATGCAGGGGACAAGGTCCCAGTCGGTTCCGGACTTTGGTCCGATGCAGTTAGTTCCGGACTTCGGTCCGATGCAGTTAGTTCCGGACTTCGGTCCGATGCAGTTAGTTCCGGATTTCGGTCCGATGCAGATAGTTCCGGACTTTGGTCCGATGCAAGGGACAAGGTCCCAGTCAGTTCAAGACTTCGGTCCGATGCAGTTGTCGGGCTTCGTCCCGATGCAGTGGGCAAGGCCCAATATGTGTTTATATGTTGTTGTATGGTATGTGGTAGTTTGGGGGAGTTTACTAAGCTTCGTGCTTACAGTTTCAGTTTTGGTTTCAGGTACTTCCGCAAGCAAAGGGAAGAGCTCGGGGTGACGACATCGCATACACCACAACTTTAGCTTTTAGCCTGGGATTGATTTAGTTTGTTTTGATTTGACGTAGTATGATACAGTTTTCCGCACAGTGTTTTCTATTATGTTGGAATACATCACGTATGGTTTTATTATATGACACTCTGATTATGGTTTTGATTATATCGAAAAACGAAATTTTTGGGTCGTATTTTTGGGTTGCTTCACATAAGCTAGGGGAAAAATGGACAAGTAAAACATAGCACCTGATGAGAAAATAGAGACTTTTGAGCTTGATTATGATGGAAAAAGAGACAGGTTGAATGGGTATGATGCAGCATCTTATGCTCATGTGATTGAATGATATGAAGCTTGTGATGAAGCTAGAAAGAAATTCTTGAAAGATCAACAACTTAAGAAGTTAGAGGAAAAGGGTAACACTCAAAATGTGGAAGAAGTTGTTAGTGATGATGAAGATAATGAAGAAACTTTGGTCTTGGAGGCCCTCTCACAGATTCAAACACTGACATTATTGCATTAAAGAACTACATGGATGCTTAGTATTATGGTGAGATTGGTATTAGAACTCCTCTCAAAAGTTCACTATGATCTTTGATACTGGAAGTTCTAATCTATGGGTGCCTTCTTCAAAGTGCTACTTTTTAGTGAGTTTTGACTTTTCCAATTCACGATTTCTCTCAATCTATAGCTTCAATCACGTGCTTATAATTCTTGATATGGATACAGGTTGCTTGCCTTTTCACTCAAAGTACAAGGCGAGCCATTCAAGCACCTGCAAGAAAAATATATATAGTCTCTTTTGATTTTTTCTCTATGGCATTCTTGTAATTAACTGTATTTTCTTCATATGTCAATTAGGGACATCTGCTGCTATTCAATATGGAAGTGGAGCTATCTCTGGTATCTTTAGCCAAGACTCTATCCTACTTGGTGATCTTGTTGTTAAAGAACAGGTAAGAATTAAGAAATTTTGGTTTTTGATTCACTTAACTACTATTTTCTCATTATACTTTTTCTGTTAATCTTCTTTTTTTTCAGGATTTTATAGAAGCAACAAAAGAACCTGGCATCACTTTCTTAGCAGCCAAGTTTGATGGTACTCTTGGCCTTGGATTTCAAGAAATCTATGTTGGAAATGATGTTCCTGTGTGGTAGTTTTCTTGCCCTGTTTCTTATTGACTTAATTGATACATAACTTAATCAAGACATATATAAAGCAGTGTTTCTTTGAGTTATTTCTAACAGAGGTGGCTTGATATGTTAGTGTCATTTCTAAATAAAGGGTAAAATGGTCATTTACTCAGATTCAAATTGTTAATTAAGATATTTGCATACCTTTTAGGTACAACATGGTAAATCAAGATCGATCCTAATCATTTTAAGGGCAAACACACATATGTACCTGTGGCTCAAGAGGGTTATTTGCAGGTAACTATCTTATTATAACATATATATATATATATATATATATATATATATATATATATATATATATATATATATATATATATATATATATATATATATAGTTCGTTATCTAAATTTCATTTTTCTTTTTGTTTGATATGGGCAATGCCCTTATTGGAGATACAACTACTGGTAATCTCATGCTATTCTTGTTTTCAATTTCAGGATTTTTCAGTGATGGTTGTGCAACAATTACGGATTCTGGAACCTCTTTGTTGGCAAGTCCAATGGTATGTTTTAAAAATTAAGTTTTTATAAATGAGAATTATAAAAAAATGAGAAGTTCTATGCTATGAGTAATAACCTTTATTGATTTATCTTTATTTATTTATTTATGTGTATAAATATTTTTTCAAAAATTAATATTATTATATGTTGTTGAATTGGAGTTCAAGCAACTGAACATACATGCGTGGGAAGCATTTGAGAAGGGCAATGATGTCCATATGCAAGCTGCTCCTTCACAAGCTGAATTGTTGTTTAAGAATTATAAAGTGAACAAAGAGAAGCTAAAATCTCAAGTGAAGTAGAAGTTGAATATGATCGTGCTGGAAGAATCATCAAAGGCCAGGTATTTTTATATTTTATATTTGCATTAAATTACAAATTTTGGTATGAATATAACTAAAAAACTGTTGTTTTTCTTGTAAAGTTATTTGGGCTTTAATACTATGCTCAATGAAATTCTTTTTAGGATTAATTGCATAAAAGGCCATACATTTTGCGTTTTTTTCCAGATCAAACCTCAAATTTATTATTTGCCTTATATTACCTTGTTCATTCCATTCCTTTATCCATTCCATTCCATCTAAGCAATGACCTTTAGAACGTACATCAGAGAAGGGCCCATGGCAAGACAAATTTGAGAAGGGCCCATGGCAAGACAAATTTGATGTCTATGTTTAAGAGATTACAAATTTGATGTTTATGTTTGTGTATTTGCTTTTTGGTTGGAATCAGAATTTAATTCCATTCCAGTCTTGCATTTGGTTTCAAATGAGTAGACACTAATCTCTTTTTCATCAACAGAAAAACATTGCTTCCAACAAAGACCCTGAATCTAGCAAAAAGCATGAAGACATCAAGCAACCAAGTCTCCTTTCCATTGCAGGAAAAACTAAGTGGAAATTGGTTCTCCCAATTCCATGGGATTGAACGGGAACTGGAATCCAATTCCGTTTTGATCCTTCTTTTGAACGCAAGATATCAAACAATGGAGAAGGTGTATGCGGAAATGAAAAATATGAGAGGAAATTTAGAATTATGGTACATTATACTTTGAAATCAAATATCAATCGACGTTAAACTTTGATATTTGATGTTTATGGATGTTTTGGTAAACTTTGATGGTTAGATTCTTTTTGTATTTTAATGTTAAAGTTAAAGTTTGGTTTTGGATTGCATAATTATTGGATGTTTTTTGTATCTAAATGTTAATATTTGTTTTGGGATTATATAATTATTTGATTTTTTGGTATTATTTTGTTTTAGATTCAAAACAAACAAAACTATGATATTATGTATTTGCAAGGGAATAGCTACGGAAAGAAAAAAAATGACATCTTAAATCTGCAAGAGATCAGCGATGGAAAGAAAAAGAAAATGACATCTAAAGTTTGAGAGGGATTAGCGACGGATTAAAAAAAATAGATATAGAGGTTTGCAAGGGATTAGCGACGGAATGTTGTTATTAGGTTTTGTCACCAATGTACTAAATAACATTATTCAGTGCCATTTTGCTATGGATATTCTGTCGCTAAGGTCGTCGCAAGAGAAAACTAATCCGTTGCTAAATCCCTTGCTAAGTTATTAGCCACTCTCTAATTCGCTATGGAGTATGTTTGTGGTTGATCCGTCGCAAATGATATTTAGCGACGGATTTGTGACGGATTCGTCCGTCTCTAAAACTCATGTTTCTAGTAGTGGTTATACAATATTCTCCTAAATAACATGATTTAAAATTTTAGAGTTTTAAATAATTTGTTTTGAAACTTTAAATGTCCATATATGATTTTCACTTTGAAATTAAACTATCCATATTAAAAAAGAATTTATAGATAATAGATATAAGTTACTATATGTTAATGGTTAAATTGTAACTCAAATAAATATTTATTTAACTATGGATTTTAATTCTTTGAACGCTAACTCATAGTCATAGTTTTAAATGTTTTAAAAATTCAACACATTTAATGAACCGGGTACCCATTAGTGGAACCACTACCCGTCGGTTCCGGTTCCGATTCCAGTTCCAAATAATTAAGGCGGTACCTACCTACGTTCATCCATAATGCAAACAATGTATAACTTTTTTTTTTCGGTACCACATATGTTAATGTAAACAATATTTTTTAAATCTTGTTTCGGTAAGGATAAATTTATAATCACTTCCAAAAAATATAAATTGTTTTAGATAAACAATACGAAACACCCCTTAACAATATAAATCTTTTTAAACAATTAGGAATTGTAACATTTTTTCGTGAATCTTCAAGAAATAAATTTGTAAGAATCTTTCTTTTTTCTTTTCCTGGTGTAACAATCTAACGTTGTCTCCGGTGGAAGAAATACAAAGATGTGCTCCATTGGTGCTACCTTATTAAACACAATTACGATCATCATCGACATTATCGACTCATGCTCAATGTGTGGGTTAGGCTGCATTAATCTCATGGTTAGTGGCTTGCACGCGAGACTTGTTCCATCACGAAAGACCGGGGCTACTGTACCGTGGATAACAAGATTTTTTATTCCAATAATAGGAAATGACATTTTCTTATCTTGCCGTTCTTCAAAAAAAAAAAAAAAAACAAATAAATAAATAAATAAATAACTAACGCAACTAAAGGATACATATATTTTAACAACACAACGAAATATTAACAAAATATATATATATATATATATATATATATATATATATATATATATATATATATATATATATAGGTTATTTTATTAAAAATAATTATTGTGTGGATATATACGTCAATCAAATATTTAATTTTTAATAGAAAAATGATTAATATTAATTTGTTATTAAAAAAATGAAAAACCCTACATTTAAAGAAAACGGATGAATAAGAGTATTTGTATATATTTGTGGTCTCCATTAAAATAGGTTACTGATTTTATTTATCACAATTTCCCACATAATCTCTATAACATCGCATGAAACCGGATTGCACTCCCCTATGTATCGGAACACAAAATCAAAGTATATCTTTTCTAATCAACAAAAAAAAATCCTTAGATTCTGTTGTCGTTTTTATATATATTCATCGATTCTTGAAGAGTTTAGGGGCTGATAGTGTTGATTTGTTTTTGTATTTTTTTAGTATAGTGAGTTAGGTTTGTTAAACATTGTCAAAATCTTGTATGTACTTGATATTCTGTGATTATAGGGGATAATATTGCTGTTTCGTTTTGTTTTTTTTTTTTTGTTTTTTTTTTTTTTTTGTATTATGAGTTAGTTTTTATTTATTGTTTTATATATTCCTGTGACTTTGAGGGTTTACTTTATTTATATATAGTATTTGAATTTAATTCTCAATGAATCAATGTATGAACATGTGTTACATTCTTAAATAATGAAAACATGAAAAGTATAGATAAAGTATGACTGGTTAATTTGAAAAATGTTAGTAATTAACTGTTTTTTTTATCATTCCTATGATTATGGTGGTTTTATTTTATTTTTATTTACTATTTGACTTTAATTCTTACAGAATCTGTGTTTGTATATGTGTTGCATTCTTAAAGAATGAAAACATAAATAGTATAGATAGCGGTTATAGATATTAAATTATGGTTGGTTATTTTTGTCAAAATATTGTATGTACTTGATGTTATGTGACTATAGGGGATAATATTGTTGTTTTGTTTTGTGTGTGTGTATATATATATATATATATATATATATATATATATATATATATATATATATATATATATATATTATGAGTTAGTTTTTATTTGTTGTTTTATTCCTATGATTTTGAGGGTTTACTTTATTTATATATACTATTTGACTTTAACTCTCAATGAATCAATGTATGAACATGTGTTACATTCTTAAAGAATGGAAACATGAAAAGTATAGATAGTGGTTATAGAGATTGAAGTATGGTTGGTTAATTTGAAAAATGCTAGTAATTAACTGTTTTTTATTATTCCTACGATTATGGTGGCTTTCCTTTATTTGTATTTACTATTTAACTTTAATTCTCAAAGAATCAGTGTTTGTATATGTGTTGCATTCTTAAAGAATGAAAGCATAAATACTATAGATAGTAGCTATATAGATTGAATTATGGTTGGTTATTTTGAAAAATATGACTAATGAACTGTAGTCATTTGATTCATTAGTTGTTGTAGCATCTGAGCCGGAACCAATTAATGTTGATACTACAAGCCAAACAAATCTGAGAAGCTACTATCGTACCAGATCAACACATTCATTAGTTGCTGCAAAACCTGAGCCGAAGCCAATTAATGTTGATACTACAAGCCAAAAAAATGTGAGAAGGGACTATCGCGCTAGATCAACAACTGTGACAGAGAATATCATTTCTCAACCAACAGGTAGTTTTCTTTTTTTGGTTCATGAAAAATAGTAACAATAATTTTAGAAGATGTTGATTGCCAATATGTATCTTTTGTTACTTGATGAAGCAGAAGGTGTAGGAAGTGAACCAATTCATATAAATATTGTTGAATCAAGTAAAATAAAGGAGCACAGAAATAAAAACTTCAAGATCAGAACATTGAAAGAAAATGTAGAATCTGGAAAACCAGGTAAGATCATAAGTGTTTCTAATTACTGATTTATAGTATATAATTCTGATATAGCTAGTGTGAAATTAAATATTGTATTCAAGTTCTAGTAGAACTTGTAATTGTATACAATATAATTTTTGGATAAATGGTATTAATTTAAATATTATAACAAACTTACTAATTAAATTTCGAATATATTTTTAGATTAGAGTTATTGGGTTATTAAATAATGTGTGTGTAATACAAATGAGTAGACAGTGAGTAATTACGTTTGTGTGATTCAACAGTTGATAACAAAGATAAACAGGAGACAATACCTATTGATAGCACAGGTGTAAGAAGGATGAAAAGGAAGGGTTCCACGAGAACGACACCTATTAAGGATAATAAGAAATTGGTAGAAGCAAGTGTTCAATGGAAAAAACCAAGAAGTTTAAATGAATTACTTATGGAGAGTATGAGTGGGTCAAAGAGAGACAATGAAAAGGTAGAAATTGGTATGGATATGGAAGATAAGGAAGATGTTGTTAAAAGAAAAAAAGGTAGTGAATGATGCATATTCAAAGATATCTCCAAAGAGAAAGAAAGGGAAAATAGAACATGAGAATGTTAAAATAAAAAAAAGATGAAGGGGAAGGTTAGAAACGTAAGCAAGGACCATCCAGAAGGTTATGGAACACTTGCACTTAGGATGACTCCTGGAAGGGTTAGTGCAAATGTGAGAGTAATGTCCCCTGCACAGAAAAATGGGATTGTGTCTATGGGTTTTGGTTCACTTCTGAATATTGACATGGACACTACTCCGGGGTTACTAACTATTATCTCTTAGATCTCTATGATCCATGTAACGATCAAAATTTTTCAAAGAAAATTTTCATTTTTAATTAGTCAAACACATTTGCATAACCATGAAATCCAAACATAATTGTTTTCAAAAACCACGTTTAATACAATATTATTCAAAAACATTAGAGTGTCCCTAAAATGTATCAATGGAAGAGAGATAGAGTGCACGTCGCGCCATCACGCTTTTCCCTTGCCCTTGGGCTCAGATGTACCTGAAACAAATCAACAACTTGTAAGCGAAATGTTTAGTGAGTTCCCCAGAGCATACCACATACTACACATACACATATCTTGTTAGCTAAATAAGCTACACACATATCACATAAACCATGCATACAACAGATAAGGATGTTGTGGGCTCGTCCCCAGGGTCTTACTCCAGGATGCCATGAGCTCCCTACTTCGTCTTACACCTAAGTGTCATGGGCTATCCTATGGTCTTTGATAGGAAAGCCATGGGCTCTCCTCATGGTCTTACATCTAAGTTCCATGAGCTCTCCCATGGTCTTCCATACAAGACACACAATCATATAGCATATCAAACAGGGAATAACTAACACATATATCATGATCACATAATGGGCCGGACTTGGTGCCTTAGATCCATTGGCATGGTGAGGAGACTCACCTCTGTCTATTGAATACCAAAGTTACTCTCCTAACAATCTGAAGCTTCCCGAGCTAAATAATAATATTAATCACTGTTAGGACCTTAGATTAGTCAAAGGAAAACTTCAACTCCAAACCTATTAATGAGGCCCAATCATCCTTCCCTTGCTATTGGGCCCAAAATCCAATCCCAAATTTACTAATGGGCCTCTTAGCCCAATAAGACCCAACCAATAAATCCATGGCCAATAACATATAAAATAGTCCATAATTCACAGAATACACTATGCCCAATAATCCAATGAGGCCCAAATAGCTTAAAGGCCCAAAACAGGTTCGGCCCATCTGCACTGCGTACGCTCGGTGTACCATCATGGTACGTGCGGCGTACTGGGATTTGGGACTACGTGCGGCGTACACTGGGTTATGCCCAATGTATAACCAAATTAAGCACTTTCTCCATTAACTACTTAATACCCGATTCCTTTTACATCCAAAGCCAGATCTGAGTTATTTAATATGTCCTAAGGCATAAAGTTGGCAACTTTATGCCTTTGCATGCTTCATAAACACCCAACACCCCTATTAAGACCTTTCCAAGGTCCTTAACCCATGCATGAGACCACCACTTCCACCAAGACTCCATTTTTGTGTTGAAACAGGACTAAGGGACCTCAAATCTGTCATTTTCATTCTCTAGAGTTGCTTAACTCCCAAGAAAAGGTCTAAAATCAACAAAAGGGACCAAACTAGAAACCCTAACTAGATCTAGAGATTTGAGTGTAAAGATTCAAGCTTTTTACCTCCAGGAACTTCTCAATGTTGACTATATGCAAATTCTTGAAGCCAAAGACACTCCAAGCTTCCTTGACCACTTCCTTCTTCTTGAAATGAACACTAAAGGAGTCACAAATGCACTTTTCAAAGCTCAAAATGGTCTTGTAAGATTCTATGGAGTGAAAGGACGTTCTAAGGCAGTGGAGGCTCTTTAGGGTTAAGTCCAAGGACTTAAGGTTACTTAAATAGGTCTCATGTCAGAAAAATAGGGTTTTGAACCCCTGACACGTATGCCCAACGTATGGCTTGGTACGCCCAACTTACCTCTAGCTCCTCCGCGACCATTCATGTATAGTACACTAAGCATACACTTAAGTATGCCCAACGTACTTAAAATGACCAAATATGCTAAAATGAAATTCTTGAGGGTTTCAAGACATACCAGATTTAGGGTGTTACAACTTTCCCCCACTTAGACTAGACTTCGTCCCCGAAGTTCGTACCTGAAAATAGGTCGGGGTAATATTCCCGCATCTCCTCCTTCGGCTCCTAAGTCCATTCGGAGCCCTTTTGGTGATGCCATTGCACCTTCACCAATTTCACTTCCTTGTTTTGAAGCCCCTTTGTCTTCCTATCTAGGATGGCGACCAGCCTCTCAACATAAGTTAGGCTCTCATCCACCTAAATGTCATCCACGGAGATAATCACAGACTCGTCAGCAACACACTTCCGAAGCTGAGACACGTGGAAGGTGTTGTCAATCTGACTAAGCTCCTTTGGCAACTCTAAATGACAAGCCACCTTGCCCACCCGGGTCGTGATCCTGAACGTGCCTATAAAAACCGGGGCCCCAATTTTCCCCTCTTTCGAAACCTGATAATTCCCTTCCAGGGCGACAACTTCATCAATACTAAATCCCCCACTTGAGACTCGAGATCTGAACATTTTCGCTCATCATAATTTTTCTGACGACTTTGCGTGACTTGCAACCAGTCGCGCACCTGCTGAATCAATACGGTAGTCTAGAGCATTACCTCGGTTCTCCCCATGACTCGATATCCAACCTCGTCCCAACAAACTTGGGTCCTACACCTTCAGCCATATAACATCTCGAATGGGGCTCGACCAATACTAGCATGATAACTATTGTTGTACGAGAACTCTGCTAGTCATCAGGAAGTAACTAAAGAACCCAATCAATAACCAACTTCTTCGAGACTTCGACATCCAACTCTCCCAGGTTGTCAATACGTGACTTCATCTCCAATATGTGGGCATATATAGACATTGCTTGACAATAGGGATTGAGTGACCTTGAAATTTTCAAGAAATTACGGGTTAGGGAGAATAATTGGAGGAGGTAGAGGAAGTGAAGTATGATTTCCAGTCCCATTAATGCACGATAAAGGGATTAATCTTTCACCTTCATCGCCATGTGGGATATCATCTTCCTTAGGAAAACTTTATCGAAAAGGATAAGGAAGACCACAGTATTCTGAACCAGACATCTAAAATGGGAGAAATTCAAGTTAGTTGATTTAAGTCCTTACTATAACACCCAATATGAAATATTAAGGCTAGGACCCAACACAATATTTTATAACTTGGAAGAGGGATGCCGTAATCCAAGATAAAAAATATTTGAAGGTTGGTAAATGACGATTTACCAATTTCCACCATGAAAAATGAAATTCTTCATTGGATTGAAAATCCTAGATCCTTTGAGATTCATTGAACTATTCAATGTCGTGTTTAAATCTCGATTGTGCCATCTCAAGTTTATGACTCGGATGTCGAGGATCACAAACAAGGTGTGAATAACTATGCAAATTAACTTGGTACCCTTAATTTTTTTTATCACCTAATCGATTTGCTGATTAACCACACGCGCTCCACCAATCTATGATAAACATTAAGTTACCCTTTGCCACTCTTACTAGTCCATGTTAGTGTGTCAGTTAACCACACACACTCTACCAACGACTTGGTAAGGTACAAAGTGTAATTTCATGGGTTAGACCAAATTCACATTTTCCTAAAGTAACTAAGATTAGGAATTTATAAGTGTTTAGTTACTTTATAAATATCATTATACTTTTAATGAAGGGAGAATCACAGTCCTATCCTACCCGTTCGGCTAACGACCCTCCACCAGTCAAGGAAGCGGTGGGTGAGAATGGACACCCATTAAACAACCATTTTATAGGCAGTAACCTTATATCCCCTTATAGACAGACTTCATGAATGAGGCTTATTAACGGTAAGACTAACTTACTCTTATACATACATACATACATACATACATACATACATACATACATACATACATACATACATATATATATATATATATAGAACTTATAATGTTATAATAGTATAAGGGTTGAATTTTAAGCTTTTAAAATTCTAAGGGTTTAATTTGGAAATAAAGTATTTATGGGGGGGGGGGGGGAACTTTACATATTCCAAAATGTAACAGCCCAGGTTCCCAGGTATTAGTTATTTTGTATTTTGTTGGTGATTTGTGAGGAGACTCAGCGAGTTGGAGTCCAAACTCGCCAAGTATGACCGCGGTTATGGGCGCGGGTTCGCATCCGGACTCGGCGAGTCCACGCTGTTTAATGAAACCCTAATTTCCAGGGTATGAGACTTATTTAAAGGGGCTTATGGTCATCATTTGCGGCCACCAACCCCAGAGAGAGAACCCTAAAGAGTCTTTGAGCGTTTTGTGAGAGAGAAGAGGAAGATCCTTGATCATTTGTGGGTGTTTTGCTTATAAAAGAGGAAAAAGGCAAGAGGAGACCAAAGAAGGTGCTAATCCAGTGATTTCTGAGTTCAGAGACTTCATTTGAGGTAATCATTCGTTCCTTTCTCAGTCCTTGGTGTAAATCTTAGAGATAGCGTTTCTTTGTGGCCTTTTTGGAATGATCCATGGAGTAAATGGCCTCTTCTCATATTGATGCTTTAGATCTAGACCCAAAGAGGTCCAGAGACCCTTTTCCCTCAAGCTTTATGAGTGTTAATGGAGGCCATAAGCTTAGAGTAGCATTCTAGAGGCTATATCTTCAAATAAGGCCTTTGAACCTTTGCATGAGCACCAAGATAGTAACTTTACGTGATGTATGAGCTTGGAAGGACTAGATCTATGAGTTATTGGAACAGATATGTCCTCAGGAGTGAGTTTAAGTTGATGCATGCCATAGACTTGCCGAGTCTGAAGAACAGACTCGGCGAGTAGCATGAAGATTGTCCATAACCACTCAGCGAGTGGTCTTGCCGAGCTAAGGGGTTGACTCAGTGAGTCAAGGAGAGTCAGAGAGGGTTGACGGGTGGGCTGAGTCAAGCCAGAACTCACCGAGTTGTTCATGAGACTCGGCGAGTTGAGTCGTGGTGGCCCCGCGACTCATGCCAGGTGGAACCCGTCGAGTTAGGAAAACACTCCACGTGTCGAGAGAGGATCCCAAAGAGTTAGTGTACATGTGTGTACTCGCCGAGTCACCGGAGTGCCCTCGGCGAGTTTGGTCAAAGTTTGACCGTTGACTTTTGTTAACTATAGGGTTGGTCAACAATGTGGCCTTTGAGCCAAGAAGGGGGTAAAATGGTCTTTTACCCTTGAGAGGATGCCAAGAGAGGATAGAGTCTAATCTCGAGAGTTATGTTCATGAGAGCATTTGCCTTATGTGTTAGATGGTGGCGAGTTCGAGATGCAAGCGTGAGGATATCTGCTTCCTGCTTGCCAGGTGAGTCTTCTCACTATGCTTTACCTTGAGTAGGTAACCAGAGTTATGTGATAGAGTGTTTGTATGCTATGTATTTTATGTGTTGTACTGCATTATTTCTATTTGATTTATGTTGTGCATGTTTACAGAGTTAGCACCGGAAGGTTCCCAGAGTGAGAACCTGAGGGTTCACAGAGTTTGGGTGCACGGACCTACAGAGTTATAGGCTCGAGTGGCTAATATGTGTTATGTGTGGTATTTTGGGGAACTCACTAAGCTTCGTGCTTACAGTGTTTTGTGTTATGTGTTTCAGGTTTCTTTCAGGATCACGGAACGGCACCAGCTTGATTTTATACTACAGCGAAAGAGTCATATTTTGAGGATCGTGGTTTATTATGCAAGTGAAAATGGAGTTATGTTTCTTAATTTGATTATCAATGAGATTTTAAGAAAAGTGTTTTTAAAACAATTAAACCATTATGTTTAAATGAAAATTTGTTGTGAAATTTACGGCGATACACAAAACTTGAGTGCAAGTTTGTACAATTCAAAAAAATTTGGTTTCCATAACCTATGAGTTTAAAGTAGTTTAATGAAAAACTCTTCATGTTCCATAACTTGAGGACAAGTTATAGAAGACTTTAAAAACATTTAAAAATGAGACTCTTCATTTTCATAACTTACGGAAATTTTATGAGTTTTAAAATTCATAAATGAGACTTTTCATATAACTTGAGGACAAGTTATAAAAACACATATTATGAACAACTTTTAGATCAATTTGGATCGAAACAATTATCACATAATTTTTTCTATCAATCTAAACTAACTCATAAGAACAAGATAAATCATATCATTAATCTTCAAGAAATTAGCATATTCATTAAAACTAATACAAAACATGAAATTATGACAATTATCTTTTAATTGGAAGACAATCTACATTATCATAACAACAAAATCAAATTTTATGAACAAAAACATTTTGTGGTAATGATTCTAATCAAAACCAGGCTAAAAACTCAAATATATGATGTCAGGGGCTCCAACTCGCCGAGTGCAAAAACCAAATCGACGAGTTGGATGAGTTTACACGAGGACTCGTTGATTCCCTCAATGGACTCGTCGAGTCCCCTGTCCATACAGCAAAAAATTCTATTTTTTTTAGCATTTTTCAGCAAGCAGCATCAAGTATAATTTGAAATCAACCCATGGCTCTGATACCGCTGTTGGGTTTTGTATACTACAACATCCTATGGTGCACATACAACTCTAAATACCTTGGATCTATGTTTTCACAAATTATACATGTAAATGGTTTCCAAGGCATTAAACCTATAACTAGCATGCATTTGACATAAACCATATAAGATACTAGTTATGGTAACATACCTTTTATGTAGCTTGAATTCTTGATGTGTTTGGCCTTACGAGCTTAGGCACAATAGTGTGGAAGCCTCAAATGAAGTCACAATACATCATGGACAAAGGATGAAACTTGAGAGAGAATTTATACACACCATAACCGTCCATATCCTCCAAGAATACATTAGTTGTGATTTTGGCTATGAAGTAATATATTTATATGTGGAATTCCAAAGGTCATGGGTTAACCCAAACCCATACTCATGGGTGTTATGATCCATGGTTCATGTGGCCTAACTCTTTATGTATCCATACATAAACTTGGTCCAACATGGATCATAAGCCTAACATATATAAATATAACTAATTACCATAATTAGTCCCCATAGATTTAATTAGTCTCTTTTGATCACTAAATTAATTCCAAATTAATTCTTGACCAATACTGATTACAACATATGATTTCATATTAATATATTAGAACTTATAATATATTAATAAATCATATATAATCTTCTCTGAAGAGTCTATCCTAACGAATTGTCCTGATGATATGCAACCCAAATGGATCATGCTACTCTCGGGTCGAGTACATACCAATAATTATTATGAGCTTAGACATCTAATCCAACATGCCCAACATACTAGGTTCAACTCTAGTACGCCCAGCATACACTTATGTACGACCCGCGTACTAGGTTTAACCTTTGAACCACCAAACTTCGAAGGCCATAACTTCTTCGTTCTAAGTTGGTTTTTGATAATACTTATATCCCCGGAAAGGTAACGAGAAGCTCTACACTTCTATCAACTCATTCTTGCTTTAAAACTTTCCAAAAAAAATTCAAAATTCATAAAAATCCCGACTGCCACTTTACGGTTATACTCTTGGGCTTCAAACCACAAACTAACTTCCCATATCATCTATGCTACCTTATCTATACCCAAATAGGTATAAATATCTCTTTCTAAAAGGCCCTAAGCCTTATGATAACCGATCTTCAGGTCACGAACCACATTAGTAAATGATTCGGAACAGGGCGTTACACTTTTACACCCAAATTGTACCCACGAAAGACACATTTGATTGCTCTCCGTTTTAACTTCCCATTATCAACTTGTTCATAAAGTGTACATCCAAAAGATTTTAAATCTATATAATCGGAAGGTATCTCGGACCGTAACTCAAACGATTTTTTGTTCTCAAATTCTCTTGATGTTGATCGGTTGATAATATAGCACGCAGTAGAATCAACTTCCACCCAAAAGAATTTGTCAATTTGGAATTAGAAAGCATACACCCGAACTTCTCCATAATGATGCGGTTCATATTTTTGGCTACAACATTTTTTGAGGTGTATGGACTACCGTGTGATGTCGAGTGATGGCTTCCTTTCCATAGTAGGCATTAAACTCTTCTAAGCATAACTCAATTCCATTATCCGTCTGAAGATACTTGAGCACCAAACCTTTTTGCTTTCCAAATTGTAGTTTCCAATGTATGAAGGTAGAAAAATGTCTCCCTTATGTTTCAACAAGAAATACCACACCTTCCTAGAGAAATCATCAATGATAGTGAGCATATATATAGCTCCACTTTTGGAAGCAGCTCGAGTTGATCCCTATAAATCTTAATGAACAATAGTCAAATTGTCCTTTTATTGTATGAATACCACTCATAAATCTCACTTGTTTCCCCTTTCCTTATACATAATCTTCATAGATATCCAAATCAACTACCTTTTGTTTACGAAGTAATCCTTTTCGACTCAATTCATACATTCCTTGAAAACTTATATGGCTGAGTCGAAGGTGACAAAGACGAGACTAATCTGGATAAGAAAGAGAAATCGAAACAACAACAACATCACTTAAAATTCTTTTCCCATTAAGTAAATAAAGGTGTAAGGTTTTTCGCTTGGCTCTTAGTTTGTCAGAACCATCTTTTAGTACACCGAGAACTCCATATTTACCAAAAAAACTCATATATATTTTTTTTATCAAAGGAACTAAGAGATAAAAAGTTTCTTATGTGGTAAGTAACATATCTAGCATCCCCAATTGTTCAGATTACTCCATCAAACATTCGGATTCTGTTGTTCTTCTTCTAGCATTAAAACCCTCAACTTTAACATCACTTCAACCACCACTAGTTATATGCGTCATCTTCTATTTTGAGTCCAAAGTTGTAAGAACTTCATCTAAAACAAGAGTGTCACGAATGTAGATGATAGTATCACGAAAATGGCTAGAGGATTCGGGCAATGATGACAACAAGAACAAATCCAAGTCTTAATCTTTATACCGAACTTCCATATTCTCCATGTTATTGACCAACTCTTTGAATGTGGAAATAGGTTCATCTAAAAGAACCTCGTTCAATCATCTTGAGATTGAACAATCGTTTCTTTAGGTGCAACTTTTTTGGTAGGATCTTAGTCATTAACAATTGCTCCAGTTTTAACCATAAGAGCCGCTGAAGTTTCTTTTAAAACATCTTGCAAAACATCATTTTTCAAATGTAAACGAATATGGGATTAAGCTTTTAAATCTTTCATCTCTTTTTATTTTTATCCATGAAGCAGGCATCTTTGTAGAACTCAAAATCACTTGATGTAAATCCATCTGAATAAGAACATATTTCATATTACTTGCTGTCACACCCCAAAACCATGAATGGCGGAAACGTTCTCGGGAGGAGGACGTCATGTACAGTATCACAACAAGGTAAAGTAGTAAACAAGCAACAACATCATCCATTGAATTAATAATATAATTTTAATACAAGTGTGTTCTGTCAAATTATGATAAACACTAAAGTATAAATCAAAATGAAGGATGAGTCTTGAACGAGCACCATCTTCTCTAAACCTTGCATCGGTACCTATCTATCGTTGACTTGAGGATACAAGTTATTTTGAAAGCGAGTATCATCTTTAAAGCTGGTGAGATCATAAGTATTTTAGTGTCTTAAATTGTATGAAAGTACTTGTATGTCTGTCAAATGTAAGTATTTGTGTGTATATAAACTGTAAGTATTTGTATGTATATGAACTGTAAGTATGAAACGTTTTGAACAACCTAGAAAACCATATGTTTCCTACTAAAAGTATCCTTCTACCAAGGCATCTAGTATTTGTGTGTGTGTCTCTTGTAAGAGTGTGTATTTTCCCAAATCCGACTATCATTATTCAAAATATAGCTTCTACATTACCGTGCATCATGTGAATGTTCACGAAGTGAATGTAATGGGAAAATGAATTAGTACTATGGTGTAGTGATGAACTACAACCGTACTAATTACCTTAACACTATTGTAATTTTGTAATTATTGTAGTATTTGTAATAAGTGACCACTTCTGTACTAATATTGCCTTATTTGAGGGATAAGACATAATGTGATGGCTAGATCCCAGGCTAGACGCTCCCTTGTCAAAGGGATTTTGGGACCCATACATGACCCCTGCATATCTGCAAGCCGTGAACATCCACATTACTATGATCACTTATACCCAATATAACTATCACAATGTGTTGTGATTCATTGGTATAGTTAGATCCTAATATCGTTCCATGTTATAGCACCTAGTGATGTCTGTTCTATTATCGTATATGTAAACGCACTCATGTAAACGTACTCATGTAAGCGTAACCATGTAATAGTGTATTGTAATGTTCTGTGTGTGCTAGCTGTACCGTGTGTTCTCTCTCTATCTAGCATGTATGTTTGTTTCTCATCACTATGTATTATGTTTGTTTCTCTTCACTATGTATTATGTTTGTTTCTCTTCACTATGTATTATGTTTGTTTCTCATCACTATGTATTATGTTTGTGTCTCATCACTATGTATTATGACTCATGTATGAACTGACTCTTTATATGATTCATTGTTCTAGTATTAGTAAAACCCTAAACTACGCCTATTGTAGCTTACTAGTAATATAACTCTTACATATGAACATGGGAGTATACCCTTGCTACCCAAGGGTACTGAATGAACTGGAAGAACCTTTACGACTATATATGTACACATGATATATAACTAATATTTAAACGACGTTCAGACGGGTACCCGATATCCCACCAGACCACATCTCAAGCGCGAAAAGGAAATAAGGCGGATAGGCCTTCCTTAGCATTTTAAACATTGCTTATATAACTATACATGCATAGACATGCAATTGATAATATAAAAGTATAAAAGAAGTTTCATCAAAGCATTTGATATGTAAAAGAGTTTTTAAGACAATTTGAAGTAAAACAGGTTAGTAAAACAGTTCGAAAGTAAGAGATTCACTTGTCAATAGTTATTAATGACATGTGATTGAGATAATAACTATCGTAACTTTACATGTATCCCACCCCCCATTAAAGTATTTATAAACATTCGAAAACATTTAAAAGGTTAATTTAGGGGTATGAACTCACATGTAGTGAGTGGATTGGATTGAAGTATTAGATACGATGCTAGGTGATAACTGGAGACTTGTACACACACAACGAGACTAGTTACCATATAATCAATATATATATATATATATATATATATATATATATATATATATATATATATATATATATATATATATATATAGGGAAAAGTTATTTGGAAAACTAAAAAACCCTAAAAATCATAAAAATGCATAAAAAAAATACCTAGAGATCAGAAAAGTTTTTTTCGACATTTTTTAAGAAAAAATCGAAGCTTTTTAAAGAAAATCGCTGAAAAAAATTTGAAAAAAGAAACTTTTTTTTATTAAAAAAATATATATATTTTTTATTTTTATTTTCAGCGAATTTTTATAAAAATCTGCGATTTTTTATAAAAAAAAATTAAAAAAAAAGTCGTTTGATCTCTAAGTATTTTTTTTATGCATTTTTATGATTTTTAGGGTTTTTTTTAGGGTTTTTTGTTTTCCATAGAACCTAAACCTATATATATATATATATATACATATATATATATATATATATATATATATATATATATATATATATATATAACTAATTAGGCATTTTATCTCTAGTAATATAAGTTAAGACACTCTAGAACATGGTAACACTTTAATTTAAGTGTTTAAAGATCACAAGTGTTGCATCCAAGTGTTTGTAGAGATAAGCTAGAGTGTTTGGGGTTTAAGGTAAACTCCTTTGGAGTTTACAGTTTTGATGACCATTACCCAAGGATTTTATGGTAGTAAACTCAAGGGTTTATGGTCGTAAACTCCACACTTTATGACCATATGTTGTTTTGAGGTTTTACAAGTCCTTTGAAGCATTTCTACTTGGTGGTTAGGCCTTTGGAAGGATCTAGGGCACCATTTCACTCCTAAATGGAGTTTATGGTCCCTTTACCATTTTCCTTTGAGTTTACTACCTTAAACTCATGAGTTTACTACCTTAAACTCATAATTTTATGGTATTTGGGGGTTTTCAAGTCCTTAGCTCAATCATGGCAATAGACTACATTAGATTTAGACATAAGGAATAACTATGGGACTTTTATGGGACTTTTATACACCTTTTGGGGTGTTTACGGTTTTGGGAGATCCCCAAACTGTAAGCACATAAAAATGTAAGGTTTTGGTGCTTTTTGTGTGATAAACTCATCATGGATGAATCTAGACAAGTCCCTAAGGCATTGTGAAGCATCTAGGCACCCTAAGGCACCACTTTGCACTTTATTTGGTGTTTACGATTTTAGGAGCCTCCCAAAACCGTGAACACCTTGTTCTTGGTGCTCTTGGGACATTTCCTTCGTATTAATATGTATAGCAAGCTTTAAATGACTCAGGGATTGAAGTACTTACTTTGTGGAAGCTTGTAATGAACTAAAAGTCCAAGAACACTAGTGTGTGCTCTTGGTGTTTTGGAAAGCTAGTCAAAACACATAAATGGATGGATTAAAGGATGTATAATCACTAGATGTTATGTTATATTAACTAATCAAGTCGAGAAACACTTACGTTTTCGGGAATTCGGACGAAAACCAAGATGATACTTGAGAGAGTTTGGTGTTTACTCTTTTAAGGTGAAAGTGAGAAGTGTGGTAATTTGAGGAGTAAACTCATACTTAAGCATGAGTTTACGTTTTTGGGAAGATTATTTGGTTTTTACGGTTTTGGGAGCCTCAAAAAACCGTGAACACCTTGTTCTTGGTGTTCTTGGGACATTTTCTTGGTATTAATATGTATAGAAAGATTTAAATGACTCATGGATTGAAGTACTTACTTTGTGGAAGCTTGTAATGAACTAAAAGTCCAAGAACACTAGTGTGTGTTGTTGGTGTTTTGGAAAACTAGTCAAAACACATAAATGGATGGATTAAAGGATGTATAATCACTAGATGTTGTGTTATATCAACTAATCAAGTCGAGAAACACTTACGTTTTTGGGAAATCGGGTGAAAACCGGAATGATACTTGAGAGAGTTTGGAGTTTACTCTTTTAGGGTGAAAGTGAGAAGTGTGGTAATTTGAGGAGTAAACTCATACTTAAGCATGAGTTTACGTTTTTGGGAAGATTTTTCGTTCCAAACATAAAATATTGGCCATGAACTTCTAAGACACGAGGTGTTTGCGGCTTTGAAATTTCAAGACTCGAGACGACACTTCCTTTCACCCGTTCGTTTAAAGAATAATATTAAAATAATAAAACGAACTTGAAATTTTCTTCAAAAAATAAGTAATAATGTAATTGACTTTTAAATTGAAGTGATTGACTTTTAGGGTTTGACCGATTGAAAATTTTAGGTTGTCACATCATCCCCCTATTAAAGGGAATTTCGTCCCAAAATTAGAATTTATGTAAGGAAGTAGGCATGAATTTTCAAGTTATGAGGTGGGAAAATTTCCTAATCGATTGGTTCTCGCGCTTATAAGTGAATTCGGGTCCTTGGTTGGTATGCCAATGAACCTTCGCTAAAAAGACGTGGCGCTGCTTCGTCCGCTTGACATCTCGGTCAGGGGTCACTACAGTTCTTATACAAAGGCGAGGATGTCGTTAATCTCGATCTCGTCTGGTGGACTCACGAGAGTCCTATCGGAAAGGTACGGTTTCAAGATCGAGGCGCAAAGGGTAAAATGTACGTTACTGAGTTTGAGGAGTAGTTCTAGTTTGTGAGATACAGGACCGATTCTGGTAAGAATCTCGGAGGTCCTAATTATCTTGGATTTAGCCTTCCACGCTTTACGAAGCGTATTAAGCCATTCCCAGAGTGAGTTTTCCTAAAGAATTTGGTCTCTCACTTGTAATTCCAAGGTTTCTTTTTCTTACTTATCTTCCCAGTCGAGGGCTACCCTCTGTTAGGTCAAGGTCGTAAGGGTTTCTGTACATTGCGAGGAGTTCTGAATGGACTACGATAGTAGGTCTGCATAACCTAGCACTTGGAAAATTTCTATCGGCATCTACGGTGTCGAAAAATTCTCAACGGTTTTGAAAATTTGAAAGAGTACTCAGGATTCCCACATCACTAATAGTGTGTCTTAGGAATCTGATTCCTCAATTCCAAAACTCGTGTTTAGAGAACTTCGCGAAAGTTTCTCTGAGAGTAATGTTTCCATGGATTCCTTCTTACTACGACGGTAGATAAGTGATTTGTTAAAAGGAGAATGACGAACTGATCCAAGTAAGAATGACGTACCCTACTCAATAAGCTCATGAATATTATGGGCGTATTGGTCCTATCCGAGGGGTATCACTAAGGACTCGAAGTGTCCGCATCGAGTTCGGAAGGTAGTCTTCGAGACATCCTTCGCTAACACCCAAAACTGCTGATATTCAGATCTCGGTCCATTTCTGAAAGGAAACTCGTTCCTTGCGTTTGCTCAACCGATTCATCTATGCGAGGCAGAGGTAATGATTTCTATTGAAATTCTTGACGGAGTCCTCGATAGCCGAGGTACATATGATGCAATCCATCGACTTCTAGAAGAATAAGACCGGAGCTCTCCAGGGTGAGAAGCCTGGTCTCCCAATTCTATTGTTGAGTAGTTCGCTAAGTTGTCTGGACTGTTCTTGTATCTCCGTAGGTGTTTACACTGTAGGGCGATCTGGTTACAGAATTCGTACTGGGTTCTAAGTTTGTTCACATAACGATGCGATTTCTCATAGTCTTGGGCAGTCTCCGTCCTGAAGTTCACATTTAGAATTCATACATGGTTTCACAATCACAATTTCGTGTATACGAGTCGTATATAATTAAGATTGAAAAGGTAGTCGAATAACTGATTCATTTTTAAGCTTACATCCCACTAGGAAAAGAAGTTAAAGTGGAATCATCAATTCTAAACCTGTAGAACCTTGATTATATATCACCCCTATGTATACATTCTTTAGCGACAGATCAACCGTATGGATCTTTGCATTGAACTTGACGTACTGTACGAGTGGTAATTCGGGGATTTCTTCAGAAAGGAAAAGAACTATGAGGTACTCCATGCATGAGTACTTCGGTGTTTTGATATGACGGCTTCGCTGGAAAGGCAATTTCGAAGAAAGATGTGTACGTATGAAGCTGGTTTTGTGCAGATCAAATTGAATCTAATTGTATGGAAATGTCGGAATCACAAGGAAACTTAAAGATATTAGATTTTGAACATAAGGCGTTACAGACAAAACACAACCGTGCAACCATCAACAAAGTTACAGTACTTTAGACTTACTACAACGCCATTGCTGCGAACAAGGTATACTACAAAAGACAAGTATATGCAGCACGAGCATCCCTATATCGATAGGATCTCACAAAAAATAAGACTCTAGTTGCACTAGTTTTGGATGGTTTATAAGTCTGTTACAATAAAATGCCTTAATTACTTTTACGCGGGTCTAGAGTAGGTTCTCCTACAGCTGTGATCCTGAGAATCTTCCCATCAGTATCAGAGTTCTTTGCTATCGGACCCCGAAAACCAAGGCGGAAACATTTCCGGGGCGGACTCCACGTTGAGTATCAAATCCAATGCACATAGTAAGCAAAGTAAACAACCATTACATTACATATTGGAATTTACATTTGTTCAAAAGTAAAGTATTACAAGTGTTATACATAGGTATATATGAACAAAAGTTAAGACAAGATCTTCAGTACGCTCTGTCTTCTCCAAAAGGATCGCTCGGTACCTGTCTAACGCGGACCTGAGAATACAAGCAGTTTGAAAATCTGCATAAAGCTGGTGAGTTCATAAGATGTTTTTTTTTTTTTCTGAAAATGTTTAAGTTTCCTTTGGTTTTCCGAAAAAGTTACAAACCCAAGAAAATCCCATATTTTCTTATAAATAATGTTTGGTTAACTGTTTTGTTACATGATTCTGGTTATGTACAGTTGTTATCCTAGGAAAATCCTATATTTTCCTAAAAGTAAAGTTTTAGTTAAGAACCACATTATATAGTTTTGTACATAGAGTTATTTGCTGAAAATCATGGAAATAATATCCCGCATTAGATATAAGATAGCCTTAATACATGAAAACTAAAGATAGATATAGATTGAAAACCATGGGACTATCATCACGTACTAGATATAGATTGAAGACCATGGGACTATCATCCCGTACTAGATATAGAATTGAAAGCCATGGGATTATCATCCTATACTAAATATAAAATAGTTTGATATACACAAAACTGTAGATAAATATAGGTTGAAAACCATGGGACTATCATCTCGTACTAGATATAGATTGAAAACCATGGGATTATCATCTTGTACTAGATATAAGACACAAAACCATGGGACTATCATCCCGTACTGGAAATAGATTGAAAACCATGGGATTATCATCCCGTACTAGATATGAGACACAAAACCATGGGATTACCATCCCGTACTAGATATAAGACACAAAACCATGGGATTACCATCCCGTACTAGATATAAGACACGAAACCATAGGATTACCATCCCGTACTAGACATAAATAAAAGTAGATATAAGATATCATCCGTGAATAAACTTATATTAATACATATTGTGAGTCGGGTAACCATGCTAATGCGACACCGAGACCTCCTTGATGTTTGTTAGACGTCAGACGATTTCCAGAATTTGTCACCCCAGGCGTGCCCGCCTAACTGTACCTAGCAGTTTAGGTGTGGGATTGTCAGTCCCGAATAGATCTATCCACAAATTCCATGCTCTCCCTCCAGGAGACTCTGGTTACACTTCCGGGGAGGATTTACTGATAATGATGACGAACCTCACAAGCTAGTATCATATTATTCACGGTGTTCTCGAATGTTATCAAACATACTAATCGTTTAGAAACATAATACAATACAAACAGTTTGATACAATGAAGTGATCTGGCAATATATTCTAAATTAAACCGAGATAAACTGAATCAGACATAGTTTATCTATTAACTTTACATAAATCTATATTCGACAAAACAAGAACCAAAGATCCCAAATTATTCCCATAATATGGTTTGATTGTTTCTTTTACTGAAATCCACGTGGTTATAGTTGAGAAAACATCCCTTACGCTCAACATAATACATAAGGGGTAAAGATATCTAAAGGTTAGCCAGATATTTATAGAAATACATTAGTTTTAGGTTTTTGAAAACATCTGTAGTTTTGCTTGTATTCCACCCCCCCTGAAAACATCGAAAACACGGAAAAAGGTGTAGGGGTATGAACTCACAATCACGGAATGTGTTGGTTTGGATGCTAAACGTCAGTTCAAGTCTTGAAAACCCACGTGGTTCCTATGCAATGTGAAATGATACACATTTGTATCTAATTAGACTTTAATTCATTAATTAGATATGATTATTTACTCTAGGACACGAAAACACTTCAAATCAAGTGTTTAGAGTGACCCGGGTGACATCTAAGGACGTATATGGCTTGGATAATGTGTTTAGTCTTCAAGAGTAAACTCCTTATGGAGTTTATGGCCCTAAGACCATTTCCACATGAGTTCACGGCCGTGAACTCATGGATGGTGGGTTTTAAGGTGCTAAATGGTCAAATATCACTTGGGGAAATTAGCTAGGATCAAATCTAAGGCATAGGAATGGATTTAACCCACATATGGACCATTTAATGGAGTTTACGGCAGTAAATTAGGAGTTTACGACTGTAAAATCCCCCATACACTATCCTTTAATGTTTTGGTGGTCATAGGTCTTTAGAAGTGTTTCTAGCCAAATCTATAAGCCATGGAATGAGTTTGAGGTCCCATTTGACAATGATTAAGGAGTTTACGGCATAAGAACCCATTATTGGGGGGTTTACGGCCTTGAAATCCTAAAGGGATGTTTTCATCAAGTTTATGGCCCCTAGATCGATTGTGGTTGATTCTAGAATTTAATCCAAGGCTATTGGTGTGTTTAAGTGGCATTTAAACACTTGAATTTGAGTTTACTCCCCATGAAGAGGAGTTTACGGCCCAAGCATGTTCTTGGGCAGTAAAATCATGTTTACTCCTTAAAAGTTGGATTCAAGGTGTTCTAAGTCCAATCCATTAACCCATTTAGCCATATCTAAGCTCCAAAGGTTGATTAGAAGGGTTTTTTTGGCTCCAAAACCCATTTTATATGAGTTCACGGCCTAGGACTGTTCTAGGGCCATAAACTCATGATAATGGTCCTATTCCATAGTTTGACCACGAATTTGAAGGTCTAAGATGTTATACTAGGAGTTAAGGTAGTTACCTTGGTGATTTGGAGCTTAAATTTGATGATTTTGGACCTAAATCTTGAGTTTGAGGAGAGAGGTTAGAGAGAGAGTAGTGAGAGAGAGTAAAAGCTTCAAATGAAGTCTTTTGAACTTTATATATGTGTTAAGTTTGATACACGGTGGAATTCTACCCGATACCGATGTTTACCGCGGCTTTTGGTCGTACTCGATTATGTTGCTGTTACCCGATATGGTCAAAACTAAACTTTTTCTAATTGTTAATTTGGAATATTTCCTTGAGTTATTAACGTGTTTCAACACCCATTAAGTCATAATAAATGAATCAAATTTAATGACTTAATTTAATAACGAACGGAAACAATTCGAATACGACGAACTTTACTGACGAATCGGTTATAACTGACGGAACGAAATTTAAGTGTTGTCACATTATCCCCCCGTTAGAGGGAATTTCATCCCGAAATTCAAACTTTAGATACGACTCATGGATCTGGAAAGAGATACGGATACTTCTACTTTGTCAGATTTTCGCGCTCTCAAGTGAATTCGGGTCCTAGAGTGGCGTTCCAGCGAACCTTCGCTATTGGGGATACTTGCTAAGTTCTGAAGGTAGTCGAAGTTTGTAAATCACGGGGTCATTCCTAAAGAGGATATCGAAGGGTCCAAATATACCTCGGGTTGAGTTTTCCGTTGTTTCCAAGGCGTACCATGCCTCTCCAGAGTAAGACCTCCAACAAGAAGGTACATCTTTCTGTGTCAGAATGGTTAGGGTTTTGGCGATTCAGGAAAATTTCTGGATGAACCTGCAATAGTAGCCAGCGAGACCCAAGTATCGACGGGTTTCTATGGGTATCTTCAGTGCTGACTAATTCTCTATGCCTTTGATCTTAGGAGGATTCCACACGTTGGTCTTCATTGTCTACTACTTGACCAAGGAAAATGGTTTGTCCGATGGGCATCACTACGAACTTATGGTGGCCATATTGAGTTCTGTATACTGTCTAAGAAACAACACTCTCATGGACTCGTAGTTGATGGTACTTTGACCTAAAGTTTATCTTTGAGAAGTGGTTGGTTCCCTGAAGTGGATCGAAAAGGTCATTTGTTCGAGGAAAGAGGATATCGGTTTGATGGTCAACTGACTGGATAACTCCGGTATTTTCGTTGAAGTCTATAGATATGGAGATTTGGCTACTGGGGTAGTTCCAAGAATTAGGTCGATGCAAAATTCAACCTGACGTTCGGAAAGAATTCCTGGAAGCTATACAGGAAATACATCAGGAAAGTTGTAGACTTCGGGGATGCAGCTTCCTGTTCCTCAATGGTTTGGAGTGACCCGGGTGACATCTAAGGATGTATATGACTTGGATAATGT
Source organism: Lactuca saligna (assembly GCF_052625555.1). Lineage (NCBI taxonomy): Eukaryota > Viridiplantae > Streptophyta > Magnoliopsida > Asterales > Asteraceae > Lactuca > Lactuca saligna. Next base: position 170,644,894 of record NC_136421.1, read on the forward strand.
GTTTAATCTTCAAGAGTAAACTCATTATGGAGTTTACGGCCCTAAGACCATTTCCACATGAGTTCACAACCGTGAACTCATGGATGGTGGGTTTTAAGGTGCTAAATGGTCAAATATCACTTGGGGAAATTAGCTAGGATCAAATCTAAGGCATAGGAATGGATTTAACCCACATATGGACCATTTAATGGAGTTTACAGCAGTAAACTAAGAGTTTACGGCTGTAAACTCCCCCATACACTATCCTTTAATGTTTTGGTGGTCATAGGTCTTTACAAGTGTTTCTGGCCAAATCTACAAGCCATGGAATGAGTTTGAGGTCCCATTTGACCATGATTAAGGAGTTTACGACATAAGAACCCATTCTTGGGGGGGGGGGGTTTACGGCCTTGAAATCCTAAAGGGAGGTTTTCATCAAGTTTATGGCCCCTAGATCGATTGTGGTTGATTCTAGAATTTAATCCAAGGCTATTGGTGTTTAAGTGGCATTTAAACACTTGAATTTGATTTTAGTATGCATGAAGAGGAGTTTACGGCCCAAGCATGTTCTTGGGCAGTAAACTCATGTTTACTCCTCAAAATTTGGAATCAAGGTGTTCTAAGTCCAGTCCATTAAGCCATTTAGCCATATCTAAGCTCCAAAGGTCGATTGGAAGGGTTTTTGGGCTCCAAAACCCATTTTATATGAGTTCACGACCTAGGATTGTTCTAGAGCCGTAAACTCATGATAATGGTCCTATTCCATAGTTTAACCACGAATTTGAAGGTCTAAGATGTTATACTAGGAGTTAGGGTAGTTACCTTGGTGATTTGGAGCTCATATTTGATGTTTTTGGACCTAAAACTTGGGTTTGAGGAGAGAGGTTAGAGAGAGAGAGTAGTGAGAGAGAGGAAAAGCTACAAATGAAGTCTTTTGAACTTTATATATGGGTTAAGTTTGAGACACAGTGGAATTGTACCCGATACCGACGTTTACCGCGGCTTTTGGTCGTACCCGATTATGTTGTCGTTAACCGATATGGTCGAAACTAAACTTTTTCTAATTGTTAATTTGGAATATTTCCTTGAGTTATTAATGTGTTTGAGCACCCATTAAGTCATAATAAATGACTCAAATTTAATGACTTAAGTTAATAACGAACGTAAACAATTCGAATACGACGAACTTTACTGACGAATCGGTTATAACTGACGGAACGAAATTTACGGGTTGTCACACTTTTGGGCTTAACATTTCCATTTCTTGAACTCTGAGGTGTGGCTTCACGAGCCTGCGACTGTTATCGTTTGATGACTTCCTGGATCGATACTACGATCGGGATTTTCAACCCCTTCAACAACATTGATTTCGCGGATAATGCTACGATGCGCAAGGATAGCTGTCACGGCAGCTGTAACCGCGGTTTGAAAAGTAGCGGTGTCCATAGGAAAAGCGGGGGTTCCGTTGTTCGGATGACTGTTTTCGGATGACGACATGATTCTATAACACGAAAGATAAGGATTTTGTGAGCGATTATGGTTGACCCTAAATGTACTTCGATTGATCAAGTAAAGAGTAAGAGTATGTTATCTAAAGTTTGACCTAGATCCCTATGATGCAGTCCTAGTACGGATTTGAGGTATGATCGCGAAGGTTTGACCTACATCCCTATGATACAGTCCTAGTACTAAGTGGAAGTAAGTCCGTAGAATGGTCTCAAGACATTTGTCTTTCAAGCCGAGGTATCATTGGTTGGTGAATAACATGATCCAACCACTAAAAGAGACTTGGAAATGTCTCCGGAGCTAACTTGATATAGTCCAATGACTTGACTAAAGCATGTTTCAGATAAACTACAATGAAAGTATGATAAGAGTACTTGAATAAAGAATGACATAGAAGTTAGCCGACTATCAATATCTTCGATATTCATGACGTAAAAGTTCGGGAAAATGACCTTGTAAAAGGTCTTACATCGTATCCAGAGAAGATAGTTCTTGACAGCATAAAGACTTAACCAAAAGTACTTACAGTACAAGATAGTTTCATAGAAAATGCCACATCGGGCATAGACAGAAAACGATTCCATTTTAACAAGGAAAAATAAAGTAAAGCATCAATTACTAGCGATGGTTATCCCTCTGGTGAACTCTCAGTTCAGCCAGTTGACGTTCCATATCAAGCAGGTATCTTTTGTATACCCTCTGACGTACTCGGAGCTCTATGACTTCGGCTCGGGTTTCAGCTAGTGCTTGTAGCAGGGTCTCGTGGTCTCTCTCGGATCTCTCACGAGCATGTTCAAGGCTGTTGGTGCGAAGGATATGCATCCCTCCATTGGTGTCAACTTCCGCGATACGACGTAGAGCTGTCCTGCCCTGAATTTTGTTTTGGGCAACTCTACGGATCAGGATTGGTAGAACTCTATCTGCTGTGCTCCCTTCATTTACATTGTAGAAGCTTCGGTCTCCATTAAACGGCATATGTTGATCTTGATCTTACCTCCATGCTTCCAAACATTCGACCTATGGAGGCGTCGGACCATGAAAAGCCAGACGAGGGTCAGGATTTGGAAAGGGAGCTGCCTGGGGTAGGTTCTCAACCTCGGGTCTGGAGTTAGCACCATCAGAAAGGTCTTCATCTTGGTGATCATTCACAGGGATAGGATGACCATTCTCTGGTTCTTATCCAAACCATCCAGCAATGACTTCGTTCGGAAGGTACTGGTTGCCGTGGGGATGGAGTCCATCCATGTTATCTACGCGAGAATTGGGGTAAGAAAATAATTATTAGACGAACTATATAGATAATTATTTAGAAAATCTTCATTAGTTACATCATTATTTGTGAAGTGCATACCAGTTATATGTAATCGAAACAGGATAGGACTTCGAATAAGTGGTCTTAACTCCAAATTCACACAGAATATGGGTAAAGTAAAATTTTCACAAATTCTAAGTCTATAACATCCTAGTTACATATAGCCTTAGTGTATCTACTTAGCAACTATCAACTTAGTAATGAAGATCCCGTTTTAGTTCTAAAGTATAAAGTACTTATAGTAACACCAAATACCCCTATAGTATTTTAAGTTTAATGTTATGTTCTACTGTTCTCATTGTGGTATTGTTGGTAAGATTTTAGACTTTTTGCAACCACACAACTATACTTAGTCACATGCTAGTCAACCCTCGGATAATACAGTTAATCAGGCTATATCTTCCCAGTTTTGACTATATGTCTCTAAGTCCACCTGTGTTATCCAACAATCGTAATTCTTTGGTGCTGTCCTAGTGACACTGATTTTAGTATAAATGCAGGTATGTATACTTAGTTAAATCTTTTATTATTTTATAAGTATAAACTCTAAATCAGAGTATTTTAATCCCGCTTGTGTTTATAGTTTGTATATCTTTCATGGGTTGATACACTCAATTCATTATAAACAATGCTCTAATACCAATCTGTCACACCCCAAAACCAAGAACGGCGGAAACATTTTAGGGCGGAGGACGTCATGTATAGTATCACAACAAGGTAAAGTAGTAAACAAGCAACAACATCATCCATTGCATTAATAATATAATTTTAATACAACGTTGTTCTGTCAAATTATGATAAATACTAAAGTATAAATCAAAATGAAGGATGAGTCTTGAACAAGCACCATCTTCTCTAAACCTTGCATCGGTACCTGTCTATCGTTGACTTGAGGATACAATTTATTTTGAAAGTGAGTATCATCTTTAAAGCTGGTGAGATCATAAGTATTTTAGTTTCTTAATTTTTATGAAAGTATTTGTATGTACGTGAAATGTAAGTATATATGTGTATATGAATTGTAAGTATTTGTATGTCTATGAACTGTAAGTATGAAACGTTTTGAACAACCTAAAAACCATATGTTTCCTACTAAAAGTATCCTTCTACCAAGGCATCTAGTATTTGTGTGTGTGTCTCTTGTAAGAGTGTGTATTTTCCCAAATCCGACTATCATTATTCAAAATATAGCTTCTACATTATCGTGCATCGTATGAATGTTCACGAAGTGAATGTAATGGGAAAATGAAATAGTAATATGGTGTAGTGACAAACTATAACCGTACTAATTACCTTAAGACTATTGTAATTTTGTAAGTACTGTAGTATTTGTAATGAGTGACTACTTCTGTACTAATATTGCCTTATTTGAGGGATAAGACATAATGTGATGGCTAGATCCCCGGCTAGACGCTCCATTGTCAAAGGGATTTTGGGACCCATACATGACCCCTGCCTATCTACAAGCCGTGAACATCCACATTACTATGATCACTTATACCCAATATAACTATCACAATGCGTTGTGATTCATTGGTATAGTTAGATCCTAAATTCGTTCCATGTTATAGCACCTAATGATGTCTGTTCTATTATCGTATATGTAAACGCACTCATGTAAACGTATCTATGTAAACATACTCATGTAAGCGTAATCATGTAATAGTGTAGTAGTGTACCGTAATGTTCTGCGTGTACTAGAGTACTGTGTGTTCTCTCTCTATCTAGCATGTATGTTTGTTTCTCATCACTATGTATTATGTTTGTTTCTCTTCACTATGTATTATGTTTGTTTCTCTTCACTATGTATTATGTTTGTTTCTCATCACTATGTATTATGTTTGTTTCTCATCACTATGTATTATGACTCATGTATGAAATGACTCTTTGTATGAGTCATTGTTCTAGTATTAGTAAAACCCTAAACTACGCCTATTGTAGTTTACTAGTAATATAACTTGTACATATGAACATGGGAGTATACCCTTGCTACCCAAGTGTACTGAATGAACTGGAAGAACCTTTATGACTATATATGTACACATGATATATAACTAATATTTAAACGACCTTTAGACGGGTACCCGATATCCCACCAGACCACATCTCAAGCGCGGAAAGGAAATAGGGCGGATAGGCCTTCCTAAGCATTTTAAACAATGCTTATACAACTATACATACATAGACATGCAATTGATAATATAAAAGTATAAAAGAAGTTTCATAAAAGCATTTGATATGAAAAATAGCTTTTAAGACAATTTAAAGTAAAACAGTTTGAAAGTAAGAGATTCACTTGTCGATAGTTATTAATCACATGTGATTGAGATAATAATTATCGTAACTTTACTTGTATCCCCCCCATTATAGTATCTATAAACATTTGAAAACATTTAAAAGGTTAATTTAGGGGTATGAACTCACCTGTAGTGAGTGGATTGGATTGAAGTGTCGGATACGATGCTAGGTGACAACTGGCCGGAGACTTGTACACACACAACGAGCTTAGTTACCATATAATCAATATATATATATATATATATATATATATATATATATATATATATATATATATATAACTAATTAGGCACTTTATCTCTAGTAATATAAGTTAAGACACTCTAAAACATGGTAACACTTTGATTTAAGTGTTTAAAGATCACAAGGGTTGCATCCAAGTGTTTGTAGGGCAGAGCTAGAGTGTTTGGGGTTTAAGGGTAAACTCCTTTGGAGTTTACAGTTTTCATGACCATTACCCAAGGAGTTTACGACAGTAAACTCAAGGGTTTACGGTCGTAAACTCTACACATTATGACCATAAGTTGTTTTGAGGTTTTACAAGTCCTTTGAAGCATTTCTACTTGGTGGTTAGGCCTTTGGAAGGATCTAGGGCACCATTTCACTCCTAAATGGAGTTTATGGCCCCTTTACCATTTTCCTTTGAGTTTACTACCTTAAACTCATAAGTTTACTACCTTAAACTCATAAGTTTATGGTATTTGGGGGTTTTCAAGTCCTTAGCTCAATCATGGCAGTAGTCTAGGTTAGATTTAGACATAAGGAATAACTATGGGACTTTTATACACCTTTTGGGGTGTTTACGGTTTTGGGAGATCCCCAAACCGTAAACACATAAAAATGTAAGGTTTTGGTATTTTTTTTTGTGATAAACTCATCAAGGATGAATCTAGACAAGTCCCTAAGGCATTGTGAAGCATCTAGGCACCCTAAGGCACCACTTTGCACTTTATTTGGTGTTTACGATTTTAGGAGCCTCCCAAAACCGTGAACACCTTGTTCTTGGTGCTCTTGGGACATTTCCTTCGTATTAATATGTATAGCAAGCTTTAAATGACTCAGGGATTGAAGTACTTACTTTGTGGAAGCTTGTAATGAACTAAAAGTCCAAGAACACTAGTGTGTGCTCTTGGTGTTTTGGAAAGCTAGTCAAAACACATAAATGGATGGATTAAAGGATGTATAATCACTAGATGTTATGTTATATTAACTAATCAAGTCGAGAAACACTTACGTTTTCGGGAATTCGGACGAAAACCAAGATGATACTTGAGAGAGTTTGGTGTTTACTCTTTTAAGGTGAAAGTGAGAAGTGTGGTAATTTGGGGAGTAAACTCATGCTTAAGCATGAGTTTACGTTTTTGGGAAGATTTTTCGGCCCAAACATAAAGTTTGGCCGTGAACTTCTAAGACACGAGGTGTTTGCGGCTTTGAAATTTCAAGACTTGAGACGACACTTCCTTTCACCCGTTCGTTTAAAGAATCATATTAAAAAAATCAAACGAACTTTAAAGTTGCTTCAAAAAATAAGTAATAATGTAATTGACTTATAAATTGAAGTGATTGACTTTTAGGGTTTGACCGACTGAAAATTTCGGATTGTCACACTTGCCAATTGTAGTAAGCAAAGAGGATAAGATTACTAAAACGAAAAAGCCTTAATGCATCAACCAATACAAAAATCTGAATCACAAGAACAATATTAGTGCAAGCGTAACAGGACTAATATATTAAACCATAATTAATCACATCCAATAAAAAATACTAAGTAAAACAGTAAATCAGAAAGAAACAAAGATTTGCATGGATAGTCCAAATCGGGAAAAACCATAGGAGGAAGTTGATAACCAATCAACTAAATATTGTAGTGTTTACAAAGCTTGATAAAAAAGATTAGAATAATCTAAAATGGTGATTTGACGATTAAGGGACGAAACCCTAGAAAAGAAGCTCTAAAAGGCGACAAAAAGAACTCTCTCAATTAATTTTATAATATATCTCTTCCAAAAAAAACTTGCATTCACTTTAAGCTACAAAGAAATAAAAGTTTGTCAAATTTGGCCCTTTAATAATACAGTAATCGCATTTCAAGAACAAATACATCATAGACTTGGTGTTATTTTTAAGGCTGTGTTTGGTACGTCACAGCTAGCTGATAAACTAACTTATTTTTTGAGCTTTTTTAAATTGTCATGTTTGACAAGTCAAAAAGTAGCTGATAAGCTAGTTTTTCAAAAAACTACTTTGAGTAGCTTTTAAAAGCTTTTTAAAAAATTCCCAACTATACCCTTAATTTATTACAAAAAAAACGTATATTTTTAAATATCAATTTACGTCATTTTATATATTTCAGCTAGCTTATCAGCTGGTTTTTACCAAATGTTATTTTTTGTCATCTAAATTTTCAGTTATCAGTTAGCTTTTCAGCTTACAACTAGCTTTTCAGTTAATCTGCCAGATATAATCTAAACCTCAAACACTCATTTTAGATATGGATTGCTGAAAAGACAAAATAACCCTTAAACTAAGTAGAACTTATCAATTTTAAAAGACATATTTCCACAAAATTAAATTTACATAATCATAGTATAATACATGGCTTTGGAGGAAAAAAAGACATCTAACTATCATCTATATAAACTAACATTATTCACATTTCGTGTGATTTTAACACCATCACACTTAGAATATGTCATCCACATTAGCTACAATTTTGACATAGATATCTCTCTACAAAGCTCTCATCAAGAGAAATGCAACTCCATAAATATTCCATTTATAGACCAATATGTTCTTGAATAGTTGATGAAAAAAAGTTATATCCATGGAAAAAACACATGCCTCTCTTGCATATATTTCGTTTTAAAAAAATCAATATTTCTTTTTAAAAAATCAATTCATTACATAATCATTAAAATAAAACATGACACATAGTTTCATAAACGTCTAAATTAATATTCAAGTTCGAAGAAAAGATTTGGATTTGAACTTCCAGTCGTATACGGATGCTCTTTCTCGAATGGGAAGATTCGGACCCACATAACACAATGGTTTTACACGTAGATTCCATCGAACTCATTTCATATATAATCCGATTTTCTTTCCTCCCTCCACCACCCCCAATCACTTTAAATAATCCACATCTCCTCCCATTCTTTCACATATTGATCTCCCTTCACTTGTTTCAGTGTTTCACAACATAAATCTCTCTCCCTCTCTCTCTCTCTCTCACACACACACACACACACACTCTCTCTCTCTCTAAAGTTGCATTTGTTTACAAGAGAAAGAAATGAGGGAGAGTTCATCGACGAATTTGGAAAAAAGCTACTTCGATGTTTTGGGTTTATGTTGTTCATCGGAGGTGCCTTTGATTGAGAGAATACTTCGACCTATTGCCGGTGTTCGTGACGTGTCCGTTATCGTTCCGTCTAGGACCGTGATTGTACTTCACGACCCCGTCCTGGTTTCACAGCATGAAATTGGTAAAGTAACTCTGTCATCATCCTTCCACCGTTACGTTTCCGTTACATTGGTGTTCTTCTTTCTTATTTTAAATTAATTTTTATACTTAGATGCTCGCAAATTAGATTTTTAAAGTTCCATAAGCATTTGTTCGTGAATGTCGAATGTTTTCATACAAGAATATTCTATATACGAGGCATATTATAATTTATAAGTGAATATGCACTTCTTTTAATATTAGATTTAATAGCAGCATCTTTGATTTGGCATGCCGATAAGTAATATAAAAAATTAATAGACATTTATGTATTTAAGCATTGCAATATATTAGAATGACAATCAATTAATATCTAAATTGTTTATTTTATTCATTAGTATTTTAAATTCCTTCACTGTATTGATAAATAATTGGGTTACAATAAATCATTAATAATAAATCATTAATGCCGTAGATTCCAACACGAAATTGTTACTAAATTTATTTTACGTGTTGTCATTGTGATATTTGATATAACATAATTTGTTTATTATGTTTATCTGTCATTGATATGATGTTAAGTATGATATCTAATATTACAAAATTATCTTGTTGAAATACAGTTTAATGAGAATTCAATTTTTTTTAATAAATTAAATATAATTAAAAGATGAATGACTTTTATTAATAAAAATATACATTAGTAATTATAATTGTACGATATTTTCCTTATTTTTATATTTATTAATGTTAGATTAAAATTATATTTATTAACTTGTCAAACGAAAAATGTAGTTAACGGATAATAATAAGTAATATGCGATAAATCGATGGAAGTAATGTGACGACTCATTATTTACTCAACGTGGAGCTTAAATTTGTCGGGAAGCATGATGCCTTGGGGTATAATGCCATCAATTATTAGGGAAAAGTTTGTTATAAAGATATGATGAAATGAAAAGCACATTTGAGATATTGCATGATTTATACGAACAAAGTAATTTATTTCTTATGATATGCTTTAAAATATGATATTACATAGTACATAATTTATTATTATTAGACGGTTTTAAAAGTTATATTTTTATATATACATTTAAAGTTGTACGTTACTTTAAAATTTGTCATATTTCGGCACTTTGCCATTGGGTGTGGGCCCAGACATGGGTGTTTTTGGATTTGATGAATTATAAAGGAGATAATTTTTCATGAAAATTAGGGATATCTTTAAGAAAGTTATCTTTGTGTGTGCTCTTTTTCAGCATATATCGACTCCAATCCTAAATCAGCAAAACACAGGAAAAAAAAAATATTATTTTAATATTAAAATAATAATAACACTTACAAGAATTTGTCTTTTGTATTTTAATAGTAAACCATCATCTATAATGCTACATCTTTGTTATGTAATACTGAAATTAATAATCGTACTATTATTACGATTCTTTAATTCATTCCAACATTTTCTATCACGTTAAAGCTAAGTAGTTCGTGTCAAACATTAACTAATATTTCAAGTTTTATCAATTTACTCATGTCGTTTCCTTAATACATTTAAAAAGTGAATAAAAGCATATTAATTTGTGATATGTTTATTATATATAATATTAACTTGTATATTTTACGTGATTGTTTTAGTTAAGGTGCTAAACCAAGCTAGTCTTGAAGCAAATGTGAGAGTAAAAGGAGAAACAAATTATCGAAACAAATGGCCAAGTCCATATGCTGTGGCTTGTGGTGTATTGCTTCTATTATCATTTTTGAGTTACTTTTTTTCACCATTAAAATGGTTGGCGATAGCAGCTGTGGTAGTTGGCATTCTTCCCATAATATTGAAATCTATTGCTTCATTGCGTAATTTCAGACTCGATGTAAATACCCTCATGCTTATTGCAGGTATGATTTCTAAATTTAAATCATTTATTAGATAATTAGTTATGAAATTATTGATACATGTCAAATCTTGTTCAAAATAATTTACATATAGTGAAAGTCGTTCCATTATTATATATAGATTCCACTTTTAGCTTGAATGTCGTTTGTTTTTAGCTCAATAATTTACCAATAGCATGTGACGACGCTTTCTTTCTCCATCTGTAATAGTATTTTGTCCTTGAATGTCTCATGAACAATTCTTGATTTAGTGATTGAATTCTTTCCATCAACTTAATTTTAAAATTAGAGTGTCAACGTTTTTGGGAAGAAACGTTGGACGTTTTTTAGCTTTTAGTTTTAAACAAAACTTTGGATTTAAACAAAAAGTTTTTTTTGTTAGTACAAAGTTCAAAAAAACGTTTCTAATATAAAAGTTACTTAATGTAGCATTTAACAAAAAGTTATTGAGTATTTTTAGTCAATTTCCAGGATTGTCCTTAAAAATATATTTATATATTTATTTTTTTAAAATAAATGTCATTTTATGTAGTTTTATAAATTTTAAAAGCTTCCAATTATATTTACCAAATATTTATATAACAAATTAAAGCTCCAGTTTAGTTATCAGTTTCCAGCTTCCAGCTAATTTACCAAACACACGGTATATGTTATGTAGGGCACAACTTATTTAAAAAAATTAATATTCTCATTTATTTAAAGGTCAAATGTTCGAAAAACCATCTTCATATCAATTCATGTTTTCTATTTATTTACTTGTTTAAATTAGGTTGAACAAAATACACTCTTACGAATTTTAAAACTTTAGCTCGGATTTAATTTCATTGTTCCAAATTCGGTGCGAACATTAAATTTTATTACAAATTTATCCCAAAATTAATATAATTATAAACTTTGCAGTTGCGGGGTCACTTTATTTAAAGGATTTCTGGGAAGCCGGCACAATTGTGTTCTTATTCACTACAGCCGAGTGGCTTGAATCAAGAGCTGGTCATAAGGTTTGCTAAAGCCTCTCTAATTTCACGAAATTCAATCGTGAATATTTAACAATTTTGATTTTGAATTATATTTGTAGGCAAATGCTGTTATGTCATCATTAATGAACATGGCTCCTCAAAAAGCTGTATTGGCTAGTAATCGTGAAGAAGTCAATGTAAATGAAGTCATGGTCAACACTAAGCTTGCTGTGAAAGGTGGACATGTGATCCCAATTGATGGAATTGTGGTGGAAGGAAGATGTGAAGTTGATGAGAAGGCTCTTACTGGAGAGTCATTTCCTGTATCAAAAGAAGTGGATTCTTCTGTTTGGGCTGGCACTATAAATATAAATGGTATTACACTTTACCTCAATTATGCAAATTTTAGACTTGTTTAGTATGAGGATACCTATGACGAAGTTTGTGACATATATAATATAGTGGAAAAAATTAATTAGTGGAAAAAATTAAGTTGTTTTGTATTTTGTTGGAATCTCTATGATATAAGGGGAAATTTTTTATGACATATACCTATGAAAATGTTTGTGACATATATAATATAGGGGGAAAAAATTAAGTTCTTTTGTATTTTGTTTAGTATATAAGTATTAAGTTCCCATTTCATAACTAATTTGAAATATTGTCTTATATATAATGAGGATACCTATGACGAAGTTTGTGACATATATAGACGAAAGAAAAATTTAATTCCTCTTTTGTAATTTGTTCGAATAATCGAATCTTTATGATAATTGATTATGGATGATAAAAGGTTGAATAGATAACATATGACTTGGATTGGGTTGCATGGGTTTGAATGGATTATGTGGAATTGTGTTGGGCTGGTTTATTTTTATTTATTTATTTATTTGAAGGGTAGGTTTTTAGTGAATTGTCAAATTGCAAAAAAATTGAAGTAGTCACATTTTTTATCGTTACTTATTTATTTATTTTTTGTTATTTAAGTAAACCACATATCATTTAACCATATTTTTGGAATTTTTCTTTAATATATATTGTTTTTTAGGCGTCGATCATTTAAAACAATAATAACTAGCTTAAATTTTTATCAAAAATGTTTTTTTTACTCACGTAATTTAGTATTTAAATTTTGATTAGTATAATATTTGAATTTTACAAAATATTTTGATATATATAGAATAATGTACATATAAACTAAAAATTATCAGCGATGAAAAAAAATTGGACCAAAATGTAGCAATTATTAGTTAAACTTTGGAGACTCAAATGGATTGTAAAGTTCGTAGCCTAAAAATGGTTCTTTTTATTTTTAAAGTTTAAAGTATAAAAAGAGCATTGTTTCTTTTCTAACCTTTTATTTGATTTGCTATATCGTAATTCAGGTTACATTACGATTAACACTACAGTCCTAGCTGAAGATTGTGTAGTAGCAAGAATGGCTAAGCTTGTTGAAGAAGCTCAAAACAATAAATGTAAAACACAAAGATATATAGACGAATGTGCCAAATACTACACCCCAGGTAAATGCACAATTAAATTTGTTACATCGATACTAAAATCATCAATTATTCTTGTTAACACCATTTTCTTTATGATAATTGACAGCTGTGGTTATTATAGCAGCACTTTTGGCTGTGATACCAACTGCTATGAAGCTTCATAACTTACACAAATGGTATCATTTAGCTTTGGTTGTTTTGGTAAGTTCATGTCCATGTGCACTTATACTGTCGACCCCTGTGGCTACATACTGTGCACTATCAAAGGCAGCTACAACTGGGCTTTTAGTCAAAGGTGCAGAATACCTAGAAACGCTTGCTAAAGTCAAAATCTTTGCTTTTGATAAAACCGGGACAATTACTAGAGGAGAGTTTTCAGTTTCCGAATTTCGTTCAGTCATGGATGACATCAGTCTTGACAAATTGCTATATTGGTAATTTATCAACACATTATTTTCATTAAGATATTTTGGTTATTTTGTAAGATAATGGCTTGCCTATTACTCGAAAGACAATTAGATAGGAACATAGAGAATACCTAAGTCCCTGATGACTAAAAAGGGGCTTACGCCTAAACCCTAATCACTGGCATCTCCTGCAGTTTGATCGGGACGAGAAAATTAAACTGAAAAAACAAAAACAAAAAAAAACCCCTAAAAGAAACATAGACAACGGCAACGGAGGTGGCATAGCTCTAACGATGGCGGTTAATAGTGACTGCTCATTGGAGAAGAATAGAGAAGAAGCAGCAGTGGTGGTGATGATCATGAAGCCAATGGCTAAGGAGTCCAGAGAAAGGAAACGATAAAGAAAGACAGCTCGAGCTACGTCGGATGGAGCTGATGCCAACGATATCGGTGATTGCAGTGTTGATAGTGAAATAGAGAAATGACTGTAGATCAGAGGGTGCCTGACAGAGAAGGTGCCATCAGAGGGAGGTAACAATAGCATTGGAAGAGGCGAGTCAAGGAAAGGGGCCATCCAAGAAGGAGATAGAAGGCATGGAGACAAGAGTCGTTCGAGGGGGAGATAGAAAGCCAGAAGGCAAGGGCCGATGAGGAAGTAGAAGAAGCCAAGGAATGAGCTCTGGTTTGGGGCCGATGGTTGTATTGTTATATAGTAGGAGAAAGACTAAAGGAAAAATACCGAATCTCATTAAGACCCCTCCGACGGCTATTAGAGAAGGTCGCCGGAGATGGAGGGCGACGGCCGTGGGTTGTGTTCAGTTGTAGACTTTTAATATAGAGCTCTCATACAATATAAGAAAATGACTAGGTAATTACTTAAAAGATAATTACATAAGAATACATAGAGAATACCTAAACCTAATGGCTAAACCCTAAAATGCACAAGTTTAAACCATAATCATTAACATTTTTTTAAAAATGATGTATTTAACAAAATGACCATCTTTTTTTACTTATTAAACAAAATGACATCTAATATTGCAATTGGCGGCATTGCAAATTGCCAAAAATGCTTTCTGAACGGCCCCACCAAAAAAAATTCTTAAAGAAAAGATAAAAGTTTTGTAAAAAATCTAATAAAGCCAAAAGCAAATTCACATATTGCTAACTAAATTCATATATTATGAAATAAATGATCAATGATTTCGATTACTTTTTTTCTTTTGTGGTGGGAATCCTTTGAAAAATGATTTCCGAATTCCCAATGGAACCCTTGAGAAAATGGTAGTCATTTTATGCTAAGGATCAAAATGGTTGTCATTTTGTTAAATAAATCCACCCCTTAAGTCATTTTTATCAATATCTCTATATTTATTACACGAGACTGATTTTTGTTTGAAATTTCAAAGGGTTTCAAGCATAGAGAGCAAATCTAGTCATCCCATGGCTGCATCACTTATAGACTATGCACAATCCCATTCAGTCAAAGCACAACCAGATAATGTCGAGGAATTTGAAAATTATCCTGGAGAGGGAGTTTATGGAAAAATTGAAGGCAAAAATGTCTACATTGGGAACCAAAAGATTGCAAGTAGAGCTGGGTGTTCAACAGGTGCAAATGTTCACCATCTATATTTTTATAATATAATTTTATTTGATTAATTAGTCTTTATGTTATTAATATATGTATATTATATGTAGATCTAGATTTGAATAGCGAAGGAAAGTCAATGGGCTACATACTTATCGGGTCTTCACTTGTTGGAGTCTTTAGTCTGTCTGATTCATGTAGAACGGGTGCAAAGGAAGCACTCAAAGAACTCAAATCAATGGGTATTAAAACAGCTATGCTTACAGGAGATTCTAAAGCTGCAGCAAATCATGCACAAGATCAGGTGAAACTTTAAAACTGTTGACATTTAAAGATCCACTAAATAACACAAAAATGTATTCAGTGTTTAACAAAGAGAGATTTTATTGGTTTGAAGATGATCTCAAAGACTTAGATTCAACCCTTAATTTATATATACTTTGTTCCTAGATCTGATGTATTCATGTCATTTTCACATGTCACACACCAATTTGACACGACACAAAAATAAATTAGTTTTCTCATTTTTCAAGATATATATTTGTGTCGTGTCACACAAATTAATGTATGTCAGGTCTACTTGTGCCTAAATTTGACACCCATTGCTATCTTTCATGAAATTAAAATTGTCGACAAATCTTTGAAATTTAAAAGAGAAATAGTTTAAAACCGTTATTGAACCAAAATTAATCCAAACTTGGGAGCCAAAAAGATTTTTTTTTTTTCATATAAAGTGGGCCTTGTAACTCGACAAATCAAAAGTTATATCTTTTTCAAGTTAAGCATCTTGCCACCATTTTGGTAGTTTCCTTGAATGACTCTATGAGTGCTTCAATATGCGATTATGTGCTTATATTTACCTTCATTTTGCAGTTAGGAGGCGCATTAGAGATCCTACATGCAGAACTTCTACCTCAAGATAAAGCCAAATTCATTAAAGATTTTCAAAAAATAGCTCCAACAGCAATGGTTGGAGATGGAATCAATGATGCGCCTGCTTTAGCCACTGCAGACATCGGTATTTCAATGGGAATATCAGGTTCAGCACTTGCAACCGAAACGGGTCAAATAATACTCATGTCCAATGACATCCGGAAGCTTCCAATAGCAGTGAAACTCGCAAGAAAAACCCGAAGAAAAATATTTGAAAATATATTTGTTTCTGTTATCATCAAGGCTGCTGTAATTGCTGTAGCTCTTGCAGGCTATCCGCTTGTTTGGTTAGCAGTTCTTGCAGATGTTGGAACCTGTTTGGCAGTGATATTGAACAGCATGCTTCTACTACGAACTAAAACCGTTTCAAAAAGTGGAAAAAAGCATTCACATTCTTCACATGACCATAAACATTGCCATTCATCTCACAAGCATGATAAGGGTGAGTCTGGAAATTGTCCTAAGAAGGGTTGTTGTGATCATGATGCTAAGGTGCATGAGGCGAAGCATGAGGTACAAGGGAATGAAGATAAGCATGGTTGTTGTGGTTATGATGATGATCATGCACATAAGGTGAATCATTCAATACATGGACATGATTGTGCTCATGATGGGCACATACATGAGGTCAAGATAATAGTGGAAGAAAGAAAAGATCATCATAGTTGTTGCGTACATGATGATGGAGATGCACATGATGTAAAGCCCAATATTGTACAAGAAACAGGAATCAAACATAGTTGTTGCTCTCATTCTAAAGAAGAGATCCATGAGGTGAAGGAAGTCGTACAACAAAAAGAAAGCAGCCATGGTTGTTGTGCCCATGGTGATGAGGTACAAGTTAAGCACTCAGAACAAGTACATGAAAGCCATGGATGTTGTGCTCATGATGATGATTCTCATGCTCATGATGAGGTACATAAGGTAAAGAACACTGTAGGAGTGATAGAAAACAAGTATGGCTGCTGTGGTCATGCTGATAATGAAGCACACGAGTACATGGATTCAGATGTGGAATCACAACTAAAACGAAGTAGTAGTTGTGGAAATGTGATTAAGAAGAGCGGTGACTGCTGCCATGACCAAATAATCCACAACAAAAGCCACTCACATCATGAAACACATAGGAATTCGAGTGATGATCACTATGGCCATGTAAAAGAGTACATCACCAAAGAGGAGCTGGGGAAAGTGGTAAGGCATTGTTGCCAGAAGCATGAGGTAGGTGGGTGTTGCAAGAGCTTCAGAAAGGAATGTTGTGTGCATGTTGGATTCAAGGGAGAGGGGGCTTTATCAGAAATTGTGGTTGAATAAATGTTTAAATTTCTAAAGTTTAGAAAATGCCCTATTTTGTAAGCTTTAGGTACATCTAGTTCAAAAAGGATAAAAATCTATTGACCCTTTTTGCTAGAATTTAAGTAGCTTTCTATATATAGCATGTTAGTTTTCTCCAATATTCGCATATTGTCTACAAAACTGAATTTGAAAAAAGGTATGTAGATATCATTTTGTGTACTGTGCAAATCTCACTTAGGACATGTTTCTCTTATTCGCTAAATCCTAAATTTCTAAAGTGTAATGATATCCGAACTGATAAAATGTTGCCAATATAAACTTGTTTTTATCAGACATAATACACCAATAAATATGAGTAAAAGTCCATTTTACCTTTTTGTGAACAACAGAAATCCAATAAAAAAAACTAGAATGAAGCTAGACAAAGTAAACAAATTACATAACAGTGGTTTTTGGGTTTTGTAACAAATCAACAATTTATAAAGAACATACCCTTATTATAGGCCAAAGAAATGACTATGACACGACATAATCAAATAACAAGTACTTCAAAACATGTTTCAAACAAAGAATCATTATGGAACCGTTGTATACATCATTAGGTAATCAAGAAGACGTCTTTAAAAACCTCCTTAACCTCATTCTTTAAACAAATTGAAGCAAACCAAGATAACTAATTAACATAAGACATCAACTGATGGGTTTTACATGCAATAACACAGATAAATCCTTATACACTTAAGGGTACATGCAACCTATTAGATCTAGTCATAACACTATTGAAGAAACATTTTATTGAACAACACAAACGCTATAACCCTAGCTAATTTTAAATTTCATAGAAGAAGATTACATACCATTGGATTGTTATATTAAACAATCAAACAATCCTTCTTGAAAACTCTTGGAAGCTAGCACTAGAAATCTCATGCCTCTAACGGTTCATACCTAAACCCTAGCAACTAGGAAACTTGAAGAGAAGAGAATGCATGTAACATCTTAAAAATCATGACAATTTTAAACTTTTTTAAAACAAGCTATTTTCTAAAGAAAAGTGTTTACATAAACATTGTTTCCAAAAACATTATTCCAAATCAGAGTCTCCCAAGATCAACAACATAAAACTAATGATGTGTACGATCACGCCTTCGCCTTGCCACGGTCCTCAGAAGAACCTGAAACAAAACTAAAATTGTAAGTCAATGCTAAGTAAGTTCACCCAAAGTACCACCAAATAAACATAACAAACAACAACATGTATATAGAGCCTCCAGCATGACTGGACCGTCTCATCGGACCTTCAGCCTTTCTGGACCTCTCTATGGACCTTCAGCCTGATTGGTCCGTCTGGCAGGCCTTCAATCTATCCAGACCGCCCTGGGTATCTTGGCCTTTAGCACAAAGCAGGACCGCCTCAAGCCAATATACCTGCACATATCAACATAAAAACATATACCATAATAATCAATAGCTAGCATTTACATGTAGTCACACATAACTAACAAATCACTACAACATAGCAACATCCTATATACCAGGATACATATCTAACATATCACTACAACATAGCAACATACGGTAAACCAGGATATCAATCCAATGGGCCGGCATTGGTGCCTTCGATGCATAAGTACAGTGAGGAAAAACTCACCTCACAGTCTGAATAACTCCCAGCTCTGACAACCGGATCAATCCAAATCCTAAATGTCAAACCATTTCCCATTCTAAATTAATAACATTTCCCAATATATCCTTGTTCAAACATGTCAAAATCCATAAGGCAACTAAGTCAACACAGCCGAGTTAACTCAGGCTTCATACGCGGGACATATTCCAAAGATACGTGGGGTGTACTCGAGATCTGAGGCATCGGGTCCAAATCTATGTATGTGCAACATACCCTTCGGTACGCCTAACGTACGCAACAACTCCCTTCCTTATCGATTAAGAGCTTAAACTCCGACTTAACACATCCAATTGCAAATCCTAGTTCCAAATAACGTTTTTGACCAAAAAGTTACCAAGTTTATGGTCTTGCATGGCCCATAAGGTCTTAAAATCAAAAACCTCAACCACTTAACCCATTAATATGTCAAAACACATGCATGGAAATAAATAAATGACCAAGACTACATTTTTATGCTTCTAAATACCTCAAAGTGACTCAAATGACAACTTAAACGGATTAGAGTAGCTCATACTCAAAATACCTAAATAATAGGACCAAAAGGACACAAACTCCATAGCTAACTTAGATCTATGCATGGAATCATTAAGTTCATAACTTTATACCTCAAAATGGATCTTGAAGGTGATGTGTTGTTGGATCTAAAAGGTCTTAATCTTCCAAGATGATGCTTCTTTCTTCACATTGCTTCAAAGTCACCGCAAACACACACTTTTGAGCTCAAATAATCACACACAAAGGATTAGGGTTTTAAAGGACGAAATGAAAGTTGGACGCTGAAAGGGGAGTGAGGAATGAAGAGATAATGATGCTTATATATGGACCAAACCCTAAAAAATTAGGGTTTGAAGTTTCTCCACATATGCCCTGCGTAAGCGGTATAAACCCAACGTACTAGGGTCCGCCCTAATATGCTCATCATATACAACGTACACCAAAAGTACTTCCCTTTTGT
The DNA here is from genome assembly GCF_052625555.1 of Lactuca saligna. NCBI lineage: Eukaryota > Viridiplantae > Streptophyta > Magnoliopsida > Asterales > Asteraceae > Lactuca > Lactuca saligna. The sequence continues at coordinate 170,664,651 of NC_136421.1, forward strand.
CCAAAATCACCAAAATGCCACTATGGGCCATTTTACACTCTTTCTTGCACTCAAACATAGGGTTACAATTGAAAATACCTCAAAATCGAGATGTTACAATTCTCCCCCACTTGAACTAGACTTCATCCTCGAAGTCTGCTGTAGCAAACAAATCTGGATCAGGCTCTCGCATCTCAAACTCGGGTTCCATGCCCATTCAGAACCCTTTTGATGCTGCCACTGAACCTTGACCAAAGATACCACTTTGTGGCACAGTGCCTTCATCTTCTGATGTAAAATCGCCACAAGTATCTCAATGTAATTCATACGATCATCAACCTGAACATCATCCAAAGGAATAACAGCTGAATCATCAGTCACACAGTTCTGCAGCTGCGAGACATGGAAGGTGTTGCGAATCTGACTAAGCTCCGTAGATGAATCTGAATTATAAGCTACCTTGCCCACCCTGGCAATAACCCGAAATGGCCCGATATACCGGGGCACTAATATTCCCCTCTTCCGAAAGCGTGTGACACCCTTCTAGGGTGATACTTTCAGCAAAAGCATGTCACCAACCTGAAACTCCAACTCAGATCGACGCTTACATGCATAACTCTTCTGCCGACTCTAAGTTGTATGCACTCTTTATCTAATTTGTTGGATGAGCTCTGGCGTCTGAAGGACTACATCAGTCCTTCCCAATACTTTATCACCACTCCCCCCAATAGACTATGGTATGTCGCATCCTCGCATATTAAAGCTCGAAAGTAGGCGCACTGATGCTGGAATGATACTGTTGTTGTAAGAAAACTCAGCTCAGGGAAGCTAGGAGTCCCAACTCCCACCGAGGTCTATAACTCAGGCTCCCAACATGTCCTCAAGGGTCTGAATGGTCCGCTCACTCTAACTATCAGTCAGCGAATGATATGCACTACGGAGATCTAACCTCGTACCCAGTTCCTCATGGAATTTATGCCAAAAATGAGATGTGAACCAAACATATCGATCCGATATAATGGAGACCGGAATACCTTGTCGAGCAACAATCTTGCACACATATAGATCGTACAATTTCTCGACTGAAGAACTCTCTCGAATGGCCAGAAAGTGGGCGCTCTTGATCAGACGGTCTATAATAACCAAATTGTAATGCCAGAATCCTGGTATGTATTTTAAATCAAATTATTCATTTTCGCAAAGGGACTCGACGAGTTGGAGGCCCCAAACTCGTTGAGTAGGACTGGAATTTGGACACGGGACTTGAATTCTACCCAATGAGTTGAGAGCCTCAACTTGACGAGTAGGGTTGCTAGAGTGAAGGCCTAATTTTTAGGATTTTCACCCTATTTAAACACCTTAACCTCCAAAGGTTGGCCTCATTTGCAGCCTACATCACCCAAAACCCTAGCCATGAAACCCTAATCCACTTTTGAGTGTTTTTGAGGCATTGTTGTGTGTTCTTTGTGATTTTGAAGCTTAAGAAGTAAAGAGAAACTTGGGGATTCAAGAGGAAGATAGTAGATCCAGAGTTTGAGCTGCATTGTTGACCTATTTGAGGTATAAAGTTGATACCTTGGATTTCTATTACTTAGATCTTCATTTAGGTTTATATGTTGTCACTTTTTGGCCATATGGACGTTATTTTCTGGATTTGAGTGTATCATGAAGTTGTGACTTCAGATCTAGGAAATCATGAGCTTATGTGGCTTAAAGTTGCCAAATTTATCAAGTCTTTGCCCCTTCCCCATGCGCTAGATCTCTTATATAGCTAAGTTTTGGTGTTTCTAGCTTCATGACACCATGTATGAACGTAAAGTTAACTTTACGTGGTGACTTAGTCCTAGGTGACCAAATCTATGGTTTAGAAGCATTGAACTCGATTAGAAGTGACTGAATGGATTTAGAGTAAGGGGGAATCAACAAGTAGATCATCCAACTAGGCGAGTTAGGTCGTGGTTCCCTAACCTTTTCTGTTACTGAGAAAACTCATCGAGTGTAGGAGATGACTCAGCGAGTTAGCCATGGTTTTTGGGTTTTGAAGATTGAAGAACTCGACGAGTTCAAGGAGGAACTCGGCGAGTTATGAGTGAAATGTCCCGACTCTGTTATGAGGTGGAACTTGATGAGTTCATGAAAGAATTTGACGAGTTGGATCGAGATCTCCAAGGTTTTATGGTGTAACATCCCAAATTTCGAGTCCAAAAATTCGTTTTTAATTTAGTAAATTATAAAATTGTTCACTGAAAGCATTATCGATATCAAATCAATCCATAAACCATCATAAACATGTCTCAAAATCATATAATAAAAATAGTAATTAAATCAGAGTACAATCCCATAGATCTCAAAATGCGGAGTCCTGTGTGAATGTGATGTGCAGCTACTGCACCGGCTCCTTCCCCTTCGCTGAAGAGGTAGCTGAAACAAAACTGAAAACTGTAAGCATGAAGCTTAGTGAGTTCCCCCATCATAGCACATACCATACAAACACATGACATACATACTGCCAAGCATATTTGGGTGCCTGACCTACCCCTTCGGTCCTCTCGACTGGTGACCTTGCCTAGCATATCTAGGTGCTGGCCTACCCCTTTGGTCCTCTCGACCTGTGACCTTGCCTAGCATATTTGGGTGTTGGCTTACCCCTTCGGTCCTATTGACTAGTCTACCATATATTATCACATAATCATAAACTGTCTAGCATAGCTAGGTGCTAAACTACCCCTTCAGCCCTATCGGACGGTAACTTGGGAACTATCTTCCCCTACTGCTATGATCACATAACATCATATCATGCTAACACATAAACATATCAAGTAGTAGTGAACACATACAACTATCACAAAGACAATTGTCCAACATACGCTCCTACTAGTAGGCCGACATTATGGCCTTAGACCCACCGCTACTGGAAGGTAACTCACCTCGCCAAGCTGAGTGTTGAATCCCACGGGAAATAACCTCTAATAGCTGCTCCAATAACTCCCATATATCATAATCATAATAATACTTAGTCAGTATCTATAACGCCCCTTAGGGTAAAATGACCATTTTACCCCTTGGTCCGAGTGGAACATTCATAGGTCCCAATTCTAGCTTATTAAGTCCAACCATCCTATGGTCCATCAAAGACTCCCTAAGGGCCCACTAATTGCCAAATATATAAATTGGGCCTTAACTCCTAAATAGGGATAAAAGTTCCAAGTCCTAATATATAATAATTCCAAAGTGTCCAATCATGGCCCAATGGGCCCAATACCCAAGTGCCAGATTCTAAAGTATAGAATTATCCTTCATAGTGGGCCATAGGGCCCAAAAGTTTAGGCCCATTTTCTTAAGGCCCAAAAGCCCAAAACATTCATTCTGCATGCGTACGCACGACATACTTGGTACGTACACCCAACATACGCTGGCGTTGGCCAAGACCCAGGGGGGGGGGTGGGTTGACGCAATACGCACGGCATACCAATGAGTACGCCCAATGTACTGGCCATCTTCTTAGGGAATTCATTCATGACTTAATCCGTTAAGTCTTTACATCCAAAATGTAGATCCGGGTCCTTTAAGACCTCCTAAACCATAAAGTCACAAACTTTATGTGCTTGCATGCAAGGTTGGGGTCAAAACATGATTTTGGTCCTTTTAACAAACTTTAAGACCCACAAACACTTGCATGGTTGTGGCTTAACAATCAAGGTACGATTTTTATGACTCTTAGTGCCTCTAAGAGCCCAAAAGGATAGCTATTATGGTTTGAAATCATTAAGATCCAAGAAACCTCTACAAAGGAGTCCAAAAGTAACTTTAAACACCCCCAAAAAGAAATATAAGAATAGAATAGCCATGGTTGGAACTTGATACCTTAAATAAGTCAGAAATGGTGCTAATCTTCTAGATCTAAAAGCTCTTGGTGGATCCTTGCTCTTTCTTTAATATCCTTTCTCTTCCAAAGCACCAAAACTACACGCTGAAATAGCTCCCAAATCACAAGAACACACAAAAGAAGGCTAGGGTTTTCATGGGCGTTGTATGAGGGTGAAGGGAGGCTGAACAAATAGGGGTAATGTTATTTATATAGGGAATAAACCCTAAAATTTAGGGTTTAAATAGCTACACACGTACGTTGGGGGTACTCCTGGTACGTTGGGTGTACATGCTTGGCCTCCGCGCTTCCTTTTTGCGAGTATACTAGGCGTACATGGCAATGTACACCCCGCGTACGTAGCTTCCTCAGCCCATTAGCAAGGCCCAATGGTCAAAGACCAAACCAAACCACTCCACACTTCAATTAGGATGAATAATAATAATACCTGGAAAAATCCCGGATGCTACAAATCTCCCCAACTTGAATTAGACTTCGTCCTCGAAGTCCACTGCTGAAAATAACTCGTGGTAGTGCTCTCTCATCTCATCCTCTGGATCCCAAGTGCATTCCAAGCCTTTGCGGTGCTGCCACTGCACCTTCACCAGCTCAACTTTCTTGTTCCTCAGCGCCTTCGTCTTTGTATCTAAAATGGCTATCAGTTGCTCGATGTCATTTAGGCTATCATCCACCTAAATATCCTCGAGAGGTACCACTGTAGAGGCATCCACCAAGCATTTCCGCAGCTGGGAGACGTGAAAGGTGCTATAAATCTGACTAAGCTCGGCTGGGAGATCCAACCTATATGCCACCTTGGCCAGCGACCCTGAAAGGACCAATGTACCTAGGGCCCAACTTGCCCTGCTTCCTGAACCGGGTGACACCCTTCGAAGTTGACACCTTCAGGAGGACCATATTCCCGAACTGAAATTCCAGGTCCGAACAGCGCTTATCTGTATAACTTTTCTTCCAATTCTGAGAAGTCTGAAGCCTGCTCCGGACCTGCTAGATCCTCTCTTTCGCCTTGAGTTCCACTTCGGTACTCCCCATGACTCTCTGCCCAACTTCACCCCAGCAAATCAGGGTCCTACACTTCCTCCCATATAACATCTTGAAGGGAGGACGATCGATACTCGTATGATACCTATTGTTATAGGAGAACTCAGCTAATGGAAGGTAGGTATCCCAGCTACCACCGAAGTCTAGAATGCATGCCCACAACATATCCTCTAGAGTCTGGATAGGTCACTTGTGACAACCCAAAAATTTCCGTTAGTTTTAACGTTGAAATTAATTACGTCAAAACTTAGCCAAATTTATCCCGAAAATATTTTTGACCGGAATTAAACCCGTTAGAATATTTTAAATAATATTCGTCAAGCAAAACAAAATTTAGGTGGTATAATTTTTAAAAATGTTGCCGTGTTTAACGGTAGTCGTGAAAAACCCCGTTCGCGGTTGGTGTCAGGAGAACCCCAACTAGGCCATAAACTCCACCCTATATAAGGGTTGAGTGGGTTTCATTCCCACCTTTTTCTCACCTTAGACTCTCTCTCTCTCTCTCTCTACTTTCTCTCTCTACAAAATGGGTTTTGGTCAAAAATCGCCCCTTCGAGCTTCAAATCGATAAGTTAACCTTCCTAGCTCTATGTTTATCTTATCTAGCTTGCATATTCGTGGCTAAATCATCCACCCCCCCCCCCCCCCCAAGAACATGTGTTTACGGTCTTGGGAGCATCCCAAAACCATAAACCCCTAGGAAGTGGGTTTTGATGCCCAAAAACCCTCCCAAACACTTCTAATGCTTAGCAATGACTTAGAGGCTTAGAACACCAAAATCGGACCAAATGGGGAGTAAACATGAGTTTATGGTCTAATAACATCCTTAGACTGTAAACCCATATTCATGGACCATAAACACTTATTTAAGTGTTAAACTACCCCTCAAACACCTCCAAAAGCTTCCCTGAGTGCCTAGGGCTTTGTAATCCTTCGTTTGATGCACCAAAAACATGATTCATGGACTAAATTGAGTTTACTGCCGTAAACTCATGTGTTTAAGGTAATAAACTACACAATAACATCTTCTTAGACTGTAAACACCTTTCCAAGGTGTTTAAGTGCCCTAAACACCTTCCTAAGCTGCTAAAAGTGACTAGAACCTTACATGCATGAGTTAGAACCACCAAACAACAAAAGAAATGGCTAAGCGTGAGTTTACGACCGTAAAATCATGTTTTTATAGTCGTAAGCTCCTCAAGGAGTGTCAATGGACCGTAAACTCCTCAAATGGTCCATTTTGAAGCCTTAAACCCTTCATAAGCCCTAGAATTGAACCTAGCCTAGTTCCACGAGTGTTACAAGACCTTAATGCATCAAAGAACACACCACCCATGAGTTTACGGCCATAAACTCATGGGGATAAGGTCTTAGGGCTGAAAATTCTATAAAGAGTTTACTCTTGAAGAGTAAACTCCCTATCTAGGCCACGCACACCCTTAGATGTTACCCGGGACACTCCTAGAACTTGACCAAAGTGTTTTCCGCATTTTCGGTTGTGTATACATGTTTAATTAGTATCATATTTACTAATTATATTTAAACATATGTCATCATATGTTAATAGGTCACTAAGCGTGTTCAAGTCTTTACTTGACACCGAGCATCCAATTGGCACTTTCGTTCGATCCGCTTACAACAGGTGAGTGCATACCCCTGAATTAACCTTTTTAAATATTTTCACATGCTTCTATGGGGGGGGGGGGGAATACAAGTTAAACCATGCCAGTTATCATATCAATCACATGTGATTGATAAACCGCATGCACAAGGATTTGTTACACTGTCAACTGTTTTACCAAGTATGATATTGTAAACGGTTTTCCAAAATATCATTACTTGTTCAAATATTTTCTCAAATTGTCTCTCGTGTTGTAAGTTTTACTTCAAATTCAGTTACAACATTATTTTAAACAAAGGATTTCTTTGCTTATATATATATATATATATATATATATATATATATATATATATATTTATATATATATATATATATATATTTTATCAAAGTTATAATCAAAACTTGTTTATGAAAGATTTTCAAGGGTTTCTAAAGGTTTTCAAACTTATTTTACAAAAGAATACCAAGTCATGATTTTCTTAAGTGTAAAGGTTTTCCAAAGTTTTCATCAAAGTTTTCTTCAATGTTTTTATACTTCTACTTCGTTAGATACTACTACTTAGTTATTTCATTAAATGCTCCTACTTAGTTAAATGCTACTACTTCGTTGAACGCTTCTACTTCATGAAACGCTTCTACTTAGTTAAATGCTACTACTTCGTTAAACACTTCTACTTTGTGAAACGCTTCTACTTTGTTAACTCTTCTACTTTGTTAACGCTTCTACTTTGTAAATGCTTCTACTTTGTTAACGCTTCTACTTTGGTAACTCTTCTACTTTATTAACACTTCTACTTTGTTAACGCTTCTACTTTGTTAACGCTTCTATGTTGTTAAATGCTTCTACGTAGTTAAATGCTTCTACATCGTTAAATGTATGTATGTACCTGTATAGTTATATAAATGATGTTTAAAGGACTTAGGAATGCTAGTTCGCCCTATTTCCTTTTCCTCGTTGGGATGTGGTCTGGTGGGTATCGGATATCCATCCAACGGTCATCTAAACATTAATTATATATCTTGTATACATGTATAGACATGAAGGTTTACAACGATCAGTTCAGTTGTGATTCTCTACCGTTAGTCTGACACTTACATCAAAATTCACTATTCGAGATGCATCTTTAAGACACGAATCTCCCCGTCGTTGAGTTGGTAACCAGAGTCTCCTGTAGGGAGAGCGGACATTGTGTGTATAGATCTATACGGGACTAACACTCCCACACCCTGACTGCTAGCTACAGTCCACGGCCTACCAAGCCAAGGGGTGACAAATGTCATATTTATTCCGACGCTTGCAGGGCGTCAAGTACTCTAGTGTGAATCAGTATGGTTACGAGTATCTCCATGTTTACAATAAAATTCATGGCCTTAAGGTAACAAGAATTAACACTGTATTTATAAAACAACACTCTTAGGATTACTCTTTGTTTTAGACCTTGCTAGCTGTATCGTTCATTTGATACTGTCTGGGGTCTGTGGGTCTTTGTTTTAGACCTTGCTAGCTGTATTGTTCATTTGATATTGTCTGGGGTCTGTGTTTATTTGTTTTAGACCTAGCTAGCTGTATCGTTCATTTGATACTGTCTGGGGTCTGTGTTTCTTTGTTTTAGACCTTGCTAGCCATATCGTACATTTGATACCGTCTAGGGTCTGTGTTTCCTTTTGTTAGAATAAGTCAGACGTATCATTCATTCGACACTCTCCTGTAGTCTATGATTTCTCTTGCCTTAGTCAACAATGTTTTATGTTGAGGCATATGCTATTTTCCCCTAGTATTTTACTAGTGATATTCTCCTACTTTCTTTAAAGTCAAATACCGTATTTTGGATAATGATAGTAATTCAGGGACAATTTCTCTTTAAAACATAACACTGTCGAGTCTTGGTAGAAGCCTCCTTTTAATTAGAAAATATAGGATTTTCTAGAAAGGACGCTAATACACCGTAGATTCTATACTACTATTTTTTATAAAGTTATTTTGAATAAAATGCTTACTTACACAAATGACACTAAATACTTATGAACTTACCAGCATTTATAAAAATGTTGATACTCGCTTTCAAAATAACTTGTATTCTCAGGTCAACGATAGATAGGTACACCCGGGAGCTTTTGTGAAGCCAGCCTAGAACCGAGCTGCATGTATACTAGTTTCTGTATTATTTTAATGTCTCTATGAAATGTAACTTATGTAAAAATATTACTATTAATGCAATGGTTGTTGTACTTTGATTACTATACTGCATATGTTGTGATATTTGACATGACATCATCCACCCCAAAATGTTTCCGCCGTTTCGGTTTTGGGGTGTGACATCGCTCGCCCTGACCATCTGTCTGCAGGTGAAAAGCGGTGCTATAATGTAGACGAGTACCCAATTCATCATGGAATTTATTCCAGAATCTGGAAGTAATACGCACATCTCTGTCAGAAATCACGGAGACTGGCACTCCATGTCGGGCCACAAGCTCCCGAATGTAGATGTCGGCCAGCTTCTCGACCGATATGCTCTCCTGAATTAGTATGAAATGGGCACTCTTGGTCAGTCGATCCCATATGGAATCCACTCCCCGCGCGGTCCTGGGATGTTTGGTGATGAAATCCATTGTAATATCTTCCCATTTCCACATGGGAATATCTAGCGGTTGCATCTTGCGTGTGGCCTATGGTGCTCAGACTTGACCTTCCTACAGGTCAAACACCGCTCTACAAACCATGCTACATCCCGCTTCATGCAGGGCCACCGGTAATCAGGGCGAAGATCCCTATACATCTTCGTCGCCTCAGGATGAATAAAAAACCTGGATTTGTGCGCTTCCTCCATCAAAACCTGATGCACACCCCCATGATAGGGAATCCATAGCCTACAATGTATTGTCAACAACAAATGACTATGGTAGTTGAAGGAGGAAACCTGTTCCACAATACGCTCACTCTTATGATGTTCCTCCTTCATGGCCTCCCGCTGGGCCTCTCAAATCTGCTCCAACAGCGGAGTCACCACGGTCATCCTCAAACACATGTCTCGGATCGGTGCTGCCTTGCGGCTAATCACATTGGCCTTCCTCGGGTGGTAAATGATCTCACAATCCTAATCCTTCACCTCGTCTAACCACTGACGCTGCCTCATGTTTAGATTCAGCTGATCCACGAGTTACCTCAAACTCTTGTGGTCGGTGTAGATGGTACATCGGACCCCATAGAGGTAGTGTTGCCAAATCTTAAGGGGAAATACGACCGCCCCCAACTCCAAATCATGTTTCGGGTAGTTCGCCTTGTGAGGCTTCAACTTCCTCGAGGCGTAGGCGATGACAAGCCCTCTCTGCATCAAAACTGCGCCCAAACCTGAAATGGACGCATCAAAATATACCACGAAATCCTCCACACCCTTGGGCAGGGTGAGGATCGGTGCCTCTCATAGCCTCTATCTTAGTGTCTCGAATGTCGCCTGCTGCTTAGGCCCCCAGCGAAAGATAACGACTTTCTTCGTCAGTCAGGTCAAAGGTACGGCTATCTTGGAGAAGTCCTGAATGAATCCCCGGTAATAGCCCGCCAATCCGAGGAATCTCCGAATCTCGGATGGAGAATTCAGAACCTCCCATCTCATCACGACCTTTGTTTTGGCCGGGTCAACCAACATCCCGTTCTGGTTGACAAGGTGCCCAAGAAACTGCACCTCGTGCAACCAAAACTCGCATTTGGAGAACTTGGCATACAAGCTCTCTCTCCTCAGGGTATCCAAAACCTCTCACAGATGCTCCTCATGCTACTCCTGCATCTTGGAGTAAACCAACATGTCATTAATGAAAACTATCACAGACCGATCCATCATCAGTCTACACACGCAGTTCATGAGGTCCATGAACACGGCAGGAGCATTGGTGAGCCCGAAGGGCATCACCAAGAACTCGTAGTGGCCATAGAGAGTCCGGAAAGCAGTCTTCTGTATATCCTCATCCCTGACCCTCATTTGATGGTAGCCTGACTGCAAGTCTATCTTGGAAAACCAAGATGCTCCCTGAAGCTAGTCGAGCAAGTCATCTATCCTCGGGAGTGGGTAACGGTTCTTCACTGTTACCTTGTTCAGCTCCCGGTAGTCTATGCACACACGATGCGACCCGTCCTTCTTCTTGACAAATAGGATCGGGGCTCCCCAAGGAGAACTACTCGGCCTGATAAATCCCTTGTCTAATAGCTCCTATACCTGCGTAGACAACTCTTGCATCTCGGGAGGGGCCAATCGATATGGTGTCGTGGCTATCGGAGCCGCACCAAGGACTAGGTCGATCCTGAACTCCACCTGTCGCTCTGGAGGTATCCCAGACAACTCCTCTAGGAACACATTCACATAATCTTGCACCACTGGAACATCGCTCCTCGTCGCCTTACCCTCCTCCCGGGTATCCATGCATAGACGACATACCAGTGTAACCCTGCTATAGAGAGCGCCTAGCCCTCGCTATTGAACATAAGGCTGGTCCGTGCTGTGGCCTCTGGCCCTGAATCACCAGCTCTCCTCCACTTGGGGTCCTGATCCGAACGAACTACTGCGTGCAGTTGATCACTACCCCATTGGGCCTTAACCAATCTATGCCTATAATCAACTTGTTCCCACGTAATGGAATGGAAACCAAGTCTACCAGGTAGCGCTCCTCGAATAGTCTCAGGACATAATCTCTAAAAACCGCTGATGCTCGCACTGATCGGTCATCAGCAATCTTGACCTCTAGAAGGAAATCCAACATGCCCGAAGACCCAGGGAACCTCTTGCTAAGCGCAAGGGAGACAAATGATTGGGTAACACCTGAATCAAACAACACCTGAACTGGGATACTGTTCACATGAAAATTGTAACACCGTAAATTTCAAAACAATTTTTTTTAAAATTTTATAAAACATAATTCATTTAATATTCAGAAAACAACCACATTCAATCATTTAATCCAAGTATTACAAAATCCCAAGATCTAAAAATCATAAACTCCATGCGTGTGTACTGATCAAGCCGGTGCCTTCCCGCGGTCATCACTAGTACCTGAAACAAATAACATCAAACACTGTAAGCACAAAGCTTAGTGAGTTCCCCAAAATACCACATATAACACATATTAGCCACTCGAGGCTATAAATCTATGGGTCCGTGCACCCAAACCCTGTGAACCCTCAGGTTCTAACTCTGTGAACCTTCCGGTTCTAACTCTGTAAACATGCATAGCATAAATCACATAGAAATAATGCAGCACCACACATAGCATACACAGCATACAAATACTCTGTTACATAACTCTAGTTACCTACTCAAGGTAAAGTATAGTGAGAAGACTCACCTCGCATATCTCGGAAATTCGCAAGTCCCTGAAATCACTAGTGCTCGATCCCCCGAGCTATAGTCCTCCTATAACATAATACATCTCTAATTAACACTTTTCCCAACTAAGGTTGACTATCCCTTAACAAGTCAACATAGGTCAACACTGGTCAATGGTCAACAGTCAACTTTGACCGGACTCGGCGAGTGCACTATAGCGACTCAGCAAGTGTAAGCGTATACACTGATTTCCCTGGGATCCTCTCTTGACACGTCGAGTATTCTCCTAACTCGACGAGTTCCACCTGGCATGAGTTGTGGGGCCACCACGACTCAACTCGCCGAGTCTCAAGAACCACTCGGCGAGTCCCATCCTGACTCAGTCCACCTGTTAACCCACTATGACTCTCCCTGACTCACTGAGTCAAACCCTTAACTCGGCAAGACCACTCGCTGTGTGGTGCTGGCAATATTCATGCTACTCGCTGAGTCTGTTCTTCAGACTCGGTGAGTCCATGCCATGCAATGACTCAAACTCGCTCCTAAGGTCAGATTCGATCCACTAATTCATAGATCCAGTCCTTCCAAGCTTATTTAACACGTAAAGTCACTATCTTGATGTACATACAACATCTATATGTCCATATATGATGATTTAGTCCCAATTATCACAACTCAAGGTCATAATCTCCATTACTCTTCCTAAATCTTGATGAGTGAGGCTCTCTGGACCTCTATGGATCCAGATCCAAAGCCTTAACATTAGAAAGGGACTATTTGGCATCAAATCATCCCAACAAAGGCCATAAGAAACTCTAAATCCAAATATACATCATAAAACAGAAGATAAGCTGAAATGATACCTCGATTTCAAAGATCTGAGCTTCAAATCCACAGTATAGTAATCTCCTATGCTTCCTCTTGGTTATGACCTCCTTCTCCTTGCTAAATAACACCACAAAGGTCAATAATGGCTTCCTTTCTCTCTCAAAATGCTCAAGCACTCTAGGGTTCTCTCTATGGATTGGTGAGCACAAATGACGGCCATAAGGCCCTTTAAATAGGTCTCAAACCCCGGGAATTAGGGTTTCATCACACAGCATGAACTCGCCGAGTCCACTCTTGGACTCGCCGAGTCCGGACGCGAACCCGTGCCCAATACCGCGATCCTACTTAGCAAGTTTGAGCTCCAACTCGCCGAGTCCACTCACAATTTCCAAAAAAATAAGCCAATAATAAATACCTGGAAATTCCGGGCTGTTACAATTCTCCCCCACTAGAACTAGACTTCGCCCTCGAAGTCTCACTCTTCAAATAACTCCGGATGCTGCTCTCGCATTTCACGCTCTAGTTCCCACGTCATCTCGGACCCCTTCCGGTGCTGCCACTGAACCAAAACCAAAGGTACCTCCTTGTTCCTCAGAACTTTGATTTTCCGATCTCTGATGGCCACTGGTCTCTCAGCATAATTCAGGCTCGCATCCACCTAAATATCCTCTAATGGAACCATTGCCGACTCATTGGCTATACACTTCCGCAATTGCGACACATGGAAAGTGTTGTGAATCTGCCCCAACTCTGCTGGCAAATCCAAACGATAGGCTACCCTGCCTACCCTTGCGACTACCCAAAATGGTCCGATATATTGGGGCCCCAACTTGCCCTTCTTCCTGAATCGGATCACTCCCAGGAGAGATCTTCAGGAGCACAAAATCACCGACCTGGAACTCAAGTTCAGACCGGCATCTGTCCGCATAACTCTTCTGTCGACTCTGAGCAGTCAGTAACCTCTGTCTGACATGTTGGATCTGCTCTGTCGTCTGAAGCACTATCTCAATGTTGCCCATAACGCGTTGCCTGACTTCTCCCCAACAAATGGGGGTCCGACACCTCCTCCCGTACAACAGCTCAAAGGGTGGCATACCGATGCTCGAATGATGGCTGTTGTTGTAAGCAAACTCGGCCAAAGGCAAATACATATCCCAACTTCCCCCGAAATCCAATACACATGCTCGGAGCATGTCCTCGTGTGTATGAATCGTCCGCTCACTCTGTCCGTCTGTCTGGGGGTGATATGCGGTACTAAAATGCAGCCTAGTACCCAACTCCTCATGAAACTTCTTCCAGAATCTGGAAGTGAAACGCACATCCTGGTTTGAGACAATCGACATTGGCCCTCCATGCTGAGATACCACTTCCATCACATATATCTCTGCTAACTTCTCTGCGGAAGAACTCTCGCTGATAGCAAGGAAATGAGTGCTCTTCGTCAACCTGTCCACAATCACCCAAATTTCATCAACTCCTCGAGCAGTCCTTGGCAATTTGGTGATGAAATCCATGGTGATCTGTTCCCACTTCCATTCGGGAATCTCCAATGGCTGCAACTTACCATGCGGTCTCTGATGTTCGGCCTTAACCTTACGGCAGGTTAAGCACCTCTCAACGAACCACGCAACATCTCTCTTCATACAGGGCCACCAATACTCCCTCCTCAAATCCAAATACATCTTAGTGGCCCCAGGATGGAGAATTTCGACCGATGAGCCTCTTCCATCAAAATGGCATGCGTACCTCCCACGAATGGTACCCAAATACGCCTCTGAAAAGTCATAAGCTCCCGACCATCGGTAACGAACTCCGATACCAACCCAAGAACTCGCTCTCTCTTTTGGTTTTCCAACCTCACTGCCTCAGCCTGTGCTCCTCGAATGGTGTCCAACACCGGAGTCATCACAGTCAATCGCAAACATACATCTCGCAACGGGGGGCTCTCCGCCCGGCGACTCAGGGTGTCGGCTACCACATTAGCCTTGCCCGGATGGTACAGAATCTCACAATCGTAATCCTTAACCACATCCAACCACCTCCTCTGCCGCATATTTTGGTTGGGCTGATCCATCAAATACTTCAGACTCTTATGGTCCGTGTATATCGTACACCGAACCCCATACAAATAATGGCGCCAAATCTTGAGGGCGAACACAACTGCCCCCAACTCTAGGTCATGTGTGGGATACCTCGTCTCATGAGGCTTCAACTGCCTCGATGCATACGCTATCACATGCCCCCTCTGCATCAGCACTGCTCCCAACCCCAAAATTGATGCATCACAGTATACAACAAAGTCCTCCATTTCCTCTGGGAGGGCTAACACCGGGGCCTCGCATAACCTTTGGCGAAGCGTCTCAAAGGAGGTCTACTTCTCGGGGCCCCATGAAAAAGCAACACCCTTCCCGGTCAACCTAGTGAGTGGCATTGCGATCTTAGAGAAATCCCTGATAAATCTCCGATAATAACTGGCCAACCCTAGAAAACTCCTGATCTCAGAGGGTGACCTCGACACCTTCCAACTCATCACTGCCTCCACTTTGTCCAGATCAACCAATATCCCATCCTGGTTAACAAGATGTCCTAGGAACTGGACCTCTCGCAACCAGAAATCACACTTGGAGAATTTGGCATAAAGCCTCTCCGATCTCAGAACTCCGAGGATCTCCCTCAAATGATCCTCATGGTGCTCCATAGATCTTGAATATACCAAAATGTCATCAATAAATACGATCACTAACCGATCCAACATCGGCTTGCATACCCGGTTCATGAGATCCATGAACACTGCCGGAGCATTGGTGAGTCCGAATGGCATCACCACAAACTCATAATGCCCTTAACGCATCCTAAACGCTGTCTTCTGGACGTCCTCATCTCGCACCCTCACCTGATGGTATCCAGACCTCAAATCGATCTTGGAGAACCAAGATGCTCCCTGCAACTGGTCGAACAAATCGTCGATCCTCGGTAACAGGTAACGGTTCTTGACCGTCAGCTTGTTCAACTCCCGGTAATCAATGCACATCCGGTGTGAACCATCCTTCTTCTTTACAAACAGAATAGGCGCTCCCCACGGCGAGCTGCTCGGCCGAATAAACCCTTTCCCCAGCAGCTCCTAAAGCTGCAAGGATAACTCTTGCATCCCTGGAGGTGCAAGACGATAAAGCACCTTAGCGATAGGTGTGGACCCCGGGACCAAATCAATACCGAACTCTACCTGCCTCATGGGAGGCACACCCGGCAACTCCTTTGAAAAGACATCCAGGAACTCTCGCACTATAGGAACCTCCTCCACTGACCTAGGCCTCATGGAATCAACCCGCGTATCCGACACGTACGCCACAAAACCCTTACAGCCCTGCTGTAACCACTGTCTCACCCTAGCGGCCGAACAAAACGCTAATCCAGAACGGGTACCCTTGCCGTACACTGTAAGAACTCCCCCACTAGGGTCTCGTATGGTCACTAGCTGTCGCTCGCACTCGATAACCACACCGAACCTGCTCAACCAGTCCATGCCCACAATAACACAAACATCTCCCATGGCAATAGGAACCAAATCAATCAGGAACTCAACGCCGAAAATCTTGAGTATGTACCCACGGATCACCTCCGTGGCATATATCGCCTTCTCGTCAGCTATGGAAACTCTCAGAGGCCGACTCAGTGCCTCGCGACTAACACTGATGTGCTGACTAAAAGCCAAAGATACAAAAGACCGACTCGCACCCGAGTCAAGTAATACCAAGGCAGGTACAGAACTCACAAGAAAAGTACCTACGCATAACATAATATAAGCATAATATTTCAACATTACAATAAATACACGAAAGAATACATACCAGCCACGACATCGGGTGCTGCGCGGACCTCCTCCGCGGTCAACTGAAACGCTCTCCCACGTGCCCTCGGCGCCTCGGCCTTCACTGGCCCACTCCTGGTAGCTCTGATGGCGGTAGGGGCAGATCCTTGAGGTGCTCCCTGAGCTGATCCCTGCAACTGCGGACACTCCGCCTTCCGGTGTCCGGTCTGGTTGCAGTGAAAACATACTGCAAACCCCTTGGGGTAGTCCTTGGCCATATGCCCCTCCTTGCCACATTTGTAGCAAGATCCCGCTCTACACACTTCATCATGACCCTTGCCGCACTTTCCACAAGTGCGGCCCTTCTGGCTCCCTGATTTGGGATCAACGGGCTTCGCCCGCTTGGCTGCCGGCTGGAATTGTGCCGGCCGCCGATCCCTCCCCTGAGACTCAGCCTACTCCCTAGCTTGAGTCTCCAGCTCGATCTCCCTCTTCCGGGCATTTGCCTGAAGCTCAGCAAATGTCCGGTATGAGGAGTTCGCCACGAACTCACGAATGTCTCGCCTCAAGATACTCAAATACCAACTCATACGTGCCTGCTCAGTAGACACGTGCTCAGGGAAGAACATCGCCCTCTCGTGAAACATCCTGGTAATCACCGTGACAGACTCAGTGCCCTGCTTGAGGGTCAGAAACTCCTGGGCCAAACGCTCCCTCTCCACCTGGGGAACGTACTCATCTCGGAACATGGCAGTGAACCTCTCCCAGGTCACTGCCGCAAGCTCAGTAGGCGAAAAGTGTGCTGTGACAAACTTCCACCAGTCCTTCACTCCTAGGCGAAGCTGGTTCAGCGCGAACCGTACTCTCAAATGCTCAGGAGATGAGCAAGTGAAGAAACACCCCTCTATGTCAGAAATCCATCTCATAGCCGTCACCGGGTCCTGGGTCCCATCAAACTCTGGTGGTTTCGTGTTGCTGAACTCCCGGAACAGGAACGCGTCACCACCCTGCGGCCTAGCAGCAACAACAACTGCGGTGGCCGCCACAACAGCAGACTCAGAAAGAGTAGCATAACGCTCGTCGAAAGTATCAATCAGCTCGGTCTTAATAGGCCCGAACATCCCTGGTATCTCTGCCCTGATGACCGCAGCCACATCCTCATGAATGATCTGTCGGATCTCCTCATCACTAGCCCCGACACCCTCCGGTATATGACGTGTCCTCACCATGATCAACCTCTGAAATACAACATATTATAAATTAGAATCCGCTCGAGCATACTCACACTCGACAACTCATCCCTCCTTGATCCTTGGTATTCCGAAGATCCTTACTTGGACCGTACACCGCCCCGGTGCTTTCAGTAGTACGGGCCCAATACTACTGTCCACACCGTTTCAGTACACACCCCAAATCCTCCTCTACGGATCCCAATTTCCAAGTACTCTATCACTCTCTAACAGATCTCTCATAAGCTCCTCGCTGCTACCTATTCGCTTTCAAGCATCTCATAGCAGCTCACATCTCCCTAGGCTAAGGCATCACAAATCAGGGCACTGTAGTCATAATAAGAATACCTAGCCTACTCTTGCAAGAGCATACATCATATCAATTTTCATAAACATATAATATAAGGGTATTTTGGGAAATCATCGTTCGGGCGCTAACTGATCCTACACACGTTTCTTCTTTGAATTTCTCTAAAAATATTTTACTCTTAAAAAAAATTAAAAAAAAATTATTTCTTTTTTGAAAATATTTTCCAAATCCTCAGTTTGAGTTCAAATACTCCCGAAGGTGTACCCGAATCCCTCAAACCAAGGCTCTGATACCAAATTGTAACACCGTAAATTTCAAAACAATTTTTTTTAAATTTTATAAAACATAATTCATTTAATATTCAGAAAACAACCACATTCAATCATTTAATCCAAGTATTACAAAATCCCAAGATCTCAAAATCATAAACTCCATGCATGTGTACTGATCAAGCCGGCGCCTTCCCGCGGTCGTTACTAGTACCTGAGACAAATAACATCAAACACTGTAAGCACAAAGCTTAGTGAGTTCCCCAAAATACCACATATAACACATATTTGCCACTCGAGGCTATAGCTCTGTGGGTCCGTGCACCCAAACCCTGTGAACCCTCAGGTTCTAACTCTGTGAACCTTCTGGTTCTAACTCTGTAAACATGCACAACATAAATTACATAGAAATAATGCAGTACAACACATAGCATACACAACATACAAATACTCTGTCACATAACTCTAGTTACCTACTCAAGGTAAAGTATAGTGAGAAGACTCACCTCGCGTATCTCGAAAATTCGCAAGTCCCTGAAATCACTAGTGCTCGATCCCCCGAGCTATAGTCCTCCTATAACATAATACATCTTTAATTATCACTTTTCCCAACTAAGGTTGACTATCCCTTAACAAGTCAACATAGGTCAACACTGGTCAATGGTCAACAGTCAACTTTGACCGGACTCGGCGAGTGCACTATAGCGACACAGCAAGTGTAAGCGTATACACTGATTTCCCTGGGATCCTCTCTTGACACGTCGAGTATTCTCCTAACTCGGCGAGTTCCACCTGGCATGAGTTGTGGGGCCACCACGACTCAACTCGCCGAGTCTCAAGAACAACTCGGTGAGTCCCAGCCTAACTCAGTCCACCTGTCAACCCACTCTGACTCTCCCTGACTCACTGAGTCAAACCCTCAACTCGGCAAGACCACTCGGCGAGTCTGTTCTTCGGACTCGGTGAGTCCATGCCATGCAATGAATCAAACTCGCTCCTAAGGTCAGATCCGATCCACTAATTCATAGATCCAGTCCTTCCAAGCTTATTTAACACGTAAAGTTAATATCTTGATGTACATACAACATCTATATGTCCATATATGATGATTTAGTCCCAACTATCACAACTCAAGGTCATAATCTCCATTACTCTTCCTAAAGCTTGATGAGTGAGGCTCTCTGGACCTCTATGGATCCAGATCCAAAGCCTCAACATTAGAAAGGGACTATTTGGCATCAAATCATCCCAACAAAGGCCATAAGAAACCCTAAATCCAAATATACTTCATAAAACAGAAGATGAGCTGAAATGATACCTCAATTTCGAAGATCTGAGCTTCAAATCCACAGTATAGCAATCTCCTATGCTTCCTCTTGGTTATGACCTCCTTCTCCTTGCTAAATAACACCACAAAGGTCAATAATGGCTTCCTTTCTCTCTCAAAACGCTCAAGCACTCTAGGGTTTCTATCTATGGATTGGTGAGCACAAATGAAGACCATAAGGCCCTTTAAATAGGTCTCAAACCCCGGGAATTAGGGTTTCACCACACAGCGTGGACTCGCCGAGTCCACTCTTGGACTCGTCGAGTCCGGATGCGAACCCGTGCCCAATACCGCGATCCTACTCGGCGAGTTTGAGCTCCAACTCGCCGAGTCCACTCACAATTTCCAAAAAAATAAGCCAATAATAAATACCTAGAAATTTCGGGCTGTTACAAAAAGATCCTAGACCAAACATATCTCATGGCACATTAATATCATAAGTAACATAAAATAAAAGCTAGGGAGAAGAAATCATACCTGTCACCACATCAGGTGTGGCGCATGCCTCCTCGGTAGTCAACTGGAAGGCTCAGATTCTCACCACTAGAGCCTCTGTCTTGCCCTGCCGACCATCAGTGATCCGCAGGGTCGCTGGAGCTGGTGTCTTTATTTGCGCTGCTGCTATTAACTGAGGGCAAATGGATTTTTTATGGCCTTGTTGGTTGCAGTGGAAACACAGAAAATCCAATGTATGGAAAGTGGGCATAGGGTCAGTACAATCCCTACTAAAGTGCCCTAACTTGCCGCACTTGTAGCATCCCAATGATCCTATCCTACAAACCCCCTCACGAGTCTTACCACACTTTCTGCAGCTACCCCAATCTTGATGACCCTTCGACCTAGAGTCGGATCCCTTAGGCTTCTTCCTCGAAGCCCCCAGTCACATGCCCCTCCTCCGCCATCCTCTTCCTGATGTGCTCTAAGTTAATCTCCCTCTCCCTTTCCCTAACAATAATGGAATCTAGGGTCGGGCATGCCGAGAAACTGACATGCTCCAAGATGTCGGCTCTCAACATATCATTGTAGCGGGTCCTCCGCATCTCCTTGTCCCTCGCATATTAGGGAACCAACAATGCCCTCTCCCGGAATTTGGCATTGATCTCCACCACTGACTCAATCGTCTGCCTCATGTCGAGGAACTCCCTGACCAGTTGCTGAAGCTCCACAACCGGCGCAAACTCCGCCCTAAACCTGGTCTGAAAGTTAGCCCTGGTCATAACCTCAATGGTTGGGGATCCTAATGAATCACCAACAGACTCCCACCAGTCTCTAGCTTGGTCCCTAAAACATCCCGCAGCATAACGAACCTTCGACCCCTTAGGGCAGAAGCTCGTCTGCTGTGCAGAATCCATGTCTGCAATCCACCGTCTGGAAGCAATGGGGTTCTTCACCCCATGGAAATCCAGTGCACCACTGCCCTTGAAGACCTTGAAGGATGGTGTGCGTGATCCTGACTGGGTGAGTGCCATGTCGCTCCTGAATGCCCTGAGGCGATCCTCCATCAGCTCTATGATCCCTTCCTTGGTTGATCTGAAAATCACCGGGGTTGACTCAAGGATGCCTCTAGTGATCTTGGAAGCAATGAACTCACGTAGTCCCTCATCAACTGGCTCGACACCGGATCCTAACCTTGAACTTCCTCCTCCATAACAATCAAATAGGAATTACGTAAATACAAAATAATAAGGAACTTATCAAGATCCATTCGATTCTCTATAACTTGACTTCTAACTTCCATCTATCATCCTCTCTCTTTAAAGGAAACCTAAGATACATGGCATTAAAAAGTGATACGTAAGACAATAATGTATTGTGAGCTACGTGCATTTGTGACCCAAAAATTTTATCACATTTTTACCAAAAAACATTTCATCTTTGCAAAACATACTTTTAGACCATAAAACATTTTCAAGCATTTTAAAGGAAAACTTATTTCAAACATGTCATAAATATCATTTCATTTCATTTCATTTCATTTCAAAAGCCATATTTCCGTATTTCATTTTCTTTTATCATTAAGGGATAATTCCGGCATTAAACCGTTGCCATTTTTATCCTTAGGGTCTACATCCAATAAAGGAACCACTCCCGAGTCTAAACTAAGGTGGAAAGAACAAACAAATCCACCAAGGCATCATTTTCATTTGGGCATCTATCTCGTAAAGGGGAGGCACCACCCAGATAGATTCCTCTATACCCTCTTACGAGGTATCATGGTCGGGGTAGTTTTTATATCATTACTTTCCAATTATTTTCATTACTTTTCGTTCCTTTTTATTAAATTCCATTTAATGTCACTACTTTCCATGATTCACTCATTCACTACTACAAAAATTGCCTTTTACGACACAAGATACATGTTGTAAAACGCTTAGACGGCACGCAAATGTGTGTCAAGGAAAGCCCTGTCATAACGAAAGATGACACGCTTTTGGACGTCGTCTATTTACGATGCACAATTACGACACACATTTACGACGCACATATATTACATGCATTGCGTGTCAAGGAAGGCCCTGTCATAGAGGAAGATGACACACATTTACATGTCGTAACCTTACGACACGTGTTTAGGACATGCATTGCGTATCATTAAAGCCCCTGTAATAAATGAAGATAACACACATTTGCGTGTCATAAACTTCAGCAACCATTTACGATTTACATTTACGATGCGACCTTACAATACTCATTTACGCATAATAC
The DNA here is from genome assembly GCF_052625555.1 of Lactuca saligna. Taxonomy (NCBI): domain Eukaryota; kingdom Viridiplantae; phylum Streptophyta; class Magnoliopsida; order Asterales; family Asteraceae; genus Lactuca; species Lactuca saligna. The sequence goes on from NC_136421.1 coordinate 170,686,964, forward strand.
AAATGGAAACAATTATTTAACAAAACAATCAATTTCTAATGCTAAATAAATATAGTACATTGATATTAGTGGGCTTTCCCTATCAATATATATATATATATATATATATATATATATATATATATATATATATATATATATATATATATATATATATATATATATATATATATATATATATATATATATAGGTTGTATACGGCCATACAATTAAGTTGCATAATTTTAGTGTTTTTTTCTAGTGCAGAACTCTTCGAATGTCATTTTTCTCATAATTGCTCCAGCTAAGACTTTTCCATTGCCTGCAGGAATGTTACTTATGAATTAGTTCCAAAATAAAAACAAACAAATAAATAAATAATGTTCCAAAAATCATCCAAATAACCAATTTTAGATTGCTTCAATCTTCATAATAAATGTCAAAGGCATGTTATAGGGGTAGGATATATAAAATATCAGTATATAAATAAAATTTATAACCATGTTCAAGGATTCATGGGATTAGTTGGATAACATGAAACATTCATTTTGTCCAACATCAATTAAGTGTAAAAAGGATGAGTGAGCATGTTCAGTGCGCTTATTGGCTAAAACCGAACTGCAAACCGCAAAATGGGTTATTATATTTTCAATAACAAATGGTTCGGTTATTTTTGCGGTGCAGTTTTGTAATTTTTCTGTGCAGTTCAGTTTTTTACGATTACGGTTCGATTTTAGCTGTACGAATTTATTATAGATTTTTTGTAAGGCTTTTAACTTCATGGATTAGCCAAACTGAATCACAATCTGTCCAACACAACCAATACAAACTAAAAACTTCAATTTTTTGTTTAGTAAAAGTGGTTTGGACCATCACTTTTTCAAACTAATTCCAAATATTGGTTGGTTTTTTTCTCAACAAAAGGCTTCCTTTTAACAGGGAGGGTATTGGGGTTTCTTTCTCACCACCAGCGATATGAGTCCTAGGATATCACACAAAACATATGTAATACTCTTTTATTCATTTTATTTTCTACTTCCAGTGTACAAAATATCAGTTTCATTACCGATTCTTAAAGATGTTTTTAATATATAATATATCTACATCTTTAATAAAATATTAATTTTCACAAGTGAAAATGGTGAAGTGAAAAATAAGCATTATTAAGTCATATATTAATCATATGAATGTGTTAAGCATTCAATCCAGTTAAAAGCATTATGAAGTCATATATTAATCATACCTGAAAACAGTATTCAACATGTTCAATACCCCTATAATTCTCATAGTTTTTAGGATCCATTTGATAATACTAGAACATAAAAACCGAAAAAGAAATTATTACAATTGTGTACACTCTAAATGTAAAAATTCTTTAGCTTGTAAATCATTATATTGTGAAAGATTCCATATAGACTTCAATAGTCAAAAACTATACCAAAATCAAAGTACTAATCCTTTTAATATTTATTATAATAAAAAAGACTTACTGAAGAATACTTTTTGTAGCACAAGCCTTGCCCACAGGTTTCATTCATATGTCTGTAAAAAAACCAATGATTCAGTATAATTTTCTCGAATTCCATCTACATATTAAAATGTGTCAACTTATAGATTTTAAAACACAATAACCAAAAATGCCATGGCATTGGTAATTAGGATGTAAAATCAAGTAGTACGTTATCTTGTATTGCAATTTTTGTTTCTGAATACTATTAATGAAAAAAATCCTCAAAGTTAAATATGTATATAAATACTTCAGAGAGGAGAAAATCGATAATATCAAGTGGAATTGCATTAGAGATGAAGCAGATGCAGGAAAAATCAAAGCTTGGGCTTGTAAAGATGAGGCGATTTAATTCTTATGTGGAGTAGGGTAGAAGGGAAGTGGACCGATTGGCTCTGAATCTAGCAGGTTTTGTAACCGGTAAGGGATCTGCATTTGCACTCCCTGAATGGTCTATTAGATCAGTTATTTGGGGACGAAAAATCTTACGGTCTTTGGGGAAGCTTCAGTTGCTCCCATGTCACGTTCGATGCTCACCTGCAATCTCCAATATCACGAATGCAATAGATGTAAATTAATTGCCATTTTTATTGGGAAAATTGCAGGAATTTGACACCAATTTCCAAATGTATTCTACTCCAAGCCTGCTATGAATTACATCTACGCCCCTAGTGAACGGTAAGATTCGGGAATATTACCCTAATTAATTTTTTGGTATGTTCATATGGGTATAATTATTTTCTTTTGTATATATCTAGATAACAAACTTGTTGGAAGTATTCACATATGATCATTAGCAAGTTAGATCCTAAATGTGAACACTTTCAACAAATTCGTTACCTAGATGTGTAAAAAAAATTAGTTACCAAATATGAACAAAACAAAAAATAAAAATTAAATTACACGAATGTTTCTTGTGGTTTAGGGGAATTTCTGTTTTTGATCTATAACTTATTTTTTAAACTTGGATGGTCTCTACTGTTTATTTTTGTTGCGTGTTTGGTCTTGTCTTACCTAAAAAGACTTTTGTGTCATAATTAATTTATTTTTTAATTAATTTTCTTATTTATGTATTTATTTTATACATATTTAAAAAAAATTAATAAATCACACATATTTGTATCTCCTCGGATGATCCCTACTGTTTATTTTTAATTTTTTTTTTTTTAACTCGGATGGTCCCTACTGTTTACTTTTATTATGCGTTTGGTCTCTGTCTTATCTAAAAATACTATTTTTCACTTATTAATTTTCTTATTTATGTATTTATTTTCTATATATTTAAAAAAATTAATATACTCCACATATCTATATCTACTTACCGTAAACCTGAAACCACATTTGAGAAATTTAATTTGGGTCTTACTAGTCACCATCTCATCTCTCATCCTCCCAACTTCTATTTATTTTCTATCTTTAGTAACATCGACGTCTTCACCATCATTTTTTTTTTTTGGTATTTCAACTATGGCGAACACCATAACCTACTGTCTCTTTATTTTTATTGGGTTGTTGTGTTGATTTGATGGAGTTGAAGGACCGAAAAAAAAAAGTGATGATGAACACGTCGATATCACTAAAGATGGAAAATAAATAGAAGTTGAGAAGGATGAAAGATGGGATAGTGAGAAGATACAGATATGTGAGGTCTACTAATTTTTCTTAAATATATAAAGCATAAGTATATAAACAAGAAAATTGATTTAAAAAAATAAATTAATAAGGACACAATAGTCTTTTTAGGTAAGATAGAGACCAAACTCGTAAAAAAATTAAACAGTAGAGACCATCCGAGTTAAAAAAATAAATTAATTAAAAAATAAAAAGTAGGTATCATCCGAGGAGATACAAATATGTGTGGTCTATTAATTTTTTTAAATATGTAAAAAATAAATACATAAATAAAAAATTAATTAAAAAATAAATTAATAAGGGCATAATAGTCTTTTTAGATAAGACATGGATCAAACGCGCAACAAAAATAAACAATAGGGACCATCCAAGTAAAAAAAATAAGTTAGGGACCAAAAACATAAATTCTCTCAAACCACAGGGACCATTCATGTAATTTAATTTTTACTTTTCGTTTTATTCATATTTGGGTAACTACTTTTTTGTACACATCTAGCTAACGAACTTGATGAAAGCGTTCACATTTACGATTTAACCTGCTATAGCAGGTTATAATGGTCATATGTGAACACTTCCAATAAGTTTGTTATCTAGATATGTACAAAAAAAAGATAGTTACTCAGATGTGAACATACCGAAAAGTTAATTACCTTAGTAAGTCATATTCCTGGTAAGATTCCCCCTTGTTAAATTTTTTATGGTTTCTCAAAACCTATATTGAGCGGGTGTTTGGATTTGGTTATTAGTTTATTGCTTATTAGGTTATTTGTGGTGGGAATAAGCCATAAGCAATAAGCAAGGGGGAATATGCTTATTAAAATTAGCTTATTTAGCTTATTTCTAATACAATAAGCTGATTTTTAAAGATTTTATCCAAACACTTAAACTTAACTTATTGTGGCGGGAATAAGCAATAATCAATTAAGCAAAGGGGAAGATGCTTATTAAAATTAGCTTATTTAGCTTATTTATAATACAATAAGCTGATTTTTAAGGATTTTATTCAAACACTTAAATTTAACTTATTGTGGTGGGAATAAGCAATAAGTAATAAGCAAGGGGGAAGATGCTTATTAAAATTAGCTTATTTAGCTTATTTCTAATACAATAAGATGATTTTTAAGGATTTTATCCAAACACTTAAACTTAACTTATTGTGGTGGGAATAAGCAATAAGCAATAAGCATCCTCTTTTTTTCGTATCCAAACACCCCCTGACATTGTGAAAGCATATAAGATTATCTCCATTCTTCAACAAAATTCTGAAAGTAAACAAGAATGAAAAATCAAACTTACCGTATGCATATATGCCTCTTAAATGGTTTTCTTGCACACCCATGTGATCAAAAATATCATAAACCTTATCATATGATGTGAAAAAGAGGAGTCCGTCAGATAAAAGCCTATATAATCAATAAGTTATCAACATGTGAAAGATTAACCTTGCTAATTTCTCACTTTCAATCAACAATTGGATTATAAGAAGGACACTTATAGCTCTTTCATCTTTGAATCAAATTGAGCCTCATCAAAATAAGATGCTTCACGAACCATATGTAACATACTGATTCGCATGTATATTATTTTATTCATTTATTTTGGAGTTTGTAGAGGGACTCGGCAAGTTGGTGCTCAGACTCGCTGAGTAGGGTCGTGGATTCTCATCCGGGTTCATGATCGGACTCGGCAAGTCCATGAGTGGACTCTGCGAGTCCATGCTGTTTAATGAAACCCTAATTTCCCGGGTCTGGCACCTATTTAAAGGCCCTTAGGGCTGTCATTTGTGGCTACCAAACCCCAGAGAGAGACCCTAAGAAATCTAGAGTGTTTGTGAGGGAGGAGAGGCCACTTTTGATCATTTTGTTAGTGTGATTGCAAAGAGAAGGTAACCAAGGCAAGAGGAGGCTGAAGGAGGAGCAAATCTGGTGATTTCAGAGTTCAGAGACTTCATCTTGACGTATTTATTATGACCTTCTTCAGTTTTGGTGTTGATTCTTAGAGTTAGGGTTTTCTAACCCCTTTAGAGAATGGATATGTGGAGCAATTGGTCCCTTCTCAAGTTTATGCTTTGGATCTGGACTCAAAGAGGTCCAGAGACCTTAACCCTTGAAGCTTCATGGGTTATTTTGGGAGCCATGAACTTAGGAGTTGATTTTTATTGGGCTAAATCACCAAGTAGGATCATCTAAATGTTATATGAGTGTCAAGGTCTGAACTTTACGTGATTATCATGCTTGGGAAGGTCAGATCTATGGGTTTAAGGAACAGATCTGACCTCAGGAGGTCAATGGAGTTTTTGCATGGCATGAACTCGCCGAGTCCAAAGATCAGACTCGGCGAGTAGGGTTAGGGTTTCCCGTAAATCACTCAGCGAGTAGACTCAACGAGTTGGGGGAATAACTCAGTGAGTCAAAGAGGGATTAGAGGACTGGAGTTCAAGACGGAACTCGCCGAGTTGATCTTGAGACTTGGCGAGTTGAGTCAGGGTAGCCCTACGATTCATACCAGGTGTGACTCGTCGAGCAAAGGGAGGGACTCGACATGCCAAGCGAGACTAGGAGTTAGTGGACATGTGTGGACTCGCCGAGTTGCCCAAGTGCACTCGACGAGTCGGTTCAAAGTTTGACCGTTGACTTTGGTTGACTTTTAGGGTTTGGTCAACAATGAGGGCCTTTGAGCCAAAGGAGGGGTAAAATGGTCTTTTACCCTTCTGAGGGTGCCTATAGAGGGTTGAGTCTAGTCTTGAGAGTTATGTTTATAAGAATATTACTTTATGTGATTAGGTGGAGGCTAGATTGTATTTTTACTGAGTCAGAGATTTACCGAGACATCTGAGGTGAATCTTCCCACTATACTTTACTTTGAGTGGTAATTAGAGTTATATGACAGAGTTATTGTATGCTATTATGTGATGTGTTGCACTGCATTAATTCTATGTGGTTTATGTCATGTGTATGTCAGAGTATATCAGAGTTAAAACCGGAAGGTTCACAGAGCTAGGACCAGAGGGTCCACAGTGTTAGGGCCCACGGGCCCACAGAGTTATAGCCTTGACTGGCTAGTATGTGTTATGTATGGTATTTTGGGGAACTCACTAAGCTTTATGCTTACAGTGTTATTTGTTACGTGTTTCAGGTACCAGTGACGATCGCGACAAGGCGCCGGTATGATTTGTACACACGCATAGGTTTTGATTTATTTTGATCTTGGGAAATATTTTGTGAAACAAAGTTATGATACAATGAGATTTTGTTGATAAATGTGTTTGGAAAAATGTGTTTTAAAATGTGAAAATTTGTTTTAAATTTTACTGTGCTACAATTTGGTATCATAGCCTTGGTTTGAGGGATTCGGATGCATCTTCGGGCATATCTGAACTCAAACTGAGTATTTGAGGAAAAAATTGATAATAAAGTAAATTTTCGAAAAAAAAGAGTAAACAGAGTTTTGAGACAAACAGAGCAGAGTCGTGTGTACGATTATCCAGCGCCCGAACGGTGATTTCTCAAATACCCTTACAATAAGTTTTAAAAGAAACGTTATGCTATGCTATATGATGAATTATATTATGCATGCTAGACTAAGACTGGGTATTCTTATTAGGACTAGAGTGGCCTGATATATGATGCCTTAGTCTAAGGGTTTTGCTACTAGGGATGCTTGAGAGTGTTTAGATAGCAGCAAGGAGCTTATGAGAGATCTGCTAGTGAGTAGCACATGATTAGAGAGAATAACATACTTGGGATTTGGGACTCTGGGAGGAGGACTTAGTGTGAGTGTTGAGTCGGTGTGGTCAGTAGTAATGGGCCCGTACTACTGAAGGCATCGGGTCAGTTCACAACCCAAGTAAGAATCCTTAGGGTACCACAGATCAAGTAGGGTTGGGATATCGAGTGTGTGTACATTCGAGCAAATTACTGATATCTTATGTTGTACTTTAGAGAGGCATCATGGTAGGGACACGCCACAGACCAGGGACCAGTGGAGGGGGTGTGAGCGACGAGGAACTCCACCAGATAATTCATGATGAGGTGGCTGCTACCATCCGTGATGAGATTCCAGAGATGTTTGGGTCTATCAAGACCACCCTGATAGAGACATTCGATGAGATACGCTGCTCTTTCTGATGTTGCTGTTGCTGCGTCCACTGCAGCTGTAGTTGCGGCTAGACCGTAGGGTGGTGATCTATTGCTGTTCCGGGAGTTCAGCAACACAAAACCACCAGAGTTTGATGGACCCAGGACCCGATTACAGCGATGAGGTGGATATCAGACATAGAGGGATGTTTCTTTACTTGCTCATCTCCTGAGCATTTGAGAGTCCGGTTCGCGCTGAACCAGCTTCTCTTGGGAGCGAAGGATTGGTGGAAGTTTGTGACGGTGCATTATTCTCCTGTTGAGCTTGCTGCAGTGACTTGGGAGAGGTTCACTGTTATGTTCCGAGATGAGTACGTTCCCCAGGTGGAAAAGGAGTGTTTGGCCCAGGAGTTTTTGACCCTCAAGCAGGGTACTAATTCTTTCACAGTGATTACAAGGAAGTTCCATGAGCAAACGATGTTTTTCCCTGAGCACGTGTCCTCCGAGCAGGCAAGTATAAGCCGCTATCGAAGCATTTTGAGGTGGGATATACAGGAGTTCATGGTGAACTTGACGTATCGAACATTTGCTGAGCTTCAGGAAAATGCCCAGATGAGGGAGATAGAGCTGGAGACCCAGGCTAGGGAGGAGGCTGAGTCTCAGGCGAGGGATCAGCGACCAACACAGTCTCAACCGGTAGCCAAGCGGGCCAAGCCCGCTGATTCGCGATCTGGGAGTCAGAAGTGCCACACTTGTTGCAAGTGCGGCAAGAGCCACGAGGGGGTGTGCAGAGCGGGGTCTTGCTATAAATGTGGCAAGGAGGGGCATGTGGCCAAGGATTGCCCCAAGGGGTTTGCAGTATGCTTTCACTATAACCAGATCGGACACCGCAAGGCAGAGTGTCAACAGTTACGAGGGATCTGCCCCTGCTGCTATCAGAGCTACTGAGAGCCGGACAGTGAAGGCCGAGGAACCGAAGCTGCCAGGGAGAGCCTTCCAGTTGACTGCCGAGGAGGTCCGCGCAACGCCCGAGTTCGTGGCTGGTATGTATTCTTTCATATATTTACTTTTATGTTGAGATATTATGCTTATATTATGATATCCGTAGGTACTTTTCTTGTGAATTTTGTACCTGCCTTGGTGTTATTTGACTCGGATGCGAGTCGGTCTTTTGTATCTTTGGCTTTTAGTTAGCACATCAGTATTAGTCGAGAGGCGTTGAGTCGACCTCTGAGAGTTTCGCTGACGAGAGTGCGGTGTATGCCACCGAGGTGATCTGAGGGTGTGTCCTCGAGATTTTCGGCATTGAGTTTCCAATTGATCTAGTTCCTATTGCGATGGGAGATGTATGTGTCATCGTGGGCATGGACTCAGACGGCCTCGTAATTTGAAAGTAGAACCCGTAAATATTAAGATTTGTTAATACCACAAGTTAGCTATTATAACCATGCTAAGACTCAGACGGCCTCGTAATACGACGTTCTTTAGGCGTCGCACGATAAATGACACTTGTCACCTCAAACCTGCCGGTCTAGCTGTTGCAAGCAGCTCAGGTGCGGGCTTGTCAGACCCAATATAGATTTATACACAACTATCACGCTCTCCCTACAAGAGACTTTGGTTACAATTTACATGACTTTTGAGTTTGTTACCATGAAGGTAACACGAAGCGAATGTCTCACAAATTTATTCATTAACAGATTTACGTGAACTGAACTGAAAACCTTTGGTAAATAAGTTTGAAATGTAAATGATACATAAACTACACCTATTATAGTTTATCCAAAATGTTTGTAATGTAAAAGAACCCCTTTTATGAAAATACATTAATTCTATGAGTCCATAAACTATTACTATTATGTAGTATATGAAAAACCCATTTGTTTTGAGAGTACAACCTTTCTTATGTAGTAAAAATCCTTAAACTATGATGATTATAGCTTATTATAGGTATTTGAATGAATGAAGAATCCTTATCATGAATGACTAAATTTCAGTTTCTAATGATAAACTAACAAGAAAATACATTCAATATTTAGAACTTATTGTTACACACTTTGCTCAACATAATACAAAGTGTTACGAAAGTTATAAGTTGTTAACTAGTTTTTAACCTTTCTACACTGTTTTATAAAACTCATAGAAAAATCATACGAAGTCAAAAATTGAATCCGTAAATTCTGGGAGTTCATAAAATGCCTCTAGTTTATTCATATTTTTTATTATGATTTTTGGAAGTCTTTAACTTGTTCCAAAATGTTCATATTCACAGACTGGTCCGAATTTATTTTTGAAATGATAGGCAGTTTTGTAAAAATCACGATAAATCGTAGAAAAATCATATGGATATGTGCAAGTAGTGCTTTTAAAGGTATCAACCTGAAATATTTTCATATTAAATATTTTTGAAAGATATTAAGTGTAAGATAGTCAAAACAGTCCGTAAATAAGACTTAACTTTTCTGATGAATGTTGTTGTTTGAGTTTAGTTGTGTTCTTGGTGTTTTAACTTGTGTTCCCTCCACCCCCTCCCCCTTAAAACTTAAGAAAAACATGAAAATATAGGGGTATGAACTCACCTTGAGTGATTTCAGTAGATGGATGATGAAGTAAAGATGTGTTTAACTCAAGAACACCTAGATGATCCTTGAAGATTTTGAAGATCTAACAACAAATACGACAATATTTGTGTAAGGAGCTCATGATTTAAGTGAAGAAGTGTAATAATCGTATGAAAGATGATGATAACTACCAAATGAAGAAGAAAAGTCTTGGAAAAAGCCTTGGAAATCTCGGAATTGAAAGAGAGAAGTTGATAGAAAAGTGTTTTCTCTTTGGGTGGAAATGAGAGAAATGAGAGAAATGAGTGAGAATGAGGAGAGAGGGTGAGTTTTCCAGCTCTTAGGATGTGGGAATGGCTGGAGAGTGATGGAAAAGTATAAGGAATTGACTAGTTATGGTGGGGAGGAGTGTGGGTTGGTCATAGAGTGGGTATGGTTTGTTGCTTTTGTTATAACTCAAAGAAGAGTCAACACTCCACCCCCTTGTACTTGAACCTCTAAATCTTGGATATGATTGGCACTAAAAACGTGGGATTTAATGAAATTTGAGGCTTTAATTGTTAAAATAAAGTTTTGGGTCAAAATCCCGCGTTAAAATGATGAAAAACGGGTCTAAAACGAAGTCGTAGTCGAAAACCGGGTGAATTTGGCCTACCTGCGAGACCTCTCGGTTCTGGGCCGAGGTTTGGTCGCTAATGTTGCTGGGCCCGAAAGCGAAGTCAGGCGTGAGAGGTGAAGGCAAAGTGAGCAGAGGGAGCTTCGGTCCGAAGGTCTGATCCGAGCCGAAGGTGCCAGGAGCCAAACCCGAAGGTGACTTTGGTCCCATAAGAGGTTTCGGTTCCCTATGGGAAGTCTCGGTCCATGGCAGTTTTGGTCCTCCTTGGTTTGGTTCTTGCTAGTTTCAGTTCAAGAGGCTTCTTAGGGGTTTCACTTCTTAGGGTTTCGGCCCTCAGAAGGTTCGGTCCTAAGAGGCTTTTTTTCGCACAAACTTCCGTTTTTGAGCTATTTTCTTGTAATTCGAGGGTCGGGATGCCCCAAGTGATTATAAGAAGTTTGAGAGAGATTTCACACACTTGGAGAGATTTCTCATGCAGAGAGACAGATTTGGGAGAGATTTTACATTCTTGGAGAGATTTCTCATACAGAGAGAGATTTGGGAGAGATTTCACATTCTTGGATAGATTTGGGAGAGATTTCACATTCTTAGAGAGATCTGGGAGAGATTGCACACTCTTGGAGAGATTTCTCATTCAGGGAGATATTTGAGAGAGATTTCACATACTTAGAGAGATTTCTGATTTAAAGAGAGATTTGGGTGAGATTTCTCATACTTGGAGAGATTTGGGAGAGATTTCTTTTGTAACCTTTTTGAGTGTTTGGCTTCGGGACGCAATGTTCTTACACTCTGTTAAGATGAATGTTATACGCTCTCGAGGGGTGTGGAATAATTTTTTATCGAGTAGATTCATCAGTTACCCTAATTAGGGTTTAGAATTTCCGAACACGTGAAAACTCTAAGGGATACTTTATATTAAGATTATGAGTAGTACAATAAGAATCATAATGAAAACCCTAATATACAAGGGTTAGATGAGTTGACCAGTTTGACTTGTTAACTTTAGTTGACTTTGACTTGGCGAAAAATTGACGGTTGTCATATATATATATATATATATATATATATATATATATATATATATATATATATATATATATATATATATATATATATATATATAGCACCCGGTTCCTAGTATGTATTTTATTTAAGTATTTTGCATTTTTGGCCTAGGACTCGGCGAGTTGAAGGCACAACTTGTCGACTAGGAGCAGGTTTGGACATGAGACTTAAGTGGCGGACTCATCGAGTCGGCGGCTAGACTCGACGAGTAGGCTTTGACTGGACAAGAAACCCTAATATGAGGGTTTGCAACTTTTTTAATCATCTCTTTCAGCCACCACTCGTCCCTATTGCTCCAAAAGACCCTCCATATCAAATCCTAGCCGAGTGTGTGAACATCCAAAGGCAATTGTGGTGATTTTGGTGGTTTTGTTCACAAGGAAGAAGGAAGTTCATAAAAGGACCAAGAGGAGACTGAAGGATTCGTGTTTGGGACATCATTTGCAGTCTTTGAAAGGTAGAAAGCCTATACCTTGCATGCTTAATTGTTAGATCCCTTTTAAGGGAAAATTTAGGGCTTTTAAGCCATATGAGGTGACCAACCATGATTTGAAAACATGGTTGGCGGTCAAGACTTCGGATCTAGAACTTGGGAAGGGTCAAAAGGCAGATTGGAGTTGCTTTTCCACTCAAGGAAGGTCGCATGCATTATAAGAACCATTTTAGGGCCTTTTAGGCTCAAAAGTCCCATGCATGCACGTAAAGTTTGTAACTTTACGTGCTAGATCGATCTTAGGGGCTTGGATCTATCAGTTGGACAAGTGTTGTACATCAGATATCGAGGATTTAGGGTGTGGACATTATCAAGTCTGTGAGTCCGTTCTTAGGACTCAACGAGTCCAAGGCATAAAGTCCCATATCTGTTGAGGGTCAAAAGAACTCAGTTGGGTGTTAGAAGGGTTGTAGCAGGTCAGAAGGAGTGACCCAACGAATTGGACTTAGTCTTAGACCTGGAGTTCGTGGGACTAGACGAGTGCTAGAACAGACTTGTGAGTCCAAGGCAATCTCCTTATGCTTGAAGATGAAATCGACGAGTTGTTCATACAACTCGGCGAGTCAAGGTCAAGACTTGTTCATCAGATGAAGGTGAACTCAACGAGTTATTCATACAACTTGGCGAGTCGGATGAAGGTTCATTAGATTTTCATATAGAAGAGGAACTCATCGAGTGGTTTCAAACTCGACGAGTCGAGTCGTGGATAAGGACGTGTAAAAGGTGAAGGAATCGACGAGTTGACGGCCCAACTCGGCAAGTCGGGTCAACTTGAAGTTGACTTTGACTGGACTTGAACTAACCCTGTTTAGGGTTGCACATTCTGTATGTTGATTTCGTTGTTCTCGTGTAGGGATCGAGGAGTTGAAGGGAGTCATCTTGTACGCCAAGGATAGTTCAAACACTGCACGGCATTGAAGTGAGTTACCTTCCAGTAGGGGTGGGTCTAAGGCCACAATGTCGGCCCACCAAGGTGGGGTATTTAGAAGATTATTGTCTTTTTAATAATTATCTTGGTCTGGTTATGTGCTTTGGTCATGAGATTTATCTGTATGATATGTTATGTGTATAGTAAGGATCAATTTCCCTAACAGTGGTCCTTAGGATCGAAGGGTAGGTTAGTAGTTGGATATGGCTGACTGTATTTGTATATCTTATTGTTGTATGCTAGTGGTAGGCGGTGGAATAGTACCCAGTTGTCGGTTGAAAAATACCGATGATAGTTACTGGTTAAAAGATACCGATGATGATTACTAGTTGAAAGATACCGATGATGATTACCGGTTGAAAGATACTGACGATGATTACCGATTGAAAGATACCGATGATGATTACCGGTTGAAAGATATCGATGGAAGTTATCGGTTGAATGATACTAACAATATTGTATGGTATGTGGTATGATGGGTGAACTCACTAAGCTTTGTGCTTACGGTTTCAGTTTTGGTTTCAGGTACCTCTTCGTCTAAGGGTAAGGAGCCGGCAGCGTAGCATCGCATCACACACAACCCATGATTCCGCATCGGTCTTTCTGGGATTGTACTCTGATATTTATTGTACTGATGATATGGATTTTTAAGACATGACTTTACGATTTCCTTTATTGGTAATGTTTTGGTGTTATGACTTATGTTATACTTAATTTAAAATGAAATTTTCGGACTTGAATTTTGGGATGTTACAAGTTGGTATCAGAATCCTGGTTTGAGGGCTTCGGACACACGCTCGGGTGTGTCTGGACTCATACCAAGGGACTAAAAGATTTTTATAGGGAAAATGGTTTTCTAAAATCTAAATGGAGGGATTATAAGAAAGACGAGGTGTATGATCCATGCGATCGACAGGCCTCAAATAAGTTTTCCCAAGATACCCATACTTGCTATGTTATGTTATATGGTTTTGATTCAGAGAACTGCATGCCAGAATAGGACTAAGGATCTAGGAGGATGCCTTATATGCCTGTTGTATGAGCTGTATGCTAGGACTGTTTAGTCAGAAGTAGGATGACCTGTGTAGGTTATGTCTGGTTTGGTTACTCAATGCACAAATGCTGCTTACTTTGTGCTACGGGGGTCCTAGCCATCTTCAACTAGCTAAGGAACGGATATGTAACAATATTCATAAGCTAGTTAGGGGGAGGTGGTGCGGACTCCTAGTGCAACTGATGGTGGAGGGTAGGTCGGAGAGTGTGTTAGATGAGCCTAGAATGAGGTTAGTAAAAAGGGTATCGATAAAATGGACTTGGTGAAGTCGAAGCAATCCTTGAGGAAAGTACTGGTAGATGTGGAAGGTAGTATGGACCCGTACTACTGAAAGCAGAGGATCCGTAATCGAATCACGGAGGGCCATGGAACCTGGAAACTTGGAAAGTGTGTGAGACCTCTAGAAAGTATCTTTGACCCTGAAAATTGTATGTTTATTTCCAGAATGGTGGTCACGCGACATAGAGCGGGAGGTTCAGGATCTGGGTCAGGATCGGGCTTGGGTGCAGGATCCGAGCATATGGATAATGGGTTACGCGAGTTCATCACGTCCGATATCACGAGTGGTATCCTTAATGTGATGCCGATTATCTTCGAGTCTATCAAGGAAGGGATCATTGAGCTGATGGAGGATCACCTCAGGGCGTTCAGGAGTGACATGGCGATCAGCAAGTCAGGATCATGCACACTGTCCTTTAAGGACTTTAGAGGGAGTGTTGCACCGGATTTCCATGGGGTAAAGGACCCCATTGCTGCTAGGAGATGGATCGTAGACATCAATTCTGCGAAGTTGATGAGATTCTACCTACAAGGGTCGAAGGTCCGTTTTACTGCAGGGTGTTTGAGAGATAGGGCCAGAGATTGGTGGGAGTAGGTTGGTGACTCTTTGGGAACCACGGCTGTTGGGGCTATGACCTGGTAAGACTTAGTGACCAGATTCAGGGTGGAGTTTGCTCTAGCTGTGGAGCTTTAGCAGCTAGTCAAGGAGTTCTTGGACATGAGACAGACTATGGAGACTATGGTGGAGATCACCACCAAGTTCTGGGAGAGGGCATTTGTAACGCCTGTAGATCCGGGCTAGTCAATTTAGAGGCAATAGGGGTCGAAAATGTCTTTTCAACAAAAGGTTATTTAGAATAAATAATCTTAACCAAGTTGTAGAATATGTCACAAGGTTTTCGTATATATAAAGAACGCCGAAATCCGAGTTATAACGAAGAAGTTATGGCCCGTCGAAGTTTTACGGCAAAACCGGCATGGCACCGGGAAGTGTAAATAGTGAATTTACGATGGATGAGTTTTTAGCGTTAGTGATCTAAATGAAATTCGTAGAATATGTTAAACGAAGAGCGTCGATAAAAAGAACGCCCAAATCTGACTTCGTATGAGGAAGTTATGATTTTTCTAAGATTCAGCTTAGCAGTGTACGACCCGAAACTCGAATTTTAGTTCGAGCGGTTTTTGGCTTACGCGACCTAAATGAGAGTTGAAGATCTCATTAATAGGAACTCAACGGTAAAAAGACAGATGAAAACGGAGTCCGTATGAAGGAGTTATGAATTCTTCGCGGTCATTTAACAGTCTAAACGCCTCCTACTGTTAAATTTGAGATCGGTCGAGAATTATCCGATGGAGTCTTAATGAAAGTTGTAGATCTTGATTTTACCTACGCGTGGATATACAGAATGTCAAAAACGAAGCTCGTATGCGAAAGTTATGATTTTTTTAAGTTTGAAGGCTGATACGCGATAGGGGTGACGTGGCACCACCAGAATTGGACACGTGGCACCACCAGAAGGTTGCCACATGCACCAACTCGGCGAGTCATGACTCAGACTCGGCGAGTCCATCAGGTTTTTGCTCTATAAATAGAGGTTCCGGGTCTAGCCTTCTCTTCACACCTCCCAAACCTTCTTTCTCTCTCTAAACTCTCTCTCTAAGCCTCCCTAACCCCTTAAAGCCTAGGGTAGCTCCCTAGCACGAGGCGGAAGCCCCGAAGCGCCCAACGGCTCCGAGAAAAGAGTCTTTCGGCTTAGGAAACGCTGCTCCAGCGAAGCCCGGTTTTGCGAAAAACTCACTGTAAGTGAGCTATGCCTACGCTAGTTTTAATATAGCTTCTAATTAATTAAAGTAACATTATTAGGACCTTAAAATAATTGTTTGGGCTATTATTATGAGTTATATTGAGTGTTATTTAACACTTATATAATAATAATAATAGCTATACTATTAATTAGTCGCAGTTATCATTAGACTAAACCTTAGTGGTGTTGATACTAGGTTTTATTGAAGGAAATTGTGTTGAGAGTATCGAAGCACTGTCCGAGTGTTGAGTCACCACCTATCAGGTGAGTGCATAGTCCCTTTCATCTTACACATAGATATGAAGTATTTTAATATAAATTTACGTGCTATGTGTGCATATTGTTTGAATACTTGTTGTCTATGTTGGATGAATGATTTATACATGTTTTAAATGATTTAAAGTGTATATTTATTTTATATCTACAAATATGTTGAGATAAAACATGAGTAGATGAAATAGGTCGTGAGTGATGAAATAAAATAATGAGAGATGGGTGATGATAGGAAGTTGATGATAATTAGGTGAGGATAGATAGGTGATGTAGGATACCACAACCTTGTTTGACAATTTGGAGATGTAGTCATCTACCAGACTATAGATGGCAACCACGGACTATCATAGACAACCCTGTGGAAACACCAGTAGGCTAGTAACCTGTAGGTGATGAATTACGAGTTCAGGCGATGTTGTAACTACGTATTCATGCGATGATAGTCTAACCCTTATTATGAATTACGAGTCCAGGCGATGTTGTGGCTACGTATTCATGTGATGATAGACTAACCCTTATCATGATTTACAAGTCCAGGCGATGTTGTGGCTGTGTAATCATGCGATGATACCCTAACTCTTGCTAGACACATATTGAGGGAGTAATCCCCAGATTAGTATTGTCTATGCAATGTAGGTGATGATCCTTAGGTAAAGTTCGTAGGAACAATCATATAAGGAAATACGATGTAAGGAGATGAGAAGTAAATATGATATACGAGATGACCCTTGAGATAATATCTTTAGGGAAGACTAAAAGAAGATAATGGGGATGGGTAATTGGGTTGATTGTTTGATTGTTTAAACATAATAACTATATTATTGTGGGTTGAAAACCCTATGTACTCACCAGGTTTCCCAACCTAGCCCACTCAGTTTATTTACATCACAGGTGGCGATATGAAGTGACATTACACTGAGAGATTTAAAGAGATGTAGATCACTAGTGTAAATAATTGTAAGTTCTATTTATGCTTATGTTTCTGTATTAACGATGAAATCCCAAACGTTTTAAGATGAATAAAAATACGTTTCTTCGAAAATGTTTTAATAACGTATTTATTGTGTTTTTCTGGGAACAAATTCCGCAATATTTTTATAAAATGAAGTACTCTGGTTTTTATAAAGCATAAACAAAATCGGTCTTTTCTGGCCGTGATTTTGGGGATGTCACAGTTGGTATCAGAGCATTAGTTTAAGCGAACTAGGAATATGGATTTATTTCTAGACTTAAACTTAGAATGCTAAGCAATGATTGTGAGGAGTGTGTTTAATAAAATTTAGGTAATACACCTGAATAGACACAAGCACTAGCTTATTTAGGGAAAATTCCTAACATGATTTTATATGCTAAATGATTTATGTTATGCATTATATGATCGGATATATGGTCTGTTGCCGACCGGATCTGGAAATTTTATGTGCTCAGGTTTCTAAACGTTTAATTACGATATTAGAACTGGCATGTAACTTTTTGGAGAAATAAGGAGGAATACGTGTCTAATTCTTCCTTTATTTATATTCTCGTCTTGATACACCAAACGCTTTCTTTGAAGAATTGAATGTCATGATAAGGACTCATAGAGAATTGATTAAGTGGATGAAATGAAAAGGTTTACGATAGTGAATGACACCTATCAGAAGATATCATAAGAGTGGTATCTTGCCTTTAGAATATGTCATGCAGTACGTTTAGAGGAGTACAGTACGTCCGAAGTACACCTCGATTGGCAGGATGATGGAATGATTGGCGTAATTCACTAAGTTGACCCATCGTATGGTATTTCCACCGAGCTGAAGCAGAATTGATGATTGAAGATACGCATAGAAGAAGTCCTAGTAGAGTCTAGGAAAAATTTTGTGATTGTTTGGACACATTTTTATGTGTTAAAAAAATTGTTTTGTGATAATAACTTGGGAAACTGCGAGACAATACTTGGGACGAGTATGAGTAGGTGTGAATGGTAGTAGAGGCCTATACTACCGGAAGCACAGGACTCACACTTGGATCATGGAAAGTCACAAGGTTACCAAGAAGCCAGTAATTGATTTTGTTTTATTCAAGTATGTCGTTACCATTGTTTCGGTAATGACTAAGAAGATTGTTGTTATCCCGACCCTAGTGGTCATATCACATTGAGTCCGACTACGATGAGTAGGTTACGTGGTTCAGAGAACCAAGTTTGATATAGCGTCCGACTTAAATCAAACGATTAAAATCAAAGCGGTCAATAGAAGTATCGTGCTCGTTGGTAGCTAGAAATGCTACATGTTAAAGTATGACATTAGAACATGAAGGAAGGCTTAGTCTGTTTTAGAATTTAACTCTAAAAGACCTGAGTCTCAACGTGCATCACATGATGATAGTTCATAATTTGGAGTCTAACCTGAGGTAGAGAGCAGGTGCACGATCAAGTACGAGCAGGTGCACGATCAAGTATTACTTACAGTCAATAAGTCTAAGAGATAGAATTGAAGGAATAAAGAAGTTATAATTATTACCTAGGATGAAGACATGATGTATGGAGTCATTATACGAGCCTTGTTTCGTTGATGATTCCGGGACGTAATCATCCTAAGGGGGAGATAATTGTAACGCCCGTAGATCCGGGCTAGTCAATTTAGAGGCAATAGGGGTCGAAAATGACTTTTCAACAAAAGGTTATTTAGAATAAATAATCTTAACCAAGTTGTAGAATATGTCACAAGGTTTCCGTATATCTACAGAACGCCGAAATCCGAGTTATAACGAAGAAGTTATGGCCCGTCGAAGTTTTACGGCAAAACCGGCATGGCACCGGGAAGTGTAAATAGTGAATTTACGATGGATGACTTTTTAGCGTTAGTCATCTAAATGAAATTCGTAGAATATGTTAAACTAAGAGCGTCGATAAAAAGAACGCCCAAATCTGACTTCGTATGAGGAAGTTATGATTTTTCTAATATTCGGCTTAGCAGTGTACGACCCGAAACTCGAATTTTAGTTCGAGCGGGTTTTGGCTTACACGACCTAAATGAGAGTTGAAGATCTCATTAATAGGAACTCAAAGGTAAAAAGACAGTCGAAAACAGAGTCCGTATGAAGGAGTTATGAATTCTTCGCGGTCATTTAACAGTCTAAACGCCTCCTACTGTTAAATTTGAGATCGGTCGAGAATTAGCCAATGGAGTCTAAACAAAAGTTGTATATCTTGATTTTACCTACGCGTGGATATAAAGTACGTCGAAAACGGAGCTCGTATGCGAAAGTTATGATTTTTCTAAGTTTTAAGGTTGATACGCGATAGGGGTGACGTGGCACCACCAGAATTGGACACGTGGCACCACCAGAAGGTTGCCACATGCACCAACTCGGCGAGTCATGACTCAGACTCAGCGAGTCCATCAGGTTTTTGCACTATAAATAGAGGTGTCGGGTCTAGCCTTCTCTTCACACCTCCCAAACCTTCTTTCTCTCTCTAAACTCTCTCTCTAAGCCTCCCTAACCCCCTAAAGCCTAGGGTAACTCCCTAGCACGAGGCGGAAGCCCCGGAGGCCCGACGGCTCCGAGAAAAGAGCCTTTCGGCTTGGGAAACGCTGCTCCAGCGAAGCTTGGTTTTGCGAAAAACCCGCTGTAAGTGAGCTACGGCTACCCTAGTTTTAATATAGCTTCTAATTAATTATAGTAACATTATTAGGACCTTAAAATAATTGTTTGGGCTATTATTATGAGTTATATTGAGTGTTATTTAATGCTTATATAATAATAATAATAGCTATACTATTAATTAGTCGCGGTTATCGTTAGACTAAACCCTAGTGGTGTTGATACTAGGTTTTATCGAAGGAAATTGTGTTGAGAGTATCGAAGCGCTGTCCGAGTGTTGAGTCACCACCTATCAGGTGAGTGCATAGTCCCTTTCATCTTACACATAGATATGAAGTATTTTAATATAAATTTACGTGTTATGTGTGCATATTGTTTGAATACTTGTTGTCTATGCTGGATGAATGATTTATACATGTTTTAAATGATTTAAAGTGTATATTTATTTTATGTCTAGAAATATGTTGGGATAAAACATGAGTGATGAAATAAAATAATGAGAGATAGGTGATGATAGGAAGTTGATGATAATTAGGTGAGGATAAATAGGTGATTATGAATCGGTGATGTAGGATACCACAACCTTGTTTGACAATTTGGAGATGTAGTCATCTACCAGACTATAGATGGCAACCACGGACTATCATAGACAACCCTGTGGAAACACCAGCAGGCTAGTAACCTGTAGGTGATGAATTACGAGTTCAGGCGATGTTGTAACTACGTATTCATGCGATGATAATCTAACCCTTATTATGAATTATGAGTCCAGGCGATGTTGTGGCTACGTATTCATGTGATGATAGACTAACCCTTATCATGATTTACAAGTCCAGGTGATGTTGTGGTTGCGTAATCATGCGATGATACCCTAACTCTTCCTAGACACATATTGAGGGAGTAATCCCCGGATTAGTATTGTCTATGCAATGTATGCGATGATGCTTAGGTAAAGTTCGTAGGAACAATCATATAAGGAAATACGATGTAAGGAGATGAGAAGTAAATATGATATAGGAGATGACCCTTGAGATAATATCTTTAGGGAAGACTAAAAGAAGATAATGGGGATGGGTAATTGGGTTGATTGTTTGATTGTTTAAACATAATAACTATATTATTGTGGGTTGAAAACCCTATGTACTCACCAGGTTTCCCAACCTGACCCACTCAGTTTATTTACATCACAAGTGGCGATATGAAGTGACATTACACTGAGAGATTTAAAGAGATGTAGATCACTAGTGTAAATAATTGTAAGTTCTATTTATGCTTATGTTTCTGTATTAACGATGACATCCCAAACGTGTTAAGATGAATAAAAATACGTTTCTTCGAAAATGTTTTAATAACGTATTTATCGTGTTTTTCTGGGAACAAATTCCGCAACATTTTTATAAAATGAAGTACTCTGATTTTTATAAAGCATAAACAAAATCGGTCTTTTCTGGCCGTGATTTTGGGGATGTCACAGCATTGCTGGTGCCCCAGTATGAGGGTGATGAGGACATGAAGAGGACCCGCTACCATGACATGCTACGAGCTGACATCCGGGAGCATGTCAGTTTCTCAACTTACCCTACTATGGATTCCATGATTGCCAGGTCTAGGGAGAGGGAGATTGATCTGGAGCACATCCGGAAGTGGAAGGCAAAGGAGGGGATGACGACGGGGGCTTCGGGGAAGAAGCCCAAGGGATCCGATGGTAGGCCGAAAGGCCAGTCAGGATAGAACCACTGTGGGGAGTGCAGTCGGTCACATGAGGGAGCTTGTCGCACTAGGCCTGGTTCAGGCTGCTATAAGTGTGGCAAGGTTGGGAATTTTGGCAGAGATTGTAATGCCCCTACTCCTATGATTCAGACATCAGATCTGATTTGCTTTCAAAATCAGAAAGGCCATAAAAAGGCCAATTGTACTAGATTGATAGCAACAGCGGTGCCGACTCCAGGTTGGAGGCTCCAGTGGTTCGGAGCTGAGCATTTTAGCTGACAGCCGAGAAGGCACATGCTGCACCTGATGTAGTGACGGGATCGTTCCATGTGAACGGTATCCCAGTTCAGGTGTTGTTTGATTCGGGTGCCACTCGATCATTTGTCTCTCTTGCGCTTAGCAAGAAGTTTTCGGAGTCTTCGTGCATGTTGGATTGCCCTCTAGAGGTCGAAATTGCAGATGACCGGTCAATACGAGCGTCAGAGGTCTACTAGGATTGTGTTTTGAGGCTGTTCGAGGAATGTTAACTGGTGGACTTGGTTCCCATACCTTTGCGGGGAACAAGGTTATTATTGGTATGGATTGGTTGAGCCCCAACGGGGCAGTGATCGATTGTGCGCAGCAGCCAATGTTTATTAGGACCCCTAGCGGGGGAGAGCTTGTGGTTCAGGGAGAAAGTCCACAGCGAGGACTAGCTTTATGTTCGGCAGCGAGGGCTAGGCGCTACCTCCAGCAGGGTTGCGCAGGTTATGTCACCTATGTGATGGATACCCGGGAGGCGGGTAGGGCGACGGTGGTCGATGTGCCCGTAGTGCGCGAGTTTGAGGACGTATTCCCCGAGGAGTTGCCCAGGGTACCTTCGGAGAGACAGGTGGAATTCAGGATCGACCTAGATCCTGGTGCGACTCCGATAGCCAAGGCACCGTATCAGTTGGTTCCTCCTGAGATGTAGGAATTGTCTACATAGTTGTAGGAGCTGTTAGACAAGGGGTTCATTAGACCGATCAGTTCACCCTGGGGAGCCCCGATTATGTTTGTCAAAAAGAAGAAGGACGGGTCGCATTGGATGTGTATAGATTATTGGGAGCTGAATAAGGTGATGGTGAAGAATCGTTACCCACTCCCGAGGATCAACGATCTCTTTGACCAACTACAAGGAGCATCTTGGTTCTCTAAGACTGATTTGATTTCAGGGTATCACCAGATGAGGGTCAGAGAGGAGGATGTGCAGAAAACTGCCTTTCGGAACCGTTATGGTCACTATGAGTTTGTGGTGATCCCTTTCGGGCTCACCAATGCTCCTATCACATTCATAGATCTCATGAACCGTGTGTGCAGGCCAATGCTGGATTAGTCTGTGATAGTTTTCATTGATGACATCTTGGTCTATTCCAAGACGTAGGAAGAGTACGAGGAACATCTGCGAGAGGTTCTGGAGATTTTGAGAAGGGAGAACTTGTATGCTAAGTTCTCCAAGTGTGAGTTCTGGTTGCGCGAGGTGTAGTTTCTTGGGCACCTTGTCAACCAGAATGAGATTTCGGTAGATCCGGCCAAGGTAGAGGCCGTGATGAGGTGGGAGGTCCCGAGGTCTCCATCCGAGATTCGGAGCTTCCTCAGACTGGCGGGCTATTATCGGAGATTCATTCAGGATTTCTCCAAGATAGTTGTGCCCCTGACCAGGATGACAAGGAAGGTCGTGGTCTTTCGTTGGGGGTTGAGCAATAGGCTGCATTTGAGATATTGAGGCAGAGATTGTGCGAAGCGCCGATCTTTGCCCTGCCAGAGGGCATGGAGGATTTCGTTGTGAACTGTGATGCATCCATCTCGAGTTTGGGTGCAGTATTGATGCAGAGAGGGCATGTCATTGCTTACACTTCGAGGCAGCTGGAGCCTCACGAGGAGAACTACCCGACGCATGATTTATAGATGGAGCTGTTGTGTTTGCCCTCAAGATTTGGCATCATTACCTCTATGGGGTTCGTTATACGATTTACATGGACCATAAGAGCCTGAGGTATCTCGTGGACCAGCCAAATCTGAATATGAGGTAGCATCGGTGGCTTGATGTGGTAAAGGATTATGACTATTAGATCCTCTACCACCCGGGAAAGGCCAATGTGGTGGTCGACACGCTTAGCTGCAAGGCAGGGCTGATCAGGGATATCTGTATGTGGATGACAGTGGTGACTCCGTTGTTAGAGCGCATTCGAGAGGCCCATCAGGAGGCCATGAAGGAGGAACATCGGAAGAGCGAGCGGATTGTGGGGCAGGTTTCCTCCTTCAACTATGACAATCGAGGATTACTAACACTACACCGTAGGGTGTGGGTGCCATACTACGGGGGTGTGCACCAGATCTTGATGGACGAGGCGCACTAATCTTGATTCTCCATTCATATTGGGGTGACGAAGATGTATAGGTATTTTCGTCTGGACTATTGGTGGTCCTGCATGAAGCGGGATGTGGCATGGTATTTAGAGTGGTGCTTGACCTGCAGGAAGGTCAAGGCCGAGCATCAGAGACCTCACAACAAGATGTACCCGTTGGATATCCCGCTGTGGATATGGGAAGACATTACGATGGATTTTATCACATAGCTTCCCAGGACCGCGCGAGGAGTGGATTCGATTTGGGTTATCTTCGATCGGTTGACCAAGAGTGCCCACTTTATTATGAGTCAGGAGAGTATTTTGGCCGAAAATTTGGCCGGAATCTATATCTGGGAGGTGGTGGCACGGCACGGGGTGCTAGTGTCGGTGATTTCAGAAAGAGATGTTCAGTTCACTTCCAGGTTTTGGAAGAAGTTTCATGACGAGATGGGTACTCGTCTGCATTTTAACACTGCCTTCCACCTGCAGACGTATGGTCAGAGTGAGCGAACCATCCAGACTTTGGAGGACATGTTGCGGGCATGTGTCTTAGACTTTGGAGGCAGTTAGGATACTTACCTTCCGTTGGTTGAATTCTCGTACAACAACTGCTATCACACGAGTATCGATCGTCCTCCCTTCGAGATGTTGTACGGGAGGAAGTGCAGGATGCCGATATTCTAGGGCAAAGTTGGCCAGAGGGTCATAGGGAGCACCAAGGTAGTGCTCAAGACAATATAGAGGATTTAACAGGTCCGGAGCAGGATTCAGACTGCTCAAAGTCGGCAGAAAAGGTATGCCGATAAGCGCCGATCATACCTGGAATTCCAGGTCGGGGATATGGTTCTCATGAGGGTATCGCCATGGAAGGGCGTCATCCGATTCAAGAAGCGGGGCAAGTCGGGCCCCAGGTGCATTGGGCCTTTTTGAGTTACCGCCCGAGTAGGGAAGGTGGCATACAAGTTGGATTTGCCAGCCGAACTCAGTGAGATCCACAACACATTCCACATCTCCCATCTGCGGAAGTGCCTAGTGGACAACTCAACGGTGGTACCCTTAGAGGATATTCAGGTTGATGACAGCCTGAATTATATTGAGCGGCCTGTGGCGATCCTCGACCGAAATTCGAAGGATTTGAGGAGCAAGAGGGTGGAGCTAGTGAAGGTACCATGGCAGCACCGGAAGGGCTTGAAGTGGACTTGGGAGTCGGTGGATGAGATGATGGAGCATTACCTAGAACTTTTCTAGGAACGAGCAACAGACTTCGAGGATGAAGTATGAAATAAGTGGGGGAGATTTGTAGCACCCGGTTCTTTGTATGTATTTTATTTAAGTATTTTGCATTTTTGCCATGGGACTCGGTGAGCTGAAGGCCCAACTCGTCGAGTTGGAGCGGGTTTGGACACGGGACTTAAGTGGCGGACTCGTCGAGTCGATGGCCAAACTCGGCGAGTAGGCTCTGACAGGACAAAAAACCCTAATTTGAGGGTTTGCACCCTATTTAATAATCTCTTTCAGCCACCACTTGTCCCTATTGCTCCTAAAGACCCTCCATAGCAAACCCTAGCCGAGTGTGTGAAGATCTAAAGGAATTTGTGGTGATTTTGGTGGTTTTGTTCACAAGGAAGAAGGAAGAGCTTAAAAGGACCAAGAGGAGATTGAAGGATTCATGTTTGGGACATCATTTGCAGTCTTTGAAAGGTATAAAGTCTATACCTTGCTTGCTTAATTGTTAGATCCCTTTTTGGGGACGACTTAGGGCTTTTAAGCTAGATGAAGTGACCAACCATGATTTGCAAACATGGTTGGGGGTCAATACTTCAAATCTAGCACTTGGGTAGGGTCACAAGGCAGATTGGAGTTGCTTTTGCACTCAAGGAAGGTCCCATGCATTATAAGAACCATTTTAGGCTCAAAAGTCCCATGCATGCACGTGAAGTTCGTAACTTTACGTGCTAGATCGAGCTTAGGGCTTGGATCTATCATTTGGACAAGTGTTGTACATCGTAAATCGAGGATTTTGGGTGTGGATGTTATCGACTCGGTGAGTCCGTTCTTGGGACTCGATGAGTCTAAGGAATAAAGTCCCATATCTGCTGAGGGTCAAAAGAACTCAGTTGGGTGTTAGAAGGGTTGTAGCAGGTCAGATAGAGTGACCCAACGCATTGGACTTAGTCTTAGACTTGGATTTCATGGGACTTGACGAGTGGTAGAACAGGCTTGTGAGTCCAAGGCAATCTCCTTATGATTGAAGATGAACTCGACGAGTTGTTCATACAACTCGGCGAGTCAAAGTCAAGACTTGTTCATCAGATGAAGGTGAACTCGACGAGTTGTTCATACAACTCGGTGAGTCGGATGAAGGTTAATTCGATGTTCATATAGAAGAGGAAATCATCGAATCGTTGCAAAACTCGATGTGTCGAGTCGTGGATAAGGACGGGTAAAAGGTTAGGGACTCGACGAGTTGACGGCCCAACTTGGCGAGTCGGGTCAACTTGAAGTTGACTTTGACTGGACTTGAACTAACCTTGTTTAGGGTTGCACGTTCTGTGTGCTGACTTGAAGGTTGTCGTGTAGAGATCGAGGAGTCGAAAGGAGTCGACTTGTACGCCGAGGATAGTTCAAACACTGCACGACATTGAAGTGAGTTACCTTCCAGTAAGGGTGGGTCTAAGGCCACAATGCCGGCCCACCAAAGAGGAGTATTTAGAAGATGATTATCTTTGTGATAATTATCTTGGTCTGGTTATGTGCTTTAGTCATTAGATTTATCTGTATGATATGTTATGTGTATAGTAAGGATTAATTTCCCTGATAGCGGTCCTTAGGACCGAAGGGTAGGTCAGTACCCGGATATGACTGACTGTATGTTTATATCTTGTTGTTGTATGCTAGTGGTAGGGGTGGAAAAGTCACCAGTTATCGGTTGCAAGATAACGATGACAGTTACCGGTTGAAAGATACCGATGATGATTACTGGTTGAAAGATACCGATGATGATTACCAATTGAAAATATCGATGGAAGTTACCAGTTGAAAGATACCGACGATATTGTATGGTATGTGGTATGATGGAGGAACTCACTAAGCTTTGTGATTACGGTTTCAGTATTGGTTTCAAGTATCTCTTCGTCTAAGGGGAAGGAGCCGGCGGCGTAGCATCGCATCATACACACACATGATTCCGCATTGGACTTTCCTGGGATTGTAATATGATTTTTATTGTACTGATGATATAGATTTTTGAAACACAACTTTACGATTTCCTTTATTGGCAATGTTTTGGTGTTATGACTTATGTTATACTTAATTTAAAATTAAATTTTCGGGCATCAATTTTGGGATGTTAATATATATATATATATATATATATATATATATATATATATCTTTATTCTAATAAAAAAATAGATTTGTTCTTATTTTGTCATGTGTCACTCTGTTAAGCTACATAATTAATATCATGCCACTTGTCATCTATTCAATCATCATTTCAAATTTTAAATTTCAAAAGTTTTCACTCTAATTACATTAAATTAATAACTTTATATTAAAAATTAAAATAATATTAATACAAATTATAAGGTTACATATTTATTTAAATCAACGATTCTAATTGTATATAACTAAAAAAAATTATCTCTTAATTAATTTTTTTTAAATAGTTTGTTAATAATTTTGATTTTTTCACTATAAAAATTTATTTAGTTTTATCACTGTCGTTACCACGGTTATATATATATATATATATATATATATATATATATATATATATATATATATATATATATATATATATATATATATATATATATATTCTTTGATGCTTTATCTATTAGCTAGAAAGAAACCATTTGATATATATGGTTCAATTTTCTTGTTGACAAAATGAAATTCAACGATTTCGCATCTCTCAACAAAGATTATACGCATGCTTTTATTGTAGTCAAAGACATAAGTAGTTCTTTTGCCCTTAACTAGTACCATGAGCTGCTTATCTTTACCGGTACCTAAAGATTCGAATATAGCCGAGCAAGATTCGGAAATTTAATCTTTAATGCTTTTATTAAGTCAAACAGACAAGACCCATTGGCACATCATGTGTAAAGGGGTAGGGAGACAACCGTTTTTTTTTTTTTTTTATTTTTTTTTATTTTATTTTATTTTATTTTATTTTAAACGACAAACCATGCTATTGTTAATCTATAATCCTAAACACTATCTATATGTTAATCTATAATCCTAAACACCATCATAGTGAGATTTGAATTAATGACATCTCATCTAACAATCCTTCACTAGTTAAAGTTGCTAATACTCGACTTCCGCTCGAATGAGTCTGTTTTATAGATTTCTCTTTACTTTTTGGTTTTAATATTGATATTTCTTGAAGTGCATGTGTTATCCTCTTAAAAAGTGATGTTTTATTAATATGATTTTTTTATAACCAAAATAGCTTTATAAATTAAAAGATTTTAATTTTTATACATGGTTAGTCATTTTAAAGGTATTTATGAATATCTTACTAAACTCACCATATATATATATATATATATATATATATATATATATATATATATATATATATATATATATATATATATATATATATATATATATATTTTCGGCCCTGTTAAAACATGTGTCACGGGCGGTTGCAAATATCGTACACCATCTAAGACGGGCCTGAGGACAGTTCAATTGAGATTATGATAAATAGAGATCTTGATTTTCAAGATCGGCCACATAGTTCTCATTTGACACTCTAACGCTTCAACATACCGGTGTGAAATTAAAATCTTTAACCGTATGATTGTATTGCGGAAATGTATACTCATATGTGATTATACACGTCGATACATATGTACCTAATCATAAATGATTACACCGATATGTCTATCTACAAAGTGATTAGTCATGTATGATTGTCGTGGTTGGTAGAAAAGGAGGTGACGGTGATAGCTGTGGCGGTGGTAGAGGTGATGGAGGTGGCATTGGTGGGTCGCTTGGTGCAAGAAGTGGTGATGGTAGTGTCGATGGTGATTGTGGTGGCGCGAAAGAGTAACGAACAACGATGCATAATCATTTATGATTAAAAGTCTTCCGTCGTGTCTGTACATTGGAGCGGAAAATGAGAAGTATGTGGTAGTGGTTGAATCTCTATACCGTTATTATTTCGATATATATATATATATATATATATATATATATATATATATATATATATATATATATATATATATATTCCAAAAATACGGTCCAAAAATTTCTTTTTAATTTATAAATAAAATCATAGTAAACCAAATCATCTCATAAAAACATAAGTGATAATATCTCGAAACATCATATCAAAACACTGTATCAAAATCACATGTCCAAATATCAGATTAAATCATCACAGGCTAAAAGTTGTGGTGTGTGCAATGCAGTCATTCCGAGCTCTTCCCCTTACTAGCGAAAGTACTTGAAACCAAAACTGAAAACCGTAAGCACGAAACCTAGTGAGTCTCCCCAAACTAACACATAACATACAAATAATCATGCTACTACGAGATACGGGCCCCACCCACACTCAAGGAGATATAAGCCCCCCCCCCCCCCCACTCCACTAACTAGGAGATGCGGGGCCTACCCACACTCCACTGACTTTGAGATACGGGCCCCACCCATATTTCGTTAACTACGAGATACGGACCCCACCCACACTCAGTTACTGTGAGATAAGGGCCCCGCCCACACTCAGCTACTAAACATACTTGTAAACAACAAGTATAATCAGATCCATCAAACATTCCTTTATCCATACTCAAATAATGTTATGAGGATACGTGTCCCACCCACACTCGACTATCTATGAGATATAGGCCGCACCTACACTCAGCTACTAATCAAAACATATATGAGTCAGTGTTGGTGCCTTTTACCCGCTCAACTTGGAGGAAAGCTCACCTCACAAAGCTAACTGTGGAATCTAGAGTGAGGAATCTCTAACGGCTGCTCCAACGACTCCCCAACTATCCTTATCACAATAACACTTAGTTAAAATCCAATAATCCTTCTTAGGGTAAAATTAACATTTTACCATAGTCAAAGTCAACACCATGGTCAAAGTCAATGTTTTGGGTTGACTCAACTCACCAAGTTGACTCATCAACTCGTCGAGTTCTATAAATAAAAAATCCTGAAATCGCGATCCAACACGTCAAATCAGCCCTTTGACTCGTTGAGTTCCCTTGCGACTCGTAGTCGTGATAAGGCGAGTCAACTTGTCGAGTCCCTCCTCAGACTCTTCGAGTTCTACCTTATTCAGAATCGGGACAAATCAACTCAAATTGTCGAGCTCCTCTATGGACTCGACATGTTCCTCAGTCTGTTTGGGACATCTTAAAAGATTAAGCCCCTACCCTTTAGATCTAAGCTTCATGCTTCTCATATACACTAAAAATATCATTTTAAGGGTAATGTTTCCAACTTTACCCATTAATACCTTTACTTAATGGGTTTAGATCAAACACTAACTCTTTAGGACCTAGACCTTGATCCTAAAACCATCAATATTCTAAACCAAGGCATGTAAATTGAGATCTTCACTCTAGACACTATAATAACATGTAAAGCTTCCACCTTTCTCTCCATGCATGGCATTTTGGAGCTTAAAAGACCAAAATGACATCCTATAACTTGCATGGGGCTTTAATGGCCATAAAGTATGCACTTTTATGCCATGAAAGCCCTTCATGATTCCAGATCTGAAGGTTAGTCACTTGGGGTGTGATAACCCGATATTTTTCAAACCAATGTAACATTCAAAGACTCAAATGTAATGAACTATTTTGAATCAAAGGAATCAGCGTAAACAATGAAGTGTTCAAAAATCCAAATTAGGATGCATAAAGTGTTAGATATCGTGCCAAGGTTTCCAAAATATAAAGAACACTCAAATCCGAGCTAGAACCAAAAAAGTTATGACCAATCGAAAATCCATGACACCCAGTAAAACACTGATAAACAAAAAAAAGGGAAACTTCAATAAAATACTTTTTAGCCCTAGACACCTAAACTAAAGTCGTAGATTACGTTAAACTGTGAATGTGCGTAAAAAGAGCACCCAAATCTGACTTCGTATGAAGAAGTTACGATTTTTCTAAGTTTCGGAACAATAGTAGACAGCTAAAAACTCGGAATAAAGATCGAGCGATTTTTAGCCGACGCGACCTAAACGAGAGTTGAAGGTCTCTACAATAGTAGTTCAATGGTAAAAAGACAGACGAAAACGGACATCGTATGCGATGTACAGACTCGGATCGACCATGTTGCCCCTACCACTCTACAGTGATCCTATCCGAAGATCGAGGACTTTGACATCATCGCTGATGTATGCCCGGCATATGAGGGTACGCCCAGCGTACGAGGTATGCCCCGCGTACTTCGGTGTACGCCCTTCATACGAGAGTAGTGTTCCTCACCTATAAATAACATGCTCGACCTCCGACTTCCCTTTCCCATTTCTCTCTTATCTCTCACTTTTACTCCTCGTTTAGCATCCCGAGACGACCCCAACACCCCAGTTTCATACCCCAGCCCCGACGAAGGTCCGAAGCTCTGAGATTCCTGAGAATCTCGCCACTTTCCAGTTGAAGTGCCACCCGAGAAAAAGCTCGTTTTCTTCGAATCGTCACACTTTCTAGGTGAGTTCATACCCCTACCTTCTTTTCACGTATTTTCATATTTTAAGGGGAGAAATACAAGTGTAATACGACAAAACCTCACCGTTTTATAAAGATTCAAATACACCACCTACATTTTTATAAATGTTAAACAAACTTCGATATCAATGTATAAGCTATATACAAAGTTAGTATTACATCGAGTTTTTATCACCAAATGGTACACACTTTCAGAAAAACTATAATGGGTATAGTTTACAAGTTATTCATTACATCTTTACGTAAACATTGTGAGAATGAAATAATTTTATCTTCATGAAATATAGACTTTTCTTTCATATATCTATTAATACTAAGTTTTGCGAGACATTCAACTTCAGCGTACTCTGAAGTATGCATTTCAAGCCTTGTATTATAAACCATAATCTTTTGGAGGGAGAGCATGATACTTGTGTATAGTTCTGTACGAGACTGACAATCCCGCACCTAAATTGTTCGCTACAGTTAGACCGACAGGTCTGGGGTGACAAACGTCATAACACTACAACGCCTGAAGAACATTGTTACAGGCAGTCTGGGTCAATAGCATGGTTATAAAACTCACACGAAAGTATTAAATAAGTTTAATTTATGAGACTCTTGAATGAATTCAATAAATACATTATTTTGAGTATAAATTCACTTTCATCATTTGAGCACGAAAGATACTATTGCACTCCAGCTGTGGAACTTTTTCAAACCACGAGAAGAAAATATTGGATTTTCTGGAAAACGCGTTCAGTTATTTTTACTAAAATACATACAAATTTCAATACAAAAACGCTTATGAACTCACCAACTTAATTGTTGACATTTTTTTTTCAAAACTACTTGTATTTCTC
Source organism: Lactuca saligna (assembly GCF_052625555.1). Taxonomy (NCBI): domain Eukaryota; kingdom Viridiplantae; phylum Streptophyta; class Magnoliopsida; order Asterales; family Asteraceae; genus Lactuca; species Lactuca saligna. Next base: position 170,719,448 of record NC_136421.1, read on the forward strand.
AGGGAATCAGTAATACAGGTAACCATCAGCTTTTGGAGAAGGAACGCTAAGGCTTCTATTATCAAAACATTTTAAATCATCATATTTGTAATATTCTTTTAAAACATGTATTACGAAACAATGTAAGTTTTTGTTATATGTATGATGGTTGTTTTTACTTTCTTTACAATATTCAACTGTAATGATACTACGTGAAGTCACCCACCCTCGAATGTTTCCGCCATTCTGGTTTGGGGGTGTGACATGGTCGTCCAAAACCCAGAGATCAAGCTTCTTGGACACAAAAAATCCAATAAAGTGATAATAAAGAGATCTAAGAAGCTACTAAACAAGTTTTACACTTGATTACCAACAAATGACGAGGAAGAAATGGAGTCTCTAGATCTACTATCTTCTCCTTGAATCCTCAAGCTTCTCTTTCCTTCACAAGGTTCAAAACGCACAAAGTTTCCCACATAAATGGCTCATAAGCTCACAAATACATTAGGCTTTCTGAATCTGGGGTTTGGAACTTGGAGGCTGGAAATAAGGCCAGTGGGTGGGGATTAAGATGCTTAAATAGGGTGCAAAATGCGAAAATTAGGATTTCATTTTGGGAATCTACTCGTCGAGTTGAGGGCTCTCAACTCGTCGAGTAGGTTACTTAAAACCCGTTACAATTATGGTTTCTACTCGATGAGTTTGGGACTCCCAACTCGTCGAGTTGCTTTATAAAATGAATAAATTATAGTTTAAATGCGTACCAGGAAAAATGCGTTACAATTCTCCCCCACTTGTCTTAGGCTTTGTTATCAAAGTATGCTGCGTTGGGAAACAATTTCGGGTAATGCTCCATCATTTCCTCCTCGGGCTCCCAATTCCACTCCAGGCCCGTGCGATGTTGCCACTACACCTTCACGAGCTCCACCCACTTGTTCCTCAACTCCTTCGTCTTCTTATCAAGAATAGCTACTGGTATCAATGTAGTTTAGGCTATCGTCAACCTGAATATCCTCTAAAGGCACAATCGTTGAGTCATACACAAAGCACTTTTGCAGCTGAGAAACATGGAAAGTGTTGTGGATATGGTTGAGCTTTGCTGGAAGATTGAAACGGTAAGTCCCCCGGCCTACCCGAGCGAAAACCCTGAATGGACCGATGTATCTAGGGCCCAGTTTGACCCCCTTCCTGAACTGAATGGCACCTTTCCAAGGTGACACCTTCAGGAGGACCATGTCGCCCACCTAGAACTCCAAGTCTAAACGGTGCTTGTCGGCATAGATTTTCTACCAACTCTGAGCAGTTTGGATCCTGCTCCAGACCTGGTGGATCCTCTTAGTGGTCTTGAATACTACATCAATACTACCCATGACTCTTTAACCGACCTTGCCCTAATAGATTGTGGTCTTACACCTCCTCCCGTAGAGCATCTTGAAGAGAGGTTGATCTATGTTGGCGTGGTAACTATTGTTAGACGAAAATTCTGCTAACAGAAGATACGTATCCCAACTGCCACCAAAATCCAAAACATATGCGCCCAGCATGTCCTCGAAAGTTTGAATCGTCCTCTCGCTCTACCCATCCGTCTGAGGGTGGAAAGCGGTGCTGAATTAGAGACAAGTACCCATCTCGTTGTGAAACCACTTCCAAAATCTTGAAGTAAAACGAACATCTCGGTCTGACACCACCGAAATGGGCAGTTCGTGTTCTCGGCCAGCTTGTGCAAGGGTTCACACTGCGTTCATTTCAAAAGATATTTGGGAGTTGCCAGGAATCGAACCCGAGTGCCTCGCTTCAACATCCCACGTATCTTACCAGTTGGGCTAGGCTCCCTCTTATTTCAATCCTTCCCAATTTAATTCAACAGGATTCAGTATCTTCGATTCCAATTTCGCATTTTTTACACTTTTAGCCCAAAAATCAATTTCCTTTTATTTTTAAATTTCATTTTCAACTAAAATTTTAGTTTTTAATTTTTTACTTTTAATTTTGACTTTTTAATTAAAATTTTGACTTTGACTTTCAAGTTTGACCTTTGACTTTAAACTTTGCCTTTTTCGTTTAACTTTCAAGTTTTCAAATTTAATTTTCGGTTTGACTTTGAAGTTTGACTTTTAAATTTAGAGTTTTTTAATTTGACTTTTAAGGTTGACTTTTGAAGTTTCAAGTGAAAGGGCATTTTTGGTAAATAATGAGTTCTTCAAAAATCAAAGTCAATAAAATTTCCTTGGATAATTTACGTGATCATTACTAATTACTACATAGAGAAAATGAAGAACTAAAATAAGAGGGATACCAACTTACGAAAGGCCTGAAACCGTTGAAAGATCAATGAGAGGCCAAGTAAAATGTTTATAAGAAATTACAAGCAGACTATAGTAACAAGTGTGTTCACTATAGATATCTTAAAAAGGATTTTGATGCTGTAACTGTGGAACTTGACACATTGAAGACATGTTTTGGAAATGCTGAATTTAACTTCAAAAAATTCGATGTGTCAAGTGAAAGAGTTGCAACAATCAATGAACACCAAATGAAATGAATGGACTAGAAACAAGTAGGCATAGGCTATGAGAGTGCCCCTCCCCCATTTGATCATAATTACACACCTATTCCTTTGACTCAAGCTGAGATTAACTGTGAACCATTTATGGTCGGAAAGTCAGCGACTGAATAGGCAACATACTGTAGTGATCGGAAATTAGATACTAACGTTTCTACTTCCCATTCAGATACATCTTTATGTCAAGGAAAGCAGGAGTCTGGAGAGAATTGTGCTAATAATAACCCTGTTTTGAAAAATGATGTTTCTCATTCAGATAATATTGTTTCTAAATATGATGATTTTATTGGTGATGATTATGTGTCTAATTATGATGCTTCAAATGTTTCTTGTGGTGATGTGTCTAATAATTCTGATGTTTCTATTACTAGCACACCCACTACACCTACACCTATCACACAACGTGAATCATGAACTTGTACATGTGGGAAGAGCAAGGGAGTCAATAAAACCACTAAACCAAAAAAGAACAGTACCAGTTTTTATTCTAAGAGACAAACATGCTTTAACTGTGGAACTGCTAGTCATATTTCCAGTGATTGTCCAAATCGGGCATTTGTTCCTTTTCATGCACACAAAAGAGAGAGAAATTCGCGAGGAAGATCTCTCATGAGAAATTTCTCAAGGCCTCATTTACGTGATGGTGATTGAAATGTTCATTAGGACAGAAAAAGGGATGAACTTAAAAGAAATAAACAGGTTTTTCATGCAAATATAACAGGTTCTTTCACGAAACCGAACGTGGCTAAGCCAAGATCGGATTCGTCAAAGTATTCATCTGGGTCTATGGCTAATTTTAGACAGAAACCCAAACGATCAAACCCAAAGAAAACTATTTCAAAATTATATGTAAGAGTTTCTAAACCTAACTACCAATGGGTGCCCAAGAATCTAAATATCCAATCATCTCAATCTTTTGCTTGTGCATCTGTTGATAAATCAAATTAAAAAATTAAAAAAAGAAATACGTTGCTAACAAAGAAAACCCTAGTGTTGTAATGAACTGGTTTCCGAAATCTTAATAATCCCGCTCATTGTGCACATGACAAGAGACCATGGTATGTCGATAGCGGTTGTTCCAGGCACATGACAAGAGACATCTTCCAACTACACGTCATCCGGACTCTTAATGGTGGCTATGTTTCCTTCGCGAGAGGAGATGGAGGTAAGATCACACAGAAAGGAACACTTACAAATGGAGTGCTAAGTTTTGAAAACTTCATCTACGCTCCTGAGTTAAAGAGTAGCTTGTTGGGTGTTACACAGATCAGCTTATGGACTACCGTTTCAATTTTCTTGAGACCCCTATTTTCTAAAAATTATCCGTTTTGAAGACTGATTTTGTTTTAAGATAGTGTAAATTTGTGCATTTAATTTTCATTCTCTCCTATGCACAAATTTAGGTGGAGAAATAAAACAAAATAAAAAAAATCAGAAAATTTATATAAAAAAACAAAATTATACAAATTAGAAAACCCAAAAATAGTTGTCCTTAATTCCGATATTGACAGGGCGACCGGGAAATTCTGCTAAAGTTGGTCTGTAAGAAATTATTTTCTTGCTTTCTTTTTGTCAGTCATATGTTTCTTCCTCTATGTGATCGAAAGATCCGACCTGGACTTCAACATATGCAATTCTATCTCTCTACATCTCCTTCTATGCAATTCTTCCTACCTGTTAGCCATATGATGTATCGTTTGTGTGATTAACAATTCGACCTAGTACACAACATATGTACCATTCTACTTCTCAATTCCTCAAAACTCCATTTAGTCATATGTTTCACCTTTTATATGATTGGAAGAGATCCGACATGGGAGTACAACATATCCATTCTAAATCTGTCTTCTTCTATAGTAATTGTCTGCTCACCTAAAGTAAGGAATATCTCGAAAGTTCTTGATTATTGGGGTATATCATGAAGCAGGAAACATGTCCTAGTAAATCTAGAATTGAACAATTAATGGATTGTGTGTAGATCTCGCTGCTCAATTTAGGTGGACAACAATATCCTTGGTCGTCGTCAGATAAGTGGTCCTTAGGAATTTTATCTAGAATTGTAAAGTCACAATGTCTTGTCATTTGTAGTATGTCCTAAATCTTTCAGTGAAGACCTTGATGTTTTCTTTGACATTGTCCATGATGTTGTTCAACCTGCAACAGAGACATAAAGAGTTAGTGGTGTTCTTAAAGTGTCATCTCCTACTTTTGATCAGATGGCCGGTGCTACAATTGATATGGATGTAACGTTAAGGATTCGTCCCTTCATGTTGCTATTCCAATATCTTTGCCGTCTGAAAGTGATCTTGAATTGATACATGCCTCCCAGCTTCCGTTGAAAAGAAGGTGAGATGACCCGAGGTCGGGAGTGCTTATTAGAGATCAAGTCCAACCAATGCAACTAGCAACTACAACCACCACTACCCATCACAGTCAGCCCAAGTTGATATTCAGGAAGGTACAAGCACTGTTTTTGAAACTAGGAGTTCTTAAGCTCTTGGGGATTCCTCCCCTCTAAGGCTTATGCATGACGCTGCATCTGAGATGCTCGCGAGGTTCTTGGAGGAACATGATGATGATCTTAATCCTCACAGAAAAGGCATATCTATCGGGGAAGGCAGCTCAGGGGGAGTAGACCTATCTGTCCCAGAACTAAGAGAGGAGATCACTACTCTTAAATAGAAGCTCATCGAGAAAGACGTTCTGATCAGAAACCTCGATATTCAAGGTTCCGAGCTTGAAGAAGAAAACTTTCAAAAGTCTAAAGAGATCTCCGATCACCAGCTTAATCTTGGTGCCCTATAAGCTGGCTACTTCGTGTTGTTGATGCTAAGAATCTTCTACAGTTCAAGAAGCGAGACATACATACCTTGTTGATGCTGATCAAGAAGACCTGAGTACATGTTAGTCCCAAACCAAAGGGGAGATTTTTAGGTCATAATTATATGGTTTGGGCTAGGAAATTATTAAGGAGGAAGTCAGATTTAGAGATAGATGCATATGTTGTGTCCTAGGTCGGATCTCTTTCAATCAAGCAGAGGGGGCAACATATGGCTAACTAAGATATAGGGAATGAGAGGTAAAATGTTGCATATGCTGTGTTACAGGTTGGATCATTTCAATCACGTAGAGGAGACAACATATGGCTCACAGATAGGAAGAATTGCACACATAAAAAAGATGCATAGAAATAGAGTTGCATATGTTGCAATCTAGGTTAGATCTCTTCTAATCATGCATAGTAAGCAACATATGACTGACAGATAGAAAGCAAGAAAATAATTTCCTACAGAGCTACTTTATCAGAACCCCCAGTTGCCCAATCAAAACAAGAATTAAGGACATAAGTCCGTACATAAAGGAAAAGTTGAACCATTGTTCTAGATGCATATTAATTTAGTGAATCCCATGAGTTACCGTGTTTATCTCACTGCTCAATCTACCCGAGTGTCGTATGGTCAGCCCAAACAATACTATCTAAATCTACACTGTCAAATCCTTCATGCCTACAAGCACATTGAACACAGAGTCTAGAAAATTCAGATTCAGTCCCTTACACATGTTTGAGACAGCCCGTGATCACTTTATCTTGATATCACTTTATCTTGTTGGGTCAAAAATATGTTTTATACTTTACTTTTCTAGGTAATTATATTTTTTCACTCTAGTTTATGGCTGTATAGGTGTTTACGGTCGTGAACCCATTTGTGGTTGTTTGTCTCATATAAATAGTGTTAGTAGTGTCAGAAGAGTATGGACGGCTAAGAGAGAGTGTACAGTCTAGCATAGCTTAAATGTGTGTATTCTAAGGTGTTCTAGAGAGAGAAAAGAGATACAAGAACTAGTGTATGTGTGTACTATATGTATGGAGCATCATTCTATTCATTGAATACATCATAGATTCACTTATTCTTCTTCTCCTTCTATTCTATTTTGATCTGACATCATGCATTTGATTGGGATTCCGCACCATCAAACGGATCTGATTGATACACAAGCGAATCGGGGACTTACAAAAACTAAGGACAGTCCAAGTGAACCTAAATCAGTGGAGGATGAATCTCATGTGAGAAAAGCGAATCCAAGGGAAAACATCCACAAGTCCTCAGATCAACTTGCACTCTCAACCTATGAAAGCTTCATCCAAAGAAGCTAAAGGAAAAGAAAAGTTAGTTTCAGATCCTGAAGTTCCATCCAAGAAAACAAATACTAACTCAAAGAAAGTTGAAAAAGAGTTCGTAAAGAATCAAATAAAAAATAAGCACAAACAATCTTTACCAAAAGAAATGAATGAAAAAGTTAATAGGATAAAAATTTTCAGCATAACAAAGAAAGATGAGACCATATTAGTTAAACTTACTTATATGGTTGATTTTGCAATTAGTTTTCCCCTTTCAGTAAAAGGCTCACAAGGACCCAAGAAACTTGTGATTCCTAAATCTACTTGATTTTCGCAGGTAATACGTGACGAACAGTTCGAATCTGAATGGCATATCGACAATGGCTGCTCGCGTCACATGACTGGGAGGAAGGAGGAGCTGCAAGAGTTTTGGGCTCTTAAAGATGATGGAAATGTCAAGTATAGAAACAACTCTTTTGGAAAGATTAAAGGATATTGGATAATAACAAATGGAGATTTCTCGATTCGTAATGTGGCATTTGTAGAAGGCTTGCAACACAACCTCATAAATGTTTCACAATTGGTTGTGGGAACGAGCTTAAAGGTTTCATTTGATAACGAAGGCTCTGAAATCATAGAAAAGATGTGTAACATACACGTTCAATTATTGTGTTATGTAATTTTAAAAGTGAATAATATAATGAAATATTATATGAATTTGAGTGTTGAGTTCTAACAAGATAGTTTTTACTAGAATTGAAGTAAAACTATGTTTAGAATCATTAGAAATGTATTCGAAGTCTTATTAGATTCCAATCAAACTCCAATTATTGAAATTAATGAAAATATAAAGATGGAAATAAGTGAAAATAATGTTAATGAAAGTTTTAAAGATTTTCGTTAGAAACCTATAGGCGAAAACCTCATTGAAATCCGAGTTATAACGAGGAAGTTATGACTTATTGAAGTTTTGCGATAGAACCGACACGATGCCGTATCACATAAAAAGTGAGTTTTCGATAAACTAACTTTTGACTTTATTGATCTAAATGAAAGTCTTAGTATTCGTTAAACCAAGAATTTTCATAAAAATAACGTCAAAATCTGACTTCGCATGACGAAGTTATGATTTTTCTAAGTTTCGGTATAGTAGTAGACAGCTAAAATCTCGAAATAAAGATCGAGTGATTTTTAGTTGACACAACCTAGATGAGTATCGAAGGTCTCGTTGATATTAGTACAATGGTAAAAAGACAGACAAAAAAGGACGTCGGATGAAGAAGTTATGAAATTTTAATGGACCTTTCTGGTCTCGACGCATTAAGATAATATAATATTAAAAATAAACTCAAAATTAGCTGACAAAGTCCAAACGAAAGTTGTAGAGCATAATTTCACCTATGCGTGGATATAAAAAACGTTAAAAACTAAGCTTGTATGCAAAATGTATGGATTTTTGAAGTTCGGAGCACAAATTTCGAGACCTAACTGCATTCACGACGTGAATATAGAAATTCACGATGTGAACTACTTAAAAGACACCTTTTGAGCCTAGAAGACACACAGAAAGCCTAGGGGTTGACCGGGATCAAACTCACGACGTGAACAAGCATGATTCACGCCGTGAACCTCGAAATTTCACCCTATAAATAGAAGACAAAGCCTTCGGGATTTGTTTGCTAATTCTGATATCTCTCACTCTCTAAACCTTCTTTAGCCCACTTTTAACCCCCCCCCCCCCCAAGTTACGGTATCATCCCTGACACCCGAAGCAAGTCCTAACGCTTCAAAGTTCCTGAGAAAATTATATTTTCTAGTTGAAACTCTACCTGAGTAAGGCCGGTTTTCAACTAAAATCCTCGGTTTCATCACAGAAAGTCATATTTAGAGCCGAAGTACTACCCAAATTATCATTTATTCCTTCAGTTATTGCACGGTGAGTTCAATATATAAGAACAATTGTATGTTATGTGTTATATTTTCTATATGCTTTTCCGTGTTATCATCTCCTATTATTATTTCCGCTAGTATGGTAGCAAAGTTGTACCTTTGACCATGTGATCCGTGAAAGGACATAGCTTCATAGTGATATTGGTATGGAGCCTTTGGCCTTGTAGAGCATGTATCGTAAGAGAATGAATTCTATTTTATGACACTGGCAAAAGGTTAGATAGGGTTAAAAGCCTAAAATCTACCAAAATGTTTAATCAGAAAGTTTATGTCTTATGTGCCATTTGGGCCGAAGCTTTATTGATGTATATCAAGTATTGAAATTGTTATATCTCATTGATTGATATAAGAAGCTTCTCGCATGATTCACATATCTCTTTGTTGTTCCTTGTTCCCTTTGCTTCTTCCATATTAAAGTATATATATGGCATAATGTTATATTGTATCTATTATCTAACTCACTAAATGTCACCGCTTACCCCTCTCATAGTTTAACAATTGCAGGAAATGAGAATTCAGTATAGTCATATACTGTTGGAAGATTTAGAATAGTTTATACTACTACTTTTGTACTTGGGTTTACACATGTATAAAACTATAATATCCTGGTTAGTTATGTAATATATAACACTTTGTAATAGTTGGTTTGTATCCAGTCATTTATGGTCAAACTATCAATGTAAAATATTGTTTATAAATATGCATGTAGCATGTTTTGGAGTAACTATATTGTGAAGTATGAAAGTTTGAGTCTTTCAAAAATACAAAAGTTTGGGTCTTTCAAGAAGACCAAAGGATTCCTTCTAAATTCGAAGCACAAAGGCGAAATGTATCTGTAAATCTGAATCTGATACGAGGGAAGCCTAACATTTTCTTAGTTACGAAAGCTCACTCAGGTGATAGCTGGCTATAACAATGAAGAATTTTACATCTCAACTTCAAAGATATCAACAAGCTTGTTCTTGGTGATCACGTGTGAGGTCTTCCTCTCCTTAAATTTGATAAGGATCATTTGTGTGAAGCTTGTGAAATGGGAAAGCAAAGTAGTAAAAGTAATCGAACGATAGTAAACACAAAAGTCATTGAACCACTAGAGCTTCTATATATCGACCTTTGTGGCCCTTTTGTAATTGAAAGTGTTGGTGGTAGTAAGTATATTCTAGTAATAGTTGATGATTTTTCTCGTTTCACTTGGGTGTACTTTCTTAAACATAAATCAGAAGCAACACCACAACTCAAGGATTTGATAAAGCAAATTGAGCTTCAACTGCAAAAGCTGGTTTGTAATGTTCGCAGTGACAACGGTTTGGAATTCAAAAACCAAGCGTTTGAAGAATTCATCGCTGAGAAGGGAGTTTCACACGATTTTTCTTCTCCTTATACTCCACAACAGAATGACCTAGTTCAAAGGAAAAACCCTCATTGTGCGAAGCTACGAGAACCATGTTATATTTCGCATGTCTGCCTCTTTATTTCTGGACGGATGCGATTGCGACTGCTTGCTTCACCCAAAATAGATCTATCCTGAATAAGCGATTTTTGATCACTCCTTATGAAATAATAAATAATTGCAAAGCTAACATTAATTTTTTTCATGTATTTGGTTCTAGGTGTTTCATCTTCAACTCTAAGGAACAACGAAATAAATTCGATGCGAAAGCTGACGAGGGTATATTCTTTGGATATTCACTGACCTCTAAGGAATATAGGGTTCTCAACAAATGATCCAAAAAGATGGAAGAAACCTACAATGTCATGTTTGATGACATCTAACTGAAGAGGATTTAGTCAAATGAGAGATAATCGAAGGAAATCTTTCCTAAGACAAGTCTAGCCACGATTCCTCTGTCCAATTTGTATGAGGAATTCGTATTACTCTCTAATGAGCGAGAAAAGACTATTATATTCGAATCAAAAGTAGATGACAACAAAGAGGATGAACTGAAGAAAATTATTGACGACGCAGCGAAGGATTTGCATCAATAGCCACCAAGTGCGAAAGTCTCTCAAGAGACGAACACTACATTCCATGGGAAGAATTATGATTCCAATGCACATTTCAGGGGAACAATCCACACCACAAGATACGAACATTCCATTGTAGGGGAGGGTTTTACATCATCAAATGACCCACCTACAAGGTGCCACAAACATCCATTCGACGGTGACTATTCAATTCCTGAAGTATAGGAGTTCTCATCATTCGAGGGGGAGAATAAAGATGCGAATGATGATACAGATGTTTAATCAGATTTGGAAGAAGTAAATCCTGAACTAGATCCCTCTTATGATCCGAACTATCCTCTACTAACCAAATGGACTAGAGATCACCCATGAACCCAAGTAATTCTTGGATTAGTGTCTAATTCTTGGGTTGCCTTCACCAAAGTGACTTGACTGGATGAATAATAGATAAAGGGGATATTATGGTTTATTAATATATTATATGAATAATATATTAAAAGAGAAATCGTATTTATTTAATTAATATTGGTCAAGAATTAATTAGGAATTAATTTTGTGATCAAAACGCATTAATTAAAGCTAAGGGACTATTATTGTAATTATTGGATAGTTGCAAAGTAGGGTGAGGAAACCCTAGAGATAGGGTGGACGAAATTCTTATGGATAGCCCATAAGATTTTGTCCAAGGTAGGGTTCTAGAATATTTTTATGGGATGCTTGGTGGCTAAGTAACCGGATAAGGACTATGGATGAAACCCTAATCTCACACCTATATATAGAGACCCTTGGACACCTATTTTTGGCTACACTAAAACCCTAAGAGTTCTAGGAGCTGATTTTATCTTCCATCTCTCTCTTTCCTTCTCTAATTACTTTGGTTTTTGTGATTCAATAGAGGCACCACATTTGGAGTGCTAAGATTCTCAAAAGCTCAAAGATCTTCAAGCAACAATCAAAGGTAACATCTTTACTTGTTTATTTATGTTGATTAAAGTTTTGTTGTATGTTGGATTAGGGTTTGCAAGTCATGAACAATTTTGCATGTAGAAATAGAAGAACTACATCCAAGCAATTAGGGTTTGCATGAACACCATATGAATGTTGTTTAGCTTGTAACCCAAAAGTAGTATTAGAGCCTAGATCGTTTCTCTTTAGTATTTGATGCATTGGTGAATTGTTCAATCTTAAAAGTAGAAATAAGCATGCCTTTGACTGATGGACTTGTCGAGTCATCAGATGAACTCGACGAGTCAGGACTACTCGATGAGTCCAGTTTTGCGACTCGACGAGTCGGCTCGTCTGGTGGCTGATTTTTCGGGATTTTGACTAAAACTGAGTTTGGATAATTAGCATAAATGATTTGAACTGAGAAAACTCGTTTTTTTCAATATGGTAGTGATTATCTAGATTTAATTGAAGGATAATTGTCAAAAATAAGATAATTACTTGTTTTATAAGATAAATATGATTATTTATATTTTTTATTTAAATTATCTTGTTAAGGAAAAGATTATGTCAAATTGTGTGATATATATTAATAATAATATTAATTAATAATTTTTCAAATTTGAACTAAAAGTTAGTTTTGAAAAGTTTCAAAACTTACCATCAAGTTTTGGAATTTAAATTTTTTATTAAAAGTTTAATTTTGAAATATTTAAATTCTAAACCCTAGAATTTTACAAGTTTAAAATTCAACCATATACTATTATAATTTTATAAGAATAATAATTATATTTATGTATAAGATTAATGCTAGTCTTACTATAACGCCTGTAGATCCGGGCTACTCAAATTAGAGATAATAAGTATCGAAAATAACTTTTCGGAAAAATATTATTTAGAATAAATAATCTTAACCAAGTTGTAGCATATGTTACAAGGTTACAGTACATATAAAGACCGCCGAAATCCGAGTTATAACGAAGAAGTTATGACCCGTCGATGTTTCGCGATGGAACCGACACGATATCGGGAAACGTAAATAGTGAATTTATTTAGTGATCTAAACGAAAGTCATAGAATGTGTTAAACCGAGAGCGGCCATAAAAGGAACGCCCAAATCTGACTTTGTATGAGGAAGTTATGATTTTTCGAAGTTTCGGACTAGCAGTGTAGAACCCGGAATTCGAATAATAGACTGAGCGGTTTTTAGCCGACACGACCTAAACGAGAATCGAATATCTCGTTAAGAGTAGCGTAACGAGAAAAGGATGGGCGAAAATGGATGTCGGATGAATACGTTATGAGAATTTAGGGGACCAATCTTGTCCCGGCCTATAAAAAATATATAACATTTAAAATCGAATCAAAATTAGCCGACGGAGTCTAAATGAACGTTATAGAGTACGTTCTCGCCTTTGTGTGGATATTAAGAACATCAAAAAAGGAGCCTGTACGCGAAAGTTACTAATATTTAAAGTTGAGGCATGAAATTGCGAGACCTGATGAAGAATCGATGACGTGGTAGTGATCTAGACCGTCCATCGCAGATCAGAGGTCGCCTCGGATTCAGCCACGTCGCTCCTCGCCTACGCCTTGCATCCAAAGTCTGTATGCCCAGCGTACCTTCGCTCCTTGTCATCTGATGCACGTGCGAGACAGCTAGAACGAGGCTGGCAGTCTTATCCAGAGTTACGCCCAGCATAACTGAAGGCTACGTCCAACGTAGTCTGAAGCCAACAACCTATAAATAAATGCAAATTCTCTCGGATTTTCACACCAAATCTTCTTCTCACTCTAGATTTCTTTCTCTCTCTAGTGTTCCAAACCCTCCCTAAAGTCTACGTGAATCCCTAGCACCCAAAGGAAGCCTTGAGGCTCCCAGAGTCCCGAGAAAAAGGGTTTTTGGGTTTCGAAACGCTGCTCTGAGCAAAGCCTGGTTTTCTTTAAAATCCACTGTAAGTGAGTTATGCTTACACAATTTTTAATATAGCTTTCAAATAATTATTGTAATGTTATTAGGTCCTTAAAATAATCATTTGGGCTACTATTATGAGTTATATTGAGTGTTATTTAATGCTTATATAATAATAATAGTCAGACTATTAATTTATCGTGGTTATCTTTAAACTAAACCCTAGTGGTATTGATACTAGGTTTTATCGAAGGAAATTGTTTTGAGAATATCGAAGAGCTGTCCGAGTGCTGAGTCACCACCTTTCAGGTGACTGCATAGTCACTTTCATCTTACACATACATATGAAGTATTTTATATAAACTACGTGCTATGTGTGAATATTATCTGAATACTTGCTGTCTATGCTGGATGAATGTTTTATACATGTTTAAATGATTTAAACTGTATACGTATTTTATATATACGAATATGTTGGGTATGAAATGGGTAGATGAACGATGAGAGATAAAAGATGATGTGAGTAAACATTGGCAGCTATAGACTTAGTGTGTAATAAATAACATCGGCAGCTATGGACTTAGTGCCTATTGGACAAGCACTGGTAGCTATGGACTTAGTACCTGTTAGGAATTGGTAGCTATGGACTTAGGACCTACTAGATAAACACTGGTAGCTATGGATTTAGTACCTGTTAGGAATTGGTAGCTGTGGACTTAGTACCTATTAGATAAACACTGGTTGCTATGGATTTAGTAACCGATGAATAAACTATAGCAGCTATGGAATTAGTGCTTTACGAACGAGCATTGGCAGCTATGGATTTAGTGCCAGTCCTATAACCCTGGAAGCAAGGGACCTCGGAATAAATGAATGCATGATAGCTGACTCTTAGGATAGATCTCCTTAAGAGTAAAGAAGATAATGGGGATGTGTAATTGAGCTGATTGTTTGATTGTTTAAACATAAAAGTTATATTATTCTGGGTTGAAAACCCTATGTACTCACTAGGTTTCCCAACCTGACCCACTCAGTTTAATTATATCACAGGTGATGATTTGAAGTCACATTACACTGAGAGATTAAAGAGATGTAGATCACTAGTGTAAATAAATGTAAGTTCTGTTTATGTTTATGTTTCTATATTGACGATGACATCCCAAACGTTTTAAATTGAATAAAATACGTTTCTTAGAAAAATTTTTGATAACATATTTATCGTGTTTTTCTGGGAACAAATTCCGCAACATTTTTATGAAAAGAAGTACTCTAATTTTTATAAAGCATAAACAAAATTGATTTTTTATGATCGTGAAAATGGGGATGTCACAGTTGGTATCAGAGCTTTAGTTTAAGCGAACTAGGAATATGGATTTATTTTCTAGACTTAAACTGGGAATGCTCAGAGATGATTTTGAGGTGTGAGCAGTAGCTTATTTTGAGGTGTGCCTAAAATGCTTTTATGTGCTAAATGCTTGTGCGTGATGTGTTGTTATTTGTTCAGATCTATGGTCTATTGCCCACCGGATCTGGAAACCTTATGTGTTTAGGATTCTAAGCATTTAACTACAATATTAGAACTATCATATAAACATTTCAGAGTGATAAGAACGATTTAAAACGTCAATCCTAAATAAAGAACTAGATTCACGTTATTCGGTGTATAGATCAAAATGGCAAGAACCTGCAATGGAACTAGGAATGCAAATGGGAATAGGAATCAACCCCCGGTGATTCAACAAATACCTATCGTAGTAGAAGATGTACCTGAGCCAATCACCATGGATAGAGTACAAGCCATGATTCGGACTATGGTAGCTGAAGAAAGGGAAGAAATGAGGCGGATGTCGAATAGGGACGAACCTACTATGCCCATTGAGCAACCCAAGCTGATTCCCGATCAATCGGAGGAATGGAACTACAGGCCCCAAGTGAGTCAAGTGGGGACTCAAGGTGAACAAAGGGATGGTCCGGAGAGGAGAAACGACAAGGATAGGAGAATGTACAAGAATTTCTTGGGTGCAAAACCACCAAGTCTCTCAGGAAGCCCAAAGCCGGTTGAGATTATGGATTGGATCTCCGAGATGGAGATGGTGTTTGAGAGTTGCAGCTGTAGTGAGAAACAAAAGAATGTCTTCGCAATAAGATAGCTGAAAACTGGAGTCTTGAGCTGGTGGAAGCTATTGGTAGATACGATGCCATGAGGAGAAGCCCTAAGGATGTCATGGGAAGAGTTCTTGGAATAGTTGAAAATGTAGTACTGCTCAGAGATAGATCTGATAGACCTAAATAACGAGTTTTAGAACCTGAAGAAAGGGAAGATGAGTGTTGATAGGTATGCAACCGCACTCACCAAGAGGATGAAGCTATTCCCCTACCTGGTGCCTACTGAACTCTCCAAGATTGATAGGTTTTCTAACGGATTTCCCACTGACTTTGGCCCAATGGTCAAAATGGCAACTACCTTGAAAACAACTCTGAGGGCAGCTAAGAACGTAGAGACCCAGATAAGAGAAAAAGGGTCTAGAAAAAAGATAAGGCAGGAGAGAAGCGGAAGTTTGAAGGATCTTCAAGGTCCAACAAGGAGAGAAAATTCTTAAATCTTGGAGGAGGAGAAGGAGGTGAAGCGAGATGGTGTGATAAATGCAAGAAGAAGCATTGTGGGAAGTGCAATGAAGAGGTGACTTGTTACAAGTGTGGAAGGACTGGTCATTATTCCAAGGATTGTAAACATAACGATAAGGTATACTAGAGATGTGGAGGCAAAGGGCACCCATCTAGAAATTTCCCAAAGAAAAACGAAGCAGCAAATCCAAACACACCACCAAGGCCAAGGGAATTCCACATTATCCTCGACGAAGCCGAAAACAACACAAGGAACCAAGGATCAGGAATCAATACCCTAAGATCGAGTTATGAGGTAGCCTAAGAGATGGAACAATATGATGTATCCTATTAGAGGCATAGTCTAGGGTGAACTTGAATACCTATGTAATAGTTATAAGAAATAATGAAACCTTCGTTTTGCTATCTGATGTGTTAAACTGTTATGTGATTTTCTTATATGGTGACTTGGAAAACTGTGAGACAATACTTGGGGCAAGTATGACTAGGTGTGAAAGGTAGTAGATGCATATACTACCGGAAGCATAGGACTCACGCTTGGATCAGGGAAAGTCACAAGGTTACCAAGAAGCTAGTAATTGATACCGTTTTATTAAAGTATGTTGTTACCATTGTTTTGGTAATGACTAAAAAGATTGTTGATATTACGACCCTAGTGGTCACATTAAATTGAGTCCGACTACGATAAGTATGATACATGGTTCAGGAACCAATTTCAATGTAGCATCTGACATAAACCATAAGATTGAAATGTGATTGTATCACATTAGAACATAAAGGATGGTATAGTCTGTTCTGGAATTTGACTCTAAGAGACCTTAGTCTGAGCACTGCAACATACGATGAGAGGTCATTAGAATATGACACATCGACCCATGATAGTAATAAAAGAACTTATCTTAAGTTCATATCCTGTGAGGATTGAGATTGTGACTTGAAGGTCATAATTTGGAGTCTAACATGAGATTGAAAACAGGTGCATGATCGAGTACGACTTACGGTCAATTAGTCTAAGAGATGGACTTGAAGGAATCTAGAAGTTATAATTATTACCTAGGATGAAGAGATGACGTATGGAGTCATTATACGAGCCCTGTTTCGTTGATGATTCCGGGACGTAATCATCCTTAGGGGGAGATAATTGTAATGCCCGTAGATCCGGGCTAGTCAAATTAGAGGCAATAAGTCTCGAAAATGACTTTTCGGCAAAATATTAATAAATAATCTTAACCGTACAAATATAGAACGCCGAAATCCGAGTTATAATGAAGAATTTATGACCCGTCGAAGTTTCGCGATGGAACCGTCACGATACCGGGAAAAGTAAATAGTAAATTTGCGAGACAGTGAGATTTAGCCTTAGCGATCTAAACAAAAGTCGTTTAATGCGTTAAACCGAGAGCGTCCGTAAAAAGAACACCCAAATCTAACTTCGTATGAGGAAGTTATGATTTTTCGAAGTTTTAGATTAGCAGTGTACAACATGAAATTCGAATAATAGACCCAGTGGTTTTTAGCGGACACGACCTAAACGAGAATTGAAGATCTCGCTAAGAGTAGTGTAACGAGAAAAAGATGGGCGAAAATGGATGTTAGATGAAGAAATATGAGAATTTAACGGACCAATCCTGTCTCGGCCTCTTAAAAATATATAACATTTAAAATCGAGTCAAAATTAGCCGACGGAGTCTAAACGAAAGTTGTAGAGTACGTTCTCGTCTTCGCGTGGATATAAATAACGTCAAAAATGGAGCTCGTACACAAAATTTACTTATTTTTAATGTTGAAGCATGAAATTGTGAGACCTGAAGAAGAATCGATGACGTGGTAATGATCTAGACCATCCATCGTAGACCAGAGGTTTCCTCGGATTCGGACACGTTGCTCCTCGCCTACGCCTCACGTACGAAGTTGGTACGCCCAGTGTACCTTTTGTCCTTGTCATCTGATGCACGCACGAGATAGCTGGACCAAGTCTGGCCGTCTTATCCCAAGTTACGCCCAGCGTAGTCCGAAGCTAGCAGCCTATAAATAGCTGCGAATTCTCTCGGATTTTCACACCAAATCTTCTTTTCTCTCTATATTTCTTTCTCTCTCTAGGGTTCCAAACCCTCCCTAAAGTCTAGGTGACCCCTAGCACCCAAAAGAAGCCCCGAGGATCTCGGAGTCCTAAGAAAAAGGGTCTTTCGGTTTTGAAACACTGCTCTGAACAATGCCTGGTTTTCTTTAAAATCCACTGTAAGTGAGCTACGCTTACGCATTTTTTAATATAGCTTTCAAATAATTATAGTAATGTTAATAGGTCCTTAAAATAATTATTTGTGCTATTATTATGAGTTATATTGAGTGTTATTTAACGCTTATATAATAATATTAATAGTCAGACTATTATATTGTTGCGGTTATCATTAGACTAAACCCTAGTGTAACAGCCCGGATCCCCAGGTATCTTCATTTTCTTATATATTTTGGCATTCTGTGAGGGGACTCGGCGAGTTGGTGGTTGAACTCGTCGAGTCGGGTCACGGTTTTTAGCGGGGGTTCGCGTCCGGACTCGGCGAGTCCAAGGGATGGACTCGACGAGTCCGCGCTGTTTGATGAAACCCTAATTCCCCGGTCCTAAGCTCTATTTAAAGGACCTTATGGCCCTCATATGCGGCCACCTTGAACCCTAAGAGCCTCCATACGTCTGTAAGCCCTTGTGTGTGTGTTTGAAGGCCTTTTGTTCTTCATTTTGTGTGTTAGTGCAAGGAAAGGAGGGAGAGGAGCAAGCTTGAAGTGTTGGGGAGCTTAGATCTGTTGCTATTTCATCAAGGGGGGGTCTTCTTGAGGTAACTTTCTGAGCCAATCTTCGTGTTTTGTGTTGATGGGCCAAATCTAGGGTTTCTTCTTGCCTTTCTTGGCTTGAATAAGAAGTATGAGAGGTCCCATGGAGACATGGAACCTAGATCTGGACTTTAGCAGGTCCAGGAGACCCCTTGTGACAAGCTTTATGCCCACCCTTTGAGTTAGAAGTTATACTTGCCATATTAAAGGTTGTTTCTTCAAAATAAGCCTTGTATGCATTGCATGGCAACCAAGACTGAGACTTTACGTGACAAATAAGCTTGGGAAGGCCAGATCTATGTATTTATGGAACGGATCTGACCGCAAAAGCCAGTTTTAGCTGGTGCATGGCATGGACTCGCCGAGTCTGAAGAACAGACTCGACGAGTCACTTGAAGATTGTCCTTGAGACCATCTTGTGTGTAGACTGGACCGAGTTGTGGGCGACTCAGTGAGTCGCAGAGAGTTGGAAAGGTTTTGTCAGGTGGATCGAGTCGGGATGGGACTCGCCGAGTTGACCTTCGACTCGGCGAGTTGAGTCGCAGTGGCCCTGTGAGTCAGGCCCAGGTGGAACTCGTCGAGTCGAGGGAGTACTCGATAAGTCAAAGGGAAAATTTTGAGAGTTGGTAAAAACGCGTAGACTCGCCGAGTCACTATTGTGCACTCGCCGAGTCTAGTCCAAATTAACTAAAGACTGTTGACCGGGTCACCCGGTGTTGATTTGATTTGAATGGTCCACCTTAGTGGTACAAGTAATATTTATAGATTTATATGTCGTAGGAGGATTTCAGCTCGAGAGTTCGAGCCCGAGTGATTCCAGGATTTACGGTTAGAAGCTTAGCGAGGCATACGAGGTGAGTCTTCTCACTATACTGTACCCGGAAGGGTTTTGACTATGTGACCGGAAGGTCGAATATGATATGGAATATATGCTTTATATGTGTTAAGTTATTTGCTATATGTGATATGTATGATATGTTTGATATGGGCCGGAAGGCGTGGTCATATGGACTGTAAAGGTTGATGTGGGTAGGACCGGAAGGTTTACCCAGTCGGGACGGAAGTCCCCTGAAATACATGGACCGGAAGGTCAAGGCCTGGAAAGGCGTATGTGCGTATGTTGTATTTTGGGAACTCACTAAGCTTTATGCTTACAGTTGTTGCTTATGTGTTTCAGGTACGAGTGAGGACCGTGGGAAGGCGCCAGCGTGATCGTACACACACTCGGGGAAACTATTTTATCTTTTGTTATGTAATCGTTGGAGACTACGATGTTATTTTGGAAATCTAAATTAATTACTCATGTCTTAATGGTTGTAAAAATGAAAATTTTTGGTTGGAAATTTTATGACGTTACTAGTTGGTATCAGAGCCTTGGTTTGAGGGATTCGGGTACACCTTCGGGTGTAACTGGACTCAAACCGGGAATTGGAGAAAATTGTTTTTTACAAAAATTGAATTTAAATAATTAAAATTTAAATTTTGAAAGGTGAGACGACCAAAGAAGAAAAGTGTGTACGGTCAGCCGGCGCACAAACGGTAAAAATCCCCAAAATACTCTTATTATATGTGTTACGATATATGATATGATATGATACGCATGCTAGTAGACTAGGTATACATATTAGGGCTAGAGTGGCCTGATTTTGTGATGCTTTAGTCTAGGAAAACTTGCTTCTATGGGGTGCTCAGAGCGAGTGAGTAACAAGAGTATGAAAAGAATAGAGTGCTCAGGATTCGAGGTTGGGGAGGATGACTTGGGTGAATACCGACGCGGTGTAACTGGCAGTATTGGGCCCGTACTACCAAGGACACCGGGTCACTAGGCAGCCAAGTGGGAACCCCCGAGTATCGAAAACTGAGCAGGACTGCGTTATCGAGTGCGATTTTTGCCCGATAGGGTCTCTGATATTCTTTTGTTGTATTTCAGAGACATCATGGTTGGACCACGACACAGACCTGGCACGAGTGGGGTGACTGACGAGGAACTCGTCAGATGATTCATGAGGAGGTAGCTGCAGCGATCCGGGCCGAGATTCCGGAGATGTTTGGGTCTATCAAGACCACGCTGATGGAGACATTTGATGAGCGGTATGCCGCGTTGTCTGAGGTTGCCGCTGCTACAGCTACCGCAGCTGTGGCTGCTGCCAGGCCACAGGGGGGTGACTCGTTGCTGTTCCGGGAGTTCAGCAACACGAAGCCACCAGAGTTTGACGGGACTCAGGATCCGATTGCTGCGATGAGGTGGATTGCCGATATTGAGGGATGCTTCTATACTTGTTCATGTCCGGAGCATCTGAGGGTGCGGTTCGCCCTGAACCAGCTCCGCCTGGGAGCGAAGGATTGGTGGAAGTTCGTGACGGCGAACTTCACTCTCGCGGAGGTTTCAGCCTTGACTTGGGAGAGATTTACTACTATGTTCAGAGATGAGTATGTTCCCCCTGTAGAGAGGGAACGGTTGGTTTAGGAGTTTTTGACCCTCAAGCAGGGTAATGATTCGGTTGCAGTGATCACGCGGAAGTTTCATGAGAGGGCGATGTTCTGCCCCGAGCAGGTGTCCACGGAGCAGGCTCGGATGAGCCGGTATTTGGGAGTGCTGAGGAGAGACATCCGGGAGTTCGTATCGAACTCATCATATCAGACTTTTGCTGAGCTTCAGGCGAATGCCAGGAAGCGGGAGATCGAGTTGGAGACCCATGCCAGGGAGGAGGCCGAGTCTCAACGGATGGATCGGCGGCCGACGCAGTCGCAGCCGGCAGCCAAGTGGACCAAGTCCGCTGATTTGAGATCCGGAGGACAGAAGAGCCGTACTTGTGGGAAGTGCGGCAAGGGTCACGAGGGGGCGTGTCGATCGGGTGCTTGCTACAAGTGTGGCAAGGAGGGGCACATTGCGAGGGATTGCCCCAAGGGATTTATGGTCTGCTTCCATTGCAACCAGACTGGCCATCGGAAGGCCGAGTGCCCCCAGCTTCGCCAGGGATCTTCGCCTGCTGCCAGGGTTCCTGAGGTTCGGCCAGTGAAGACCGAGGCCCCGAAGGCTCGTGGGAGAGCTTTCCAGTTGACTGCGGAGGAGGTCCGCGCGGCGCCTGATGTAGTGGCCGGTATGTATTCTTTCCACGTATTTACATTTATGCTGAGACATTATGCTTAATTCCTATATGCGTAGGTACTTTTCTTGTGAATCATGTGCCTGCTTTGGTATTATTCGACTCAGGTGCGAGTCGGTCCTTTGTTTCGCTGGCCTTTAGCCAGTACATCGATATCGATCGGGAGACGATGAGTCGTCCCCTGCGAGTTGCTATAGCAGACGAGAGAGCAGTATACGCCACCGAGGTGATTCGAGGATGCGTGCTCGAGATTTTTGGGGTCGAGTTTCCTATAGACTTAGTCCCTATAGCTATGGGGGATGTTTGCATTATCGCGGGCATGGACTGGTTGAGTAAGTTTGGAGCAGTCATTGACTGCGAGAGACAGCTGGTGATGATTAGAGACCCTAGTGGGGGAGTGCTCACGGTTTATGGCGAAGGGACCCGGTGTGGGTCAGCATTTTGTTCAGCGGCCAGGGCAAGGCAGAGTTTGCAGCAGGGCTGTGATGGATTCATAGCCTATGTGATGGATACTCGTGTGACCGCGGAGAGGCCCAATTCGATTGATGACGTTCCGGTTGTACGCGAGTTTGCGGATGTGTTCCCCGAGGAGTTACCAGGCGTGCCTCCGGAGAGGCAAGTGGAGTTTCGTATCGATTTGGTTCCGGGGGCGGCGCCCATCGCCAAGGCGCCCTACCGTCTCGCTCCACCGGAAATGCAGGAATTATCCTCGCAGCTTCAGGAGCTGTTGGGGAAGGGATTCATTCGACCCAGTAGCTCGCCTTGGGGAGCGCCGATTTTGTTCGTCAAAAAGAAGGATGGTTCACATCGGATGTGTATCGATTATCGGGAGTTAAACAAGTTGACGATTAAGAACCGGTACCCGTTACCTAGGATTGACGATCTATTCGATCAGTTGCAGGGGGCATCTTGGTTTTCCAAGATTGACTTGAGGTCGGGATATCATCAGATGAGGGTTCGCGAAGAGGATATCCAAAAGACTGCCTTCAGGACTCGTTATGGGCATTATGAGTTTGTAGTGATGCCTTTTGGGCTCACCAATGCCCCGGCTGCATTCATGGATCTCATGAACAGGGTGTGCCGACCGATGCTGGATCGGTCGGTGATCGTATTCATCGATGATATTTTGGTATATTCGAGGACTAGGGACCAGCATGAGGAGCATTTGCGGGAGATTCTTTAGGTTTTGAGATCGGAGAGGCTGTATGCCAAGTTCTCCAAGTGTGATTTCTGGTTGCGAGAGGTCCAATTCCTCGGGCATCTTGTGAACCAGAAGGGGATATTGGTCGACCCGGCCAAGATTGAGGCGGTGTTGAGGTGGGAGGTGCCGAGATCGCCCACCGAAATCAGGAGTTTTCTGGGTTTGGCTGGATATTACCGCAGATTTATCAAGGATTTCTCTAAGATTGCTGTGCCACTTGCTAGGATGACCCGGAAGGGTGTTGCGTTTTCATGGGGACCGGAGCAGCAGTCTTCGTTTGAGACGCTTCGTCAGAAATTGTGCGAGGCTCCAGTGCTTGCACTCCCGGAAGGGATGGAGGACTTTGTGGTATATTGTGATGCCTCTATATCGGGTTTGGGGGCGGTACTTATGCAGAGGGGTCATGTGATAGCATACGCTTCGAGGCAGTTGAAGCCTCATGAGTCGAGATATCCCACGCACGACCTGGAATTGGGGGCGGTGGTGTTTGCCCTCAAAATCTGGCGACACTATTTGTACGGGGTTCGGTGTACGATTTACACGGACCATAAGAGCTTGAAATACTTGATGGATTAGCCAAATCTGAATATGCGTCAGAGGAGGTGGTTGGATGTGGTGAAGGATTACGATTGTGAGATCCTGTACCACCCGGGCAAGGCTAATGTGGTAGCCGACGCTTTGAGCCGTAGGGCGGATAGCGCCCCGATCCGAGACATTTGTATGAGGTTGACGGTTTTGACCCCAATTCTGGACATTATTCGGGAGGCTCAGATGGAGGCTGCAAAGCCGGAACACCAGAAGAAGGAACGGGTGGTAGGTCAGGTACCAGGATTTGTTACGGATGGTCGGGGGCTTATGACTTTTCAGGGGCGGATTTGGGTGCCGTTTGTGGGCGGTGCGCGCACTATTTTGATGGAGGAGGCACATCGATCGAAATTCTCGATTCACCCTGGTACTACGAAAATGTATTTGGATCTCAAGAAGGAGTATTGGTGGCCATGTATGAAAAGGGATGTCGCTTGGTTCGTCGAGAGGTGCTTGACTTGTCGGCAGGTCAAGGCCGAACACCAGCGACCGCACGGTAAGCTGCAACCGCTGGAGATTCCCGAATGGAAGTGGGAACAAATCTCTATGGATTTCATTACCAAGTTACCGCGAACGGCGAGAGGAGTCGATGCGATTTGGGTAATTGTGGATCGACTAACAAAGAGCGCTCATTTTCTAGCTATTAGTGAGAGCTCTTCTGCGGAAAAGTTGGCTGAGTTATATGTGAGGGAAGTAGTATCTCGGCACGGGGTGCCAATCTCGATTATTTCGGACCACGACGTGCGTTTCACTTCCAGGTTCTGGAAGAAATTCCATGAAGAGTTGGGTACTAGGTTACATTTCAGTACGGCATATCATCCTCAGACAGACGGCCAGAGTGAGCGGACCATTCAGACGCTCGAGGACATGCTTCGGGCATGTGTGTTGGATTTCGGAGGGTGCTGGGATACCTATCTACCTCTAGCAGAGTTCTCGTATAACAAAAACCATCATTCGAGCATTGGTATGCCGCCCTTTGAGCTGTTGTATGGGCGGAGGTGTCGCACCCCCATCTGTTGGGGTGAGGTGGGACAACAGGTTATGGGTAGCATGGAGATCGTGCTTTAGACGACCGAGCAAATTCAGATGGTCAGGCAGAGGTTGCTGACCGCTCAGAGCCGGCAGAAAAGTTATGCAGACAGGCGACGGTCCGAGCTTGAGTTCCAGGTTGGTGATCTCGTGCTCCTGAAGGTCTCTCCTTGGAAAGGAGTGATTCGATTCAGGAAGAGGGGCAAGTTGGGGCCCCGGTATATTGGTCCTTTTCGTGTGATTGCAAGGGTGGGACGGGTAGCCTACCGTTTAGACTTGCCAGCAGAGTTGGGACAGATTCACGACACTTTCCATGTGTCGCAGCTGCGGAAATGTATAGCCGACGAATCAGCGGTGGTTCCGTTAGGAGATATTCAGGTGGATGCAAGTCTGAATTATGCAGAAAGACCTGTAGCCATCAATGATCGGAAGATCAAGGTTTTGAGAAACAAGGAGGTGCCCCTGGTATTGGTTCAGTGGCAGCATCGGAAGGGATCAGAGATGACTTGGGAGCCGGAACGGGAGATGCGGGAGCAGCATCCGGAGCTTTTTGCCTAAGCGGGACTTCGAGGGCGAAGTCTTATTCTAGTGGGGGAGATTTGTAACAGCCCGGATCCCCAGGTATCTTCATTTTCTTATATATTTTGGCATTCTTTGAGGGGACTCGGCGAGTTGGTGGTTGAACTCGTCGAGTCGGGTCGCGGTTTTTAGCGGGGGTTCGCGTCCGGACTCGGCGAGTCCAAGGGATGGACTCGACGAGTCCGCGCTGTTTGATGAAACCCTAATTCCCCGGTCCTAAGCTCTATTTAAAGGACCTTATGGCCCTCATATGCGGCCACCTTGAACCCTAAGAGCCTCCATACGTTTGTAAGCCCTTGTATGTGTGTTTGAAGGCCTTTTGTTCTTCATTTTGTGTGTTAGTGCAAGGAAAGGAGGGAGAGGAGCAAGCTTGAAGTGTTGGGGAGCTTAGATCTGTTGCTATTTCATCAAGGGGGGGTCTTCTTGAGGTAACTTTCTGAGCCAATCTTCGTGTTTTGTGTTGATGGGCCAAATCTAGGGTTTCTTCTTGCCTTTCTTGGCTTGAATAAGAAGTATGAGAGGTCCCATGGAGACATCGAACCTAGATCTGGACTTTAGCAGGTCCAGGAGACCCCTTGTGACAAGCTTTATGCCCACCCTTTTGAGTTAGAAGTTATACTTGCCATATTAAAGGTTGTTTCTTCAAAATAAGCCTTGTATGCATTGCATGGCAACCAAGACTGAGACTTTACGTGACAAATAAGCTTGGGAAGGCCAGATCTATGTATTTATGGAACGGATCTGACCGCAAAAGCCAGTTTTAGCTGGTGCATGGCATGGACTCGCCGAGTCTGAAGAACAGACTCGACGAGTCACTTGAAGATTGTCCTTGAGACCATCTTGTGTGTAGACTGGACCGAGTTGTGGGCGACTCAGTGAGTCGCAGAGAGTTGGAAAGGTTTTGTCAGGTGGATCGAGTCGGGATGGGACTCGCCGAGTTGACCTTCGACTCGGCGAGTTGAGTCGCAGTGGCCCTGTGAGTCAGGCCCAGGTGGAACTCGTCGAGTTGAGGGAGTACTCGACGAGTCAAAGGGAAAATTTTGAGAGTTGGTAAAAACACGTAGACTCGCCGAGTCACTATTGTGCACTCGCCCAGTCTAGTCCAAATTAACTAAAGACTGTTGACCGGGTCACCCGGTGTTGATTTGATTTGAATGGTCCACCTTAGTGGTAAAAGTAATATTTATAGATTTATATGTCGTAGGAGGATTTCAGCTCGAGAGTTCGAGCCCGAGTGATTCCAGGATTTACGGTTAGAAGCTTACCGAGGCATACGAGGTGAGTCTTCTCACTATACTGTACCCGGAAGGGTTTTGACTATGTGACCGGAAGGTCGAATATGATATGGAATATATGCTTTATGTGTGTTAAGTTATTTGCTATATGTGATATGTATGATTTGATTGATATGGGCCGGAAGGCGTGGTCATATGGACTGTAAAGGTTGATGTGGGTAGGACCGGAAGGTTTACCCAGTCGGGACGGAAGTCCCCTGAAATACATGGACCGGAAGGTCAAGGCCTGGAAAGGCGTATGTGCGTATGTTGTATTTTGGGAACTCACTAAGCTTTATGCTTACAGTTGTTGCTTATGTGTTTCAGGTACGAGTGAGGACCGTGGGAAGGCGCCAGCGTGATCGTACACACACTCGGGGAAACTATTTTATCTTTTGTTATGTAATCGTTGGAGACTACGACGTTATTTTGGAAATCTAAATTAATTACTCATGTCTTAATGGTTGTAAAAATGAAAATTTTTGGTTGGAAATTTTATGACGTCACACCTAGTAGTATTGATACAAGGTTTTATCAAAGGAAATTGTTTTGAGAATATCGAAGCGTTGTCCGAGTGTTGAGTCACCACGTTTCAGGTGAGTGCACAGTTACTTTAATCTTACACATAGATATGAAGTATTTTATATAAACTACGAGCTATGTGTGCATATTATCTGAATACTTGCTGTCTATGTTGGATGAACGTTTTATACATGTTTAAATGAATTAAACAGTATACATATTTTATATATACGAATATGTTGGGTATGACATGGGTAGATGAATGATGAGAGATAAAAGATGATGTGAGTAAACATTGGCAACTATAAACTTAGTGCCTAATAAATAACATCGACAACTATGGTCTTAGTACCTATTGGACAAGCATTGGCAGCTATGGACTTAGTACCTGTTAGGAATTGGTAGCTATGGACTTAGATCCTACTAGATAAACATGGTAGCTAGGAACTTAGTACATCTTAGGAATTAGTAGCTATGGTCTTAGTACCTATTAGATAAACACTGTAGCTATGGATTTAGTACATGATGAATAAACTATAGCAGCTATGGAATTAGTGCTTTACGAACGAGCATTGATAGCTATGGATCTAGTGCTAGTCCTATAACCTTGGAAGCAAGGGACCTCAGAATTAACGAATGCATGATAGATGACTCTTAGGATAGATCCTTAAGAGTAAAGAAGATAATGGGGATAGGTAATTGGGTTGATTGTTTGATTATTTAAACATAATAATTATATTATTGTGGGTTGAAAAACCTATGTACTCACTAGGTTTGCCAACCTGACCCACTCAGTTTAATTATATCACAAGTGTTAATATGAAGTCACATTACACTGAGAGATTTAAGAGATGTAGATCACTAGTGTAAATAAATGTATGTTCTGTTTATGCTTATGTTTCTATATTGACGATGACATCCCAAACGTTTTAAAATGAATAAAATATGTTTCTTCGAAAATGTTTTGATAACGTATTTATCGTGTTTTTCTGGGAACAATTTCTGCAACATTTTTATGAAAAGAAGTACTCTGGTTTTTATAAAGCATACACAAAATCGGTGTTTTCTGGCCGTGAAATTGGGGATGTTACATTTACTGTTAGTAGGCCTCATTCACGAAGCCGATCTTTAAGGGGGTTTGGGTATATGGTTGCTGCCTATAAAATGGCAGTTTAATGGGTGTCCACTGTCACCCATCGCTTCATTGATTGGTGGAGGGTTGTTAGTCGAACGTATAGGATAGGGAAACTAATTCCACAATAAAAGTATAATGATTAATTAAGTAACTAAATGTTTTTCATAAAATTCCCAATGTTAGTTACTTAAGCAAAAATGTGAAATGATGCTATTCCATGAAATTACATTTTGTACCCTTGTTAAGTCATTAGTGGAGCGTGTGTGGATAACCGGCACACTAATATGGACTAGAAAACGTGGAAAAGGGTGACTCGATGTTTATCATAGATCAATGGAGCATGTGTGGTTAACTAGAACATTGATTAGGTGATTTGTAACATTGAGGGTAACCTTCTCACAATCATGAAGGGCATATCGAGATTTAAACATGCCATTGAAAATTTCAATGAATCTCAGAAGATCTAGGAGTTTTCAATAAATTTAAAACTTAATTTCCTTTTCTTTTTCCATGGTGAAAATTAGTGAATCGTCATTCACTTACTTTCAAATTATTTGTTTTTTAGATTACGACATCCCTACTCTAAATTGCAAATAATGTTGTTGGATCCTAGCCCTAAATTCTCATTTGGGTGTTTAATTGGGGATTCTTATTTAATCAAACTTTGTCTCTTTTCTATTTCATATGTCTACCTCGAATAACAACAACGCTTTTAGCTCACCCTCTTTTGCCTCATTGTCACTCATGAATTTGTGTACAACGGTGATTTTCGATGGGTCCAACTTCAAGGATTGGATCCACAAAATTCGAATGGTTACCCATTGTGAGGACAAGGATTATGTCCTCAACAAGGAGCTGAAAGAAGTTATTGTAAATGTTGCTACTCCTGAAGAGATCGCTACCTTCGAAGCTCTCGAGCGAGATGCTACGAAAGTCCATTAAAACAAGCTCATGACTATCACTGCAAAACTACAAAAGTACTACTAGGACTACTACCCCTACAAGCTGTATCAATATTGGATGGATAGGTACCATCAAATCGCAAGGCAGGAGAGGTATGAGATCATCGCTGTGATGATCACTACAAAGATGAAGGACGGAGAGTCTGTCACGGCCTACATGTAGAAAATGCAGAGATATGTGGACTGCTAGTTGAAGATAAATGTTAACTTCGAAGAAGAGCTAGCCACATATATCATACTTCAATCTTTACCTCCTTGTTACAACCAGTTCTACATGACCTACCGTACGAACAAGGAGGCGGTCACTTTAAGCAAGCTTCAATGCCTGCTAACGACTGCTAAGATTAGTCTAAAAGATAAATCTGCTAAATCGATTTCTACTACCACCGATGTCTTGGCAATTGGGCAAAGGAAGGAAAAGAAGAGGAAGGCTCCTTCTAAGAGACACCACAAAGGAAAGTACCAATATGGTAGCTCTTCTAGTGGAACCAAGGCTGGTCCCATTGCACCCTCCTCTAACCCGAAGGATGCATAGTGCTACTACTGCCACGAGAAAGGGCATTGGAAACGAAGCTGCCCAAAATACTTGGAAGATATCAAGGATGGAAAGATCAAGCCGTCCTTCGCTGGTATTTATACTATTTATTCTAACAACTCATCACATGTTATGTCTTGGGTCCTTGATACAGGTGTGGTTTTCACATTTGTTCTGATTTGCAAGGCCGTAGAAGAAGTAGGGATGTGGAGCATGGGATGATAAACTTGATTATGGGGAATAGGAAAGCATCGTCTGTCACCAACATTTGAGTTTACTCTTTAGTGCTTAGTAGTGGGTTAGGTTTAGATTTGAATAAATACTTCTACTAGTCAGAAATGACACGAAACATTATTTCTTTTCATGGTTTCTATAAACAAGGTTTTACATTTTCGTTTGATAATGAAAAAGGTTCTATTAATGCTTTTTTGAATGGCTCTTTCTATTTTGAAGCATTGACTTGTAATGAAATATACGAAACTGTGATGATTGTAGACAACTTAGGAAATGATGTGTTGCATATCGATTCTTCCAATTTTTTGGATAAAGCATGCTTGTGGCATTATCGTCTTGGACATATGAACAAGAAGCACATAACCCAAATCCAAAAGGATGGAGTGTTGGAGTCATTAGACCATAGGGATGATGATGTGTGCGAGTCTCGTTTACTTGGAAAGATGACGAAGTCACCCTTCACTAGCACTTGTGAAAGGGGTGAGGGTTTATGGGATCTCAAACACACCGATGTGTGTGGGCCCTTTAGATCCACCATAAGGGATGCAAGCCGCATCTATATGACTTTCACCGATGATTGTAGCAGATATGGATATATTTACTTCATCAAGAACAAGTCAGACACCTTTGAAAAGTTCAAAGAGTTTAATAAAGAAGTGGAGAATCAGATGGGCAGGAAAATTAAGATGCTCCGATCCTATCAAGGTGGTGAGTACCTTCCATGACCATCTCATGGAATGCGGAATTGTTTCGCAGCTGACTCCACCTAGGACACCAAAGTTGAATGGTGTGAATAAGAGGCATAATCGAACATTATTGGATATGGTTTGTTCCATGATGAGTCGTGCTTTGTTACCTATCTTATTATGGGGGCATGCCTTAGAGACCGCCGCCCATATCCTTAACTTAGTCCCTACAAAGAAGGTTGCCAAAACACCTCATGACATGTGGACAGGGAAAGCTCCCTCATTGTTACATATCAAGGTTTGGGATTCCGAGGATTTCGTAAGACGAGAGACTCATGACAAGCTCGAACCTCACAGTGAGTGTATTTTCATCGGCTACCTGTAGAAGTCCTTTGGATATGCCTACTATAGACTGATTGAAAATGTTGTTGTCAATGTGAGAAGAGGGGTTTTCCGAGAACGAGAACTCATAAGACAAGGGGAAAGTGGGAGGAAAATTGATCTTGAAGAGCTTCAATAATCAAGCAATGAAGGAACCTCTAACACTAGCGCTCAACCCGAGGAGGAAACTCCGGTTGAACCGATTGAGGAGTCCTTACCTTTTAGATATTCCAGCAGAGTTAGTGGTTCCACCCATGTTGTACGGTTTTCATATAACAAGTGAGAGTGATAAGTTTATTTGTTATAGAACACTAGTAAATTTGTATAAACCTAACAACTACAAGGCAGCCATGGCAGGCCCGGAGTCTGCGATGTGGAAAAAGGCTTTGACAGCGAGATTCAGTCCATGTATGACAACCAAGTTTGGAATTTGGTTGACAATGTACCAGGTCGTAAGACAGTTGGGTGTAGGCGGATCTTCAAGAAGAAGACCAACATGGATGGGAAAGTACACACTTATAAGGTGCGATTGGTTGTGAAGGGCTTTACTTAAACTCCTAGAGTTGACTATGATGAGACCTTCTCGCCAGTTGCGAAGATAATGTCTATTAGGGTTATGCTAGCTATAGATGCATTTCATGATTATGAAATATGGGAGATGGATGTCAAAACCGCTTTCCTTAATAGGAAGTTGGCTGAGGATGTTTACATGAGTCAGCTAGAGTTTTTTGTCGATGTGAAGCATCCAAATAGAGTGTGTGAGATTGAGAAATCCATTTATGGATTGAAATAAGCATCTCGCAGATGGAATCTTTGTTTCGATGAGAAAGTCAAAGAGTTTGGATTCTTGTGAAGGAGGATGAGTCCTGCGTATATGTCAAATCTAGTGGAAGTATAGTTAACTTTCTCATTTTGTATGTCGATGGCATACTATTCATAGGAAACGACGTTCCAACCTTGCAGCAGGTTAAGTCCTGGCTTGGAAAGTGCTTCGCTATGAAGGACCTCAGAGATGCTGCTTATATTCTTTGGATAAGGATAGAGAGAAACATGAGTAAAAGACTAATAGGACTTAGTCAAATTACTTACTTAGATAAAGTACTAAAGCGTTTTAATATGGAGAATTCCAAGAAAGTGGAGTTACTGATCCAAAGCAATGCCAAGTTGAATAAGACTCAAAGCACGAGTACCAAAGCTGAGATAGCAGAGATGAGCCGGGTACTATATGCTTTTGCAGTTGGATTGATCATGTATGCTATGACTTGTACTTGCCCTGATGTGGCCTTCGCTTTGAGCATGGTCAGTAGATATCAAGGGACCCCTGGTAGACCACATTGGGCTGCAGTCAAGAATATTCTTAAATATCTTCGGAGGACCAAGGAATGGTTTCTTATCCTCGGTGGGAGTGATGACTTAAGGGTGCGAGGGTGATGACTTAAGAATATTCTTAAGTATCTTCGGAGGACCAAGGAATGGTTTCTTAGACCAACTGAGACAGTTTTCGTTCTTTGTCGGGCTGGGTCTTGACCCTGATTGGAGGAGCAGTGACTTGGAAT
Organism: Lactuca saligna; assembly: GCF_052625555.1. Lineage (NCBI taxonomy): Eukaryota > Viridiplantae > Streptophyta > Magnoliopsida > Asterales > Asteraceae > Lactuca > Lactuca saligna. The sequence continues at coordinate 170,752,119 of NC_136421.1, forward strand.
AGTTCCTAGTAAGAGACCGTAGCCGTCTCAACGTGCGAATCAGAGTACATAGCAGCGAGCGAAGCCTCAAAAGTGGCAATATGGTTGAATAACTTCACCAGTACTATGCCTCCCAGAAGGGATAGAAGACTTCATGGTTTTTTACGATGAATCCAACCAAGGGCTTGGTTGTGTTCTTATGCAACGAGGTAAGGTGATCGCCTATGCCTCAAGACAGCTAAAGACACACGAGGGTACACCACTTGTGATCTTGAGTTAGGATTAGTTGTATTTGCTCTGAAGATCTGGAGACACTACCTATATGGTATAAAAAGCACTATCTTTACAGACCACAAAAGCCTACAACATATATTAAACCAGAAGGACATCAATATGAGACAACGACGGTGGGTCGAGCTATTCAATGACTATGAATGTGAAATTCGTTATCATCTAGGAAAGGCTAGCGTAGTAGTAGACGCACTAAGTCGGAAAGAATATTTTGGTCATAAGGTCAAATCTTCGACTACGACTATCCATCGCATCTATCCACACAAATCAAGGAGGCTCAGCTAGAAGCCTTGAAACCGGAAAATTTGGCAGGTGAGTCCCTGAGAGGAATGGATAAAAACTTGGAAGTCAAGTGTGATGAAGCTTTATATTTGATGGACCGAATTTCGACACTGAAGCACAATGGTTTCAGAGACTTAGTCATGACCGAAGCACACAACACTCGGTATTTTGTCCACCTAGGTTCAGATAGGATGTACCTGGATTTTAAAAAGTTATACTGGTGGCTTAACATGAAAGCAGAGATTGCTACCTTCGTGAGTAAATTCCTTACTTGCACCAAGGTTAAGTTCGAATACCAGAAACCCTCAGGTTTACTACAACAACCGGAGATACTGGAATGGATGTGGGAGTGAATCATGATGGACTTCATAACCAAGTTACCCAAGACAATGGGTGGTCTTGATACCATTTGGGTGATCGTAGACCGGTTAACAAAGTCCACACACTTCTTGCTCATCAACGGGACTGACAAAATGGAGAAACTAACGAGAAGATACATTAGGGAGATTATACGACTATATGGTGTTCCTATATCCATTATCTCTGATAGAGATAGTAGATTCACTTCAAGATTCTAGTAGTCATTACAAAGTTCTCTAGGAACTAGGTTGGACATGAGTACAACCTACCATCCGCAGATAGACAGACAAAGCGAGAGGACTATTCAAGCTTTAGAGGATATGTTCCGAGCCTATGTTATTTACTTTGGAAAGGCATGGGATATTCATCTACCTCTTGTTGAGTTCTCCTTCAATAACAGGTATCACACAAGCATAAAGTTTGCTCCATTTGAAGCCCTCTATGGCCGAAAGTGAAGATCACCTATGTGCTGGGATGAAGTGGGTGAGACCCAATTAGCTAAAGGATGAGTTCCTAACAGCACTCTCACAGGTCTGGAGATCATATGGGAAATGACAGAGAAGATCTTTCAAATTTGCGAACGATTGAAAGCCTCAAGAGACCGACATAAAAGCTACGCTGACAATAGAAGAAATACTTTGGAATTTCAGGTTGGTGTCCTTGTCCTATTCAAGTTCTCACCTAGGAAATGCTTGATATGCTTTGAAATGCGTGGAAAGCTAAATCCAAGATATGTAGGGCCTTTCGAGATTATCGATAGAATCGGCCCTGTAGCTTACAAACTCAAACTACCTTCCGAACTTAGTAACATACATCCTACTTTCCACGTCTCGAACTTGAAAAAGTGCGTATCCGATGAAACTCTTGTAATCCCACTCGACAAGATCAACATCAACGAGGGCCTAAACTTATTAGAAGAACCAGTAGAGATCATGGACTGAGAGGTAAGCAAACAAAGCAAAATCGCATCCCAATAGTGAAGGTTCGCTGGAATGCCAAGTGAGGACCTGAATTCAATTGGGAGTGCGAGGATCAAATGAAACTAAAATATCCTCATCTTTTTATCTAGCCATTTGTAATTATTAAACTCTATTTTCGAGATGAAATTCCCTCTAACGGGGGGATAATGTGACAACCCGAAATTTCTCTTATGTATAAACCATTCAATTCAATCAATGTCAAACTCGTTTATGCTATCTTTTAGCATTGTGTAGGGTCTGTTTGAGTGTTCTAAGTTTGGTACAATCAAGGTTGAGGTTAAAGGATATGTTACTAAAGTCATAAAGTAGCATTTCAGGCCAACCACTCCTTCTGTAGGAGTGTACAGCCATACACATGGGTGTACGGCTGTACACCCCCCACTAGGCCATACACTCTCCCCTATATAAGAAGTATTTAGCCATTTTTCAACACTTTACACACTCCCAAGTCTAGATTTTGGATTTCTCTCTCAACTGTCATCACATTTCTCTCCAAGATCTTCAAGGATGTAAGTGTTTCCCACCTTGATTTGTAGTTACATTACCTTATCTAGTGGTGAATCCATGTTTCTAGCTTACTAATTTCATCTGTGGCTAGATATTCATCTTTCACCTAGAACACCAAGACCACACACTAGTTCTTGGTGGATTTAAACGACCTTCAAGCTTCCAAATCATGAGCAACAGCTTCCTATGCTAGTTACCTACTAGAAATGGTTGATATTCACCTTGAAATTGACCAATTTGGCATGAACATGAAGGGTGTACGGCCGTACACCCTTGGATGGCTGTACACACCTCATTGGGCCGTAAACCCGCTTTGATGATCATTCTTGACCTTGAAATCTAATATAAACTATGCATGGGACCAAGAACACTTCCTTGATTCTATTTAAGACCTTAAAAACACCTCAAATGCACACTTCTTCATGAATGTACGACCGTACACTCATGGGCCATACACCCATGGTTGTACACCCTTTTGTGTGGCCATACACCTCCCTCATTTAATCACATATGATTCTAACACTTAGATTCAAGTGTTTCCATGTCCCTAGGATGGTTTGCTATCATAATTAGTCGTGATATACTCTAATTTGATGCATATATGTGATATTACATGCTAAATAGGATTTGTTTGTGTTCGGGACTTCACTTGACACGCATCATCCCACATCGATCTTTCACTCAAACCACTCACTTCAGGTAAGTTTATACCCCTGCAATCAACCTTTAACTGTTTTAAATGCTTCTAGGGGGGATACAAGTTGAACATAATTAAATTTGTGTTAGTATAAACATTTATATATTTGTCAGTTATCTCATTTCAAACACATTTTCAAACTTCTTTTAGAACATTATTAGATATTATAGCAAAACTCTTTTGTAACTACTTTTAAACTCTTTTAAACTCTTTTACTTTCAAAACAATATTCCAATATGTATTAGTGTATAAGTACACTTTAATTGACTTAGGACTATTGTTGGTAACCTTGACTCATGTTCCTTGTTTGGTTGTGGGCTTAGGGTAGGATACACTAGTCCGACTGTCGATTAATTCATAGTTATACATGCAAAATACGTATATGAATATACAATTTTATCGTTAAAAGTATACTTAACTCAATTTTTCTAGCCGAACAATTGACTCTTTTCTATAAGTCGAGGACATACTAAACCTACTAGTAAACTATAATAGGTATAGTTTAGAGAACATATACATGTATATATATATATATATATATATATATATATATATATATATATATATATATATATATATGCATATATATATATATATATATATATATTTATATATATATATATATATATATATATATATATATACAAGTACAGATGGAACATAATAACTAGAATGTGAAATACTACTTCACGATCCAACAATACATTGTTCTATCACATTTGTAACCAGAGTCTCCTGGAGGGAGAGCGGGCATTGTGTGTATAGATCTATACGGAACATACACTCCTACACCTCGACTGCTAGCTACGGTCGCAGCCAGTAAGGCCAAGGGGTGACAAAATGTCACCTTACTACTTTCGACGCCAAAAGGTTCTTCATGTATTCAGTCGTCAATCAACATGGTTACAACTAAATCATATTTAAATCTTTAATTAACAAAACTGGTTTTAAAGACAACAAGACTCCCCAATGCGTATAGTTCGTCTAATACGTCTAAGAGTCTTCATTTTTCCCATTTCATTTTACAGCAGTGGTATTGTTGGGTTAAAACGTACTATTTTCCTAATAAAAGATAGCAATAAATGGGAAAAACATACTTTTATAAAGATATGAAGTAGTACTATAACATTCCATACTATCGAAGTACATATGCAAACATTACATTTTATACGAGAACAAACATGTAAACGGTCGGGCCTCGGGTTGAGGGCCACTTTTCATTATAAGCAGGAAATATAGGTTTTTCTAGAAAACTTTACAAACATTTCAAGGTTTTAAAGCAAACATTCGAAGTTTTTAATTACTACAAATGACACTAAACACTTAAGAACTCACCAGCATTTTATGCTGATACTCTCTTTCAAATCACTTGTATTCTCAGGGAACTAGTACACAGGTACACTCATGCAGCTTTTGAAGGATGGAGTGGATTTAAGACTCGTCATTATTTTTTTTATACATTTTCGTTGTCATTTAAACTATAGTAAAGAACACACATGTAATTAACTATTCTATTAATGCAATGGATGTTGTTGCTTGTTTTACTATTATGCATTGTTATGATACTGTATGTAACGCCTGTGTTTCCAAGCTTGCCATTTTTAGCAATTTAATGGTCTAGGTGAACCTTTGTAACCCGTTTTGAAATAATAAGATTGTATTATTTGAGTATTATATGTTTTGTGCTTAATTGCTTAATTATGTGGTTTGATTAATTAAGAATAAAAATAAGCGTCAAAATTTAAGTGTAAAATAAACTTGATATCTTTAGATAATGCTGTAGTAGTTGAAACAAGGTTTCCGAAGATATAAAGAATGTCGAAATCCGAGTTATAACGAGGAAGTTATGACCTGTCGAAGTTTCGCGACAGAACCGACACGACATTGCGCGACGTAAAAAGTGAATTTACGTTAGAGCGATATTTAGCCTTAGCAATCTAAATGAAAGTCGTATAGTACGTCAAACCATGAACGTGTATAAAAAGAACGCCCAAATCTGACTTCGTATGAGGAAGTTATGATTTTTCGAAGTTTCGACTTAGCAGTATGCAGCCCAAATGCTCGATTTGAGACCGAGCGGTTTTTAGCCGAAACAATCTAAATGAGAATTGAAGATATAATTAATTGTAGTAAAACGATGAAAAGATAGGCGAAAACGGACATCGGATGAAGAAGTTATGATTTTATAACGGAGTTTTCCTGTCCCGGCCTACTAAAAATAAATAATAAAAAATAAATTCAAAATTAGCCGACGGAGTCTAAACGAAAGTTGTAGATCGTAGTCTCACCTATGCGTGGCTATAAAGAGCATCGAAAACGGAGTTCGTATGAGGAAGATATGAATTTTTGAAGTTTATTTAATAAATTCGGTATTTTATTTAAATAAAAATTCGCTGATATTATCCATGGGGGGGAGTCACCGGCCTTATCCCAGTTACGCCCCGCGTACATAAATTACGCCCCGCATAAATCGCAGATCTAGCCCCTATAAAAGGCTTGCGAGGGCAGCCGAAAGTTTTGTTCATTTCTTCTCTTCTCTCTCCCGTTTTGCATCGTTTTGCGTGCCAGAAATACCCCGAAGCCCCGGTAATATTCCCGAGTCCCGAAGCGAGTCCTGAGATCCCGAAGATCCCGAGAAGTGCGGTTTCCGAGCCGAAGCTCTGCCCGCGAGAAGTTTGATTTTTGTGGAGATCTTCCAGATCTGCGGAGGATTACTACTTTTGCGAGTCGTAGTGCTGTCCGATCATCTTCTGATCAAGTGAGTGTATACTACCTTTCATAAACGCAATAATAATACAAGTATGGTTCGAGGGTATTAAGTTATTGTTGTTTATACGTGTGAATGCGTTGTTACTTTCTCATAACGTATAACTATGAAGTATTTTATACGAGATACGGGTTATGTGTATATTTTGTTGTTATGTGTATGAATGTATATTCACTTTCTTCTATCTTACAGATATGATTATTTCTATATGAAATACGTGTTATGTGTGTGTGCCTCATCTGTTATATGGAAAATGTATTGATCAAGCATGCTATACAGGTTTTGAAAATATGTATAAAAATGTATGTTTTATCTACTAATATGTTGGGTAGAACATGGGTAGATAGTTAGTGTGTAATAAATAGATGAGAGGCCTCGTTGTTGTTTTGATCCAGTCACCTAGCGGAATTTAGATGACGACCACGGAATTTTCTAGACAGTCCAGTGGAATGCTAGCAGGCTCATAACCTGTAGGTGTTAATGAACTTGGGTGTTCATTCGCTGTATTCCATCCCCCTCATGGTTGCCTTATTTGACTTATATTGTTGAGGAAACCCCGCAGCATGTGTTGTCACCCCGATGAAAATATTCTTAGATTAGGTCCCTTGTGTTAGTTATTTTAGGGACGTAAAGTGAGAATAACGGGAATGGGTAACTGGGTTATTGTTGGTTGATAATAATTAATTTAATTATTTATTGTGGGTTGAAAACCCTATATGCTCACCAGGCTTCCAAGCCTGACCCACTCAGTTTTATTTGTATTACAGGAAGTGGCGTAAGGGTGTAAGATGGATGAACCATCAAGTTGTTTTGTTTACAAGTCTGTATATGTAAATATTTGTTGAATGACTTGTAATCTTATCGTTTATGCTTATTGGTCTATATCGGAACATGACACCCCGAGTTTTGATTATAATGAAAATACATTTCTTTTATGAAATGCTTCGGTAAACATTGTTTTATCATGTTTTGTTTTTGGGAACAAATTCCGCAACTCTTTCAAATCAAAAGGATTTACTCTGAAAATATTTAAAAGCATAAATGAAAATCGGTCTTTTCTGGCCGAGATTTTGGGGATGTCACAGTTGGTATCAGAGCATTAGTTTAAGCGAACTAGGAATTTTTTGGATTTCTAGACTTAAACTTAGAATGCTAAGTGGAATTTTGAGATGTGTGTCTGTTATGTTTTAGACACGAGCACTAGTTTATTTTAGGAAAGTTGCCTAAAATGCTTTTATGTGCTAAATGTTATATGTTGCCATATATGATATTATTTGTTCGGATCTATGGTCTGTTGCCGACCGGATCTAGAAACCTTATGTGTGTAGGATTCTAAGCGTACGTCTACGATATTAGAACTAGCATGTAAACGTTTCGGAGTGATAAGGATGATTTGAATATCTATCATGAATAAGGATCTAATTTCACCTTATTTGGTGTGTAGATCAAAAATGGTGAGAACAAGAAGTGGAGTTGGAAATGCTGATGAAAACAGGAATCAACCACCAGTGATTGAACAAAGACCTGTTGTAGTAGCAGCACCTGAGCCAATAACCATGGCTGGTGTGCAATTGATGATTCAGACGATGTTGGATCGTCAGATGGATGAAACTAGACGGTTGCTTCAACAAAATCGTGAAGAACTGTCGATTCGTGTGGAAGAGCCTGAACTGAATGAAGGGCACTCGGAAGGTGGAAACTTTAGTGGGTTTGTTGGTCAAGCCAACCCACCAATAGTTATCCAAGACAACCGTGATGGAAGGAATGATGGAATGGGATGCAAGTACAAGGACTTTTTGACTTGCAAACCATCAACCTTCAATGGAAAGGAGGATCCGATTGGGGTTATGGATTGGATCTCCGAAATGGAGCTAGCCTTCATGACGTGTGGTTGCAGAGGTAAGTTGCAAACTATCTATGCCGTGCTTCAATTCCGAGGTGGAGCCGTTCGTTGGTGGAACACTTTAGGAAAGACCATAAGCCCAAATGAGCCACTGCAATTTTCATGGGCAGAATTCTTGGTGCAGTTCAAGCGCAAGTTCTATTCGGCTCAAAATCTATTGGAGGTAGAGAACAAGTTTCTGACTCTAACGAAAGGGAGCATGTCAGTTGATGAATACACCAACAGCTTCACCGATAAGATGGAGTTTGCCTTGTGTATCGTTCCAGACGAGTTGACTAAGGTGGATCGGTATGCGAAGGGACTTCCATGGGAGTATGAGGTGCCACTACGTCAGGCACATACTTTAGAGGCGGCTATCTGGGCTGCCAAGTCTGTTGAGAACATGATAAAGGGGAGAACCACCAGCAAGGTTGAGGTTGGTGAGAAGAGGAAGTTTGAGGGAACATCTGGTTCCGGTAAGAAAAGTAAATTTTTGAAATATGATTCGAAAAGGTTTGGTGGGGGAAAAGGAGGGGAAGCGAAGTGGTGTGAAAAGTGTAAGAAAAAGCACTTTGGGAAATGTAGCGAGGATGTGACCTGCTACAAGTGTGGAAAGGTTGGACATTTTGCCAATGAATGTCCGAACAACAAAAGGATGTGTTTTGGTTGTAATGAAGAGGGGCACATTTTGAAAGACTGTCCGAAGAAGAAGGAGTCAGCTAAGCCCAACATTCCACCAAAGCCGAAGGCGAAAGCATTCCAGATGACACTGGAAGCTGCTAAGGATGAAGCTGATGTCGCTTCAGGTACCTTTCTCGTTAACAATTTTCCTGCCCAAATTTTATTTGATTCTGGAGCCAATTACTCCTTTATATCGCATGAATTTGGTAGAAAACTAGCTTTGCCTGTTGATAGACTAGATAATGCTTTATTAGTCGAAGTTGCTAGTGGCAAGTTTGTACCTGTTAGCCATCGTATGAGAAACATCCTAATCGACTTGAATGGGAATAAGTTCCACGAGGAATTATTGCCTATCGAAGTTAATGGTTTCGACATCGTGTTGGGAATGGATTGGCTCAGCGCCAATGATGCTGAAATTTTATGCAAGAAGAAGATAGTTAAAGTAAACCCGCCTGGAAAAGATTCATTTATGGTGTATGGGGACAAACATCGAGTGAATTCTGGAATCATTTCCCTAATGAAAGCCAAAAAGTGTTTGACCAAGGGATGTACATCATACTTAGCATTAGTGATTGATGCTAAGAAGGAGAAGAAGGTGATGCAGAGTATACCTGTGGTGTGTGATTATCCGGAAGTATTTCCCGAAGATCTTCCTGGATTACCACCTGATAGACAAGTAGAGTTCAGAATAGATTTGTTATCAGGAACAACGCCAATTGCAAAAGCACCTTATCGATTAGCACCGATGGAGATGAAGGAGCTAATGATGCAACTTCAGGAGTTGTTGGACAAAGGTTTCATTAGACCTAGTTCATCACCCTGGGGAGCTCCGGTGTTATTCGTGAAGAAGAAAGATGGAAGTATGAGAATGTGCATTGATTACAGAGAGCTGAACAAGGCAAAAATAAAGAATAGATATCCGTTGCTGAGGATTGATGACCTATTTGATCAATTGCAAGGTTCGAGCTATTTCTCAAAGATCGATCTTAGGTCAGGATATCATCAGCTGAAAGTAAGAGAGCAGGATATAGAGAAGACTGCGTTCAGAACCAGATATGGACACTACGAGTTCTTGGTTATGTCGTTTGGACTAACCAATGCTCCGGCAGCATTCATGGATTTAATGAACAGGGTTTGTAATCCGTTCCTTGATAAATCTGTGATAGTGTTCATCGACGACATCCTGATTTACTCAAAAAGCCAGGACGAGCATGGCAGACACTTGCGAGAAGTGTTAGAAGTTTTGAAGAAGGAGAAGCTGTATGCTAAGTTCTCCAAGTGTGATTTTTGGATTCGTGAAGTCCAATTCTTGGGTCACGTGGTCAACCAAGAAGGGATAATGGCTGATCCAGCGAAGATTGAAGCTGTGATGAAGTGGGAACAACCGAAAAGTCCCACGGAGATTCGAAGCTTTTTAGGATTAGCCAGATATTACCGAAGGTTTATCCAAGGCTTTTCTTCGATCGCTAGTCTATTGACAGCTTTAACCCACAAAGGAGCTACTTATGCTTGGAGTGATAAGCATAAAGAAGCATTCGAGAAGTTAAAGAAGAAGCTATGCGAGGCACCGATACTTTCTCTACCCGATGGAGTTGAAGACTTCGCCGTTTATAGCGATGCGTCTGGGGTTGGATTGGGTTGTGTTTTGACCCAAAGAGAAAAGGTGATAGCATATGCGTCTCGACAACTGAAGGAGCATGAAAAGAATTACCCGACTCATGATTTGGAGTTGGCAGCGGTAGTTTTCGCTCTGAAAATATGGAGGCATTACCTCTATGGCACGAAGTGCAAACTTTTCACTGATCATAAGAGTCTCCAATATCTCTTTAATCAGAAGGAATTAAATATGAGGCAACGATGCTGGCTGGAATTACTCAAGGACTACGACTGTGAGATACTTTACCATCCCGGTAAAGCTAATGTTGTTGCTGATGCTCTCAGTCGGAAAGTCAATCTTGAAAGGAAAAGGCCAAGAGCGTTGAGAATTGAAGTTGTCTCGACCATTGTGGAAAGTATAAAGAAAGCTCAAGAGGAAGCTTCTGAGAAAAATGACCGAAAGGAGGAACGTTTGGGTAAAACGTTGGTGTTTGGTACAAATGGTCATGGACTGAAGGTATTCCAAGATCGTATTTGGGTACCTAAGTCAGGAGGAATTAGAGATCTTCTGATGGAAGAAGCTCACAAGACCATGTATTTGATTCATCCCGGTAGCACTAAAATGTATAGGGACCTGAAACCCTACTACTGGTGGCCGACGATGAAGCTTGATGTTGCAAAGTATGTGGCCGAGTGTGTGACTTGTGTGAGAGTCAAGACACAACATCAGAAACCGTATGGGAGTTTAGAACCTTTACCTGTGCCTATGGGTAAGTGGGAAGACATTGCTATGGATTTTGTCACTAAACTACCGAGAACAAAGAATGGTCACGACATGATTTGGGTGGTCGTTGATCGATTCACTAAGAGTGCGCATTTCATAGCAGCCAGGGAGAAATGGTCTATGGAAAAGCTTGCGAATTCTTATGTGAAGGAAATTGTGAGACTTCACGGTGTTCCGTTAACAATTGTGTCGGATCGTGATAGTCGTTTCACCTCAAGGTTTTGGAAAAGTCTACAAGAGGAAATGGGTACCAAGTTATGTTTAAGTACAGCTTACCATCCGCAGACTGATGGTCAGAGTGAAAGAACGATACAAACACTTGAAGATATGCTGAGAGCATGTACCTTGGAATTCCTAGGTAATTGGGATGAACATTTACCTTTGGTAGAATTTTCATATAACAATAGTTTTCACTCGAGCATTAAGATGGCACCTTACCAAGCTTTGTATGGACAAAAGTGTCGTACGCCGTCTTGTTGGCTTGAGGCTGGGGAAAAGCAGTTTATAGGACCGGAGATGGTTCATCAAACTGCTGAAAAGTTGAAAATAATTAGGGAAAGAATGTTAGCAGCTCATGATCGTCAAAAGAGCTATGCTGACAAGAAGCGAAGACCGATGACTTTTGAAGTTGGGGATTCGGTTTTGCTTAAAGTCTCGCCGTGGAAGGGACTTATAAGATTTGGTAAAAGGGGAAAGTTGAGTCCAAGGTTTATTGGACCGTTTAAAGTTCTTCAGAGGATTGGGAACCAATCTTACAAGCTCGAATTACCTGAAGAACTGAATGGAATTCACAACACATTTCATGTGTGTTATTTGAGAAAGTTCACAGGAGAAGTTCCCGATATAATTCCAATTTCTGAATTGAGAATCGATGAGAACAAAAGGTTGATTGAAGAACGAGAGGCAATTGTTGACCGAAAGACTAAGAAGTTGCGACACAAGATGGTCGAGTTAGTGCTTGTCCGATGGAAACACACGAATGGGCCGAATCTCACCTGGGAGACGGAGAGTGACATGAGGAGTCGCTATCCGCATTTGTTTGTTGATGTGTGATTCCGGGGACGGAATCATTCTAAGGTGGAGAGAATTGTAACGCCTGTGTTTCCAGGCTTGCCATTTTTAGCAATTTAATGGTCTAGGTGAACCTTTGTAACCCGTTTTGAAATAATAAGATTGTATTATTTGAGTATTATGTGTTTTGTGCTTAATTGCTTAATTATGTGGTTTGATTAATTAAGAATAAAAATAAGCGTCAAAATTTAAGTGTAAAATAAACTTGATATCTTTAGATAATTCTGTAGTAGTTGAAACAAGGTTTCCGAAGATATAAAGAATGTCGAAATCCGAGTTATAACGAGGAAGTTATGACATGTCGAAATTTCGCGACAGAACCGACACGACAGATCGCGACGTAAAAAGTGAATTTACGTTAGAGTGATATTTAGCCTTAGCAATCTAAATTAAAGTCGTAGAGTACGTCAAACCATGAGCGTGCATAAAAAGAACGCCCAAATCTGACTTCGTATGAGGAAGTTATGATTTTTCGAAGTTTCGACTTAGCAGTATGCAGCCCGAATGCTCGATTTGAGATCGAGCGGTTTTTAGCCGAAACAATCTAAATAAGAAATTGAAGATCTCATTAATTGTAGTAAAACGATGAAAAGATAGGCGAAAACGGACGTCGGATGAAGAAGTTATGATTTTATAACGGAGTTTTCCTGTTCCGGCCTACTAAAAATAAATAATAAAAAATAAATTCAAAATTAGCCGACGGAGTCTAAACAAAAGTTGTAGATCTTAGTCTCACCTACGCGTGGATATAAAGAGCGTCGAAAACGGAGTTCGTATGAGGAAGATATGAATTTTTGAAGTTTATTTAATAAATTCGGTATTTTATGTAAATAAAAATTCGCTGATATTTTATTTAATAAATTCGGTAACTGGGTTATTGTTGGTTGATAATAATTAATTTAATTATTTATTGTGGGTTGAAAACCCTATATGCTCACCAGGCTCCCAAGCCTAACCCACTCAGTTTTATTTGTATTACAGGAAGTGGCGCAAGGGCGTAAGATGGATGAACCATCAAGTTGTTTTGTTTACAAGTCTATATATGTAAATATTTGTTGAATGACTTGTAATGTTATCGTTTATGCTTATTGGTCTATATCGGAACATGACACACCCCGAGTTTTGATTATAATGAAAATACATTTCTTTTATGAAATGCTTCGGTAAACATTGTTTTATCATGTTTTGTTTTTGGGAACAAATTCCGCAACTCTTTCAAATCAAAAGGATTTACTCTGAAAATATTTAAAAGCATAAATGAAAATCGGTCTTTTCTGGCCGAGATTTTGGGGATGTCACACTGTACATGATGTCCTCCACCCCCGGATGTTTCTGCGAATTCAGTTTGGGGGTGTGACAATGTCCTTTTAGGAATGGTCTTCACTACAACAAAAATAACAGTATCCTACAACCACTTCTTATTTTTTTCTTCAAAAGTGTAACTGTATGTCATGATACTGTACGTGTCTTATGCCCACATTGAAGTTCATCAAGTGTTGCTATAATCTGCCTTTTAGTCACATATAATGCGAGACGATTCGGTGTTAAGTATGGTTTCTTTATATGTAATGTGACTATTGTTTACCTTTTAATCACATTAATTTATGTTAAATCGTAACATATGATATCACTTATTCGCATAAAGAAAATTGTTAAAGAAAATAATGTGACCATTGGTTAAGTATTAGTGATACATAATTGTGAAAAGTATCGTTGATTATTATTTATAGCAACACTTATTTTCTAAATGATCTGGTCATTTGGTACCATTTAATGACATTCATTTACGGTAAAGTGTGACATATGAATTCATTTAGTGACAGGAACAAGTTACATAACTAAGAAAATGTGATGATTGTTTGCATTTCGTCATACATATATGTAAAAACCATCGTTGAATACTATGTATAGCAACACCTTTTCTATTACATTTGGCTATTAATTAACCTTTAGTGAAATTTATTTATGTTATACTATGATATATGATATCATTTAGCCACATAAGTAAAAATCATAAAGAAATGAATGTGACCATTGGTTGCTTTTTGTCATATTGAAGGAACATTTACATTCTCGATTCCAAAAAAGATAAGATTTACAAGAACCCACGAAGTAAATAAGATTTCACTTCGATCAATGAGTAAGTCAGAAAAATTTGATACAATAGTAAAAAACTGTTATATACACAAAAACTCTTACATGTTCTTCTAATCAATATTTCTTTATATAGGCTTCACAGGAATATTAGAAAGGCATCACAAGTCAACAACTAAGTTGTGAACTTACGGTAAAAAAAATGTACGAAATTGAAACATGATTTACACTAAATAAATACATTATCAAATACAAAAAAATTAATTACAAGTTGACACAACACCAATTACGAACTCTACAATCTCCCCTTTTGTGTTAATTTGGAGCAGTTGTCTCTACTTCTGGTTTCTTCACACAATCAAACACTTTCGACATTGTCTTCAACAAAACACAACAAACTCTAATCCACCACTTATTCAAATAAGGAATGCATCTCACATCATCAGGATAATTGCTGTTGAACTTGTCAACATTTTGTTTAAAACATATGAAATCTCTACATCCATCTTTGATATTTCAAAGATATACGCCTTAATCAATCTCTTCATATGCGAACAAATGGGTTCATACTCGGCAGTTTCGTTTGAAATTATGTTGAGAATTGAGATCCAATCAAACAGATTCATCATCGCAAGATCAACCAGAGAAAACTCTTCAACTTCATGATTGTGCCCACAAACAGCTTTAAAATGAACGTTTGTAAAATCCTCAACCCCTTTAGACTTCCCACCTTCCAGACGAACAATCTTTTTCAAGTTCCATTATTCGTATTGTGGTTTAGAATGCATCACATAGAAATTTAACAATTTTCTGTAGATTGTTTTGTTCCCTATAGGAACTCTCTAAATGTTTTGAGAACAAGGAAATTGGAAGCCTTTTGTAGTAACAGGCAAGTCCAATTTACATTCCAAATCATTTTCAACATAGAATGAGGTTTGGCACTCCGACCAATAAAGTTTTGGATTGTTGATAACTTCATCTTCTAATCTTTCAAGTAACCAGGGAGAAAACATTGTTTTCTTGTTCTCAAAATTTGCTTTAGCATTTTTCATTTCAGCTTCCTCAACAATGATCTTCGCATTTATGGCATTGAGTTCCTCTAGTAATGCATCATGTTTCTCTTGTTTGGCTTGTTGTTCCTAAGTCAATTTTGGATTCAAATCATCTTCCTTTTTAGACACAATTCTTACATTTCCTTTCCCTTAACCAAAAGCTACATTACTGTTTTGCTCAAAAATTACACAAGTACTAATCAACCAAATTGAATTAGAGGTTGTGATGTTCGAGTTGTGTAATAGTAAATGGTAAAGTGAATGACACAGTGATCTATAAGGAAAACCCTGGATATTTCTAGGATCCTCCATGACCAGCTTCACCAACATTATTTTACTTGGTATTCCGGGTCTTTAGCATAATTGAGATGAAACTCCATTGAGAATAAGTCTTCACTTGACTATTTCTAAACATGAGTTAATTAAGAACAAAATATAACCGTTATAAATATTAGTAAATAATGATAACGGTAATAGTCGAGATCTTGAGACAGTTGAGGATCGTAAAAGCTTTGAGGATACTGGCCCTAACAATTGCCACCAAGTTATTCCTGAAAATGTAAGACTTAATTTTGAAAATATTAAAGGGATAACTTAAATTAAAGAGATAAAAGGAGAGAGCAGAGTAATTTTAAGAATTAACCCTGAACGACTAGGCAATTTTGAAATCCAACGTGTAGATAACTAGCATTTAATAGTCAAATCAGCCTCAATTTCTTAGTATAAATAGACATGACCAGTTCTGTAACGCCCGGTTTCCCAGGTATATTAATTAATATTATAATTCGAATTGTGTTGAGGTGACTCGACAAGTTGGTGCTTAGACTCGTCGAGTCCGGTTGTGAATGGGTGACGTGGAAAATGATTAGACTCGACGAGTCAAGAGAATGCACTCAGCGAGTCAGAACTGGTGAAGGAAACCCTAATTTCTCGGGTTTGGGATCTATTTAAGGACCCTTATAGCCACCATTTGCGGCTACCAGACCCTTGAGAGAAACCCTAAGAGTGCTTGAGCGTTTGCGAGAGGAAAGAAGCCATTATTTGATCTTTGTGGGTTGGTTTTGCAAGAAGAAGGTGGTTCCAACTTAGAAAAGGCCAAGAAGGTCACATATATGTGGATCTTGAGCAAAGAACGTCAACCTTGAGGTAACATATCGATCCTTTTTCTGTTTTGTTAAAGAATCCATGGATCTAGGGTTTTCTATACCCTTTATTGGGATGATTGGTGGATATATGGTCCCTTATCATGTTTACACTTCGGATCTGGACCCATAGTGGTCCAGATAGCTTCATCCATCTTGCTTTATGATGAGTTATGGAAGAAATGGACTTAGGATGTTGTATTTAGGGCAAATGCTTCAAGTAGAGTTATTTGGACGATGCATGAGTATCAAGATTGAAACTTTACGTGTTTATTGAGCTTGGGAAGGTCAGATTTGTGGATTAGAGGAACAGATCTGACCTTAGAAGGCCATTTGAGTTCGAACATGGAATGAACTCGTCGAGTCCATAAGCAGACTCGATGAGTCGGACCGGGTTGTCCCGTGACTCACACAGTTGGTGACTCACTGAGTTGGGGGGATGACTCGGTGAGTCAGTTGGGATTTAGGGGACTAGAGTTGACATCTGAACTCGCCGAGTCAATACCTTACTCGACGAGTTGGGTCAAAGGGGTGGCCATTGACCAGCGTTGACCAGAGTTGACTTTTGTTGTCTTAAGGGCATTCGTAAAACTAAGTCGGGAAAGTATTAATTAGAGATGTATATATGTTATAGGAGGAAGCTAGGTCGGAATATTGAGCGCAAGTGATCATTCGTCATCTTCGAGGTGAGTCTTCTCACTATGCCTTACCCGATGGGGTGATTATGTGTGACCAGAAGGTGCTATGTGTATGATGAAAATGTGACATATGTTGTATAATATGTTATGATATGAGTATGGTGATATGGATCGGAAGGTCAACCGAGTATGGACCGGAAGGTCAATAGAGTTATGGGATGGAAATCCCCTGAGACACTTGGATCGGAAGATCACATAGAGTTATGGCCTGGAAAGGCGTATGTGTTGTACGTGGTATTTTGGGGAACTCATTAAGCATTATTGCTTACCTTTTGCCTGTGATGTGTTTTAGGTACCAGTGATGATCGCGAGAAGGCACCAGCATGATCAATACACACTTATGGTGGAGATGTTTTGAGATTCTGTGGATTTTGATTTGCACTTATGTTATGTAAAAACAATTGATACACGTTTTTGAGATTTGTGATTGGAGTATTTGTATTAATTTAAAAATGAAAAAATTGTTTTGAAATTTCACGGTGTTACAAGTTGGTATCAGAGCCTTGGTTTGAGGGATTCAGATTCATATTCGGGTGTGTTTGAACTTAAACTGAGGATTTGAGGAAGTTTTCATAAATAAACAATTTTCCTAAAAGAATAAAAAGGAATTTAGGAAACAGAAGAAATCAGTGTATATGATCAGCCAACACCCGAACGGTGATTTCCCAAATTACCCTTACATTATGTGTTAAGAAATATGTTGTAATGTGTTATGCATGCTAGAGTAGGATAGGTATTCATATTAAGACTAGAGTGGCCTGATTTGGGATGCCTTAGCCTAGGAAGATTTCTACTGCTATGAGATGCTTATGAGTGAATACGTAGCAATGAGGTGCTATGAGGACCTATCGAAGGGTAGCTTATGTGTGGCAAGAGATAGAGTACTTGTGACTTTGGATCCTTGGAGGGTGGCTTGGAATGAATACTGATGCAGTATGGAAGGTAGTATAGGGCCTGTACTACTGGAAACACCGGATCAGTGTGCAGTTCAAGTAGGAATCCTTAGGATACTAGGAAACAAATAGGGTCAAGTTATCGAGTTCGAGTACGCTTGAGCGAGTCGTTGATATTTTTTATGTTGTATTTCAGAGACATCATGTGAGCGATGAGGAGCTCCGCCAGATGATACATGA
The DNA here is from genome assembly GCF_052625555.1 of Lactuca saligna. NCBI lineage: Eukaryota > Viridiplantae > Streptophyta > Magnoliopsida > Asterales > Asteraceae > Lactuca > Lactuca saligna. The sequence goes on from NC_136421.1 coordinate 170,770,115, forward strand.
TGAGGTGGCTGCGGCCATCCGAGCTGAGATACCACAGATGTTCGGGTCTATCAAGACCATGCTGATTGAGACCTTTGATGAGCGGTACGCCTCTCTTACTGACGTTGTTGTTGTTGCGGTCTCCGCAATCGTCGCTGCTGCCAGGCCGCAGGGGGGGTGACTCGTTGCTGTATTGGGAGTTCAGCAACACGAAGCCACCAGAGTTTGATGAGACACATGATCTGATTGCTGCGATGAGATAGATATCTCATATTGAGGGATGCTTCTACACCTATTCATGTCTAGAGCATCTAAGGGTTTGGTTTGCACTGAACCAACTTCTCTTGGGAGCAAAGGCTTGGTGGAAATTTGTGATGGCAAATCTTACTTCCACGGAGATCTCAGCAGCGACCTGGGAGAGGTTCACCACCATGCTTAGAGATGAGTACGTTCCCCTGGTGGAAAGGGAACAGTTGGCCCATGAGTTCTTGACCCTCAAGCAGGGTACTGAGTCAGTTACTGTGATCATCAGGAAGTTTCATGAGAGGGCAATGTTCTGCCCTGAGCACGTGTCGTCTGAGCAGGCGCGCATGAGCCAGTACTTGAGCATTCTAAGGAAGGACATTCGGGAGTTCGTATCGAACTTGACTTACCGGAAATTTGCGGTGCTTCAGGCAAATGTCCGGAAGAGGGAGATTGAGTTGGAGACTCAGGCCAGGGAGGAGGCTGGGTCTTAGGGTTGGATATGTGATCGGCATTGTCTCAGCCGACAGCCAAGCAGGCAAAGCCTGTTGATTCGAGATCTGGAGGCCAGAAGGGCCGCACTTGCGGAAAGTGCGGCAAGGTGTTGGTGCATGTAAATGCTCCACAAATAATGAGTGATTATTAGGTTGTATTTTCCCTTTATTTTGTATTTTTGGTGTAAATACTCTCCCTCCTATATAAAGGGAGAGTTCGTAATTTATTTCCTTAAGCTAGCTTATTTTTTTTCTTAGAAGAGTTACACTTCTCAAAATGTAATTCTAGAGAGGGAAAGTGGTGGGTTCTCCCCACCTAGGGAGAGTTTCTCTCCTACCATGTTCTTCATGCTTCATGCAATATATTTTATCTCTCTTTTTCTTAGTCTTTTTTCATATGAACTCATATTATGTTCTTCGTGTTCATACTTCCAAAAACATGACTAATCTCGAGATATCTTACTTCCGCATTCACCGTTCATTATAAAAATGGGTTCCTACAATTGGTATCAAAGCCGTACCTTGTGATTTTTCTGTGTTTCTGCAAGAAAAATTTTCGGGTTTCTTACCGGAATTTTTTTTATGAAGTTCTTTATTAGTTCTATCTTATGGGTGATTCTTACTCAATAAAACAAATTGTTGCTGCTGCTGCTCGTTCTATTTATTGCTGGAAGAAGATGTTCTTAAAAGTTTATTACTTTTGCTGTCGAAGAAATGAAGAAAAATGGGAACATAAATTAATTTTGTGGTCTCTAAATTGTTGAAGATATTTTCGAGGAAGTTCTCTTATTCTTGGATGAGAAGACACAATTAATGGGCTTATTTCCTTGAAGTGGTGCTCTTTTTTTTTTTTTTTTTTTTTACCCAGCAGCATGGAAATCTCCTTGAGGTATGAAGTTCTTTATTCCTCATTTTCTTGCTGTGAATCTTTAATGTGAAGAAATTTGGACGTAAATTGTGTTTGTGAAAAGCACTTTGTCCTTTTTTCTTTTTTGGGTAAAGAGTAATTTACTCATATTTTCCTTCCCAAGCAAAAACCATGTGACATAGTCCAATCCCATCACCTTTTGTCCCCTAAAAAACCCTTGCACACTCCTCTTTTATCCTTCCCAAGACCCACTTGTAGAATTAAATGCTTTATAAAATATTCCCCTTATTAAAATATTAATAAATGGCCGTTGAGGTACCATATTTCATGAAAAAATAGCATTTTCGTCACCTGTTCAGCCCTTTCCAGACCCCCGAACCGCAACCAAAAATTGCCAATCGGAGTCCCCTGAGAAGCCTCCCTGGAGCCCTTCTTAGCCTCTGATCTGAAGTCATCTCAGCCTCAATACGCAGCCTTGGTCAGTAGCCATAGAACCGCAGCCAAAAAGCCTCTCTTGACCGCAACTTCGGATCCCTCCTGGCTCGGACCGCAGCCTCGGACCGCAGGTGCTCCACTGTAGGCTCGCATCCGAAGTCCCCTGCTCCTCGCACCGTGGCCGCTTGCTTCCTTTACACCGCATCGCAGACACTTGCCTGCTCGCACCGACCACAGTTACCCTTTCCCTCCTTCGCATCCGCAGTCCAACCTCCGCCTTCCACCCTCGTCTGCACCCAAGACCCCTACCGCACCCACCATAGACCCGCAACCAACCTTATCCCACCACTACCTTCTCACCCCGGTTTAGACCCTCCTAAACCGGCCTCCTACCCTCACTTCAGATCCAACCCTTCCATCAGCAGTGCCTCTTCCTCCTTCAACCCTTCCTACTCCTCCCCCCTCCTTCTTCCTTCTCTTTCTCCCCTCCTCCTCTCCTTTCTTTTTCCTCCCTTCTCATCAGCCCCCCCCCCCCCCCCCCCCCCCCCCCCGTTTTAGCCTTCTTATTTTTTTTAAGCCTTTTTTTTTTTTTAGTTTTTTTATGTTTTATTTTTTTTCTTAGTTAAATTTTTTAGCACCAATTATTTTTTTTTATTCAATTAATTTTTTTTTATTTAGCCAATTTTTTTACACCAATTTTTTATTTAGCCATTTTTTTATTATAACCAATTTTTTTTTTAAAACTATTTTTTTAACACCAATTTTTTCCACCACCTACCCATGGATTGTCACATCGGTTATTCATTTCATGCCGGTTATTATTATTGGAAGAATACTCCTACCGCAGTCGGACTTCATATTATCTTTTTGTGATGCTTGCACCACAATGACGATTGATCAACAAGGTTGTTTCACATTCTTCACTTTATGGGATATTATGACTTGGAGTTCTTGATTTTTGGTTGACGAATCATGTATCTTGAGCATGTGGACTTTATTCACTATTGAATACCACTTCAAGTGTTCTGGCACCGCGGTTTGGATATTTGGATATAAGTTTTGGCACAACAAATTTTCTCAGCACAACTTCAGCAACTATGTCACCTGCCTCCTCATAACCGCAAGAGTATTTATTTTACTCTTTCTCGTTTGTTATCGAGACCCTTCATACATCTAGGGAGAGATTCTCTTAGATCTTGGTATCCGACACTCTCCATCCGACGATATGTTGATTTTTGATATCCGGTAATTAGTTATCAAAAATAGGGAGAGAATATCATTTGGATTTGGGTATTATGATTGTTTGAATTTGGATTTTGAAGACTTCTGAAGACGATTATTTATTTAGTGATGTGATGTGGCACTTATTTTTGGTCTTTACGGATCAAATTTTTGGCATTACTTGATGTTTTCCAATTCAGATTATTTATTATTCGGACTCTACCATAGGATGATTTCGTGTTCGCATCTAGTTGAGATCTTATGGTTTCACGAGTTTGGATTTGTGATATGTTGAAGACGAAGATTATTTTAGCGATGTGATTGGGCACTTATTTTTGCCCCTTGGATCAAGTTTTTGGCATTGCTGGACCATGTTTTTTGACTCACATTATCTTTATCGGGACTTCATTTTATGGATGCTTCACATTTTTAGCAGGTTATTCTTTGAAGAATTTTGGTGTATTATGATTCGAGAGCTCGAGATGTTTTTTAGACTTTTGAAGCAGAAGTGTTTCTTTTATTAGATCTTCAACTTGCTCATGGTGACCTCCTTCTTCGGGTGATTATGATTGGTTTGAACATTTGGATCTTATCTTTTCTGCTTCATTGGTTGTGCTTTGAAGCCGAAGACCTTCATTTAAGAGATTCATTGCCAGTTTCAGTCATCACAGACACTTCAGAGTTTCAGAGACATTTCAGCACTTTGTGACAACCCGAAATTTCTATTCTATACAACCCTTCACTTTAATAGAAGTCAGAATAGTTTCTGCTAACTTTCAAGCTTTTTGGAATAAATTTGAGTATTTTAGGATTAGCACTCTAGGAGAAATTAGGAAAGAGGATGCCCTAGGGTTTACTGTGCATCAATAAAGTGCCAAAAACTCGAAGAGTTTGGAGTTTACGGACCAAAAGGATTTTGGACCGTAAACCCCAAGAGTATATATATCGCACTTAGCCATTTAAATCACTTTTTCACTTTTTAAGATCCAAACTCAATTCTCTCTCAAGTAGCTTCGAATTTTCCTTCTAGATCTTCAACCTAGTAAGTGTTTCTAACCCTTTTAAGTTGGTATATCACTTAATCTAGTGTTTTAACACACTTCTATCCAAAAAATTTGTCCAAAAGGCTTAATCTTCAAGTTTCACCTAGAACACACACTAGTGTTCTTGGACTTTTGGCTCATTTCAAGCTTCTATATTGTAAGTACTTCTATCCTAGAGTATCATAGAGCTTATTATACTTCTATACATCAATAAAACACAAAGAAACACAAAGATCAAAGGTGTTTACGGTCCAAGAACTCCTCGAACCGTAAACCCTTCTTAAGGGGCCAAAGTGGCCCTAGTCCTTTCCTTCCCTTTGGAAACTAGTCAAGAATCACTCCTTAATGTGTATAGGACTTGAAAACATCAAAAAACCATCATCCATGAGGGTTTACGACCGTAAACCCAAAGGGAAATGGTCTTAGGGCCATAAACTCCTCAAAGGAGGGAAATGGTGCCCTAGCTTCTTCCTTAGGCTTATACATCCAGTAGAAATGTTTATAGGGACTTATAAACCTTCAAATCAACAAATGGTCAAAGAAGTCTGAGTTTACAGCCGTAAACTCATGGGTTTACAACCGTAAACTCAATGAGTTGAGGTCACAAAACTGTAAACTCAAGAAAGGGGTTCTTTTGAACCCTAAACCCAATAGCTATGTCCTACAACACTTTGATGCAATATTTGGGACTTATAACACTTATATAAGGTGTTTATCATACCCCAGGATGTCTTAACATTATTATTTAGTTGTTTAAAGACTAATTTATTGCATTTATGTGATATTATATGTTAACTAGGATCATAGAGTGTGTACGAGTCTTCACTTGACACTTAGCATCCTATACAGTCTGTTCATCCCAACCACTTGCTACAGGTGAGTTCATACCCCTTAATCAATGGTTTAAATGTTTTTAAATGCTTTTATTAGGGGGGATACAAGTTGAATCATGCTAGTAATTAAATCAATCACATGTGATTAATAAGTAGCATACAAATGGATTTACTACTCTTTTAGTTGTTTTACCAGACATAATAGTTCAAATGGCTTTCCAAAATGTTTTTACTTGTTTAAAACTCTTTATCAAACTGTCTTACATACTGAATGTTTCTTTTCAAACTTTGTTACAATGGTGTTTCAAAACAAAGGTTTCCTTATACTTTAAATTGTTCTTATTAAACAAACTGTTTTCAAATCGTTTTACAAACTGAAATCAAGTCATCATTTCCTAGTTATAAAACTTTTCAAGGGTTTTACAAAACTTCTTTTATACTTTTATATTTTCGATTGCATGCCTATATATGTATAGTTATATAAGTAATGTTTAAAGGACTTATCAAGGCTAGCTCGCTTTACCTCCTTTTCCTTGTTGGGATGTGACTTTAGGGCATCAGTTATCCGTCCGAAGGTCGTCTAAATATTAGTTGTATATTATGTATACAGATATAGACATAAAAGTTATATCAGTTAATTCAATACCCTTAGGTAACAGGGGTATACTTTCATGTTTATATGTACCAGTTATATTACTAGTCAACTACAATCGGTGTAATTTAGGAAGTTACTAATACTAGTACTAGAACGCAAAATCATACCATGAGTCAGTTCATTCATGAGTCAATACATGCTAGAAAGAGAGAGAACACACATTACAGCTAGTACACACAGTACATTACTATACATGCTAGATAGAGAGAGAACACACATTATAGCTAGTACACATAGTATGTTACTATACATGCTAGATAGAGAGAGAACACACATTACAGCTAGTACACACAGTACATAACAATACTATACAGAGATAACATACAGGCTAGACAGAGGGAGAACATACAATACATCTAGCATACATTACATATACATCACTACAGTTATGTGAGCCATTAAACGGGGCATGGAACTACTTGCCATAACCTTTTTTGTATCTAGAATCTCCTTAATTGGGGAGCATATGAGTTTGTGTATAGATCTATACTGGATTGACTATCCTATACCTTGTTGCTCGCTACAGTGGGACTTGCAAGTCTACATGTGCCAAATGTCATTTTTCTTCAACATCTTACATTATCGCTTACTATAGTCGGTAGCAGGATGCAGGCCGATCACATGTTACTTTAAACTCCAATAGATTTAAGGTAGTTAGTACGGTTGTAGTTATTTGATACTACAATATAGTACTATTTCGTTTTCCCATTACATTCACTTCGTGAACATTCACACGAGGCACGATAATGTAGAAACTATATTTTTGGTTAATGATAGTCAGATTTGTGAAAATACACACTCTTACAAGAGACACAGTTGGATACTAGATGCCTTGGTAGAAGGCTACTTTTAGTAAGAAGCATAGGGTTTTCTAGGATATTCAAAACTTTTACATACTTATACTTACAAATACATTCTTACAAATACAGACACTAAAATACTTATGATCTCACCATCTTTAAAGCTGATACTCTCTTTCAAAATAACTTGTATCGTCAGGTCGTCAGTAGACAGGTACCGATGCAAGGTTTAGAGAAGATGGAGCTCATTCAAGAATCATCTTTCATTTTCATTTATACTTTAGTGTCTATTATAATTTGATAGAACACACTTGTATTAAAATTATATTATTAATGCAATGGATGATGTTGTTGCTTATTTACTATTATTCATTGTCGTGATACTGTACATGACGTCATTCGCCCCAGAACGTTTCCACCGTTCATGGTTTTGGGGTGCGACAGATTGGTATCATAGCATTGTTTATAGTGAATTGAGTATATGAACCCATGAAAGATATACAGACTATAAATATAATGGAATTAAAATACTGTGACCAAGAGTTTATACTTTAAATAATAAAATATATAATTAAGTATATGTGCCTGCATTCATACTAAAATCAGTGTTACTACGACAGTACAAAAGAATTACGATTGTTGGGTAGCACAAGTAGACTTAGAAACATATAGTCAAAATTGGGAAGATATAGTCTGATCAACTATGTTATCCGAGGGTTGACTAGCATGTGCCTAAGTGTAGTTTTGAGGTTGCAACAAGTCTAAAATCTTACCAACAATACCAAAATCCGAGGGTTGACTATAGGGGTATTTTGTGTTACTGCAAGCTACTTACGTGCTAGATTCTTATATCTCTTTTATCGCATAGATAATATGTCTGGATTCCATCCCTACGACAACTTGTACTTCCCTAACCAAGGTAATGATGGCGGGTTTGAAGCTGATCCAGGAAGTTGATCCAGGAAATGACCACCCAATCTCGATGGCTCTTGTTCCAAATTCTAACCCTCGTTCGGCTTTTCAAGGCCTGACGCCCCCGTGGGTGGAATGTTTGGAAATATGGTTCCAAGGGCAGGATTAGCCCATGCCATTTAATGGAGACCGGAGCTTTTATGACCTAAGCGAAGGGGGCTCAGCAGATAGAGTCTTGCTACTCCTGGTCTGCAGAGTGGCCCAGAATGAGATTCAAGACAGGACAACCCTACATCAGATCACTGAAGTTGTCACCAATGCGAGAATGCATACCCTCCACACCATTCGCCTGGAAGATGCTTGTGAGATATCTGAAAGAGACCAGGAAACCCTGTTTCAAGCACTTGCTGAATCACGAGCCAATGTCATAGAACTTCGAGTACGCCAGAGGGTGTACGAAAGACACCTACTTGATATGGAACGTCAACTAGCTGAACTGAGAGTTCACTAGAGGGATGACTGTCGCCAATAGTAGATGTCTTACTTTATTTTCCTTGTTAAAAGGAATCGTTTTCTGTCTATGCCCTATGTGGCATTATTCTATAAAACTATCTTGTACTGTAGGCACTTTTAGTTAGGCCTTTATGCAGCGAAAACCTTTCTACCCAAGATATGATGTAAGACCTTCTACAAGGTCAATTTTTCCCGAACTTTTGCGTCATGAATATCAAAGATATTAACAGTCGGCTATCTTATGTGGCGTTATTTATTCAAATACTTTCATCATACTATCATGGGAGTCTATCTGAAACCCACTCTAGTCGAGTTATTGAGCTATGGTAACTTAGCTCAGGGGTAATTCCCAATTCTTCTTCAAGGTTTGGATCATGTTAGTTACCAACCGATGGTACCCTGTTTGGGACGTCAAGCATCATAAGACCATTCTAAGAACTTACTTCTACTCTGTACTATGACTGCATCATAGGGATGTAGGTTAAACCCCCGAGAAGATACTGCTACTCTTTAATTGAGCGATCAAAATTCATCTAGGTTCAACCATACTAGCTCACGAACTCCTTTTCTTTTCATGTAACAGAATCATGTTAGCATCTGGAAATAGTCAGCCGAACAACAAACCCCTGCCTTTCCTATGGACACCACCACTTTCCAAGCCACAGTTACAGCTGCCGTGATGGTTGTCGTGACAGCTATCCTTGCAAACCGCAACACTATCAATGCAAACAAGACTGATAAAGGCGTTGACAATTCCGATCGTGGTAAGGATCCGAGAAATCAACAAATAGTAACAGTCGCCAACACCCAAAACAACAACTCAGAGTTCAAGAAATGAAAACATCAAGCCTAAGTGGAACACAAGCGATTTCAGAGGATTACCATGCAACAGAAACCAATGGCAACCCCTGCCATCACAACACCGGCCAAATTATATGAGGGAACACTCCCAACGTGTAACCGGTGCAACTATCACCATAAGGGAATTTGCCGAGTATGCAAATGCAACAATTGCAACAAGACAGGGCACATTGCTCGTTTCTGTAGAACTACCTCCACCACTAGAGCTAGCGTAGTTTGCTATAGTTGTGGTGAGGCAGGGCACTATTATAGAAATTGTCCAAAAGAGAAGATCAATGAATGTAACCGTATCCCCATAACTCCTACTCGACACTTCACATCCACTACCGATGGTAACACTAGCTAGATATCTCATGTAGGTGGGGAGATGGGACATCTCAAGAAGGACTGTCCAATAGCAAAGAAGTCGGGTGCAGACGGGAAGATTCTAAGGATCATAGCTGCAGGAGAAACTACGTCGGAACCTCGTTAGAGTATCTAAGGCGTTCGGTGTAACAGATTTATAAACTGTTTAAAGCTAGTGAAACTCGAGTATTATCTTTTGTGAGATCTATTCAGTAAAGGGATGCTCATGCTATGTATACTTGTCTTTTATAGTATACCTAGTTCGCAGCGATAGTCTTGTAGTGAATCTATAGTACTGTAACCCGGTTAAAAGTTGCACTGTTGGTTTTTATCTGTAATGCCTTTATGATCAAGTCTAATGTCTTTATTTCCAAGTGAGTCCGATATTACCATACAACTAGATTCAATTTGATCCGTACAATACCAGCTTCGTACGTACATCTCTTTCTCCGTAAACATCTTTTTAACGAAGCCGTCATTTCAGAACTCGGAAGTACTCCTGCTTAGAGTACCTCATGTTTCTTATCCTTTCCGAAGAGACCTCAACAAACCTCCCCGAAGTACCAATCATATAGTACATCAAGTTCAATCCAAAGATCAGTACCATTGATCTATTGCGGAATAATGTATACACAAGTGTGGTATATAATCAAGGTTCTACAAGTTTAGAATTGATGATTCCCCTTTAACTTCTTTTCCTCGTTGGGATGTGAGCTTAAAGAAGAATCATTTATTCGACTACCTTTTCAATTTTAATTATATACGACTCGTATATACGAGACCGTGATTGATGAACCATGTATGAATTCTTAATATGAACTTCAGGACGGAGTCTGCCGAAGACTACGAGTAATCGCATCGTCATGTGAACAAATTTAGAACCCAGTACGACTCCTGTAACCAGATCACCCTACAGGTTGACACCTACTGAAATACAAGAACAATCCGGACAACATAGTGAACTACTCAGCAATAGAATTAGAAGACCAGGCTTATCACGTTGGAGAGCTCCAATCTTATTCTTCCAGAAGTAGACGGATTGTATCATATGTACCTTGACTATTGGGACTCCATCAAGATTTCCATTAGAAATCATTATCTCTGCCTCGCATAGATGAATTGGTTGAGCAAACGTAAGGAGCGAATTACCTTTCAGAAATGGATATGAGATCCGAATATCACTAGTTTTGAGTGTTAGCGAAGGATGTCCCGAAGACTACATTTCGAACTCGATGCGGAGACTTCGAGTCCGTAGTGATACCCATCGGATAGGACTAATACACCCGTAGTATTCATGAGCTTAATGAATAGGGCACGCCATTCTTACTTGGATTAGTTCATTATTATCTTTGTAAATGACTTACTTATCTACTCTCGTATTAAGAAGGAAATCATAAAGAGCATCTACAACAAGCCGTGGAAACAATGCGATCAGAGAAGCTTTGCACGAACTTCTTTAAATACGAGTTTTTGAATTGAAGAGTCAAATTCCTAAGACACACTATTAGTGATGTGGAAATTCTTGAGTACTCTTTCTATTTATCAAAACCATTGAGAATTTGTGGGCACTGATGATGCCGATGGAAATTCACCAAATTCTAGTTCTCACAGACCTACCATCGTAGTTCATTTAGAACTCCTCGTAAATTATGGAACCTCTTACGACTTTGACCCAGAAGGGAGCGACCATTGACTCGGAAAAGAAGCAAAAGAGAGAAACCCTTGGAACTCTAGGTGAGAAACCAAATTCCTTTGGAAGTCTTACTCTGAGTAGGCTTAATATGCTTCGTAAAGCGTGAAAAGCTATATTCAAGAGAATTAGGACCTCCGAGATTCTTGCCAGAATCGGCCCTATATCTCACAAAATAAACCTACTCCGTGAGCTTAGTAACGTGCATTCTACCCTCCACGTCTCGAACTTGCAAAAAGTATCTATCCGATGAGACTCTTGAAGTCCCACTCGAAGAGATCGAGTTCCACAAGAGCCTCACCTTCGTGGAAGAAGCATAGTTCCCCACTTCTTGTCTCGCTTATTCATGCCTACTCCGTTACCTAAATTCTAATTTTGAGATGAAATTCATTCTAACAGGGGGATGATGTGACAATCCGAAATTTCTATTCTGTACAACCCTTCACTTCAATAGAAGTCAAAATAGTTTTTGCTAACATTCAAGCTTTTTGGAATATGTTTGAGTATTTTAGGATTAGCACTCTAGGAGAAATCAGGAGAGAGGATTCCCTAGGGTTTACTGTACATCAATAAAGTGCCAAAAAATCCAAGAGTTTTGAGTTTACGGCCCAAATGGTTTTTGGGCTGTAAACCCCAAGAGTATATATATGGCACTTAGCCATTTAAATCACTTTTTCACTTTTCAAGATCCAAACTGAATTCTCTCTCAAGTAGCTTCGAAATTTCCTTCTAGATCTTCAACCCTAGTAAGTGTTTCTAACCCTTTTAAGTTGGTATATCACTTAATCTAGTGTTTTAACACACTTCTATCCGAAAAATTTGTCTAAAAGGCTTAATCTTCAAGTTTCACCAAGAACACCAAGAACACACACTAGTGTTCTTGGACTTTTGTCTCATTTCAAGCTTCTATATTGTAAATACGTCTATCCTAGAGTATCATAGAGATTATTATACTTCCATACATCAAGAAAACACAAAGAAACACCAAGATCAAAGGTGTTTATGGTCCAGGAACACCTTGAACCGTAAACCCTTCTTAAGGGGACAAAGTGGCTCTAATCCCTTCCTTCGCTTTGGAAACTAGTCAAGACTCACTCCTTAATGTGTATAGGACTTGAAAACATCAAAATACCATGATCCATGAGGGTTTACGACCGTAAACCCGAAGGGAAATGGTCTTAGGGCTGTAAACTCCTCAAAGGAGGGAAATGGTGCCCTAACTTTTTCCTTAGGCTTATACATAAAAATGTTTCTAGGGACTTATAAACCTTCAAATCTGTCACAACTAGAAAATTTGGTGCCTTGTAACTACAACACTTATGTCAACTATGAATCAAAAACATGAAAGCATGCATGATGCTTACTCTCTGACAACAAAATTTCAATCAAACACTTCATACAAGCACTACAAATAGTCACCAAATACTTGGAAACCCTAGAAGTCCTTGTTTAAGTCCATTTTGGACTAGGACTTCCTTATTGGGCCCAATGGACCAATAAGCTTCCAATTGGAATATCATGGGCTTAGAGCTCTTGAATGGGCTCTAATTGGAACCACTTTCATTTATTTTAATAATTTGGGACATATTCGGCCTAGAATGAAACAAAATATTTAAATGAACCTCATTGGGCCATAACTAACCTAATTAGCCCTAATGGGCCATACAAATCATTACTTGATTTATTTTGGGCCAATAGTTATCTAAATTAGCCATGATTTGGACTTAGGCATTTAAGGGCCCAATTCCTTCCTTTTTCTCTCCAAGTCTCGGCCCAAGCCCAAGAGAAAGGGAAGAGTTGACTTCTTGCATGCCACATCATTTTTGTATGGGGGATAACTAGGCATTACACTTCAAACATCCATGCACTTCTCATCTTTCCATGCAAGCTCACTCTCTCTTCTTCTCCCTCTCTCGATCTCGGCCGAATCCAACCTAACGGACACACACTTCACCCACAATTCTCTCGAGAAAAATCTCTCCACTCCTCTCCATATTTTCGAGATTAAGGAAGCTTTCAAGGAGATTTAACCCATAAACACATCATCTAAGGTAAGTTGATGTTAGATCCATAATCTAGCTATTTCCTTTCATTCAAGAATCATCTCTTAATTCATTCAAACTCATGATCTTGCACCTTAGAAGCATCCAAGTTCGAGATCCTCCAAAAAGGTTGCTAGGATCGAATTCTTCTACATCTTTTCCTTCCAAAACCAACACCACACCCAAGGTGAGTTTCATACCCCTTCCTTTTTGGTTTTTATGAGTTTTATGGGGGAGAATACAAGAAAATGTGTAGATCTATGCGTAAATGTATGCTATGTGTGATTTGATGCATGTATGTGTGTGATATCATGTGTTTTGTGATGAGTATGTTATCAAAAACTGTGTAAAAACTGAGATATAAGGCATGAGAAAGGAAATAAACATATCTTAAGTCATGATACACTCATTAGGTCAACAAAAATAGTTTATGAGTTTAGGATGAACATGATCCACGACTACCGACGAAACGGAAAAACAAATACACTCTCAACAACAAATATCGTTACAAAACGAATTGATTATGTGAGTAGTACGGACGACGCCTTAAGGATCGTTCGTAACCTGTAGTTATAAATTAGTCATTTTCATTAATTCGTGATTGTAACAACTCACAAACCCTAGTTAATCCAATGTCACATGGGTAATCAAAAACGTTTGTCGTATCGGTATAACAATAAACAAGTCATGTAATTTGCGTATTGGGAAAACATCGGGTTTTCCCAGAAAGTTAAACGTTTTCACCTATTTGAGGTACACAAAGTTCAACAACTATACATGTTTTCAAAATCGACAAGCATATTTACGGATCTTCACACTTTTTATAAACAAATACTCTTTTCAGAAAATATCCCGTTTTCTGGGTTTTTCAAACTTCACAAAAATCATTTTTCCATAACATTACTTATGAACTCACCAGCATTTTATATGTTGACATTTTTTCAAAATAACTTGTATTCTCAAGTAACAGGTAACCTGAAGAATAAGTATCATGAAATGTCATGGTGTTTTGCTTAAATTATCTATCAGACAGTCTATGTTGTGGAATTGTAATGTTTAAAACAATGTACTAAATGTAAACAATATCAGTTGGAATATTCCAATGCATGGTGATGATTTGTGTTACGATTCATGTATATTCATTGTGATGGTATTCAATTTGAGTCACAAGAGCCCTCAAATGTTTCCGCCGTTCGGTTCGGGGGTATGATAGGTTGGTATCAGAGCTCTTTTTATAGTGAACTAGCATATCTAAACACACATTGATATGCAACTATAAACCAAAAAGAGGGACTAACACAACTCTGAACAAAACAAGTAAAACATAACAATAATAACACCCTTACTTGTATTAGGAAAAAGAACATAATACCAAACCAAACAAGATAATGCTAGTATCTTGGTTAAGCCAGGACTGTTCTTGGTTGTATCAAGGAGTGGATGTAGCCTGATCAACTACATTTCCTCCAAGGTACAACTATCACATGTCCCGAGGAAATCGTGATGACTAGGGAACCTAAAAACATACCCGTTTACCCCCAAGAAGAGAACCTTAACTCAATGTATGCAATAGTTGTAGAGTCATAGGAATAATGATAGTTTATTCGTATACCTCCTCCCAGTCTTAGTGGAATTCAGTTTCATCAAGTCTTAGTGGCTCATAGGATGCTTGAAGATGAACTTGAAGGGAATCAAGGGGAAGCACACGACGTCGGGCCTGACGAGTACACGGACACCGACTACGAGTTCGAGGAGGCCGATGATCACATGGAGAAAGAACAAGACTCGGGCAAAGATCACACCATGTCCTCTGTCAGCGAGGAGCAACAGGACCACACCGCCACACCAGTGAATCCCGCAAGGGAGAATCGCTCCCCCGAAGCTGAGATTGCTGCCCTTCGGCAACAATTGTTCGCCATGGAAGCACGTGCAGTGTGAGCTGAGCATGAGAAGGATGAGGTCATTGGAGACATGACTGAGATAGCTCAGTTGTTGGCTCAACACTTCGGCATATGACATCGCCACTATCTTCGGATACTCCATAGAGTGTTACAGATAGACTTACCTTACTTTGTCATTAGGATCTATGCTATGTACCCCGACTCTATGTTTAAGTGACTACATTACTCATAGAGTCGTTATGCTATCAAACTAGTACCACTTATGTATGCTCTTTCGAGAAAAATTTTCATGTATCAAAGTGCGGGCAATAGTAATGAAAATTTTACATGTTTTATTGTGACGTTATAATCTGCTATGTGTCACGTATCCATGATTGTATGCTAAATTGTAGAATTACTTAAGTTTGTGCCACGCACCTAGTCTATAGGATCACAACCTCACAAAAACCACAAACACTCAACATCTTTCCGTTCCATGATAGAAAGATTCCTCAACGACCCACTCGTGGAAACCCTGGGCCAACCCCACCCGAAGTCGACTCAGCTGCATTCCAAGCAGCTGTATCTGTTGCGGTCACCACAACAATGGCACAAATTCACCAAAGGAACAATGGAGGAGTCAACGGACAAGGAGCCGAAAGTTCGAACAATGGGTTGAATCAATGACCCACCAAAACATGTTACTACAAAGACTTCACCAATGCCAAACCACGAACCTTTAACGGCACTGGAGGGATGATCACCCTGAAATGATGGATCGAGAATGTGGAATCGGTATTCGAGATATGCGATTGTCCTGAGGAGATGAAGGTGAAGTTTACTGCATGCACTTTCGTTCACCAAGCGCTCACTTGGTGGAATAGACACGTGGAAGCCATGACACTCCCCGTAGCCAATTACATGCCATGGATAGAGATGAAAGAAATGTTGATGGCCGAGTATTGCCCTTGAGGTGAAATTCAGAAAATGGAACAAGAGCTGTGGAATCTCACTGTCCGAAACGCTGATATAGATGTCTACATATCAGGTTTAGAGAACTGTCTTTGTTGTGCCCTGGCATGATTACCTCAGAAGGTAAGAAGGTCGAGTGATTCATCTGGGGACTAACCTCCCGGATCCAAGTAAACGTGATAGCTGCAAATCCTGAAACTTTCGACAGTGTCAAGAGATTGACCAAGAAGCTGTATGACCACAACAACAAGAAGGGTGAGAAGCCAGTAGAGAATGAAGTTAAGAAGGAAAATGATAGCAATAAGGGGAAGAACAACAAGAGAAAGGGACATCAAGGCTCCGAATCGTCCAAGAAGCAGCAAACAGTGGCAGTTATCGCTGCAACCACTCAAGTTCCATCCACACCACATGCTCCGGCCACAGCTGCTCCAAGTGCTCCTAGACCTTATTCCGGTAATCTTCCTAAGTGCAACAAGTGTGGTATCCATCACAATGGAGAATGCAGAGAGATGCAGTCCACCAGTTGCAATCAGAAGGGGCACACGGAAAAGTACTGCAGGACTTACCCTCCTAAGAACCAACAACAAGGAAACAATAACAACAATAACCGCAACAACAACAACACCAACAATGGCGACAATAATGCAGGACCTAGCCACACCTGCTATGGATGCGGAAGGACTAGGCATTTTCATCGAAACTGCCCCAACAACAACAATCCCGAAAATGGAGGAACGGGAATGGTGCTGACCATGGGTCACGGAGAAGCGATTCAGGATCCCGCTGTTGTTACCAGTACGTTTCTCCTAAACCACACTTATGAATGCATCCTATTTGATACCGGAGTAGGGCGAAGTTTTGTGAGCAATAAGTTTAAACATTTGTTAGAACAACAACCCCAGAAGCTCAATGAAACCTTTACGGTGGAAATAGCCAATGGGAAAACCGAATCCACTGGGGAAGTCTACATCGGATGTACCCTAACTCTAAATCAACATGTCTTCCGAATAGACTTAATGCTTGTTTCCATTAGGAGTTTTGATGTGATTAATTGCATGGACTGGTTAAGCCCCCACCATGCTGAAATTATGTGTCACGAGAAGGCCGTTCGCCTTCACCTTCCCGATCACGAAACCCTAGTTATTTACGGAGACAAACCTAGCACGAACCTTCGCCTCATCTCGTGCGTCCAGGCATAGAAGCATTTGCGAAAGAACGACTTGACATTCCCGGCACATATAGTGGATAAAATCAAGGAAGAGGTTAACGTTCGAGACATTCCAGTAGCACGTGAATTCCCAGATGTATTTCCTGAAGATCTTCCTGGAGTACCCCCAGAGAGACAAGTTGAATTTCGAATTGAACTTATTCCAGGAGCAACTCCCCTCGCTAAATCGCCTTACCAACTAGCTCCTGCTGAGATGCAGGAATTGTCCAGCCAACTCAACGAACTCCTGGGCAAAGGATTCATCTGACCCAGCTACTCGTCATGGGGAGCTCCGGTTCTCTTTGTCAAAAAGAAGGACGGATATTTTAGGATGTGCATCAATTATAGGGAGCTAAACAAGCTCACGGTCAAAAATCGCTATCCACTCCCATGAATCGACGATCTATTTGACCAGCTTCAAGGAGCTAGTTACTTCTCTAAGATAGATCTACGATCCGGGTACCATCAACTCAAGGTCCGAGAAGAGGATACTCCCAAAACTGCTTTCCGAACTGGTTACGGACATTATGAATTTGTCATAATGCCCTTCGGTCGAACGATTGCCCCTGCCGCATTCATGGACCTAATGAATCGAATCTGCCAACCATTCCTCGACAAATTTGTTATCATTTTCATTGACGACATTCTAGTCTATTACCGAAGTGAAGAAGAGCATGGCCAACATCTCCGACAAATCTTGGAAACCCTGCGAACTGAGAAGCTATATGAAAAACTCTCCAAGTGTGAGTTCTGGCTCCGTAGCGTGAACTTTTTGGGTCATGTTGTTAGTCAGGAAGGAATACATGTGGATCCTTCAAAGGTCAAAGCCATCGAAGGATGGGAAGTCCCGACAACACCCACAAAAATTCGCCAATTCTTAGGCCTAGCAAGTTACTACAGGAGGTTCATTCAGAACTTCTCTAATATCGCCAAGCCACTTACCTCGCTTACACAAAAGTGCATACCCTTCAAATGGATGGACAAACAAGAAGTTGCATTCCGAACTCTGAAGGGAGCACTCTGCAGTGCCGCGGTACTATCTCTACCAGAGGGAACGGAAGATTTCGTGCTCTACTGTGACGCGTCAAATCAGGGTTTAGGTTACGTTCTCATGCAGCATGGAAAAGTGATAGCTAACGTATCCCGCCAACTAAAGACACACGAAGTGAATTATACAACCCACGATATGGAATTGGGAGCAGTGGTCTTCGCTCTAAAGATTTTGAGGCATTACCTCTATGGTACGGAGTGCACCATCTTCATGGAGCACAAGAGTCTCCAACACATCCTGAATCAAAAAGAGCTGAATATGAGGCAAAGAAGATGGGTTGAACTATTAAACGATTATGAGTGTGAAATCAAGTACCACCCAAGCAAGGCTAATGTGGTACCTGATTCCTTGAGCCGGAAAGAGTACTCTAATCATCGTGTGAAAGCTCTCTCAATAACCATCCAATCTCACCTACCCACTCAGATCAGGGCAACCTAGTTAGATGCCATGAAGGCAGAAAACCGAACAAGCGAAGCATTATGCGGAATGGAGAAGAATCTCAAGGTGAAAGAGGATGGAGTATACTATTTCATGAACCATATTTGGGTCCCTAAACTTGGAGGATTTAGGGAGATAGTCATGAAGGAAGCTCACAAGACGCGATACTCCATACATCCACGTTCGGACAAAATGTACTTGGATATTAAACAACATTATTGGTGGCCTAACATGAAGGCAGGAATTGCCACCTATATCAGCAAATGCCTTACTTAAGCCAAAGCAAAGGTGGAATAATAGAAGCCCTCGGGATTATTACAGCAAGCAATAATTCCCGAGTGGAAATGGGAAGGGATTTCTATGGACTTTGTGACCAAGCTACCCAAGACGTCAGATGGATTAGACACTATATGGGTAATAGTTGACCGACTAATGAAATCCGCTCATTTCCTACCAATAAAAGAATCCTACAAGATGGAGAGACTGACAAGAATATACATTCGAGAAATCACGAGGCTTCACGGAGTGCCAGTGTTTATTATCTTAGATAGAGATAGTAGGTTCACTTCACGTTTTTGGAAATCAATTTAGAAAGCATTGGGAACCCATCTCGACATGAGCACTGCTTATCACCCACAAACGGATGGTCAAAGTGAATGAATCATTCAAACGCTTGAAGACATGCTTTATGCATGTGTGATAGACTTTGGGAAGTCCTGCGATACCCACTTACCCTTAGTTGAATTCTCGTATAACGACAGTTACCATTCGATCATCAAAGTCGCTCCTTTCGAAGCGCTATATGGAAGTAAGTGTAGATCACCGTTGTGTTGGGCTGAGGTGGGCGACACCCAGCTAGCAAAGGAACTAGCATCAGACAAGACATTAACAGGACTGGAAATCATACGTGAAACCATAGAAAAGATAGTTCAAATCATAGCTCGACTACAAACATCGTGCGACCAACAAAAGAGCTATGATGATAGACGGCGAAAGCTATTGGACTTTCAGGTCGAGGATCGAGTACTATTAAAAGTTTCACCCTGGAAAGGGGTCATTCGTTTTGGAAAATGGGGAAAACTGAACCTACGATATATTGGACCTTTCGAGATCCTTGCCAAAATTTGTTCAGTGGCATACAGACTGCAACTACCCACGGAGCTCAGTAGTGTACACCCCGTGTTCCATGTTTCCAATATAAAGAAGTGCCTAGCCGATGAAACTCTCGTCATTCCCCTTGATGAAATTGAAATCAATGAGAATCTCCTGTTCATCGAAGAACCGGTCAAAATCATGGACAGGGAGGTGAAGCGTACTAACCAAAGTCGTATCCTGATTGTGAAAGTACGGTGGAACGCGAAGCGTGGTCCAGAATTCACGTAGGAATTCGAAGACCAAATGAAGCAAAAGTACCCTCATCTATTGTAGCATTCTCAAATCTAGGTTTCAAAAGAATTTTAGGAAGAAGTTCCCTCTAACGGGGGGATGATGTCACAACTAGAAACTTTTGGTTCCTTGTAACTACAACACTTATGTCAACTATGAATCAAAAACATGAAAGCATGCATGATGCTTACTTTATGACAACAAAATTTCAATCAAACACTTCATACAAGCACTACAAATAGTCAACAAATAATTGGAAACCCTAGAAGTCCTTGTTTAAGTCCATTTTGGACTAGCACTTCCTTATTGGGCCCAACGGACCAATAAGCTTCCAATTGTAATATCATGGGCTTAGAGCTCTTGAATGGGCTCTAATTGTAACCACTTTCATTTATTTTAATATTTTGGGCCATATTGGGCCTAGAATGAAACAAAATATTTAAATGAACCTCATTGGGCAATAACTAACCTAATTAGCCCTAATGGGCCATAAAAATAATTACTTGATTTATTTTGGGCCAATAGTTATCTAAATTAGCTATGATTTGGACTTAGGCATGTAAGGGCCCAATTCCTTCTTTTTTCTCTGCAAGTCTTGGCTCAAGCCCAAGAGAAAGGGAAGAGTTGACTTCTTGTATGCCACATCATTTTTGTATGGGGGATAACTAGGCATTACACTTCCAATAAACATACACACACACTTCTCATCTTTCCATGCAAGCTCACTCTCTCTTCTTCCCCCTCTCTCCCTCTCGGCCGAATCCAAATAAACATACACACACACTTCACCCACAATTCTCTCAAGAAAACTCTCTCCACTCCTCTCCATATTTTCGAGATTAAGGAAGCTTTCAAGGAGATTTAACCCGTAAACACATCATCTAAGGTCAGTTGATGTTAGATCCATAATCTAACTATTTCCTTTCATTCAAGAATCATCTCTTAATTCATTCAAACTCATGATCTTGCACCTTAGAAGAATCCAAGTTCGAGATCCTCCAAAAAGGTTGCTAGGATCGAATTCTTCTACATCTTTTCCTTCCAAAACCGACACCACACCCAAGGTGAGTTTCATACCCCTTCCTTTTTGGTTTTTATGAGTTTTATGGGGGAGAATACAAGAAAATGTGTAGATCTATGTGTAAATGTATGCTATGCGTGATTTGATGCATGTATGTGTGTGATATCATGTGTTTTGTGATGAATATGTTATCAAAAACTGTGTAAAAACCGAGATCTAAGGCATGAGAAAGGAAATAAACATATCTTAAGTCATTATACACTAATCAGGTAAAAAAATAGTTTATCAGGTTAGGATGAACATATCCTAACATAAAACACATTTTAGGGCTTAAAATGTCAAAAATACGAAACATAGGGTACAAACCGACAAATTTATATTTCTGGAGGGTCAAAAGGTTCCAAACAGTTTCTATAATAATTTTTCTGAACAACAACATCATTGAGGGAGTTAAAGTGTAAATTTTGAACCTAATGGGCTAGATTTGGGCTTTTCGACCCAATAAGCCTCAAAATGCAAGATTTCTAAGTTTGAGGGGTTGAAAATGCAATTTTTTGTAAAACAAGGGATTTGAAGTGTATTAAAACTAATTCAAAGGTCAAAATGCTTTTCAAATTCAAAAAGGATAAAAAATATAAAAAAGTTTCTATTTTGGGCCAAAACTGTAAAAGTTGCGAAACTGGGGGTTTTAACTGAGAAAAAATCATTCTGGAAGGGTAAACCTGTTTTCAAAATTAATTTGGGGGTAAAAATGTCCTTTCAGCAAGTTTATGATACAAAAGTGTCAAAATAATGTTTTAAGGACTAAAATGAAATTCTTTTATATAAAGGACTAAAACTGCTATTTTTATAAAAGAAAGGTTGTGAAAGGGGTAAAAATCTTACTTTTAAACAATTTAATTCACTAAGACAAAATACATGATCCACGACTACCGACGAAACGGAAAAACAAATACACTCTCAACAACAAATATCATTACAAAACGAATTGATTCGGTGTCAAATCAATAACAAAACAAAAATCAATAAACCAAAGTATTTCAATAAACACGTGATAACTATGATGAGTCAACATTCAAACTTTGGGCTTGAAAGTTTCAAATCATGCTTGTTGGGCCTTGATATCCAAATAACCTGATCTTTGGGCGTGAAGGGAACGCGCTTACATGTTAATGGGCCTCCTATGACCCAATTCCATGTAAAAGGACTTTCAATAGCTCTATTGTGCTATTGGGCCCTAATGGTCCATTAGTACTGCTAGTGAGGTCGAGAAGTCAAATGCGAGTTGGGCCAAGTGCATTTCGAATTCCCTATAGCCTTGAATAACTGATGGAAATAAAGGGGGCTTCGTACCCTCCTTTCTGCTCGGTTGACCGGATTATGAGAATTTAAGTAAACAGATTTGTGGCGTTAATCAAGAGAAGTCAGGGTGGTTTGATTATGTGAGTAGTACGGACGACGCCTTAAGGATCGTTCGTAACCTGTAGTTATAAACTAGTCATTTTCATTAATTTGTGATTGTAACAGCTCACAAACCCTAGTTAATCCAATGTCACCTGGGTAATCAAAAACATTTGTCGTATCGGTATAACAATAAACAAGTCATGTAATTTGCGTATTGGGAAAACATCGGGTTTTCCCAGAAAGTTAAACATTTTCACCTATGTGAGGTGTACAAAGTTCAACAATTATACATGTTTTCAAAATCGACAAGCATATTTACGGATCTTCACACTTTTTCTAAGCAAATACTCTTTTCAGAAAATCTCCCGTTTTCTGGGTTTTTCAAACTTCACAAAAATCATTTTTCCATAACATTACTTATGAACTCACCAGCATTTTATATGTTGACGTTTTTCCAAATTAACTTGTATTCTCAAGTAACAGGTAAGCCGAAGAATAAGTATCAGGAAATGTCATGGTGTTTTGCTTAAATTATCTATTAGACAGTCTATGTTATGTAATTGTAATGTTTAA
Organism: Lactuca saligna; assembly: GCF_052625555.1. Lineage (NCBI taxonomy): Eukaryota > Viridiplantae > Streptophyta > Magnoliopsida > Asterales > Asteraceae > Lactuca > Lactuca saligna. The sequence goes on from NC_136421.1 coordinate 170,792,981, forward strand.
AACAATGTACTAAATGTAAACAATATCAGTTGTAATATTCCAATACATGGTTTTGATTTGTGTTATGATTCATGTATATTCATTGTGAGGGTATTCAATTTGAGTCACAAGAGCCCTCGGACGTTTCCATCGTTCGGTTCGGGGGTGTGACAAATACAACAAATGGTCAAAGAAGTATGAGTTTACGGCTGTAAACTCATAGGTTTACGACATAAAATCAATGAGTCGAGGTCACAAAACCATAAACTAAAGAAAGGGGTTCTTTTGAAACCTAAACCCAATAGCTATGTCCTACAACACTTAGATGCAATCTTTGGGACATATAAAACTTTTATAAGGTGTTTATCATACCCTAGGATGTCTTAACTTTGTTATTTAGTTGTTTAAAGACTAATTGGTTGCATTTATGTGATATTATATGTTAACTAGGATCATACAGTGTGTACAAGTCTTCACTTGACACTTAGAATCCTGTACAATCCGTTCATCCCAACCACTTCCTACACGTGAGTTCATACCCCTTAATCAATGGTTTAAATGTTTTTAAATGCTTTTATGGGAGGGGATACAAGTTGAATCATGCTAGTTATTATATCAATCACATGTGATTAATAAGTAGCATACAAATGGGTTTACTACTCTTTTAGCTGTTTTACCAGATAGAATACTTCAAATGGCTTTCCAAAACATTTTTACTTGTTTAAAAATCTTTATCAAACTGTCTTACATACTGAATGTTTCTTTTCAAACTCTTTTACAATTGTGTTTCAAAACAAAGGTTTCCTTATACTCTAAATTGTTCTTATTAAATACACTGTTTTCAAATCGTTGTACAAACTGACATCAAGTCATCTTTTCCTAGTTATAAAACTTTTCAAGGGTTTTACAAAACTTCTTTTATAGTTTTATATTGTTAATTGCATGCCTATATATATGTATAGTTATATAAGTAATCTTTAAAGGACTTAGTAAGGCTAGCTCGCTTTACCTCCTTTTCTTTGTTGGGATGTGGCTTTAGGGCATCGGTTATCGATCCGAAGGTCATCTAAACATTAGTTGTATATTATGTATACATATATAGACATAAAGTTATCTTATTTAATTCAATACCCTTAGGTAGCAGGGGTATACTTTTATGTTCATACGTACCAGTTATATTACTGGTAACTACAATTACCATAATTTAGGAAGTTACTAATAGTAACACAGAATCATACCATGAGTTAGTTCATTCATGAGTCAATACATGCGAGATAGAGAGAGAACTCACATTACAGTTAGTACACACAGTACATTACTATACATGTCAGATAGAGAGAGAACACACATTATAGCTAGTACACACAGTACATTACTATACATGCTATATAGAGATAAAACACTAACTATAGCTAGTACACACAGTACATTACTATACTATACAGAGAGAACATATAGGCTAGACAGAGGGAGAACATACAATACAGCTAGCATACATTACATATACATTACTATAGTTATGTGAGCCATTAAACAGGGCATGACACTACATGCCATGACCGGTTTTGTATCCAAAATCTCCTTAATTGTGGAGCGTATGAGTTTGTGTATAGATCTATACTGGATTGACTATCCTATACCTTGCTGCTCGCTACAGTGGGACTTGCAAGTCTACATGTGCCAAATGTCATTTTTCTCCAACATCTTACATTATTGCTTACTATAGTCGGTAGCAGGATACAGGCCGATCACATGTTACTTTAAACTCCAATAGATTTAAGGTAGTTAGTACGGTTGTAGTTATTTGATATTACACTATAGTACTATTTCGTTTTCCCATTACATTCCCTTCGTGATCATTCACACGATGCACGATAACGTAGAAACTACATTTTTTGTTCATGATAGTCAGATTTAGGAAATACACACTCTTACAAGAGACATAGTTAGATACTAAATGCCTTGGTAGAAGGCTACTTTCAGTAGGAAGAATAGGGTTTTCTAGGATATTCAAAGCTTTTACATACTGATACTTACAAATACATTCTTACAAATACATACACTAAAATACTTATGATCTTACCAGCTTTAAAGCTGATACTCTCTTTCAAAATAACTTGTATCGTCAGGTCGTTAGTAGACAGGTACCGATGCAAGGTTTAGAGAAGATGGCGCTTGTTTAAGACACATATTTCATTTTGATTTATACTTTAGTGTCTATTATAATTTGACAGAGCATGCTTGTATTAAAATTGTATTATTAATGTAATGGATGTTGTTGTTGCTTGTTTACTACTATTCAATGTCGTGATACTGTACATGATGTCCTCTACCCCAGAACGTTTCCGCCGTTTATGGTTTTGGGGTGCAACACACGTGATTTCATTTTATTACCACACTTGCTAGTTGGATTACTGTATTATATCCTTCTATCACTTATTGTATCTCTCATCATTTGTAAGCATTTAGGGAGAGAATGTTGGTGCATGTAAATGCTCCACAAATAATGAGTGATTATTAGGCTGTATTTTCCCTTTATTTTGTATTGTTGGTGTAAATCCTCTCCCTCCTATATAAAGGGAGAGTTGTTCATTTATTTCCTTAATCTAGCTTATCCTTTTCTTAGAAGAGTTACACTTTTCTTAAAATGTAATTATAGAGAGAGAAAGTTGGTGGGTTCTCCCACCCAGGAAGAGTTTATCTCACACCATGTTCTTCATGCTTCATGCAATATATTTTATCTCTCTTGTTCTTAGTCTTTTTTTTCTTATGAACTCATATTATGCTCTTCGTGTTCATACTTCTAAAAACGCAACTAATCTCGAGATATCTTACTTCCGCATTCACCGTTCGTTATAAAAATGGGTTCCTACACAAGGGACATGATGGGGTTTGTCGATATGGTGCTTGATACAAATGTGGCAAGGAGGAGTATAGGGAGCACAGTAAGGATCTTCCCCAGCCGTCGTGTGCGCTACTAAGGTTCGGACAGTGAAGGCCGAGGCACCAAAGGATCGCGGGAGAGCCTTTCAGTTAACAGCGGAGGAGGTTCGCGTAACTCCCGACATCGTGGCTGGTATATATTATGTTATTATTTGTTTATGATGAGATCTTGTGTTTATAGTATAATATGCATAGGTGTTTTCCTTGTGAATTTTGTACATGCTTTGGTGTTGTTTGACTCGAGTGCGAGTCGGTCATTTGTTTCATTAGCATTCAGTAGACACATCAGTATCCAGCAAGAGGCGATGAGTCGACCTCTACGACTTTCTATAGCTAACGAGTGAGCAGTGTATTCCACGGACGTGATTCAAGGGTGTGTTCTTGAGATCTTCGGCATTGGGTTTCCAATAGATCTGGTCTCAATTGCGATGGGGGACATATGTGTTATCGTGGGCGTGGATTGGTTGAGCCAATTTGGGGCTGTGATAGACTGGGAGCAACAATTGGTGATGATTCTAGATCCTAGTGGGGGAGTGCTGACAGTCTATGGCGAGGGAACTCGAAGTGGGTCAGCATTTTGTTTGGCTGCCGGAGCGAGGCAAAGTTTTCAGCAGGGCTGCAAGGGGTTCGTAGCTTATTTGATGGATAGCCGGGAGGCCGCGGGGAGGCCATGTTCAGTTGATGATGTTCCGATAGTGTGTGAGTTCCTGGATGTATTTCCCAAGGAGTTGCTGGGTGTGCCTCTTCAGAGGCAGGTGGAGTTTCGCATTGATTTGGTTCCGGGGGTAGTGCCTATCGCTAAGGCACCTTATCGCCTTGCACTGCCAGCGATGCAGGAGTTATCCTCACACCTTCAGGAGCTGTTGGGGAAAGGGTTTATTCGATCGAGTAGCTCGCCTTGGGGAGCACCGATCCTTTTTGTCAAGAAAAAGGATGGTTCGCACTGGATGTGCATCGATTATCGGGAGCTAAACAAGTTAACGGTCAAGAACCGTTATCCGTTGCCGAGGATTGATGATTTTTTCGATCAGCTTCAGGGGGAATCTTGGTTTACCAAGATAGACTTGAGGTCTGGATATCACCAGATGAGGGTTCATGAGGAGGATATCTAGAAAATGATGTTTAGGACGCGATATGGGTAATACGAGTTTGTGGTGATGCCTTTTGGGATCACCAATGCACCAGCAACGTTCATGGATCTCATGAACAGAGTTTTTCGGCCGATGTTGGATCGATCGGTGATCATGTTTATTGATGATATTCTAGTGTATTCTAGATCCCGAGAATAGAATGAGGAGCATTTGAGGGAGATCCTCAGGGTATTGAGGTCGGAGAGGCTTTATGCCAAATTCTGCAAGTGTGATTTTTGGTTAAAAGAGGCCCAATTCTTGGGGCATCTTGTTAATCAAAATGGGATATTGGTCGACCCGGACAAGATTGAGGTGGTGATGAGTTGGGAAGTGCCGAAGTCCGACTCGGAGATCAGGAGTTTTCTGGGGTTGGCTGATTATCATCAGAGATTCATTCAGGATTTATCCAAGATTGCAGTGTCACTCACTAGGTTGACCTAGAAGGGTGTTGCTTTTTCATGGGGTCCGAAGCAGCAAGCCTCGTTTGAGACTCTTCGCTGGAAGTTGTGCAAAGCCCAAGTGTTATCCCTTCCAGAGGGAGTTGAGGATTTTGTGGTATACTACGATGCATCGATATCAGAGTTAGGTGTAGTGATTATGCAGAGGGGGCATGTGATAGCATATGCATCAAGGCAGCTGAAGCCTCATGAGGCGAGGTATCCCACTCATGATCTGGAGTTGGGAGCGGTAGTGTTCGCTCTCAAGATCTGGCGCCATTATTTGTAAGGAGTTTGGTGTACCATTTACACGGACCACAAGAGTTTGAAGTATTTGATGGATCAGCCCAACCTGAATATGCACAAAAGGAGATGGTTGGATGTGGTGAAGGATTACGATTGTGAGATCCTGTACCACCCGGGCAAGGCGAATGTGGTAGCCGATGCCCTGAGTTGTAGGGCAGAGAGTGCCCTGATTCGAGGTATGTGCAAGAGAATGACCGTGATGACTCCGGTGTTAGATACCATTCATGAGGCCCAGGCAGAGGCTCTGAGACTGGAGAACCGTAAGAAGGAGCAAGTGTTTGGACAGGTATCTGAGTTTGTGATTGATAGCTAAGGGCTTATGACCTTTCATGATCAGATTTGGATGTCGTTTATAGGCGGGGCACATAGTGTTTTGATGGAGGAGACGGATAGATCAAGATTCTCGATCCATCCCGGGGCCACTAAAATGTATTTGGATCTGAAGAGAGACTATTGGTGGCCTTGTATGAAGAGAGATGTTGCGTGGATTGTAGAGAGGTGCTTGAACTTTTGTCAAGTTAAGCCTGAGCACCAGCGCCCGCATGGCAAGTTGAAGCCACTTGAGGTTCCCCAGTGGAAGTGCGAATAGATTTCTATGGATTTCATCACCAAACTACCAAGAACCCCAAGGGTTGTCGATGCAATTTGGGTGATTGTGGATCGATTGACGAAAAGTGCTCACTTCCTTGCTATCAGTAAGAGATCTTATGTAGAGAAGTTGGCAGAAATGTATGTGAGGGAGGTGGTGCCTTGGCATGGGGTGCCGATCTCAATTGTGTCAGATCGAGATGTACATTTTACTTCCAGGTTCTGGAAGAAGTTTCATGATGAGTTGGGTACAAGATTGCATTTCAGCAATGCTTATCACCCTCAGACCGACGATCAGAGTGAGCGGACTACCCAGACACTTGAGGACATGCTTCGGGCATGTGTATTAGACTTCGGAGGAAGTTGGGACACGTATCTGCCATTAGCTGAGTTTTCCTATAACAACAGCCAGCATTCGAGCATCGATATGCCTCCCTTCGAGTTGTTGTATGGAAGGAGGTGCCGGACTCTTATTTGTTGGGGAGAGGTAGGGCAGTGTGTGATGGGTAGTATGGAGATAGAACTCCAGATGACTAAACAAATTCAGCAGGTTAGGAAGAGGTTGCTGATGGCTCAGAGTCGCCAGAAGAGCTATGCGGATAGGCGTCGCTTAAAGCTTGAGTTTCAGGTTGGTGATTTCGTTCTCCTTAAGGTATCACCTTGGAAAGGTGTGATTCGATTCAGAAAGAAATAGAACTTGGGGCCTCGATATATCTGTCCATTCAGGGTGACAACTAGGGTGGGCAGAGTAGCGTATCATTTGGAACTACCTACCGAGCTGAGTCAGATTCATGATACCTTCCAGGTGTCTCAGTTGAGGAAGTGTATTGCCGATGAGTCAGCAGTGGCTCCATTAGAGGAAATTCAGGTGGACATGAGCCTGAACTATGTTCAAACGCCGGTCGCGATCCGAGATAAGAGGATCAACGTTATGAAAAACAAGGAGGTGTCCCTGGTTCAGGTCCAGTGGCAACATCGGAAGGGGTACGAGCTGACTTAGGAGCCGGAGTTAGAGATGTGGGAGAAGTATCCAGAATTGTTTGCAGAGCGAGACTTAGAGGGTGAAGTCTAATTCTAGTGGGGGAGAATTGTAAAGCCTGATTTCCCAGGTACATTAATTAATATTATAATTTGAATTGTATTGAGGTGACTTGACGGGTTTGTGTTGAGACTCGTTGAGTTAGGTTGCGAATGGGTGACCTGGAAAATGATTAGACTCGACGAGTCAGGATAATGCACTCGTCGCGTCAGAATTGGCAAAGGAAACCCTAATTTCTAGGGTTTGGGACCTATTTAAGGACCCTTATAGCCACCATTTGCGGCTACCAGACCCTTGAGAGAAACCCTAACAGTGCTTGAGCGTTTGTAAGAGGAAAGAAGCCATTATTTGAGCTTTGTGGGTTGGTTTTGCAAGAAGAAGGTGGTTCCAGCTTAGAGGAGGCCAAGAAGGTCGCATATCTGTGGATCTCAAGCAAAGTACGTCAACCTTGAGGTAGCATATCGATCCTTTTTCTGTTTTGTTGAAGAATCCATGGATCTAGAGTTTTCTATACCCTTTATTGGGATGATTGTTGGATATACGCTCCCTTATCATGTTTAGATTTCGGATCTGGACCCATAGTGGTCCAGAGAGCTTCATCCATCTTGCTTTATGATGAGTTATGGAAGAAATGGACTTAGGATGTTGTATTTGGGGCAAATGCTTCAAGTAGAGTTATTTGGACGATGCATGAGTATCAAGATTGAACCTTTACATGTTTATTGAGCTTGGGAAGGTCAGATCTATGGATTAGAGGAACAGATCTGACCTCAGAAGGCCATTTGAGTTCGAACATGGAATAAACACGCCGAGTCCATGAGCACAGTCGACGAGTCGGACCGGGTTGTCCTGTGACTTACACAGTTCGTGACTCGCTAAGTTGGGGGAATAACTCAGTGATTCAATAGGGATTTAGGGGACTGGAGTTCACGTTTGAACTCGCCGAGTCAATTCCTAACTTGACAAGTTGGGTCAAAGGGGTGGCCATTAACCAGCGTTGACCAGAGTTTACTTGTGTTGACTTAATAGCATTAGTTAAACTAAGTCAGGGAGGTATTAATTAGAGATGTATTTATGCCATAGGAGGAAGCTAGGACGTAAGATTGAGCACGAGTGATTATCCGACATCTTCGAGGTGAGCCTTCTCACCATGCCTTACCCGATGGGGTGATTATGTGTGACTGGAAGGTCTTATGTGTATGATGAAAATGTGATGTATGTTGTATATGTAGTATGTTATGATATGAGTATGGTGATATGGACCGAAAGGTCAATCGAGTATGGACTAGAAGGTCAACAGAGTTATGGGATGGAAATCCACTATGACACCTGGATCGGAAGATCCGATAGAGTTATGTCCTGGAAAGGCGTATGTGCCGTACGTGGTATTTTGGGGAACTCACTAAGAATTATTGCTTACCGTTTGTGTGTTATGTGTTTCAGGTACCAGTGATGATCACAGGAAGGGGCCGGCAAGATCAGTACACACTTATGGTGGAAATGTTTTGAGATTTTGGGGATTTTGATTTACATTTATGTTATGTAAAAACAATTGATACACATTTTTGAGATTTGTGATTGAAGTATTTTTATTAATTTAAAAATGAAAAAATTGTTTTGAAATTTCACGGTGTTACAAGTTCCTTTATTCATAAGTCGTCTTTCTTTACATGTGCAACTTTTCGAGTACCAACGATTCATTAGAAGGTAACCATTTCTACATTTTCATTTCTTCTATTATGGTTAGAAAAATGTCGGTTTCGCGCAAAAACTTCATAGCCCTCCCAGACGATGACATCATTGACCAAGGGATCCTCTCCTACAAGGAGACGTGTTCCTTCGACGATCATGATATTGAGTCTTTAACACTCAATGTAGCCTTTTCTTCTGAGGCTGTTTTCAGGCCCTTCGATCCTCTCATTCAGCCTAACTTCATTTCTCCCACCTAGGTGTGCTTTCATGAGTACCCTTTCTCCTTGGGTTTGTGATACACCTTCCCTGGGATAGTCTCTAAATTCTTTAGGGTAACCGGTATATCGTATATACATGCCATGTTGATTGTCTGGAGGATCCTATATTGAATCAACCAGGTAAATCACTGCAAAGGCTTTGATATTGGACTTTCTAAATTGGCATGCATATACGATCTCACAACCTATGGGAATTCTCACTTCCTCCTCAAGTTCAAAACCTATAAATCTCCTCTAGTCCTGAAAACCAAGCACAATGATGGAGCTTGGAAAGAAATATATCTCTTTGTTAGACATGACTCTGTTCCTAATGGGGATCTCCTTTCGGATGCATGGGTTAAAAAGTCTTGGATTCTTTAATATTAATATACGGATGCTGGAATTCACATCTTCTTATTTTGTTTGCTTCTTTGCATCTTTCAAGTTCTGGTTTCAGGATCCAAAAGAATCTTACTTACATTGTAGATAGGGTGTTGTTCTCTGTTAAGAACCTTGGCCCAGATAGGAATTACTGCGTTTGAGGATACTGAGAGGTAGAGCAGAAGTGGTTCTCCATCTATAGGCTTTACCAGTAATGGCGCTAAACATAAATATTTTTTGAGTTCCTAAAAAGCCTTTCCATGCTATTCAGTCCATTTGAGCTTGTAGTTCTTCTTCAAGATATTGTAGAAGGGTTTACATCTTTCTGAGGATCTTGAATTGAACCTGTTGTGTTCCGCTACCCTTCTGGTTAACCTTTGGATGTCTTTTGTTGAAGATGGAGATTTCAGATTGATGATATCTTTAATCTGCTTCGGGCTTGCTTCTATACCTCTCTTGGTTACTATACACCCAAGGAACTTTCCCGACTTCATCCCAAAGTGGCATTTGAGTAGATTCAACTTCATATTGTATTCATCTAGGATATCAAATGCTTCTTTAAGATCCCTAAGATGGTCTTCGACTTTCATTGACTTTACCTCCATGTTGTCAATATAAAGCTCCATGGTGTCCCCCATTTTTAAGATCCTTAAACATCCGATTCATCAGTCTTTGATATGTTGGACCTACATTTTTAAGACCAAAAGGCATTGCAGTGTACCAATATATACATGTTGGTGTTATGAACGTCGTATCTTTTTTATCGTATGGTTCCATATGGATCTGTTGGAATCTTATTGAAGAATCCATGAAGGTCATGAGTTTATGGCCAGTCGTTGCGTTTATCATAGAGTCAATGTGTGGTTGAGGGAAAGCATCCTTAGGACAAGCCTTGTTAAGATCCATGTATTCCACTCAAACTCGCCATTTGCCGTTCTTCTTCTATACGACAACCACGTTAGCTAGCCATATTAGGAACTTCACCTCCTTTATCATTCCTATCTTTAGCATCTTTTCTACTTCTTCTTGGATGATCTGATTCCTTTTACGTGCAAACTTCCTTCTCTTTTGGTGTATTGGTCTAAAAGATAGAACAATATTAAGTTTGTGAGTGATAATACTCTTGTCTATACCTGTCATATCCTCATGTTTCCATGCAAATTTCATGCTTCTGGTTCGAATGAATTTTACAAATCTTACTCAATTTTCTCATATATTGAGGATCCTATGAGGACTTTAGCTCCAGGATCCTCGATGCACAGGGGCACTTCCTTCACATATTACTCCTTTGTTTCTAGAACTTCTAGTGCCCCTGCCTTAATTTCTATGCTTGTTGGGGTTTGGTCGTAAGGTTTATAGAGGTTTTATAGCATTCCTTTGATTCTTGTTGATCTCCCTTGATCTTCATTGTTCCCTATGGAGTAGGCATTTTTACACACTATGATACGTTGATGGAACCTATTTCATCTCGTGGATCCACGGTCTACCTAGTATCACATTATAAAAAGATAAGGTGTCAATAACATAAAAATTTTGTATAGAGTTTACCCCATCTATGTATATTGGTAGGTTTATCTCCCTACTTGTGTGTTTGGTTTCCACGATAAATCCTATGAGGATCGAGGATCTTTTGACTATCTCTGATTCTGGGATGTTCATCCTTCTTAGTGCGTCTAGGAGTACAATGCTGACTGAGAATCCTCCGTCAACAAGGATCCTTCTAACGAAGTGGTTGGCTGTGTATAGTGTTATCACGAGTTCGTCATGGTGAGAATCTTGGATCCCTTCCCTGTCCGTCTCATCAAATGTGATTTCTTTATCATTTCTAACCATGGTATTCTTTCGTGGTTTATCCACCTATTTATTTTTAGAGGCCTTAGCATGTCTTTTAGTCTGAGAGTAAGAAGTACCACAAATGTTAGCTCCCCTGAGATATCGTTAATTATCTTGCCGTTTGGGGGTAGAGATCCTGGTTTCTCTAGGATCTTGTGACCATCCTAGTTGTGCTCCTTGGAATTTTCTCTTTTTCTCCCGAGGATCTCTTTGAGGTCTCCTTTGCTAATGAGTTAGCTGATCTCCTTTTTTAGGGCTATACAATCCTCTATCATGTGACCAAAGTCTTCATAGTAAGCACACCATTTGGATTTGTCTTTCCAACTGGTGGACTTGTTATCCTTCTTTGGCCAGCTTGCTTTGTCTCTGAGATCCTACATAGCATGGATTATACCTGAAACATCCATTGAAAAACAATAGTGAATGATCTTAGGAAGTTCCTCTTCTTCTCCCTCATCTTCAAGGGCATTAACCTTGTGATCATCTGGTTTGGAATAGGGATTCGATTTGTAGAATCTTGGGGCCGAGAATTCAGCCTTCCTGTTGGGATTCTCGTATTGACTTGAAGGTTTGCTCTTCTTCTAGATTTCTTTATCGTCTTCAATCCTTATGAATCTCAATGCACATCACCTAACGTCATCTAATCTCTTGAATGGGGTCATAACAAGATCTTCATCGAAGGGTGAATTTTTCCTTAGACCCATCTTGAAGGCCTCTATAGCAGTTGCCATTTGTATGTTGGGGATGCTTAGCTTCCCTCCCAATCCTGTTAACAAAATCTGTAAGTCATTCCTTAGGATCCTGAACCACCTGATAAAGATCACTAATGATTTGTTTGAAGGTTCTACTACAAGAAAATTGGTTATTTAAAATATTAACTAAATGTGCTAATGAAGTAATAGAATATAGAGGAAGCTTTAGTAGCCATTTGAGAGTTGATCTCATAAGGGTTGAACCGAAGCCTTTGCATAGGCAAACTTCCTTCAAGTGCACTGGGATGAGAATGATCTCCATCTTTTCTCGGTATTGTGCTACGTGTTCTTCAGGATCCGTAGTTCCACCGTAAGGCTTCATGCTAGGAGCTTGGAAGCGCTTAGAAACTTTGATATCGACTATTACAGGACAAAATCTCTTGATCTTGTGACTTGTTTGAGATGCCTCTGGTTTGCGTTGGACCACCCCGGGAACGCTTGAGATCATTTGTCTCAACTATTGAAGTTCTTTAGCGATGCTTGGATTTATTCTTGTATCAACATTAGTAGAGTTAGTATTTATAGTATTAATGTTTAAGAAATTACTATAATCAAGGTTTCTAGGAGTATTGAAAGGCTCATTGAGATCATTGATCATAGATGCTCGATTTTCCATGGTTGTCCCCTAGGGTGACACCATAGTGGCAAGAATTGTGTTCTTCTGGTGATTTCCTGAGGATAATGCATTATTGAAGTTCTGGATCCTTGGTTGTACAACTGTTGGCTCTGTTTCCTCGGATTTCTGAAATTCTTCCTTTATCCTCTCCACTTCTCTGAGTAGTGCTCTATTCTACTCTTGTTTCCAGGTCACCTGTTGCACCATTTTCATCATCATAACAAAGAGTTATGCAGTAGTGACCGCAGCAGTCAGATCCTGGAGTCCTTAAGATCCCAAACTTCATTGCTTAGTTACCAGAGGGGTGTTTTTATTTGAGGTGTCAGGCATTTTCCTCTGACCAGGGGGTCCACTCGAAGGAGGTGGTAAGTTTTTTGTTGGATTGAAAGGAGCGGAAGATGAAGAAAGGATTAGTTGTGTAGATATGATCTTTTTAGGATTTTGAACACCACGGCCCCACAGTAGGAGCCAAATTGTTTTGGTCAAAAATTATACAAGTACCAGTCAACGAAATTGAATGAGAGGTTGTGATGTTCGAATTGTGCAATAGTAAATGGTAAAGAGAATGAGCCAATGATCTACAAGGAACACCCTTGATCCTTGCTAGGATCTCTGACACAAAACCTTGGGAGGTGATAATGATCACCTGCCTTGATGATGTTACTAATGAAAAATGGTTATTACAGAGAATATTTTAGTAAGAGGTATACTTGCATCAATTTAAAGTCTAAACTAGCTAACAAGATGTCCGATATTTTTGGGATCCTCCATGACCAGCTTCATGAACATTATTTTACTTGGTATTCCTGGTCTTTCACATAGTTGAGATGAAACTCCATTGAGAATAAGTATTCTCTTAACTATTTATGCACATGAGTTAATTAAGAAGAAAATATAACCGTTATAAATATTAGTAAATTATGATAACGGTAATAGTCGGGATCCTGAGACAGTTGAGGATCCTAAATATTTGATAACGGTTGAGGATCCTAAAAGCTTTGAGGATCCTGTCCCTAAAAATTACCCTTTTGCCTAATTTTCTTTTCTCTCAAAGTCTTCGGTTTTTCTTCCAAAGTTCTCTTTTGCTAATGGATTTTTAAATATCTTATTCCATTGGACGAGTTTGATAAAGATTGTTGATGTTGACTTTTGGAAACACTCCTTCTTATTCCCCGTGTTATGAAGTAGCCTGCCACTTGTTACATTCAAAATATCATTCAACTTTAAGAGAATAGGCGTCAGTTTTGCATCTGTGAGTTGCGAAATGTAATCTACGTAAGGAGCGTCTTTCATTTCAAGAATTTTGACTAACCACTGGTTGATCTGAATATTTAGCCATTCATCAACAAGAGTTGTTTCCTTGTTTTTCCAAGATCAAGAACAAAATTCTTCAACTGTTCTTTAAGAACCATGATTTTCGTTGTTGAGTCGGCCATAACATCTATTATTTTGTTGTCATGAGCAAGACTTGTTTGTAAAGTGAGAATGAAGTTTGTAATAGAGGTGTGATGATCAACGTTATCTTTTTGTATCCCAAAGCAAAGATCAGCCAAAGTTGCTTTTTAATTCTGCAACAAAGCACAAAAACTAAGAATCAACTTGTTCATTTTAGAAAACTTTTTGTCAAATGATGTCTGAAATGAAGTCATGATAGTCTCTTGCATTGATGCAATACTATTGATTTCGAAGAGAATATTGGAGGGTTGAAAACTAGCTTCCTTAATTAGTTGAGAAGAATCTTCAACAAGCTTCTTGTGTTGTGAAACATTATCAACATCATCTTGAACAAGCTTCTGAATATTTTTTTTGATGTGAAGAAATTAGTTCTTCACATTTCGTAGACATGAAATTGGAAGACTGAGAAAGAATTTCATCTACCTTTTTTTTCAGTTTGCAAAAGTCACCTTTGTCATTGGAGCATCATCATCATCACTTTCCATATGAAACATAGAATCAATTGCAACAAAATCATCAATGGACTCTGAATCTTCTTTCATAAGGATTTCATCAACAACATTATTAGTAAAAGATGGAGTTGACATAAATTTTGGAACAAACACATTGGATTAAGACAAATTCACACTAATATTGACATTTGGTCCCAGATCAAATGTGTCAACAGTGATGTTTGAGGTTCTATTCTCCTCCCGATATGATTCAAAAGTAGAAGCCTCTTATGGAGGTTTTGTATTAGTTGTGGTTTGTGATTAAGAAGTAGCAGTTGCCTCACAAGAGATAGGAATCTCAAATGGTTTCCTTGAAAAATGATAAACATGATAAAAAATTGTACTCGTTGGAATTGGAGTACATTGAGAAGTAGTAGAAATAATTGGTGGTGTAGGAGGTGTTTATGAAAAATTATTTTAAACACACACAAAACTATGACACCTACGTTGACCACTCATAAGTCACCATGTCACTTCTGTCATTATTTTACTTGGTATTCCGGGTCTTTCGCATAGTTGAGATGAAACTCTGTTGAGAACAAGTATTCTCTTAACTATTTATTCACATGAGTTAATTAATAAGAAAATATAACCGTTATAAATATTAGTAAATTATGATAATGGTAATAGTCGGGATCCTGAGACAGTTGCGGATCCTGAATATTTGATAAGGGTTGAGGATCCTAAAAGCTTCGAGGATCCTGGCCCTAACAATTACCCTTTTGGCTAATTTTCTTTTCTCTCAAAGTCTTCAGTTTTTCTTCCAAAGTTCTTTTTTGCTAATGGATTTTTTAATGTTCTATTCCATTGGACCAGTTTGATAAAGATTGTTGATGTTGACTTTTGGAAACACTCCTGCTTATCCCCCTTGTTATGAAGTAGCCTGCTACTGGTTACATTCGAAATATCATTCAACTTTAAGAGAATAGGCATCAATTTTGCATCTTTGAGTTGCAAAATGTAATCTGCGTAAGGAGTGTCTTTCCTTTCATCAATTTTGACTAACCACTGGTTGATCTGAATATTTAGCATTTCATCAACAAGAGTTGTTTGTTTGTTTTCCCAAGATCAAGAACAGCATTCTTCAACTGTTCTTTAAGAACCTTGATTTTCGTTGTTGAGTCGGCCATAACATCTATTATTTTGTTGTCATGAGCAAGACTTGTTTGTCAAGAGAAAATGAAGTTTGTAGTAGAGGTGTGATGATCAGTGTTATCTTTTTTATCCCAAAGCAAAGATCAGCAAAAGTTGCTTTTTGATTCTGCAACAAAGCACGAAAACTAAGAATCAACTTGTTAATTTTAGAAAACTTTTTGTCAAATGATGTCTGAAATGAAGTCATGATAGTCTCTTGCTTTGATGTGATACTATTTGTTTCAAAGAGAATATTAGAGGGTTGAAAACTAGCTTCCTTAGTTAGTTGAGAAGAATCTTCAACAAGCTTCTTGTGTTGTGAAACATTATCAACATCATCTTAAATAAGCTCCTGAATTGTTTCTTGATGTTAAGAAATCAGTTCTTCACATTTCGTAGACATGAAATTGGAAGACTGAGAAATAATTTCATCTACCTTTTTGTTCAGTTTGCGAAAGTCACCTTTGTCATTGGAGCATCATCATCATCACTTTCCACATGAAATATAAAATCAATTGCAACAAAATCATCAATGGACTCTGAATCCTCTTTCTTAAGGATTTCATCATCAACATTATTTGTAAAAGATGGAGTTGACATAAATTTTGGAACAAACACATTGGATTAAGACAAATTCACACCAATATTGACATTTGGTCTGAGGAGATTAAAAATCACTTTGTTCGTTTAGATCTTAGTCAGGTTAATCAGAATCATGCAAACAAAATAATAAACAAAAGAATGAATCAACAGTCAGCTGAATGATTCAGTAGATTCACGCCTCAGCAGAGCTCGATGAAGAACTTTCGCTGTAGAGGCTTTTAGGGTTACAGTCGATAGAAACAATAATTGCTATGAATGATCAACTAAACAGCTATGTACCAAGATGCATGCAAGCATCTATAAATACTTAAACCCTAATAATTAAATCACGGATAGACAAGCCCAATCCGGATACAAAACTGGGCCAAGGAACGAGCCCAAGATGCAACACATAATAGAGCCAACAACCTTCTTTCAGACCCTACTTTGGCTTACTTGAACCTACGGCACTAACCTTCTTTGTGGCTTTGAACAAGCAAGGTATAATGGCAAGAAGAGTTTGTCGGAAATGAATATACCAGTGGACCATGTCATTGAAGTATTTCTTATCACTTTCAGAATTTTGCTTGCCCGATTGATGATCCCCAGAACATGCTCCAGACAAGAGGTGGTGTAAATATGTTTGTCAGCCAAAGCGAATAGACATTTCTGGCCTTCTGCTCTGGTGCACATAACTGAGTTTAGCTTAGGATCAATCCTCCCCATCTGCATTTTATTCGAATCACTTGTAGAACCGACTGGGGGGATAGTGGGCTTCTTTCTAAGTACACTAGCAATTTCCTGATCCAACTTGGCAACCTCCAAGATGTAACACACCAACATCCTCTTGAAGTGATCTATGATTGGCCCATATTCCATTTTATTGTTGAGGAGGATGTTATGAGGGATAATCCAGTCAAGAGGATTTAGGTTGGGAAGATCAGCGAGAGAAATGGCATGTTCGGCTTTATCTGACCACCTTATGACTTTGAATCTGACATTTGTGAAGTTACCCTCCCGAAAGGGTTTGAGGACCCGAACGTTGACAATCTTCTGTGCACTCCACGTCTGATACTGAGGCTGAGCAGTCCTCAGATAGAAATCAATAAGTTCCCTATCAACCTTTGGGTGAGGATGAGGGACTTCAGCTATGTGGGAAAATGCATGAAAGATAAATGCCTTTCGGGTCAAGGGCATGTCAAATTGAGAATCAACAGAATTAACCCTGTCCAAGGAGATCACAGGTTCAAGCCAAAGAGTGTTGGGGGACTCGATAGCTTCTTTGACAAGCTTTTCAAGTGTCCATGGAGGGAATAGGGTTTCGACTTTCAAGGAGATCATGAGCCTCCTTCATCCTCCTTTCATTTGCTTCGGCCTCCCTAGGAATCCGAGCATTCATATCCAGTTCCTTCTCCCTGGCCCGTTTCTTCAGAATATCATCAATGGTTTCTTTGTCTTCACTTCCATCACTATCATCAAGAACCTTTTTGCCTTTGTCTTGAGCACCCGAACCTGATGCAGGACCTGTTGGTGGTGGTTCGGTTACTTTAGGTGGAACTGATGAAGAAATTGGAAGCGGTTGAGAATGAGCTGTGGAAACAGGGGGAGGTTGAGGTTGAGCTCTTCCCTTTGAAGCCCCTTCTCCCCCTTGTTTTGGATGGACCACTTGCTCAGGAAGCCCCTTAATTCGGCTAAGCATGGAAATAGCAGGAGCAAGTTTCTCAGCAAGAGTTCGCCTCACCGACTAGTTGAGGATCGGGTCATGAGCTTCAATTATGTTCGAGAGGGCGCCGTGAACATCCGAAACACAACTCTTGACCACTGTACGCTCTGAACAAAGAGAATCAACCTCCTTCTGAGTTTGGGAAATTTGATGACTCATGATTTGGAGCTCAGTTGTTTTGCGGGCAAGCGCATCCTTTGAAGAATAATCCGTTGCAAGGTCTTGTTGAAGCTTAATCAGACGATCCTCAATGGATGTCTAGAAGTATTTGTCATCTTCGTTGAGGGTTTGACGAAGACTAGTGAAATGTTGTTTTTCTATTTCTAAGGAAGTAGCCAGCTTCTCAACAACCGAATTAACCTTTGTTGCATTAGATTATGGTGCCCCCTGCAAAGACTCCAAAAAGAGGTTAGCATCTCGAAATAGTTTTTCGACTTTTTTGGTCGCAGCAGCACAAGCCTTTCTTGATTTGTCGATAGCAGTAGTAGCAGAGTTGATTGAGTCTTCGTGTGCCTTGGTGAAAGTATCGACCATCCCCTTAATGGCAGCTTCCGATATATGGGACCGAGAAGAGGAGGAAGAAGAGACAAGATTATCAATCTTCTCGTGAAGTTCCTTGATGTGCTTTTTGGTGACAGGAGCATCATCATCATTATCGCTTTGAACCTGGTAGGGACTGTAGTAAATGGAATCGAAAGTCATATATTCCCCTCCTAGAAATGTCTCGGTTTCAGCTGAGCGAGTGGGAGATAAAGGCGATGTTGAAGGTTCGGTTGTGGGTGTAGGTTTGGTTGCTGAAGTACGATCCCCCATATCAGATTGATTGGTTCGAACTCCAGTGGTTGTTGTTTTGGTGGCTTCAGAGAAAATGGGAGGTGGTATAGGAATAGAAGTGGGTGGAATATAAGTAGAGGAAGTTATGGGGGGAATAGAAATAGAAGAGGTTATGATGGGAATGGAAACAGAAATATTGATAGCTGGAGAAGAGATAGGTTCGGTGGTGACTGGTACCTCATGTAAAGGCGATCGGGGAGGAGAGTCGAATTGAACCGACTCCTTTGAGTCTGAACCTTCATCCTCTGATTCGCTCGAGGAAGAAGCAAGAACAAGTTTTCGTTTAGGCTATGTTTTCTTCTTCTTCGGTGGAGGTGATTCGGCTGCTTTTGTTGACTTTCTCTTCTTAGCAGTAGGGCCTTTCGCCCCTGTGGCCACTTTCTTTATTTTCCCTTTTTCTGGTTTTTTGCCCCTGGTAGTAGGTTTGTCTGCACCATTGATGGACTGAATCATCTCGGCAGTCAGCTCTCTCGAACCCGAAGGAGGAAACTCCTTGTAGGTTTTGAAGATTTGGCTCTCCTTCGATACACCAGCATACATGGACTATGGAATTGATCCAACAAAAATGAACTTGGATGGATCAGTGACAATAATCTTAGTGGTGTGAAACACACCAATCGAGGAGAGTGGAGGAGTGGCCACAATGGGGACATGATACTTGTCCATTGCCCACTTGGAGACGAGCATCCAAAACCTGGCATAGGAGATTTCAGTGTGTCGAGAAGTAGAGCCGAGGCCCCGTCAGAACCTGCACTCCTCTCAAATAAACCTTTGAATAAGATCATGAAAAAGCCGTTCCATTGAGGCGGAAGGCATGACTTCTTGAATTTCGTGACGGTTGTAAGGATTTCGGTGTAACCCATGTTGTAAAACATAGAGAATAGTTGACCCATGGAGATCAAATCAGGGTTAACCCTCGATTCGTTAGGTTCAAACCCTAGAAGCCAGCAAAATCGCTGCTTTGAGATGGAGGTTTTGTTGTCAAGGATGTTGAAGTAGATGCGATCAACAGATTTTTCATAGTGAGCGGTGAAGAAAATCTTGGAGAGACATTCCATAGGAACAATTTCAACCTTGGAGAGTGCAAGAATCAGTAGAGAGTATCTGAGACACTCCACTATGGGATACATTAAGGCATCATAGGAGATTAGGTTGATGTCGATGACTAAGCTTTGCTGAGGTCTGATTGGGAGAATGGTAGATTGAGAAGATGTTTTATGAACAGAGGAGGAATCCACAATTGTTGAATGCTTCGAAGAAGAAGATGAATAGTGGGAGAAAAATCGCCTACGTTTGCTCTCAGAATTTTGGGTTGCAGTAAAGAGGGAAAACAACCGCGGTTTAACCCTTTATACAGGTTATGGAGGTGAGAGAGAAATTCGCTCCCAAATCCTCTTAGAACGCGGAACAATGCTTGAATTGATTTAAATGTGATAGTTAGCAACCCCGATGATTACGCATGAGAGAGAAAATTGTTTCCGTTTAGCACGCCTTCCCATAAAATCCCTTTTTAAATCTTGAAACAGTTAATCTTCCAGTTGAGTCATCATCTTTTCTTTTAAATGAGCTGTCATCAGTAAATAAAAGCAAAGACTTATAAAAACCAAAGCATTCCCTTGTTGAGTACATCATTAAGAACCGAAGCTACATAAAGGAAAGTAGCTTGTAGAGAACCGAACCAGACTTTTGGAAAATCAAATATTTTCGTGTATAGATTGTCAAAGATAAAGAAATAAAGCTACATCTACGTGGGAATTTGTGATATCAATATAGACGTGAAACAGTGGATCCCGGGCACGAATCTCTTCCTTCAAAGTCAAGACAGACTGTAAAGTGTCTGTGTGGTTTCACGTTGAATTACGATCAAGCACTTGTTAAGAAGTGTTGAAAGGCATCTTTTGATGAGGCTTAGATGGGTGGATTTCGCTTCAGTTCAGAATTCCAAATCTTGACATAAAACCGACACCGAACGAAGTACCTGTGAGACCGATGTGGTCTGTTGAACAAGTTGGTTTCGACTATATTCAGTGACTAGTTGGAAATGTTTGGTATGAAATCTCAAAAAAAAAAAATTTAAAACTGGATTCTAAGGGAAGAAATGTTATGGTATCTAACAATTTCATAAGAATCACACAAAAAGAAAATTAGAGATTTCATGGTACAACCACTTGGGTGGTTTCGTTAATTCATGGGTGAAAGCTAGAGCAAATTTAATTGTTCAACGTCAATGCATAGTTGGTATTGAATTTTTGGTTTCACTTAGCATGTACGGACATGAAGCTAAGATCATAAACACAAAGATTGTGTAACCATAAACCTCAGTGGTTATATCTGAGAGTCTCAAGGGTTACATGTATGAACCGAAATATGATGGAGAAAAATGTTTGAGGTGTTGTAAAGTAACCAAAGTACCTCTGCTATAAAAAGAGTGACCAAGCAAATAACTCTTAACTCATATGAGAAAAGAGTAAGGTAGCTCATGATTAGAATAAATTTAGCAGCCTAATTAGGAAGACAAGGTTTGTATATACCCAGTCAGTAAGGCTTTATTCAAAATCAGGTGAGGCTTTCGACAACATGTAGCAGCATGCTTCTAGGGACACTTAGCTAGTATAAAGTGTAAGAATGATACCTGCCCCATCGATATTCCTGAAACCGCTTAACATAAACAAAAGTAAAGACAAGAGAGAGAAAATACTTTTGGAGTTTTGATATGTTAGTAAAAAGAGGGACAAAACAGACCAAACAAAAAATAAATCAGATAATTTCGGATCCTTAAAATTAAATTGGATTTTTCGAAAACAATTGTACAAAAGTATACAACGAAATACATCACCTTTTTTGAGATAAGCGAAAACAAGTTTATTGGGACCGAACCCGAAATAGACCGAGAGTTCGGTTCATTTCGGTTCCTGTGTGAACCACGCCCGAAATAGACTGAGCGTTCGGTTCATTTCGCTTTCAATTTTTAGTTTCGAGAAGGTGTTTTTGGTATTGACTCCGATTCCATCATACCTAGGCCTTGTAGGATTTTATTGAAACTTGCTTCAAGAAGGGCTTTGGTGAAGATGTCGGCCAATTGATCAGTGGTTCGAACAAAGTAAATTTCGACGTTTCCATCTTCCACATGATCCTTAATAAAGTGATACTTAGTGCTATATGTTTGGTCTTGGAATGTTGCACTGGGTTATGATAGATTCTAATTGCACTTTCTGAGTCACAATAAAGTGGGATCTTTTTCATATTGAGTCCATAATCCCGGAGTTAGCTTTGGATCCAAATCACTTGTGATGTGCATGAGGCGGCTGCAATGTACTCTGCTTTGGTTGTAGATAGAGAAACACATGTTTGTTTCTTCGATTGCCAGCTAACCAACTTCCCGTCTAGGAATTGGCAGCCTCCTGTGGTGCTTTTTCGGTCTAGACCGCATCCTCCTAAGTCTGCATCTTAGTAGGCTTGAACAAAGAAGCCTGAGTTTGAGGGATACCAGAGATCGAGAGAGGTGGTTCGCTTCAAATACTGGAATATATTCTTCACTGCCAGCATGTGTGGTTCACGAGGATTTGCTTGAAACCTGGCACAATAGCATACTGAAAACATTATATCGGGCCTGCTAGCTATGAGGTACATCAGGGAACCAATCATTTGGCGATATAGCATTATGTCGACTGCCGGTTTTTCCAAAGAAGGTGTGAGCTTGGTGCCGAACGCCATAGGGACTTTGACCCCATCATGCCGAATTTAGAAAGGAGAGTCTTTGTGTATGCTTCCTGGTTGATAAAGATTCCTTCAGGTCCCTGTCTAATATTTAAACCAAGGAAAAAGTTAATCGGACCCATTGAGCTCATTTCAAATTTAGTCTCCATCAGCTTCCTGAATTCAACTGTTAGGCTAGGATTCGTGGAGCCGAAGATGATATCATCGACATAGATTTGAACAATCATAAGGTGGTCACCTTCCTTTTTACGAAAGAAGGTTGAGTCAACCGAACCTTGTTTGAATTTACACATCTTTAAAAACTTAGTTAATGCTTCATACCACGCCCTAAGAGCTTGTTTCAGACGATAAACTGCCTTATCCAAGATGTAGCAGTGATTTCGATGTTTTTCATTTACAAAACCAGGAGGTTGCTCCACGTACACGGTTTCTTCAAGTTCACCATTCAGAAAGGCACACTTCACATCCATCTAGTAGACCTCAAAGTTCTTGTGTACAGCATATGTAAGAAATATTTGAACGGATTCCAGCCTTGCAACTGGAGCGAATATCTCTTCGTAATCGATTCCTTCTTCCTGGCAATATCCTTTCACCACTAACCGAGCCTTATTCCAGATCACATTTCCCTCCTTGTCCAGTTTGTTTCTGAATACCCATTTGAGACCGACAACAGAGGCATCTTTTGGTGTTGGAATAAGTCTCCAGACCTTATTTCTTTCGAACTCATTGAGTTCGTCTTGCATTGCTTGAATCCAATCAGAATGAGCAAGAGCATTATTGACGGTCTCCGGCTCTATTTTGGATACGAATGAATTAAACATGTAGAATTCTACTTTGGAGAATAGAGCAATTTGCTTCGCCTTCAGTTGTGATCGAGTTAGAACCTTTTCTGATGCATCACCCACTATTTGAGATGCAGGATGATCTCTGGTCCATTTGGTGAGAGGAGGATAATTTGGATCATAAGAGGGATCCAATTCAGCATTTACCTCTTCTTCCAGCTCTGATTGAAAATCATCATCATAAAGCATATTACAATTCTCCCCTCAACAGATGATGAAACATGTGGATGTGGACTTTCAGGCTAATGTGGACTTTCGGTTGTTACAGGACTTTCGGGTCGTTCCAGACTTTCGGTTGCCACAGGACTTTCGGGTTGTTCTGGACCTTCGGTTCGTTCCGGACTTTCGGTTGCTACAGGACTTTCGGGTGCAACCAGGCTTTCGGTTCTGGCTGGGCTTTTGGTTTCGTCAAAGATTGGATTCTCCCCTTGGATTTGTGATTCCTGTCAATCTGAAGCGACTTGATTCTCCCCCTCGACTGAGGTATTTCTCTGAGGAGGTTCGTTTGTAACCGGTTCTTCTTCTGCCATTTGTTTGCTGGTGTCTTCGATAATCTTCTTAAGGTGATCTACTTTGCTGTCTGCTGCCATAGCTTCGGAATGAATAGCCTTCTCACGTTCATCAAATAAATCCATGAACTGGTCAAAAAGATTGGTGATTGAGGCTGTGACCTAATTGGTTTGAGAGAAAATCTCTCCAATTGTCCCTTCGGTAGACTTCAACTTCTTGACGTAATTGTCATCGAACGTTACATAATAGTTTTCTTCAATACGTTTAGAAAGTTTATTTAGAACCCTGTATGCTTTTGAAGTAAGAGAGTATCCCAGAAAGATGCCTTCATCGGCTTTGACATCGAATTTGTTGCGATGCTCTTTGGAGTTGAAGATGAAGCACCTCAAACTGAACACATGGAAGAACTTGACATTCGACTTCCTGTTGTTAAGAATCTCATAGGGGGCGAGAGCAAAACGCTTATTGAGATAAGATCTGTTTTGAGTGTAGCAAGTTGCAGCAATGGCGTCTGCCCAGAAATATAGAGGAAGGGAGGCAAAAATCAGCATGGTTCGGGCTGCCTCACATAGGGATCAATTTCGCCTTTCGACAATTCCGTTCTGTTGAGGTGTATAGGGGGCTAAGAAATTGTGACTGGTGCCTTTTTATGCAATGAAATCTTCGAATTCTTTCTTCTTGAATTCTAGTCCATTGTCGTTCCTGATGTTTCGAACAACTTTTCTCAGTTGCACTTCCACTTGCTTGATAAAGATCTTCAGCTTGGGAGTCACCTCAGATTTGATCTTTAGAAAGAACACCCAAGTAAACCTTGAGAAGTCATCAACAATAACAAGTATGTACTTGTTACCACCAATGATCTCAATTGATGAAGGACCACATCAGTCGATGTGAAGCAACTCAAGTGGTTCAACAACTTTTGTGTTTATGGTTGTTGGGTGACTTTGGTGACTTTGTTCTCAATCGAACTTAAGCAGTGGAAGACCCCGAACATGACCACCGATGACGAGCTTATTGATGTCTTTCAAGTTGAGGTGCGAGAGCCTTCGGTGCCATAACCAGCTTTCGTCTGCATGAGCTATAGACAATAGACATATTGTTGGATTCCCTTTGATTGGGTTAAGATTCAGAGGGAACATTTCACCTTTTCGTTCTGACTTGAGAATAACCTTGTTGGACCTCTTCTCTATTATTTCTGAACCTTCATCATCGAACGAAACTTTAAGACCTATACCTCCCACCGGTTGAGACACACTGATGAGGTTATGCTGCAATCCCTCTACATAAGCCACCTTCCTAATTGTAAAGTCTCCATTGGTTATCATCCCATAACCCTTTATTGTTCCATAGGAGTTGTTACCAAACTTGACGTTACCACATTTTGAATGGACCGAAATTCCCTTAGCTCTTCCATTCTTCCTGTCATGTGACGTGAGCAGCTACTGTCAATGTACCATTCTTTGTCGAACTGCTCGTCACTTATAACCTGCAAAAATTAAGCAGATTTAGGAACCCAAAGTTTCTTGGGTCCTGGTGAGCCTTTTACAGAAACAGGAATAGTAAGAGAAGCATCAACAAGATAAGTTCATTTTGTTAATGTTGTTTTATCTTTCCTCTTAATAGTAAACACTTTGATTTTATTGGAGTTAGTTTCAAGTGTTTTGGATTTTGGAGTTTGGACTTTAGCTTGCTTTCGGTCTTCATGCTAAGGAAATCTTACATTTCCTATCAAATCCTTCATCGATTGTGAGCTTGGTGTAGGATGAGAATTAGGCTTAGAAGAAGAATAAGAATGAAAAGAATTAGAGGAATAGAAATTAGAATGAGAATCTTTCCTGACTTGAGGTTTGAAATTATCCTTTCGGTTTTTATCATTTGATGGAACGAAGCCGGACCTTCGGTTGTTATTTGTTGATGGGCCGAAACTGCCTTTTCGATTGTTGTGAGTTGCTGGACCGAAACTGGGTCTTCTGCTATAAAAGCTTGATGGACTGAACTCTGGTCTTTGTCTGTTGTTGTTTGGTGGATTCAAAACCGAGCTTTCGGTTGCTATTACTTTCAGGACCCAACCTATCCATTTGGTCTTTTTCTTTTTGTGGCTCGAAAGTCTTCTTTTGGTCCTTTTGATCCAACCGACCGAAACTTCTTTTATCCTTATTCTCTTCTCCTTTTGGCTTGGAGTTTCTATTAAAGTGAGTGCAGTGAGGAACTGAGAATTTTGGGAGTGCCAAAATTGCTTTCGCTCTGAGAGATTTTTCTTGTATCTTAGACTCCACTGGTGCTTTTGATTGTTCACCTATTTCGGTTGTTTGTAAATATTTGCCTTCTGTTTCGGCTTCTGAACAACAGGTTCACTTTTCATGGAAGAGGTTTCGCTTGTTGAGGAGACGTATTCTACTGGAACCTCTTTTGTGCCACTGGTACTGGGTACGTCAAAGTTGGTAGGTTTATTAAGTGGTTCTGCCACATATCTACCTTTGGACTTCCATGATGTTCGCTCTGACAAACCAATTGTTTCATCTGCATTGTCTATCAATGCAGACCAGAAAAACTCATCACAACCATCTGCATTATCTTCATTCACCAATGTAGTGAGTTCGGCTGTCTGATGTTCGGTTACTCCTGTGACCTTATAAACCTGATTGGGAGTGGTTCTTACCTTTTGGTATACAACGACTTTTTCTTTAAGTATTAGGGACTTATTTTCGGACAAACAAGGGAATTCCACAGAATTTTCAGAAATCAAGTTTTTGTGGTTTTCAGGTTCGCTCCTAATAAACTCCGAACAGTCAACCTCATCCTCTACAGAGATTTCACTCATGTCACCGTCCTCATTAAGTTCAGATGCATTTTCAACATCAATTTTATTTTTTGAACTTAATTTGGTACTCAATGAGTCAATTTTTTGTATAGTTTCGGGTCTGAGTTTCAACCTATCATTTTCGTCCAAAAGGACATTAAGCATATCCTTATGGTCTTTGGACTTAATAAACGATTCAATTTTGTCCAGACCAAACATATAAGCGGGACTTACATCATCTGAAGATACAACACTTTCACAGTTGTATGCTTCGGCATCAATTTCATCCTCCTTTAGGTCAAAGAAGGGTAAAATCATGCGATGTATTTTCTGGCCTATTTCACAGTCTAAATGCAGTTGTGTAATATTAGTATAAAGTCTTTTTGCAATCAAACAAAAAACATTGCTCTGTTTTAACAATTTCAGATTGTCCCTTTTCAAATAGATGTTTTCATCCCTAGACCTAACCAACTCCAACTCCTTCTGCTCAATCCAAATTGATTGCTCCTCACTCTTAGATGACACCCTGCTCATTTGGTCAGTTAGATTAGAATTCGTGACACGTGTTTGAGTTAAACAACTATCTAGATTTGAAATTCTTGAATTCAAGTTATTTAATTCTTTTTCATATGATGTTTGTGGGATTTTAAACGAAACAAAAATGGATTGTACCTTCTTGATCAGTTCTTCAAGTTCACTGATCTGCACACTGAGAGGATTTGCTGTAAAGCACATATCCTCTTGCTCCTTAGCCACTTCGTTTCCACCATCGGTGTTGTATCCCCTCCTCTGGGATACATCTGTCACCATCAAACATCTTCCACTAGCATCACCACTCTTCGCTACATAAGCTTTTCCATGAGTAGGCTTTCTCACTTCATCATCTTCTGAGTTGGTCGACCATACCTGTACGCCACCGAAGTCATCATCATGTACCGAACCCTGCACAATTAGAGCATTCATAGAGGGATTAGTAGTAGCTTTCTTCCTTTTAATCTCCTCTAATATTTTCAGGAGACTTGCTTCTTCATCCTTCTCATCATCTTTCTCTTCCATTTTCTTCAACACGCAATCTTTTGCGTAGTGATTTTTTCCTCCACAGTAAAAACAGCTGACACCAGAATCAGCTTCACCCTTCGCTTCTTTCTTTGGTTCTTCAACCTTCAGCTCCTCTTTCGATTTTTTCAGAGCTATAGCTTCCTTGCCAATTTCGGTTCTTGTTGGTAGGAAAATTCTTCTTGATGAACCTCCTGGGATTTGACACCATCATTGCATAGTCTTCAGATGTCAGATCGTAGTCTCCCAGATTTAGATCTTCTTCTTCTGCTGCTGCACTCTTACCTTTAGACAGAAGGGCCAAAGACCCCAAGTTTGAGACCACGCTCTTCTATTGTAGCACAATCTTTTCCTAGGATTTCAGAATCCCCACAAGTTTCGCCAAAGAATATGATTTAAACTAGTCATGTGCTTTAACCGTCGACACAACCGCCCTCCATTCGGGTCTTAAGCCATTTAAGAAAGTGACCTTCTGTTTGATGAGCTTTCTTTCTATGTCATGTCTGATCATCTTACTGAGAAGATGTTTGAACCAATCGAACGTTTGTGTAACAACCTGCTCTAGCTTCTGCTTGAACTCTCCAAATTCTAAGAGAAGTAGGGTCTGAATCGAGTTCTCTAGATCTTCATCTGTGGAACTCGCAGCCGATCCCAGATTTCCTTTGCTGTACGACATGAACTTACTAACCGAAACGTGTCGGATTGAAGGGCGAATCCAATTAGTCTCAATGCCTCAATGTTGCATTGGAACTTCTCCTTTTGATCCTGAGCGATGTCCTTCACATCTTTTAAAAGATCATTGTACTCCTTCTGAGTTTTAATGATTCTTGAAGTGCTTGAATGAGCGAATGGGCCAACTATGATTGCTTCCCATATCAGATACCCATTATCTTCCGATCCAATAACGTAATCTTCAAAATGGTGCGTCCACACTTCGTAGTCTTGAATGTAGAGGATTGGGATCTTGGTTGTTGATCCGATGCTATTAGAGATGTTGATGGGATTGGAATGAGAATCGTCCATGCTTGATCGTTTAACCTGTTATAAGATCAGACTTTGTAATACGTAATATTAGGGAAAGATTAATAATTAATGAGATACGTCAATTAAGGAGTGACGGCTCAATAAATGTCAATGAATGTGGAATGAACCCTAATCACTTCTTTGACAGAAGAGATGTGTATGGATTACACAGTCTCCCGCTCTGATACCAATTGATGAAATTAAAAATCTCTTTGATCGTGTAACAACGTAAATTTCAAAACAAATTTTTCATTTTTGCAAACATCAAAACCATCGTTTATTATTCCGAAATTCAAATGTGTAACAATGTTATAATAACAAAATACATCCCATGATCATAAAAATAGTTTCTCCGTCAGCGTGTACAATCACGTCGGCGCCTTCCCACGGTCCTCGCTAGTACCTGAAACACATAACACAACAACTGTAAGCATAAATGCTTAGTGAGTTCCCCAAAATACTACTTACGCAGATACGCCTTTCTAGGCCCTGACCTTCCGGTCTATGTGTCTTAGGGGACTTCCATCCCGACTCGGTAAACCTTCCGGTCCTACCTGTGTCAACCTTACGGTCCACATCACAACGCCTTCCGGCCCATGTCATATATGCCTTCCATCCCATAACATAATGCCTTCCGGCCCATATCAAGCATAGCATACATAGCACATACAACGATTAACTTATCATATACAACATATATAACTCATAGCATATCCGACCTTCCAATCACACAATAAAAAACACATCCGGGTACCGTATAGTGAGAAAACTCACCTCGTGGAAAGTCTAGGATCTCATATACTTGCTAACTCCAAATCCCAACGACGACTCTACCTCGCCTAAACATAAGAAGTATCATTTTCATTAATAAAGACTTCCACAACTAGACTTAACCCCTTAACATCATTCCTCGAGGGTAAAAGACCATTTTACCCTTCCTTGACTCAAAGTCTTCATGTTGACCAAAACCCTAAGAGTCAACAAAAGTCAACCTTTTGAGTATGCGGGGCGTACTTGTTGCTGTACGCGGGGCGTACATCGCCAACCCATGGATCGGGGTTTCCACCCAGTACGCTGCGCGCACTAGGAGTTTCGCCCAACGTAACCATTAGACTTTAGCAAACATCATTTCTGGTGTTAATCGGTTAAGCCACTACTCCAACTTCTAGATTCGGATTTATTTATGCATTTATACCCACAAAGTCGATACCTTTAAGCCTTGGCATGGCTGTAAAGGCTCCAACACTTCTTAACATCATTCTATTCCAACTCAAGGACCTAGATCTCATGCATGGTGCAATATTCACGTCCAAGATATCATTTTTATGAGTCTACAACTCCAATAGGCTAGAAATATGTTGGATCTAAGCTTATGGAGACCATTTGCTCAAAAAGTCTCCACCTTTGGGACTAAAACCCTAGAAAATGGTACTTGAATCATATTACATGAACTAAATGTCAAGATCCGAACCTTTTACCTTATAATGAAGCTTCAACCTTTGCAAAGCTCAGATCCAAACTTGTACACCACTTCTAGCCTTCCCAATGAGCTCTTCTTCTCCTTTGCTGCCTTGAAATGGCACCACCAAGCTTAGAATACTCACAAATGGCCTAAGAACGGATGCACACTCTCTTTAAGGTTTCTTTCTAAGGGATGATGGCTGAGAAGTCGAGCCACACATTTCTTTTATAACCCTCCAAGTGAATTAGGGTTTTTGGGTCTGGACCGGTTACGCCTAGCGTAACCTTGGGTACGCCAAGCGTACCTGAGGGTGAACGCGTACAAATGAAGCGCGCGAGTACACGCAACGTACTCCTTGTGCGCCCAACGTACTCGCCTAGCATGCAAACCCTAAATGGGAAAAAATAAAAGAGGAAGGGTTAAATAGAAGGGTACCTGGATTTTGGGTTGTTACAATTCTCCCCCACTAGAACCAGACTTCATCCCCGAAGTCACACACTGAAAACAATTTCGGATACTGATCCCGCATCTCAGACTCGGACTCCCATATCAGCTCGGACCCCTTCTGATGTTGCCACTACACTTGTACCAAGGGTACTTCCTTGTTCCTCATAAGCTTAACCTTTCGATCCCTGATCGTCACTGGTCTCTAAATATATTTCAGGCCTGCATCCACCTGAATGTCATCTAATGGCACCACTGCCGACTCGTCGACAATACATCTCCTCAACTGCGAGACATGAAAGGTGTCGTGGATCTGTCCCAATTCAGTAGGTAGATCCAACCGGTAAGCTACCCTGCAAACCCTAGCGATTACCCTGAAAGGTCCAATATACCGGGGCCCTAACTTGTCCCTCTTCCTGAATCGTATCACTCCTTTTCAAGGAGTGACCTTTAGGAGCACAAGGTAACCAACCTGAAACTCGAGCTCGGATCGATGCCTGTCCGCATAACTCTTCTGGCGACTCTACGCGGTCAACAATCTCCGCCTTACCTGTTGAATCTTCTCGGTCGTCTAAAGTACAATCTCCGTGCTACCTATTACCCGTTACCCCACCTCTCCCCAGCAGATGGGGGTGTGATACCTCCTCCCATACAACAGCTCAAAGGGTGGCATACCAATGCTCGAATAAAGGCTGTTGTTGTACAAAAACTCTGCTAAGGGTAGATAGGTATCCCAACTCCCTCCAAAATCCAAAAAACATGCTCAGAGCATATCCTCAAACGTCTGAATCGTCCGCTCGCTCTGTCCGTCCGTCTGCGGGTGGTATGCGGTACTAAAATGCAGCCTCGTACCCAACTCCTCGTGAAACTTGTTCCAAAACCTGGAAGTAAATCGCACATCCCGATCTAAAACAATCGACATCGGAACCCCATGCCGCAATACCACCTCCCTCACATATAAATCTGCCAACTTCTCCGCAGAAGAGCTCTCACTGGTGGCTAGAAAATGAGCACTCTTCGTCAATCTATCCACAATCACCCAAATTGCATCGACCTTCCTAGCAGTCCTCAGCAATTTGGTGATAAAATCCATGGTAATTTGTTCCCACTTACATTCGGGAATCTCCAACGGCTGCAATTTACCGTGCGGACGCTGGTGCTCGGCCTTAACCTGACGATAAGTCAGGCACCTCTCAACAAAAGATGCAACATCCTTCTTCATACAGGGCAACCAATACTCCTTTTTTAGGTCCAAATACATCTTAGTAGCCCCGGGATGGATCGAGAATTTCGATCGATGCACTTCCTCCATCAAAATAGTATGCGTACCGCCCACAAACGGTACCCAAATCCGACCCTAAAATGTCATAAGTTCCCGACCATCCGTAACGAACTCCGATACCTGGCCGACAACCCGCTCCCTCTTCTGGTTTTCTGGTCTCGCAGCCTTAGCTTGGGCTCCTTGGATAGTGTCCAAAATCGGAGTCATCACCATCAACCTCATACAAATGTCTCGGATCGGAGCGTTTTCTGCTTTACGGCTCAACGCATCGGCCACTACATTAGCCTTGCCCGGGTGGTACAGGATCTCACAATCATAATCCTTTACCACATCCAACCGTCTCCTCTGATGCATATTCAGATTTGGCTGATCCATCAAGTACTTCAGACTCTTGTGGTCCATGTATATGGTACACCGAACCCCATAATGATAGTGCCGCCAGATCTTGAGGGCAAACACCACAGCCCCTAATTCCAGGTTGTGGGTGGGACATCTTGACTCATGAGGCTTCAGCTGCCTCGAAGCATACGCTATAACGTGTCCCCTCTGCATAAGCACTACCCTAATCCAGATATAGATGCATCACTGTATACCACAAAATCCTCCATCCCTTCCAGGAGTGCAAGCATCGGGGCCTCACACAATTTCTGACGGAGGGTCTCGAATGAGGATTGCTTCTCCGGACCCCATGAAAATGCAACACCCTTCCGGGTCATCTTAGTAAGTGGCACGGAGATCTTGGAGAAATCCCTGATAAACCTTCGATAATAGCCGGCCAATCCCAGGAAGCTCTTAATCTCAGTGGGCGACCTCGACACTTCCCATCTCATCACTGCCTCGATCTTGGCCGGATCGACCAATATCCCCTTCTGGTTAACAAGATGTCTGAGGAACTGGACCTCTCGTAACCAGAAATCACACTTGGAGAATTTTGGCGTACAACCTCTCTGATCTCAACACTCCAAGAATTTCCCTCAAATGCTCCTCAATGAATACGATCACCGACCGATCCAACATCGGCCAGGACACCCTGTTCATAAGATCCATGAACGCAACCGGGGCATTGGTGAGCCCAAAAGGCATCACCACAAACTTGTAATGCCCGTAACGAGTTCTGAATGCAGTCTTCTGAATATTTTCATCCCGAACCCTCATCTAATGATAACCCGACCTCAAGTCTATCTTAGAGAACCAAGATGCCCCCTGCAACTGATCGAACAGATCATCGATCCTAGGTAACGGATACCGGTTCTTAACCGTCAACTTGTTCAACTCCCGGTAATCGATACACATCCGGTGTGAACCATCCTTTTTCTTGAAAAATAGAATCGGAGCTCCCCAAGGTGAGATACTCGGTCGAATAAACCCCTTACCCAATAGCTCCTAAAGCTGCGAGGATAACTCCTGCATTTCTAGTGGAGCGAGGCAATAAGGCGCCTTGGCGATGGGTGTCGCTCCCGGAACCAGATCGATACGGAACTCCACTTGCCTCTCCGGAGGCAAACCAGGTAGTTCTTCGGGGAACACATCCGAAAACTCGCATACTACTGAAACCTCGTCAACCGAATATGGCCTCCCTGCGGCCACTCGAGTGTCCATCACATAGGCTATGAATCCACTGCAGCCCTGCTGCAAACTCTGTCTCGCCCTGGCAGCCGAACAAAATGCTAACCCACACTGGGTCCCCTCGCCATACACTGTAATCACTCCCCCACTAGGGTCTCGTATAGTCACCAGCTGTCGCTCGTAGTCAATGACTACCCCAAACTTACTCAACCAGTCCATGCCCACGATGACGCAGACATCTCCCATCACTATAGGAACCAAATCTATAGGGAACTTGACACCAAAAATCTCAAGCGCACATCCTCGAATCACGTCTGTGGCATATACCGCTTTCTCATCCGCTATGGAAACCCTCAGGGGTCGACTCATCACTTCCTGATCAATACCGATGTGCTGGCTAAAAGCCAACGATACAAAAGACCGACTCGCACTCGAGTCAAATAATACCATGGCAAGTACAGAATTCACAAGAAAAGTACCTACGCATATCGTAATATAAGCATAATATCTCAGCATAAAAGTAAATACACGAAAGAATACATACCAGCTACGACAGCGGGCGCCACGCGGACCTCCTCTGCAGTCAACTGAAAGGCCCTCCCACGAGCCTTCGGAGCCTCGGCTTTCACCGGCCGAGTCTCGGTAACCCTAGCAATAGGTGCAGACCCCTGGCGAAGCTGAGGGAACTCGACCTTACGATGGCCGGTCTAGTTGCAATGAAAGCAAACCATAAATCCCTTGGGGAAATCCCTAGCAATGTGCCCCTCCTTACCACACTTGTAGCAAGCACCTGATCGACATGCCCCCTCATGACCCTTGTCGCACTTTCCGCAAGTACGGCCCTTCTGACCTCCCGTCCTCAAATCTGCGGACTTGGTCCGCTTGGCTGCTGGCTGGGATTGAGCTAGCCGGCGATCCACCCACTGAGACTCGGCCTCCTTCCTGGCCTGAGTCTCCAACTCAATCTCTCTCTTCCTGGCATTTGTCTGGAGCTCAGCAAAGGTCTGGTATGACGAGTTTGATACAAACTCCCGAATATCCGTCCTCAGCACACCCAAATATCGGCTCATCCGAGCCTGCTCAGTGGACACCTACTCAGGGCAAAACATTGCCCTCTCATGAAACTTCCGAGTGATCACAGTAACCGAATCATTACCTTGCTTGAGGGTCAAGAACTCCT
Source organism: Lactuca saligna (assembly GCF_052625555.1). Taxonomy (NCBI): domain Eukaryota; kingdom Viridiplantae; phylum Streptophyta; class Magnoliopsida; order Asterales; family Asteraceae; genus Lactuca; species Lactuca saligna. Next base: position 170,827,035 of record NC_136421.1, read on the forward strand.
GCACCAACCGTACCCTCTCCACCGGGGGAACATACTCGTCTATGAACATCGAAGTAAATCTCTCCCAGGTCACAGATGAAATCTTCGCCAGAGTGATGTTTTCCGTTATGAATTTCCACCAATCATTTGCTCCCAGGCGGAGCTGGTTCAAAGTGAACCGTACCCTCAGATGCTCCGGACATGAACAAGTGTAGAAGCATCCCTCAATATCAGCAATCCATCTCATCGCAGCAATCGGATGCCGCGTCCCATCAAACTCAGGTGGCTTCGTGTTGCTGAACTCTCGGAATAGCAACGAGTCACCTCCCTATGGTCTCGCAGCGGCCACAGCTGCGGTAGCTGCAGCGGCTACGGCCTCAGTCACCGCGGCGTACCGCTCATCAAAAGTCTCCATCAGGGTGGTCTTGATAGACCCAAACATCTCTGGAATCTCAGCCCGGATCGCCGCAGCCACCTCCTCATGAATCATCTAACGAAGCTCCTCGTCACTCACACCGCTCGTACCAGGTCTGTGGCGCGGTCCAACCATGATGTCTCTGAAATACAACATAAAATATCAGAGACTACATCGAGCATAATCGCACTCGATAACGCAACCCTACTCAGTATTTGATACCCAAAGGATTCTTACTTCGGTTGCCCACTGACCCGGTGTCTTCGATAGTACGGGCCCAATACTACCAACTACACCGCATCAGTATTCACCCCAAGTCCTCCTCCCTGGATCCCGGATCATGAGTACTCTATTCTTGCTATGCACTAGCTACCTACTCGCTCTCAAGCATCTCATAGCAGCAGGTTCCCCTAGACTAAGGCATCACAAATCAGGCCACTCTAGTCCTAATATGAATACCTAGTCTACTAGCATGCATATCATATCATAACATATCTCATAACACATATTGTAAGGGTATTTTGGGGATTTTACCGTTTGGGCGCTGGCTGAACGTACACACTGCTTCTTCTTTGGTTGTTACAAAATCTTTTATCAAATTTTTATTTATTTATTTATTTATTTTTATTAATTAAAAATTTTCCTCAAATCCCCGGTTTGAGTTCAGTTACGCCCGAAGGTGTATCCGAATCCCTCAAACCAAGGCTCTGATACCAACTTGTAACAACGTAAATTTCAAAACAAAATTTTCATTTTTGCAAACATCAAAACCATCGTTTAATATTCCGAAATTCAAATGTGTAACAATGTTATCATAACAAAATACATCCCATGATCATAAAAACAGTTTCTCTGTCAGTATGTACAATCACGCCGGCGCCTTCCCACAGTCCTCGCTAGTACCTGAAACACATAACACAACAACTGTAAGCATAAATGCTTAGTGAGTTCCCCAAAATACTACTTACGCACATACGCCTTTCGAGGCCCTGACCTTCCGGTCTATGTGTCTCAGGGGACTTCCGTCTCGACTCGGTAAACCTTCTGGTCCTACCTGTGTCAACCTTATGGTCCACATCACAACGCCTTCCGGCCCATAACATAATGCCTTCCGGCCCATATCAAACATAGCATACATAGCACATACAACGATTAATCTATCATATACAACGTATATAACTCATAACATATCCAACCTTCCGGTCACACAATAAAAAACCCATCCAGGTACCATATAGTGAGAAAACTAACCTCGTGGAAAGTCAAGGATCTCGTATACTTGCTAACTCCAAATCCCAACGACGACTCTACCTCGCCTAAACATAATAAATATCATTTTCATTAATAAAGACTTCCACAACTAGACTATACCCCTTAACATCATTCCTCGAGGGTAAAAGACCATTTTACCCTTCCTTGACTCAAAGTCTTCATGTTGACCAAAACCCTAAGAGTCAACAAAAGTCAACCTTTTGAGTACGCGGTGCGTACATCGTAAACCCATGGATCGGGGTTCCCTCCCAGTACACTGCGCGTACTGGGAGTTACGCCCAGCGTAACCATCAGACTTTAGCAAACATCATTTCTGGTCTTTATCGGTTAAGCCATTACTCCAACTTCTAGATCCGACTTTATTTATGTATTTATACCCATAAAGTCGAGACCTTTAAGCCTTGGCATGGCTGTAAAGGCTCTAACACTTCTTAACATCATTCTATTCCAACTCAAGGACCTAGATCTCATGCATGGTGCAATATTCACGTCCAAGATATAATTTTTATGAGTCTACAACTCCAATAGGCTATAAATATGATGGATCTAAGTTTATGGAGACCATTTGCTCAAAAAGTTTGCACCTTTGGGACTAAAACCCTAGAAAATGGTACTTAAAGCATATTACATGAACTAAATGTCAAGATCCAAAATTTTTACCTTATAATGAAGCTTCAACCTTTGCAAAGCTCAGATCCACACTTGTACACCACTTCTAGCCTTCCCAATGAGCTCTTCTTCTCCTTTGCTACCTTGAAATGGCACTACCAAGCTTAGAATACTCACAAATAGCCTAAGAACGGACGCACCCTCTCCTTAGGGTTTCTTTATGAGGGATGGTGGCTGAGAAGTCGAGCCACACATTCCTTTTATAGCCCTCCAGATGAATTAGGGTTTTTAGGTCTGGACCGGTTACGCCCAGCGTAACCTTGGGTACGCCCAGCATACCTGAGGGTGAACGCGTACAAATGAAGCGTCCGAGTATGCGCAGCGTACTCCTTGTACGCCCAGCGTACTCGCCTAACATGCAAACCCTAAATGGCAACAAATCAAAGAGGAAGGGTTAAATAGAAGGATACCTGGATTTCGGGCTGTTATAGATCGTTTAGATCTTACACATGTTAATCAGAATCATGAAAACAAAATAATAAACAAAAGAATGAATCAACAATGAGTTGAATGATTCAATAGATTCACGCCTCAGCATAGTTCGATGAAGAACTTCCGTTGTAGAGGATTTTAGGGTTACAATCGATAGAAACAATAATTGCTATGAATGATCGACTAAACAGCTACGTACCAAGATGCATGCAAGCATCTATAAATACTTAAACCCTAATAATTAAATCAAGGATGGACAAGCCCAATCCGGATACAAAACTGGGCCAAGGAACAAGCCCAAGATGCAACACATAATAGACCCAACATTGTCCCAGATCAAATGTGTCAACAATGATGTTTGAGGTTCTATTCTCCACCCAATATGATTCAAAAGTAGAAGCCTCTTATGGAGGTTTTGTATTAGTTGTGGTTTGTGATTAAGAAGTAGCAATTGCCTCACAAGAGATAGGAATCTCAAATGGTTTCGTTGAGAAATGAGAAACATGATAAAAAAATTTGTATTCGTCGGAATTGGAGTAGATTGAGAAGTAGTAGAAATAATTGGTAGTGTAGGAGGTGTTTATGAAAGATCATTTTAAACGAACCCAAAATTATGACACCTACGTTGACCACTCATAAGTCACCATGTCACTTCTGTCATTATTTTACTTGGTATTCCGGGTCTTTTGCATAGTTGAGATGAAACTCCGTTGAGAATAAGTATTCTCTTAACTATTTATTCACATTAGTTAATTAAGAAGAAAATATAACCGTTATAAATATTAGTAAATTATGATAATGGTAATAGTCGGGATGCTGAGACAGTTGAGGATCCTGAATATTTGATAAGGGTTGAGGATCCTAAAAGCTTTGAGGATCCCGGTCCTAACAATTACCCTTTTGGCTAATTTTCTTTTCTCTCAAAGTCTTCGGTTTTTCTTCCAAGGTTCACTTTTGCTAATGGATTTTTTAATATTCTATTCCATTGGACCAGTTTGATAAAGATTCTTGATGTTAACTTTTGGAAACACTCCTTCTTATCACCCTTGTTATAAAGTAGCCTGCTACTTGTTACATTCGAAATATCATTCAACTTTAAGAGAATAGGCGTCACTTTTGCATATGTGAGTTGCGAAGTGTAATCTTCCTAAGGAGCATCTTTCGTTTCAAAAATTTTGACTAACCACTGGTTGATCTAAATATTTAGCCTTTCATTAACAAGAGTTTTTTGTTTGTTTTGCCAAGATCAAGAACAACATTCTTCAACTGTTCTTTAAGAACCATGATTTTCATTGTTGAGTCGGCCATAACATCTATTATTTTGTTGTCATGAGCAAGACTTGTTTGTAAAGTGAGAATGAAGTTTGTAATAGAGGTGTGATGATCAACGTTATCTTTTTGTATCCCAAAGCAAAGATCAACCAAAGTTGCTTTTTAATTCTGCAATAAAGCACAAAAACTAAGAATCAACTTGTTCATTTTAGAAAACTTTTTTTCAAATGATGTCTGAAATGAAGTCATGATAGTCTCTTGCTTTGATGCAATACTATTGATTTCGAAGAGAATATTGGAGGGTTGAAAACTAGCTTCCTTAATTAGTTGAGAAGAATCTTCAACAAGCTTCTTGTGTTGTGAAACATTATCAACATCATCTTGAACAAGCTTCTGAATTGTTTCTTGATGTGAAGAAATCAGTTCTTCACATTTCGTATACATGAAATTGGAAGACAGACAAAGAATTTCATCTACCTTTTTGTTAAGTTTGTGAAAGTCACCTTTGTCATTGGAGCATCATCATCATCAGTTTCCACATGAAATGTAAAATCAATTGCAACAAAATCATCAATGGACTCTGAATCTTCTTTCATAAGGATTTCATCATCAACATTATTGGTAAAAGATGGGGTTGACATAAATTTTGGAACAAACACATTGGATTAAGACAAATGCACACCAATATTGACATTTGGTCCCAGATCAAATGTGTCAAAAGTGATGTTTGAGGTTTTATTCTCCTCCCAATATGATTCAAAAGTAGAAGCCTCTTATGGAGGTTTTGTATTAGTTGTGGTTTGTGATTAAGAAGTAGCAGTTGCCTCACAAGAGATAGGAATCTCAAATGGTTTCGTTGAGAAATGAGAAACATGATAAAAATTTGTACTCGTTGGAATTGGAGTAGATTGAGAAGTAGTAAAAATAATTGGTGGTGTAGGAGGTGTTTATGAAAGATCATTTTAAATGCACCCAAAATTATAACACCTATGTTGACCACTCATAAGTCACCATGTCACTTCTATCATTTCTTTTTTCTTTTTAAGAAATAATATCTTCATTTTCTATTAATTATCAGCGGTCCTTCGATTTTAAATAGATTACATAATACCTCCATATAACATCCTACTTAACATCTATTAAAATTTTTATTTACGCCTTATACAATAGTATAAAACTATCCAGGAGTGGTAAGATTTTTCTTATATTATACTTTACTAGGTAACATAATTTGATTAATCTATTTATTTATTCTAATCGTATATTATATTTCCTAAATTAACTTTGATTTTTAACCTTTTGTCTATTTTTCAAAATACAAAAGTCATTTATAATTTTGAAAACATTTAAATTGTTTGGCCGGATTGGTGATTTAGTTATTGCTTGATAGGGTTAGTAAAATAAAGTCGAAATTAAACAAAAAATCTTTTGAATTGAATTATGTTTGATTTATTCCCTTGAGTAATTATTTTTAGATGGTTAAATATTTTAGTAATTTATAAAGCTAAATCTTCTGAATAAAAGTGTTTCAAGTTATAATCCATCTTTATTATTTTGGTTTGTTCAAATAATTTCACATTTTGGAACTTTTGAGCTTCTAAATTACTACTACAAAGATTTCCCATTAAGATCAAAAAGCAATTTATATCTACTATAATAAATGAAGGTTTTTGCCACATGTTATCTTCTTATTTATTTGGACACATGTTATTTTCTAGAAATTTTAAAATTTTCTATTTTACACTTATCATTTTATTGTATTTTTCATTTTATTAAATTAAAATTTCACATTTAATATGTAAGGTATTTATTAGAAAGGGTTTATATATGTAATATATTCAATACATTAAAGTCTCATTAATTTTAATAATTCAAAAAAAATTCTCATTTTTCTTATAAATTCAAACTTTGAATTAAATTTTATATTTAACTTTTTTTAAATAAACCAATGTAATACATGGGTGTCACACCTAGTTTGATATAAAAGAAGATAAGAAAAAACATTGGTTTAGCAATAATATCAAGAAATGTTATCACTAATGTAACGTTTCATTTCTTGTTCATTAACTTTAGTCGTTTTTTTTAGGTTAGATAATAATAATAATAATAATAATAATAATAATAATAATAATAAACTCAGTCAAATTTTAAATTTTAGTTGAGAGACTAATTATGGTATAGCAGTTGTATTAAAAATGCTATAAACAATGGCAAATCTATGATTTAAAATAATATCATAAAATAAATTGTTAGAACTTTTTTTGTTATGAGGTAAGGCTGTTAATAATATCATCCAATACAAATATATTATTAACTTTTAAGCGAGTCACTGCTAAGTTAACCAAATTATAAACAAACAAGAGCGGTTTTGAGTTTCATTTTTGTTTTAATGTCTAATAGTACATCCATGAGATGTTTTAAAACAGTCGAATTGCATCTTACTTGTGAGTCTGCTTTATAATTTATGAAAATAATAGTAATTTTTTTTATCTTTTATATTACTTAGGTAAATACCATATTTTAATGTTTGAAAAACAAATACTATATGAAGTTCTGAAAAAATTAAAACATTAGTTAAAAAAATAATATGTAATTTTATAGATTTATATAACTTGAAGGGAATAAAGTAAAATATGATTAATTTTGAGGTATATATATGGATATCATTTGATGTGAAAAATAATTTGACATATTAATATTAAAAAATAATTTATTGATGATTGTAATTGATTTCAGGTTTTAGGTTTCACACAAACATAGGTGATTCAAAACTTTATTAAAATTGTTTTAAGTGTGAATAACAACACCCATAAACAACGTGTTTAATAATCTCAGCTTCAGACTCCATGTGTGAGGAGACCAAAGCAGTAGAAATTTGAATTGGCTCTGAAACTGTTGTTGTTTTAGCTTATTGTTTGCAGAATCTTCTTCGTTGTTAATAGCAAAGTCTTTGTTATTATGATCAAGGCTTTTTGTATGCTCACTTGACTCTACTTCAACAACAACTTGAGTAAGTCTTCGCCTCTGTTTCTTTTTGGGTTTCTTAGAAACAACATTTTTTTCTTGTCGCTGAAAGTTTTTTGCTTTCTTCTTTGGAATTTCTTCTTCGGGAATCGATCAAGACTCATCATCCCCTAGTTTTAACCGCAGTTTTCAAGTCTTCAAAAATTATTGGATTATCATCAGAAACCTTACATAAGATGTCTTGAGAAATTGAACCCATAATCATTAAATTCTTTGGATTAGTATTGAAAAGCATTGTGGTTTGCATCTTGGGAATGTCAGCAACAACAACACCTCGCATCTATGGAACATGATAATGGAGCATAGCATTTCACACCACAATTGAGCAAAAGCAGGAACAAGAAATTTCATTATCCTTTGTATTTGAAGAAGGAATTTGAACAAATTGATCGTAAGAGTGCTCCAAAATCGACCTTTTCTCTAGAATAGAGTCCATATAATAAAGTATGAAACAATCGACTTGCATTATAAGACCCAGTTGACCTCTTATAAAAGCATTTGAAAATAGTTATAAATAGAGCATTCCAAATGGGAGGAAGGGTGGAATTCTTAAAGCGACAAAGAATAGATAAATCAAAGTTGTAAGCCATTTGTTGATAGACCTGAATAATGGATGATGCAGAGATTTTATCTGGAGCGATCAAATCTTCAGCAGTTGGAGCCCTGGCAACTTGTAGAAATTTTATTTAGAAATAGACGTCTTCATTACTTGAACTTCAAAGTTCATAATCTCCATCTTCTTGTTGTAAATTTTTGTTGAATATGCCAATGATAGTTGAGAAATCGGGACATCCTCAACCATGACAACAACTTTCTTTAGTATAGAATGATCCAAGCAGACGATCTATAACGACCCAATTTTCAAGTCCAAAATTTTCGTTTTTATTAACTGAATCACAAAAACATTCACAAGAAAATACTGTGAAATCACATCATCTCATAAAACATCGTATCATGTCTGAAAACCCAAGTCATAAAATTTGTAACAAGTCAGAGTACAATCCTAGAATATCCATAGTGCGGAAAACAAAGAGTGTGTGTATGATGTGCCGTTACCACGCCAACTCCTTCCCTTTAGTTGAATAGGTACCTGAAATGAAAACTGTAAAATGTAAGCACGAAGCTTAGTGAGTTCCCCCATCGTACCACATACCATACAATCACATAGCATACATACTGCCGGACAATTCTGGGGTGCCCGACCTATCGGTACGACCATTCTGGGGTGCCGACCTACCCTTGCGGCCGTTCTGGAGTTTCGTCCTACCCTTGTGTCCATTATGGGGTGTCGTCCTACCCGTGTCAAGCCATTCTGGGGTGCTGACCTACCCATCGATCTTAACAACCGATCCTCGGGGACTATTCCAGCTCGTACTGCTACTCTTACATATATCATAACATAAACATACTATCAGACATATCTGAGGTGTCTGAACTGCCATTCGGTCCTAACAACTAAACTTGGGGACTACTCCCCTCTGACTACCATTATCACATATAACATATCATGCCAGCATATAAACATATCATCTCATACTGTCAAACATATATCGGGTGTCTGAACTACCCTTCGGTCCTAACAACCGAACTCTACTACTATCACATATAACATATCATGTCACCATATAACATATTAGGTAGTAGCAAACCTAGATGATATCACAAAGGCAATCATCTAACATACAACTCCTACTGGTGGGTCGGCATTGTGGCTGTAGACCCACCGGTACTGGAAGGTAACTGACCTCGTACGAGTTGCTACTGATAATTTGCAATCATTGTTGGCCACCTTATATGGCGTAAAAAGCCCTAAATCTTCCCCATGAAGGGATCTAACAAACAAGAAATCAAGGTACAGACTTTATACCTTTCAAGCACTAAAAATGATGAACCAAACCCGAATCCTTCAGTCTCCTCTTGATCCTTCTATGCTCTTCCTTCTTCCTTGAGGTCAAAACCCATAAAAATCACTCAAAAGCTTTAGATCTTGCACCAAAACACTTAGGATTTACTATGGAGGGTTTCTGGGAGCAATAGGGACGAGTGATGGTTGAAAGAGATGATTAAATAGGGTGCAAACCCTCATATTAGGGTTTTTGTCTAGTCAGATCCTACTCGTCGAGTCTGGGGCCCGACTCCACGAGTCCATCACTTAAATCCCGTGTGCCATCGCGCTTCTACTCGGCGAGTTGGTCCTTCAACTCGCCGCGTCCCAGGCCAAAAATGGAAAATACTTAAATAAAAATGCATAATAAGAACTAGGTGCTATAAATCTCCCCCACTTATTTTAGACTTCGTCCTTGAAGTCTGCTGCTCGTTCCTTGAACAGCTCTGGGTAATTCTCCATCATCTCATTCATCGGCTCCTAGATCCATTCCTAGCCCCTCTGATGCTGCCACTGCACCTTCACGAGCTCGACCCTCTTATTCCTCTGATCCTTCGACTTCCGGTCGAGGATTGCTATAGGTCGCTCAATGTAATTCAGGCTGTTATCGACCTGAATATCCTCTAAGGGTACCACTGCTGAGTCGTCAACCAGGCACTTCCGTTGCTGGGAGACAGGGAAAGTGTTGTGGATTTGGTAGAGTTCGACTGGCATATCCGACCTGTACGCCACCTTGCCCACCCGGGCTAAGACCATGAACGGTCCAATGTATATGGGGCCCAATTTGCCCTGCTTCTTGAATCGGATGACGCCCTTCCATGGCGACACCTTCAGGAGAACCATATCCCCAACCTGGAATTCCAGGTCTGATCGGTGCTTATCAGCATAACTTTTCTACTGACTCTGAGCAGTCTGAAGCCTACTCCAGACCTGTTGAATCCTCTCTGTCATCTTGAGTACTACTTCGGTGCTCCCCATTACCCTCTGGCTAACTTCACCCCAACATATCGGAGTCCTGCACCTCCTCCCATACAACATCTCGAAGGGAGGGCGGTCAATGCTAGCATGATAACTATTTTTATAGGAAAACTCTACAAATGGAAGATAGGCATTCTAACTACATCCGAAGTCTAACACGCATGCTCGCAGAATATCCTCCAGAGTCTGGATGGTCCGCTCGCTCTGATCATCCGTCTGCGGGTGAAAGGCGGTGTGATAACCCGATATTTCGAATCAATGTAATGACCTAAAAAGTCAAGAATTGTAACCTCTTTTGATATAAAGAAATTATTTTCAAAAATAAAATGTTCAAAAGTCATCTACTGGATTCCATAAATGATAGATATCGTGTCAAGGGTTTCAAAAATATAAAGAACACTAAAAACTGAGTTATAACGAAGAAGTTATTACCAACCTTAGATTCACAACAAAAACCGTCAATACGGTTAAACATAAAACGAGAAATTTCAATAAAATACTTATTAGCCTTAGGTATCTAAATAAAAGTCGTAGATATCATTAAACCGTGAACATACAGAAAAAGAACGCCCAAATCTGACTTCGTATGAGGATGTTATGATTTTTTGAAGTTTCAATATAGCGGCAGACAGCTAAAAACTTGAAATAGAGATTGAGCGATTTCTAGCCGAAACAACCTAAATGAGAATCGAAGATTTCAACAATATTAGTGCAACGGTAAAAAGTCTATTGAAAACGAACATCGGATGAAGAATGTACGGATTTTTAACGGACTTTTCGTGTCTCGGCCTTTTTAAAATAATATAATTAAAATAAAATCAAAATTAGCTGATGGAGTCTAAATGAAAGTTGTAGAGTAAATTCTCACCTATGCGTGGATATAAAAAAACGCAAAAAATAGAGCTCGCACGCAAAAATTATGCAATTTAGAAATTGGCAAAATCCATTTACACCCCGCATAATGGATTACACCCCACGTACCAGAGGATAGGAGCCTCATCCCATCGGCCACAGGCTCTCTCATAGGACCTCCCATCCAAAGTGCGTTGTGCATGACCTCCAGTATGCCCAGTGTAAAGGATTACGCCCCATGTATCGAGGGTTTCCTGCCCCGATAAAAGGGGTGCGAGGGTTTCGGGCATAATTGCTCATTTTCTCTCATTCTCTTGCGTTTTTACTCTGTTTTGCGTGCAACAAATATCCAGAAGCCCCGGTTTTCATACCCAAGTCCCGAAGGAAGTTTTACGCTCCCAAGATTCCCGAGAATCCTAAGAAATCCACTTTGTCCTGTCAAAGTTCTGTTCGGTTTTCATCTCACTATCTTCACTCTATCAAGTTAGTTTGTACCCCTACAAATACACTTTAAATACATTTTAAATGTTTTTTAAATACTTTTAGGGATGATACAAGTAAACACCTGGTTATTATCGTATAAAAATATATATCTTTTGCTGTGCATTTTATGCTGTTATTTTAACTATCATATGAAAACGTTCGCACGCAACACATATCGCAATAACACATTGTCTTTTCATAATAACAATATGTCATCATATAATTATGAAACACTTTAATTATATTTTGAGTATAAATGTTCAAGAATGTTATACTGTACATACAAAGTTGACACTACGCTAGGGTTTACCATACAAACAGAACATACGTTTGGAAAAACTATAATAGGTATAGTTTACAAGGAAATCATGAGATTTTACATACTATAAGTACTATATCAAAGAAGTACTTTCATATACAAGAACAAATGGACTTTTTATATGTAAATCTATTAGATACTAAGTTTTGTGAGACATTCAACTTCACATACTTTCAAGTACGCAGTTAAACTCCTATATTATATACCATAATCTCTTGTAGGGAAAGCATGATAGTTGTGTATACATCTATACAGGATTGACAATCCCGCACCTAAACTGTTAGCTACAGTTAGACCGGCAAGTCTAGGGTGACAAACGTCATAACTTTCCAACGCCTGAGGAACGTTGTTACAGGCAGTCTGGGTCAATAGCAGGGTTATAAAACTCACATGGAGTATTAAAACACATTGATTTACGGGGTTATCAAATGCCTTAGTGATTTTATACATACATAAATCTACTATCATTGGCATGAAAAAAATTCAAAAACAGTCGGGTCTTGGTAGAAGACTACTTTTATACTAGTAGAAAATATGGAATTTTCTAGGAGTTTTCAAACATCTAGAAACAATTTCATTCAAATTTATAGAAACATTGACATTAAATACTTATGAACTCACCAGCTTAAATGTTGATCTACTCTTTGAAATCCACTTGTATTTCTCAGGGATTTAGTAATATAGTTAAACTTCAACTTTTGCAGAAGTGACGCTACGGCGTCAGTTAAAAATAATTTTGTCATCATATTGTAATTTGTTTTGAAACAAGTATCATTCAACAATGTAACCTTTAAATTATATATATGATGGTTGTTTTACTTTCTTTACTATGTATTCAATTGTTATGATACTACATGAAGATATCCGCCCTTGAACCATTCCACCGTTCTGGTTTGCGGGTGTGACAGATTGGTAACAAAGCATTGTTTATAGTGAACTAAGTATATCGAACCACATAAGATATACAAACTATAAATGCATAGGGATTAAAATTCTCTGAGAAAACGTTTTTTTTACACCTAAACTGCATTTCATTTAGCTTAAATTATTTGGGTCGTAGAAGCACAAATACATGCATACAATGAGTCATTTCATAGTTAGAACTATACAAGAAGTATTAAGACAAGTTGAACACTACGAATAGGCCCCAGAATATTGGACACTACGAATAGGCCCCAAAATATGTAATCAGATTTGGGACGAATATAGCCTGATCAACTATATTTATCCGAGATCGGACTACGTATGTCGAGGAATGGTCGTAGTGAGCAACAAGTCAGAACTTACCAAGATGACACTAGTATCAAACATACAAACTTAAATACTATAGGAGTATTTCATAAATACAATTGTTTAACTTACATGTTTAGATTTACATGTTTTTAAAATTTCTAGACAATTGTCGTAACTCTATTCTCGTACAAACACATTGGCTGGATTGTATCCACACGGAGATACCTACAACCCGAATCAGGGCAATGGAGGATGGGTAGAGGAGGACCCCAAAGAAGTAGAGGAACCTATAGAGTTGGAGGAAGGGGAAGACTATAGGATAGAATCAGAGCCAGAAGTGGTCAACCCACCAGTCGTTCAACCTCCTGCATTTAGGGGAAACTTTCAGGGACCAACACCCATTTGGGGAAGTCACATTCACCATTGGAGCCGATAGCAAGGATTACGCCCTACCTACGGTATGTGTTGGGAATTTTACGACTTCAGGGGTGGGGGTTCAGCCGATCGAGCACTCCCAATCATGGTGGCAAAACTTGCTAACCAGTCCTATCAATCCGGGATTCAAGCAAACCGGATTCGTGAAGTCAATGTGGAAGTACAAGTTCACACTTTCGACATTCGTCGACTGGACAGGTTGCAGGACGATGCCCAATTCCGCAATGATACATTTCAAGCGCAACTGATTGCAACCCTCTCTGAGATAAAGGAGATGAAGAAACAGCAAGTCGCCTTCGATATGTGTCTTATGGAAGCCAAGCAATCAGACACAGAGTCGGGCTCCAAGCGCAACCTATGTCACAAGTAGTACTTGCCCGAATCCCAAAAAATTTATTATAGAATAGGAACTCGGCTAAAAGTCTTACTTTTCTTTAACTTATGTATCGGAGATCCTTAGAAGGGTCGAAATTTTCCTAACTCCAAAAGGTAACTCAACGTATGTTTAATATATATGAAGAAATTCATTTGTTTGTTAATTTTTAACATTCAGATTCATAAAGTTATCTATCACTATACAAAATTTTATTATGAACCAAGCTCTAAAACTTTGGGTAGGTCAATCAAATTCATAAATTGATAAATACAACAAATTATTAACACACGACTTCCAATCATTAAAGACTTACGGTCTTCATTCTATTTCTTTAGCAGTACAATGCCACCCTGTAGATCTGCACACCGTGTCAACATCGCAACACCTCCACCACCACCACCCCCATCAACGGATAATGCCGCCTTGATAGCTGTTGTAACAGATGCAGTGATAGAAGCAATTGCACAGATGAGTAATAATGGGTCTAGAGGGGGAGTAAATAGCTCTACGAATGGCCAACGTCAGGGTCGTTTAGGAGATTGCACCTTCAAGGATTTCACCAATAGCAATCCCATAACTTTTAACAGGTCCGGATGGATAATGGATCTATCACAATGGATAGAGAAAACAGAAGCGGCTTTCGAGATCTGTGCGTGTCTGGAAGCGAGCAAGGTAAAATTTGTCGCTTGTACATTCTCTGAGAGAGCTCTGATATGGTGGAATGGCCACGTCAAGTCACTAACTCTGGTAGTGGGAAATTCTATGGGCCGGGAGAATCTAAAGCAAATGTTAATGCAAGAGTACTATCGAAGGGGCGAAGTACAAAAGCTAGAGCAGGAACTTTGGGGCCTTACTATGGTAGGCTTGGACATCACAACCTATACCAATATGTTTAGTGATTTGGAAATCATTTTCCCATGGATGGTTTCTCTAGAGAGCAAGAAAATCAAAAGATACATCTGGGGACTCTCACCCTAGATTCGAGGAAGTGTACTAGCTTCCAAACCAGTCACTTTCGATAGCGCCAAACAGTTGGCACAAGATCTCATTGACCATGGAATTTCTCAATGCTTCGCAACTGTTGTCCCAGAGAAAACCATAGGAAACAAAAACAACAACAAAATCACTACCAACAACAACAGCAAGAAGAAGTTTTGGAACAAGAGGAAGTGTTAGTTTTCACAGGAACCTTCCAAGAAGCAACAAATAGTGGTGGTCCATGCCGCTACTACCCCCACTGTTGCTCCGGTTACCTATGCACCAGTGATGAAATATGCTGGGAACTTACCAAAGTGTAGCAAATGCAATTTCCATCCCAACGGACATTGTCGGGAGATGCACTACAACAACTGCAACAAGAAAGGACACACTGCCCATTTCTGTAAGGCACTGACACTACCAATCATCCAAGTCCATGGAGTAGGTGTGGGTCAGGCGTGTTATGGGTGTGGTAAGACTAGACACTACAAGAGGGACCACCCTAAGGTAAGGAATACTGGTGGCATAGGAAGGGTGCTGGCAATAGGGCATAACAAAGCAATAGCTGATCCTACGATGGTTACGGGTACATTTCTCCTCAATAGCGCCTATGCATGCAAACTATTTGATTGTGGTGCGGAGAGGATTTTTGTGAGTCATAAATTCAAACACATACTAAAACAGAACCCTCAATCACTCAATAAGATATTTACAGTAGAAATAGAAAACGGTTGAACAAAAAGCACAAACCATATGTACATAGGTTGCACACTAACTCTAAACAAACATTCATTTCAAATCGACCTAATGTCGATCACTATAAAGAGCTTTAATGTCATCATCAGTATGGATTGGTTAAGCCTGCACCATGCCGATATACTTTGTCACGAAAGGGTCGTTCACCTAAAATATACCAAATTGCAAAAATCTTGTAATTTATGATGACAAAACCAGTACCAATTTAAAAATCATCTCTTGCGTTAAAGCCCATAAATGTCACACCCCAAAACTATGAACGGCGGAAACGTTTAGGGGTGGAGGACGTCATGTACAGTATCACAACAGTGTAAAACAGAAAACAAGCAACAACATCATCCATTGCATTATAAGTAAAGTTTTAATACATGTGTGTTCTTTAATTGTAATAAGACACCAAAAATATATAATCAAAATAAAAGACGATTCTTGTCTGCTCCGTCTTCTCGAAACCTGGCCATCGTACCTGTCTACTGATGACCCGAGAATACAAGTTATTTTGAAAGAGAGTATCAGCTTTAAAGCTGGTGAATTCATAAGTATTTAAGTGACATTGTCTTGCTTTGAAAAGCTGTTTTAAAAGTCATGTAAACCTTTAAATGAAAATGTTGATATAAGTATGAAAAGCCCTAGAAAATCCCTTAATTTCTATTATTATGAAATGTAGTCTTCAAACAAGACTCGAATGTTTTGTAAGTAAATGATAGTTTTTCCTTCTATTGACTAGTACTAAAGTACTTAGTCTAACTCATCGTTTATGTGAACGTATCACAAAATAAAGTAAATAGGAAAATGTACTAATATAAGTGTTGTCACTGGGTACTAGGACTAACACAACATCGCAATAAGCGAAATAGATAACCTAATGAACATCTGAAGATTGTCTAGAAAAAGTATTAATGTAAGTGTTATCACTGGGTACTAGGAGTAACACAACATCGCAATAAGAGAAAGGTATAACCTAATGAACATCCGAAGATTGTCCACTTGTCCTCTGTAGCAGCAGCAGGTGGGTGGAAGGGTTAGTCCCGATATCGATCTACCTAATATAAATAGTAACCTTAGACCTCCGTAGATAGTCATTGACCACTGGTGCTAATCAGTGGGATTTGGAATGGTTAGTCCCGCCTAGATATCCCATTGAACTGGGATAAGAAAGATAATTTACACAGAAAGTACTAATAAATCATCCTCGCAAGTCGAGATACAAGTATCCAGGTAAGTGAATACATGATAATGCATCTATGTAACAGTGTTCATATATGGTATTCATGTAAGTGTGTTCATGTATCAGGTAAGTATATGTAAACATATTCATGTATCAGGTAAGCATATGTATATGTTCTCATGTATCAGGTAATGTACTTCTGTAGACTCATGAATGAACTGACTCTTGTGTGATTCCTTGTAATAGGAATAATGTTTGATATCTTCAAATTATCCCTTTGATAATTTACTGAAAGGTAATTGATTGTTTAAGTAGGTTTATACACTCTTACTAGTCAAGGGTGTGAGAAAATAAATGAAAGATGACAACTATAGCATCAATACATATATAAGAATATAGGTGTATATGAATAGTTTAGTTCAAGAAGGTAAAATGGTTTTGTAAGACATCTAAGGATTTTGAACAAATACAAAAGTGACTTGATGTCATTTTCATAAACATTTCAAAAGTAATACATTTGATAACAAAGTATTTTAAAGATAGAAACCATTTCATGCATCACATTTTGTAGTATAGGCAACTAGGTCAGACCCAGTCATTTTCAGATTCCAGAGCTCCTGCTCAAGCTTTTGCACTTCACCCCTTGGGTACTATTCTTCCAGTAGTAGAACCTTCAGGTCTTCCCAACTCATGGCATTGGCGACAGTGAGCGTCACCGAATTCACATGGCTTTTCCACCAAGTGAGGGCTCGATCTATGAAAGTGAAAGCAGCGAACTTGACTTTGCTTGCTTCTAGGCATGAGCAGATCTAGAAGACCGTTTCGGTCTTCTCGAACCATTGCATTAGTGCAATGACTCCCCCAATTCCATTAAAAGTTTTTGGCTTAGCATTAGAGAACTCCTTGTAAGTGCATTCTCTTACTTGGCCATGACCAGTGTCATGATTTGGATGATTCGTGCTGCTTCCCACCCCTCCATTTCCGTGGGAGTTTATTTGCGAGAGGGCTGCAGTTACTGTTGCTGTGATAGCAGCCTGGACCATGGCTGGATCATAAGTTGGTGGTGGAGGTGGTGGTGGTGCCGTGCCCGGCCTGGGCCTTAGGTTTGGACGAGGAGGCATCGTGCTGCCAAAGGAAAATGAAAGATTTATAAGTTTTGGTAGTTCAGAGTTGAATGATATTGAGTTAACTTCTAATAGTTCTAAGAAATTGGGTTTGACTGACACAATGTTTTGAGCTTGAAAGTAAAGTTTGAATAGATGTACCTATGAATTGAATGAATTGCGCATGATTAACAACAAGAAAAGGGATATACCCTTATATATATTAAACATATAGTTGTGTTACAACGGGGTCTAGACAAAAGTTCTTGAACTTTCTAAACGCCTCCGATTACAGAACAATTTAAAGAAAATAATACTTTTATCCGAAGTCCTAATTTATAACAAAATTTGAGAGTCGGGTAAGTACTACTTGCGGCGCACTTTGCATTTGGAGCTCGACTCCGTGTCGGACTGCTTCGATTCCATGAGGCGCCTATCAAAGGCAGCTTGTTGTTCCCTCAATTCTGCGATGGCCGCATTTGCTTGTGCTTGAAATGCTTCGGCGCGAATGTGGATGTCGTTCTGCAACATCTCTAGGCGGTTGATATCGGCCATGTGGATTTGTACTTCCACATTGACCTCTCAGATTCGGTTGGCTTGCACTCCAGACCCGAAGTGCTCGGTCGCCTGATCCCCCGCCTCTAACATCATAGAAGTCTCGGCACATACCGTAGGGAGGGCGTAAGCTTTGTTGTTGGCTCCAATGATGGAGGTGACTTCCCCGCACAGGAGTCGGTCCTTGGAAGTTCCTGACGTGAACGGGAGGTTGTGGGATTTGTGGATTGATGATTTCTGGCTCCGAATCTGTGCCAGAGTCATCCCCTTACTCCAACTCTATAGACTCTTCTTCTTCTTCAGGATCTTCTTCGATCCATCCTCCATTACCTTGGTTGGGGTAGTAGGGGTCATTGGGGTGATGGAATCCCGCCATTTAGACTGTACGAGAATAGGGTTAAAAATTTACTATAAGTTAGAGCATATGAAACTTACCTTAAGTTTAATGGTTGACGGCAACACAACAACTCCCTTAGTATTATGTAATGATGTGCTTTTGGTATGTTTTAAAATTGTTGTCCACTGCAGACACTCCTTGGCATACGTTAGTAGGCTCTCGGACAAATATAGTTGATCAGGCTATATTCTTCCCAGTTCCGATTACATGTCCCAAGGCGTATGTTTTCCAGAAAACCCTTATTTTCTTATAAAAGTATGAAATGCATATGAATGTTTGTGTCATAAGCTGTAAATAGTTGCACCAGGAAAATCCCTTATCTTCCTATTAGTTGTTTGGTTTGTATACAGGAAAAACCCTTATTTTCCTAACATGACTGGCAGTCTTTAAGACCGAAAATCATAAGAAAACGACGTTCTTAAAAGATGTGTCATAGTTTTATATAATAAAGCTATACGAAGATCGCATTTGTTAGATGAAGAATAGTTTTAACAGTCACTCGTTCACAAAAGCATAATACCATAATAATTGTATATCCGATGAGTTTTATAACCATACTAAACATAATATGCCTATAACGACCTTCTTCAGGCGTCGCAGCGTTATGACAACTGTCACCCCAAAGGACGGACTGTAGCTAACAGTCAGGGCGCGGGATCATGACTTCCCATATAGATCTATACACATTTGACACGTTCTCCGAATGGGAGACTCTGGTTATAGACAGGACTTGCAGCATTACTTTCTAATAAAGAAAATTAACGTTTGAAGATATACACGTCTCATGGATTCTCATCTAAGCCTGTATTAAAGTGATAGTTTTTGTACGCGAAGTTTATCCTTTTTCACAATGTTTAACAAAGCATAAATCATAAGTCTTTAAAATGTATAAAACGACTTAACCATGAAAAGTACTTTGAAATCATTATATACTTTGCATAAGTCTAATGAACACAAAGTATGACAAGAGTTTTCCATAATAGTAATGAGTTCCAAGTGATTTGTTCGGTAAAACAAGCGAAGTGAAACTTTATAAAATACACGATAATAATCGTATGTTTACTTGTATTCCCCCCCCCCCCCCCTAAAAGAGTATAAATGCATTTAAAATGTATTTATAGTGTGTTTGAAAGGGGTATGAACTCACTTGAAATTTTGAAGATAGCAAGATGGAAAACCGGGCAGAGCTTCGTTTCGGGAAACGGATTTTCCTCAGGATTCTCGGGATTTCTCGGGAGTAAAATCGACCTTCGGGACTTGCACAAAATGACCGGGGATTTGGGGTAGTGCGAGCACGGAAAATGAGGCAAAACGCAAGAAAAAGGAGAGTGAATGAGCAATTTTTCCAGGAACCCTCGCATCCCTTTTATAGGGGGCTGGAAAGCACACGTACGCGGGGCGTACTCCCGTACGCGGCGCGTACGGGACGTCATCGCTGACCGCATCTTCGGCTGCATCGCGCTTCAGATGGGATGGGGGGGGGGGGGTAGGCTCGCATAGGGGTGACGTGGACGATCCGAGGTCGTGGCCTCGAGTACGCTGGGCGTATGCACGTGACTCAGGCTTCGGATAATACCGAATTTTTGAATAAAAATATATATTAATTATTTATCAAACTTCAAATATTCATCTCTCCTTCATACAAACTCCGTTTTCGACGTTCTTTATATCCACGCGTAGGCGAGACTAAGATCTACAACTTTCGTTTAGATTCCGTCGGCAAATTCCGAAATTATTTTTATTATTTATTTATTAAAATGACGTGATTAAGGAATTTCTTTAAAAATTTATAACTTTTTCATACAATGTCCGATTTGAGCGTTCTTTTTATGCATGTTTGTATTTTAACGATATCTATGACTTTTATTTAGACACCTAGGGTCAGAAAGTGTTTTATTGAAACTTTGCGTTTTTACGTAAATTCGTATTGCCGGTTTTTGTCGGAAAACTTAGAATGGTCATAACTTCTTCGTTATAACTGGGATTTTTGTGTTATTTATATGTTTGGAAACCTTAAGACGATACCTACCACATAGCATACTCTAAATAGAGTTTTTGAATACTATTTTTTCGATGATATTCTAATTCCTTTCTCAAAGAGGTTACAGGACTCGATTTTTACTGACTTGAAATGACGGGCTGTTACATCATCCCCCCGTTAGAGGGAATTTCGTCCCGAAATTTTAATACAAAAGAAGAGTCTTAGGGGCTGAGGAAGAGGTGTGGATACTTCTGTTGCATTTGATCTTCTCGTTCCCACGTGAACTCAGGTCCCCTCTTAGCATTCCATCGGACCTTTACTATTGGAATGCGACTCTGTTTAGTTCGTTTAACTTCCCTATCCATGATCTCGACTGGTTCTTCCACAAAGTTAAGATTTTCATTTAGTTCGATCTCATCGAGTGGAATTACAAGTGTTTCATCGGACAAACACTTCTTCAGGTTTGATACGTGGAATACTGGATGTACTTTGTGAAGCTCGATTGGAAGTCGGAGTTTGTAGGCCACTGGACCAACTCTTGAAATGATTTCGAAGGGTCCAATATACCTAGGATTTAGCTTCCCACGTTTTCCAAAGCGTATCATGCCTTTCCAGGGTGAGACCTTCAGTAGTACACGATCGCCAATCTGAAATTCCAAGGGTTTACGTCTTTTGTCGGCATAGCTCTTTTGCCTATCCCTCGAGGATTTTAGTCGTTCTCGTATTTGCACGATCTTTTCAGTAGTTTCTAAGATGATCTCTGGACCAGTGAGGGTGCTATCAGGAACTAGACCTTTTGCTAATTGTGTGTTTCCCACTTCCGTCCAGCATAGAGGTGATCTGCACTTACGGCCGTAAAGGGCTTCAAATGGAGCAGTATTGATACTAGTATGATAACTATTGTTATAAGAGAACTCGAGCAAAGGTAAGTGAACATCCCATGCCTTACCAAAGTCGATTACACATGCTCGCAACATGTCCTCCAAGGTTTGGATTGTCCTTTCACTCTGTCTGTCAGTTTGGGGGTGATAGGCTGTACTCATGTCCAATCTTGTTCCCATGGATTTTTGCAATGATTGCCAGAATCTAGACGTGAATCTGTTGTCTCTGTCCAAGATGATAGACATTATCACTCCATGGAGTCGTACGATCTCTCGGATGTAGATTCTCGCTAGCCTTTCCATTTTATCAGTTTCCTTGATCGGTAAGAAATGAGCGGACTTGGTTAATCTATCGACGATTACCCAAATAGTATCTTGGTCACTCTGAGTTTTAGGCAGTTTCGTTATGAATTCCATGGAAATCTGCTACCATTTCCACTCAGGAATTTCAGGTTGTTGGAGTAGTCCTGAGGGTTTCTGGTGTTCTATTTTGATCTTTGCGCAAGTCAAACACTTGCTCACATATGTAGCGATCTCTGCTTTCATGTTTGGCCACCAGTAGAGTTGCTTGAGAACTTGATACATCTTGTCTGACCCGGGGTGTACGGAGTATGGAGTCTTGTGTGCCTCGCTCATAACTACCTCTCTAAATCCACCAAACTTGGGTGTCCATATTCGGTTCATGAGGTAGCGGGCTCCGTCACTCTTGATTTCTAAGTTCTTGTCCATTCCCCTAAGGGTCTCACCTGTCACGTTTTCGGGTTTCAAGGCCTCTATTTGAGCTTCCTTGACTTGTGCTGACAGGTGCGAATGGATCGACATGGCTAATGACTTCACTCTTCGGCCAGAGTACTCCTTACGACTAAGGGCATGTGCCACGACGTTTGCCTTTCCTGGATGATAGCGAATCTCACATTCGTAGTCGTTGAGCAATTCGACCCAACGTCGTTGTCTCATGTTCAACTCCTTCTGGTCGAAGATGTGTTGTAGGCTCTTGTGGTCTGTAAAGATAGTGCACTTGGTACCATATAGGTAGTGTCTCCAGGTTTTAAGAGCGAAGACCACCGCCCCAAGTTCTAAATCATGAGTGGTGTAGTTGACCTCATGCGTTTTCAGTTGTCGTGAGGCATATGCAATAACCTTTCCTCTCTGCATTAGTACACAGCCCAGCCCTTGCTTCGAAGTGTCGCAATACACCACAAAATCTTCGGTCCCTTCTGGAAGAGAAAGGATGGGTGCACTGCAAAGGGCCTGTTTCAAAGTCTTAAATGCAACATCTTGCTTTTCTCCCCAATTGTAGGTCACACCTTTCTGGGTTAGTGCGGTAAGAGGCTTTGCGATGCTGGAGAAATTCTGAATGAACCTTCAATAATAACTAGCAAGACCTAGAAATTTGCGAATTTCTGTTGGTGTAGTTGGTGCAGACCAGTTTTTGATCGCCTTGATTTTTTATGGATCCATGTGGATTCCTTCCTTGCTGACCACGTGACCGAGGAAGTCCACCTTTCTAATCCAAAACTCACATTTTGATAATTTTGCATACAGTCTCTCAGTCCGTAACGTCTCTAAGATTTGCCTCAGATGTTGACTATGCTCTTCTTTATTCTTTGAATAAATGAGTATGTCGTGTATGAATACTATCACAAATTTATCCAATAATGGACGACATACCCGATTCATTAGATCCATGATTACGGCCATGGCATTGGTTAGTCCGAACAGCATCACTACGAATTCGTAATGTCCGTATCTCATTCGGAAGGCCGTCTTGGGAACATCACTCTGCAGGACTCGCAGCTGGTGATATCCCGACCTCAGATCGATCTTGGAGAAGTAGTTAGCTCCTTGGAGTTGGTCAAATAAGTCATCGATTCAGGGTAGGGGGTATCGGTTCTTGATGGTAATTTTGTTGAGTTCTCGGTAGTCGATGCACATTCTGAATGATCCATCCTTCTTTTTCACAAACAATACGAGTGCTCCCCATGGCGAGAAGCTTGGTCAGATGAATCCTTTTCCAAGTAACTCATTCAGTTGGCTGGATAGCTCTTGCATCTCTGTCGGGGCTAATCGATAGGGTGCTTTGGCTACTGGAGTAGCCCTGGGAACCAGATCGATTTTGAACTCAACTTGTCTCGTGGGAGGTATTCCCGGAAGGTCCTCGGGAAAAACGTCGGGAAAATCGCATACATCGGGCACATTCTTGATGTCCTGGACTTCGCGTTTCAAATCTACAACATGTGCCAAAAACGCGTGACACTCCTTGTGTAGGCATTTCCGAGCTTGGATACTTGAGATGATACGAAGAGTGGTACTGGGTTTGTCGCCCAAGACAATGAAAGTTTCGCCGGTTTGCAGATTAAGGCGAACGGCCTTATCGTAACATAGAATGTCCGCATGATGAGAACTCAGCCAATCCATGTCAACGATGACATTGAAACTCTTAATCGCGACTGGCATGAGGTTGATTGAAAAGGGATTATCGTTTAAAGTTAGGGTGCAGTTTAGGTATATCTCCTTAGTGCCTTTGGTTTTCCCGTTGGCCATTTCTACTATGAATGGTTCACTTAATGATTGCGGTATTGATTTTAGCAAGCCTTTAAAGTCGTGACTCACAAAACTCCTTTCCGCTCCACTATCAAACAAAATGCATCCATACGAGTTATCGAGAAGAAACGTACCCGTAACAACAGTAGGGTTCGCAATGGCTTCATCTTGTCCCATTGCGAAAACTCGGCCCCTTCCGCCGGTATTCTGGTTGTTTGCCTTTGGGCAGTCCCTGTGGTAGTGCCCCATGTCTCCACACTCAAAGCAGGTGCGGCTGACTCCGGTATTAGCAGTGGGGACGGATGGTTGGGTTGGCTCTTTGCAATAGCGGGTTGTATGTCCCTTCTTATTGCACTTGGTGCATTGAAGATCATGACAAGGACCGTGGTGGTGGAAGTTGCATCGGTTGCACTTAGGAAGTTTCCCATTATATTAGCTTGTAGGGGTAGGGTTGGCAGGTACAGTCATAGCATGGGTCGCTATTACTTATTGTTTCTTGGGGTTTTCCTGGAGGGTTTGTCCCCTCCTTTTGTTCCAAGGCCTACTCTGGCCCTGAGCCTCCCTAGATGGATTTGCGGTTGTTGAAATGGTACCGTGTTTTACTCCGTGGTCGATGAGTCGATAAGCCAGGCGTTTAGCACTGTTGTAGGTAACAGGGCTGGAAGCTAGGAAATGCCCTTAAATCTGGGGTGACAACCCCCAAATGTACCTTTCAACCTTCTTTGATTCTATGTTGACCATGGTAGGGCACAGTGCAGCGAGGTCGTTGAACCTAGCTGTATAGGCGACTAGGTTAGACCCAGTCATTTTCAGATTCCAGAGCTCATGCTCAAGCTTTTGCACTTCGCCCCTTGGGCAGTATTCTTCCAGTAGTAGAACCTTCAGGTCTTCCCAACTCATGGCGTTGGCGACAGTGAGCGTCACCGAATTCACATGGCTTTTCCACCAAGTGAGGGCTCGCTCTATGAAAGTGCAAGCAGCGAACTTGAGTTTGCTTGCTTCTAGGCATGAGCAGATCTCGAAGACCGCTTCGGTCTTCTCGAACCATTGCATTAGTGCAATGAATCCCCCAATTCCATTAAAAGTTTTTGGCTTAGCGTTAGAGAACTCCTTGTAAGTGCATTCTCTTACTTGGTCATGACCAGTGCCATGATTTGGATGATTCGTGCTGCTTCCTGCCCCTCCATTCCGTGGGAGTTTATTTGCGAGAGGGCTGCAGTTACTGCTGCTGTGATAGCAGTCTGGACCATGGCTGGATCATAAGTTGGTGGTGGAGATGGTGGTGGTGTCGTGCCCGGCCTGGGCCTTAAGTTTGGACGAGGAGGCATCGCGCTGTCAAAGGAAAATGAAAGATTTATAAGTTTTGGTAGTTCAGAGTTGAATGATATTGAGTTAACTTCTAATAGTTCTAAGAAACTGGGTTTGACTGACACAATCTTTTGAGCTTGAAAGTAAAGTTTGAATAGATGTACCTATGAATTGAACGAATTGCGCATAATTAACAACAAGAAAAGGGATATACCCTTATATATATTAAACATATAGTTGTGTTACAGTGGGGTCTAGACAAAAGTTCTTGACCTTTCTAAAGGCCTCCGATTACAGAACAATTTAAAGAAAATAATACTTTTATCCGAAGTCCTAATTTATAACAAAATTTGAGAGTCGGGCAAGTACTACTTGCGGCGCGCTTTGCGTTTGGAGCTCGACTCCGTGTAGGACTGCTTCGACTCCATAAGGCGCCTATCAAACGCAGCTTGTTGTTCCCTCAATTCTGCGAAGGCCGCATTTGCTTGTGCTTGAAATGCTTCGGCGCGAATGTGGATGTCGTTCTGCAACATCTCTAGGCGGTTGATATCGGCCGTGTGGATTTGTACTTCCACATTGACCTCTCGGATTCGGTTGGCTTGCACTCCGGATTGATAGCACTGGGTTGCGAGTTTGCCAACCATGACTGGATGTGCTCGGTCGGCTGATCCCCCGCCTCTAACATCATAGAAGTCTCGGCACATGCCGTAGGGAGGGCGTAAGCTTTATTGTTGGCTCCAATGATGGAGGTGACTTCCCCACACAGGAGTCGGTCCTTGGAAGTTCCTCACGTGAACGGGAGGTTGTGAGATTTGTGGATTGATGATTTCTGGCTCCGAATCCGTGCCAGAGTCATCCCCTTACTCCAACTCTATAGGCTCTTCGTCTTCTTCAGGATCTTCTTCGATCCATCCTCCATTACCTTGGTTGGGGTAGTAGGGGTCATTGGGGTGATGGAATCCCGCCATTTAGACTGTACGAGAATAGGGTTAAAAATTTACTATAAGTTAGAGCATATGAAACTTACCCTTAAGTTTAATGGTTGACGGAAACACAACAACTCCCTTAGTATTATGTAATGATGTGCTTTTGGTAAGTTTTAAAATTGTTTTCCACTACAGACACTCCTTGGCATACATTTGTCGGCTCTCGGATAAATATAGTTGATCAGGCTATATTCTTCCCAGTTCCGATTACATGTCCCAAGGCGTACCTGTACTGCACAACTTATTTATAATACTTCTAAAGTTATTTACTATGAAACTATTATTAGCATAAAATGAGTGCATGCTTACCTTAAAACTAAATAAATTTAATTTCAAACGTATGACTTTTCTCAGAGTGTTTTTGCCCAGTTGAGTTTATAGTTGTATACCAAAAAGAAATGGTTTTGATATACTTAATTCCCTATAAACAAATCTCTGATACCAATCTGTCACACCCCCAAACCAGAACGGCGGAAACGTTCGGGGGCGGCGGACGTCATATTCAGTATCATAACAGTTCATAGAAAGGAAAGTACACACCACCATATATATTAAAGTTTCCAAGATGTTTACATAATTGTATTCATTACATGTTCAAAAGATAAATACATAAACATCATTCAAAAGAAGTAATTAACGCCAGCGCGTTAATCCCAAAAGTTGATTCCCAAACCTGCTAGCGGTTCCCTGAGAATACAAGTTAATTAAAAAAAAAAAGTGTCAACAATTAAGTTGGTGAGTTCGTAAGTAGTTTAAAAAAATTGGATGCCATTCCAAAATCGGTGTATGTTTTCCAGAAAACTCAGTAATTCAAGTGTGAAGATTTATGACTTGTTGTGTTGAAAATGAATGTATTAGATCCAGAAAATCCCATATTTTCCCTAATGGTTGAGATATGATTTTTTGTGTCTTCCAAGAAAAACCCTTATTTTCTTATAAAAGTATGAAATGCATATGAATGTTCGTGTCATAAGTTGTAAATAATTGCACCAGGAAAATCCCTTATCTTCCTATTAGTTGTTTGGTTTGTATACAGGAAAAACCCTTATTTTCCTAACATGACTGGCAGTCTCTAAGACCGAAAATCGCAAGAAAACGACGTTCTTAAAAGTTGTGTCATAGTTTTATATAATAAAGCTATACGAAGATCGTATTTGTTAGATGAAGAACAGTTTTAACAGTCACTCGTTCATAAAAGCATAATACCATAATAATTGTATATCCGATGAGATTTATAACCATACTAAACATAATATGCCTGTAACGACGTTCTTCAAGCGTCGCAGCGTTATGACGACTGTCACCCCAAAGGACGGACTGTAGCTAACAGTTAGGGCGCGGGATCATGACTTCCCGTATAGATCTATACACATTTGACACGTTCTCCAAATGGGAGACTCTGGTTATAGACAGGACTTGCAGCATTACTTTCTAATAAAGAAAAGTAATGTTTGAAGATATACACATCTCATGGATTCTCATCTAAGCCTGTATTAAAGTGATAGTTTTTGTACGCGAAGTTTATCCTTTTTCACAATGTTTAACAAAGCATAAATCATAAGTCTTTAGAATGTATAAAACGACTTAACCATGAAAAGTACTTTGAAATCATTATATACTTTGCATAAGTCTAATGCACACAAAGTATGACAACATTTTTCCATAATAGTAATGAGTTCCAAGTGATTTGTTCGGTAAAACAAGCGAAGTGAAACTTTATAAAATACACAATAATAATTGTATGTTTAATTGTATTCCCCCCCTAAAAGAGTATAAAAGCATTTAAAATGTATTTAAAGTGTGTTTGAAAGGGGTATGAACTCACTTGAAAGTTTAAAGATAGCAAGATGGAAAACCGGGCAGAGTTTCATCTCGGGAAACGGATTTTCCTCGGGATTCTCGGGAGTAAAATCGACCTTCGGGACTTGCACAAAATGAGCAGGGCTTCGGGGTAGTGCGAGCACGGAAAACGAGGAAAAACACAAGAAAAAGGAGAGTGAATGACCAATTTTTCCGGGAACCCTCGCATCCCTTTTATAGGGGGCTGGAAGGCACACGTACGCGGGGCGTACTCCCGTACGTGGCGCGTACGGGACGTCATCGCTGACCGCATCCTCGGCTGCATCGCGCTTCGGACGGGACGGGGGGGGGGGGGGGGTTAGGCTCACATAGGGGCGACATGGACGATCCGAGGCCGTGGCCTCGAGTACGCTGGGCGTACACGCGTGACTCAGGCTTCGGAGAATACCGAATTTTGGAATAAAAATATATATTAATTATTTATCAAACTTCAAAAATTCATATCTCCTTCATACGAACTCCGTTTTCGACGTTCTTTATATCCACGCGTAGGTGAGACTAAGATCTACAGCTTTCGTTTAGATTCCGTCGGCAAATTCCGAAATTATTTTTATTATTTATTTATTAAAATGACGCGTTTAAGGAATTTCTTTAAAAATTCATAACTTTTTCATACGATGTCCGATTTGAGTGTTCTTTTTATGCATGTTTGTAGTTTAACGATATCTATGACTTTCATTTAGACACCTAGGGTCAGAAAGTGTTTTATTGAAACTTTGCGTTTTTACGTAACTTCGTATTGCTGGTTTTTGTCGGAAAAACTTAGAATGGTCATAACTTCTTCGTTATAACTCGGATTTTTGTGTTATTTATATGTTTGGAAACCTTAAGACGATACCTACCACATAGAGTACTCCAAATAGAGTTTTTGAATACTTCATTTTTCGATGATATTCTAATTCCTCTCTCAAAGAGGTTACAGGACTCGATTTTTACTGACTTGAAATGACGGGCTGTTACAAAAACACAGTTATAAAATACATATAAATGATTTAATAACATGCTATTTTCTACTTGTATTCCCCTCCCCCCATTAAAGAATTTAAAATCATTTAAAACATTGATCAGGGGTATGAACTCACCTGTAGATGGTGGTTTGGATGAACTAGACGGTGTAGGATTGTTAGGTGTCAAGTGAGGACTTGTACACACACTACGATCCTAATGAAAATATAATCACACATACATGCACTCAATTAGTCTTAAATTACCAATTGATAATGTTAAGACATCCTAGAACATAATAAACAATTTATATAAGTGTTATAATCCGTAAGGATTGCATCTAAGCTATTGTGGGACAAGGCACTTGGGTTTAGGGTTCCAAAGGACCCTTTACTTGAGTTTACTATCCAAATAACCTCACACATGGAGTTTACGATTGTAAACTCTTGACTTTATAGCCGTTAACTCCAAGGTTTAGTGTCTTTGGTTGTTTTAAGGTGTTAAATAATCCCTAGAAGCATTCCAACTTTGTGGGTTAATTCTTGGAAGGGTTTAAGGCATAGAAACACTCCTTAGAGGAGTTTACGGCCCTAAGGCCATTTCCTTTGGAGTTTACTGCTGTAAACTCCCTTGGAATGATGTTTTTTATGCTTTCAAGTCCCTTGCACATGTGGTATAGGTCTTAGACTTTCATCCCAAGCATATGAAGGCCTTAGGCATACTTTGGTGCCTTTGTTTGATGTTCACGGCCCAAGAACCTTATTAGGGCCGTGAAATCACTTTGAGGGGTGTTTTTCATGTGTTTTGGTCCTTCATTTAAGTGGACACAATTCCTATTAAATGTATAAGGCTTTAGGTGCCTTAAAAGGACCCTTTTGATCCTCTCGTTCCCAAGTGAATTCAGGTCCATGCTTTGCGTTACAGCGCACCTTCACTATCCGGATACGACTATGCTTTGTTTGCTTGACCTCTCGGTCCATGATCTCTACTGGTTCCTCAACGAAGTTGAGGCTCTCGTTGATCTCGATCTCGTCGAGTGGAGTAACAAGAGTCTCGTCGGTTAGACACATTTTCAAGTTCGAGACGTGGAAGGTAGGATGTACATTACTGAGTTCGTGCGGTAGATTGAGTTTGTAAGCCACAGGGGCGATTCTCGTGAGAATCTCGAAAGGCCCTATGTATCTTGGATTAAGCTTCCCATGCTTTCCAAAGTGTATCAAGCCCTTCTAGGGTGAGACCTTCAGTAGGACTCGGTCGCCCACCTAGAATTCCAACGGTTTCCTTCGCTTGTCAGCATAACTTTTCTGTCGGTCTCTAGAGGCTTTCAATCGTTCACGAATTTGAACGATCTTCTCTGTCGTTTCCCAAATGATCTCCGGACCCGTGAGAGTGCTTTCTGGAACTCATCCCTTAGCTAATTGGGTATCACCCACCTCAGCCCAACACAGAGGGGATCTGCACTTTCGGCCATAGAGGGCCTCGAATGGAGTTGCCTTTATGCTCGTGTGAAAATTCGACGAGGGGTAAATGGGTATCCTAAGATTTTCCAAAGTCAATCACACAGGCACACAACATATCTTCTAAGGTTTGGATATTTCTCTCACTTTTCCCATCGGTCTGTGGATGGTAGGCTGTACTCATGTCCAGCCTAGTTCCTAGGGAACTTTGTAATGACTGCCAGAACCTCAAAGTGAATCTACTATCTCTGTCTGAGATAATAGAAAAAGGCACACTGTGCAGCCTTAAAATTTCCATAATGTAAGTTTTGGTAAGTTTCTCCATCTTTTCTGTTTCATTGATCGGCAAGAAGTGCGCAGACTTGGTCAGTCTATCGACGATGACCCATATGGAATCAAGTCCACCCGTTGTCTTGGGAAACTTGGTTATGAAGTCCATAGTGATCCACTCCCACTTCCATTCTGGTATCTCTAGTTGCTGCAGGAGACCAGAGGGCTTCTGGTATTTGACCTTGACCTTTGCGCAAGTAAGGCATTTACTCACAAAGGTAGCAATATCTGCTTTCATTTTAGGCCACCATTATAACTTTTTAAGATCCAGATACATCTTATCTGAACCTGGGTGGACGGAATAATGAGTGTTGTGTGCTTCCGTCATGACCAAGTATCTAAAGCCACCGTGTTTCAGTATCCAAATCCGATCCATGAGGTATAAGGCTCCGCCACCCTTCACTTCCAAGTTCTTATCCATTCCTCTAAGGGATTCACCAGCCACATTTTCAGGTTTCAAAGCATCGAGCCGAGCCTCTTTAATTTGCGTGGACAAGTGTGAATGGATAGTTAGAGTCAAAGATTTTACCCTACAACCAGAATATTCTTTCCGAATTAGGGCGTCGGCTCCTACATTGGCTTTACCCGGGTGATAATGAATATCGCATTCATAATCACTGAGTATCTCGACCCACTGTCATTGTCTCATGTTGAGCTCTTTCTGGTCGAAAATGTGTTGTAGACTCTTATGGTCTGTAAAGATCGTGCTTTTTGTATCATACATGTAATGTCGCCAGATCTTCAGAGCAAACACAACTGCTCCTAACTCAAGCTCGTGGGTGGTGTAGTTAACCTCATGTGTCTTCAGCTGTCTCGAGGCATAGGCTATGACTTTACCTCGCTGCATCAGAACACATCTGAGCCCTTGATTTGATGCATCGCAAGAGACAACGAAGTCTTCTATCCCTTCGGGGAGGGATAGTGTCGGTGCAGTGCACAAGGCTTGCTTGAGCGTTTGGAATGCTCTTTATTGTTTCTCTTCCCAGTCAAAGGCTACGCCCTTCTGGGTCAGTGTTGTAAGAGGTTTCGCTATGCGGGAGAAGTTCTGAATGAACCTGCGATAGTAGCCAGCCAGACCTAGAAATTGGTGAATTTCCATAGGTGTCTTCGGTGCTGACCAATTCTCGATGGCCTTAAGTTTGCAAGGTTACACGTGTATTCCCTCTTCGCTAACAACATGGCCCAAAAATTTGACTCGCCGAATCCATAATTCGCACTTAGAGAACTTCGCGTAGAGCTTCTCCGACCGCAATGTTTCTAAGATTTTACGGAGATGTTGGCTATGTTCCTCCTTACTTTGAGAGTAGATGAGTACGTCATCAATGAAGATGATGATGAACTGATCCAAGTAACAACGACACACCCTATTCATCAGATCCATGAATACTGCGGGCACGTTAGTTAATCCGAACGGCATCACTACAAACTCGTAGTGCCCATAACGAGTTCGGAAGGTTGTCTTGGGAACATCCTCCTCTAACACTCGTAGTTGGTGATATCCTGATTGTAGATCTATCTTCGAGAAGTAGTTGGCTCCTTGAAGTTGATCAAATAAATCGTCAATGCGGGGCAAAGGATAACAATTTTTAATGGTAAGTTTGTTGAGTTCTCTATAGTCGATGCACATACGAAACGATCCATATTTCTTCTTGACGAACACGACCGATGCTTCCCATGGTAAGAAGCTTGGCCTAATGAATCCCTTTTTGAGAAGTTCGTTAAGTTGACTGGAAAGTTCCTGCATCTCGGCCGGTGCCAGACGATAAGGAGATTTGGCTACTGGAGTAGCTCCTGGCACTAAGTCGATTCTGAATTCGACTTGGCGTTGTCGTGGTAAGCCGGAGAGTTCTTCTGGGAAGATGTCGGGAAAGTCGCGTACTTCTGGGATGTTCTGAATGTCTTTCATTTCTTGACTCGTATCAATGACGTGTGCGAGGAATGCATGATATTCCTTTCGCAAGCACTTCTGGGCTTGAATGCACGAAATGATGCAAAGACTCTTACTAGGTTTGTCGCTGTAGATAACTAATGTTTCATTGTTAGGAAGGTTAAGACGAACTGCTTTTTCAAAGCACATGATGTCGGCGCGAAGAAGACTCAACCAATCCATACCGATGATAACTTCGAAACATTTAATTGGGACCGGCATGAGATCTATCTTGAAAGTGTGGCTATCTAAAGTTGGGGTACCACCTATGTATATGCAGTTTGTACTCTCTGTTTTCCCGTTAGCCATTTCTACCGTGAATAAATTATCTAATGCACATGGTTTTTAAGCAGGTGTGCAAATTTGTGACTTACGAACTTCTCTCTGCTCCACTGTCGAAAAGTATGCAAGCATATGAGTTATCGAGGAGAAACATACCAGTAACTATCGTAGGATCAACTATAGATTCCTCGTGGCCTAGGGACATAACTCTTCCTACTCCTCCAGCCATCCCCGCTGTAGGGAAGTTCCTCTTGTAACAGCCCACTTCGCCACAACTGTAGCAAGTTTGGCCCATACCGGCGTTAGGAACCTGGTCGGCCTGAGTTGTTGGAGTCTGGCAGAAATGGGCTGTGTGCCCCTTCCTGTTGCAGTTAGAGCACTGCATCTCCCTGCAAGGTCCGCGGTGGTGGAAGCTGCATTTGTTGCACTTTGGAAGGGATCCAACATAAGTTTTTGCTGCTAAGGGGTTCACAGGGACAACGGGAGTAACTGTGGCAGCATTGATTGCCACAAGTTGTTGTCTTTTGGAGGATTCTTGCGAAGCCCCTCTTTTCCTATTAGACCACCCTTTCTTGTTATTGTTGGCCTTTGGTGGTATGGATGCAGGGATTGTTGGGTTTTGAGGCTTCCGGTGATGTATGAGAGATTGTGCCTATTCTTTGGCGCTATCGAAAGTAATAGGCCTGGAAGCTAACACACTTGACTGGATCTGGGACGACAGTCCCCAGATATATCTCTCTATCTTCTCACTCTCGAGAGCAACCATATCAGGGAATAGGTTTGCCAGATCATAGAACCTATTTGTGTAGGTCGTGATGTCGGATCCAACCATTTGAAGACCCCAAAATTCCTGCTCGAGTTTTTGTACTTCACCTCGAGGACAGTACTCTTTCATCAGCATGTCTTTCAATTTCTCCTAGCCTATGGAATACGCCACCACCAAAGTCAGATACTTAACCTGGCCATTCCACCATATTAGTGCTCTGTCAGAGAAGGTACAAGCTGCGAACTTGACCTTATTGCCTTCTTGGCATCCGCAAATTTCAAAGACAGATTCCATCTTTTCAATCCATTGCCTTAACACCATAACCCCACCAGTACCATTGAAGGTGCGGGGTTTGGCGTACGTGAAGTCCTTACAGGTGCATTCCCGAGGGTTCCCATGGCTTACGTCGTGGTTCGAGGGAGGTGCACCTGATCCCGATCCACTAGGGACAGGAGTGTTAGTTGCTGACACAGCCGCTGCAACTGCTGCTGTGAAAGCTGCCTGGAACATGTTGGCATCGAAAGGAGTAGGTGGTTGAAGAGGTTTAGGTGGTGGTGTTGGTGCTTCGTTGTTTGGGTTACGCCTGGTTTTTCTGCGTGGCGGCATCTTTAACTATACGTTTAAAAGATGACGACATGGATAAGAATAAATGATTAATGAATGTGCCTCATGGACTAACTCCCCATAGTCCAACAACAGAATGAATAGAATGACTACATGAAGATGACAAGATTTGGATAATAATTTCCATAAGATTAGATATCTGTCAATAATACTGGAATAACAGATGTAACAAGTTCGGGAAAAATGGCCTAGAAGTTGGCTTTACATCAACCAAGATGGAAAATTTTGATAGAATTAAGACTAGATAAAGACCTAACAGGTCTAAGATTTATAAAGACAGGAAATTAGCCCAACATTTTACATAAACTAGGTTATATCCAAAAGATGAGTCGACGAGATTCTATCAGCGACAAGAACTGCTAGCATGAGTTCTTGATCCTGACAGTAGATGTTCAATGTCCTTTATACGCCTGGCCGCCGTCGCTTGCTGAGCTCGAAGTTCTCTCACTTCAGCTCGAGTTTCAACAAGTTCCCTCTGCAGATTTGCATTGCGTACCAGAGTCCTTTCATGAGCAGACTCTAGTTGGCGAATATGGACAATGTTAACACCAGAGTTGACGTTAATCTATGAACCATGATGGGTAGGACTCTGTCAGCAGAACCTCCTTCAGTGAGGTTGTAGAAACTTCGGTCTCCATTGTAGGGAATGGGTTGACCTTCTTCCTGTCTCCATGTATTCAGGTTTGCGGCCCACAGAGGTGTGGGTCCTTGAAATACGGGACGGGGGTTCAGGTTTGGGATTTGAGCTGCTGGGGGTAGGTTGTTGACTTCAGGCTCCGAGTCAGAACTATCGAAAAAACCCTCAGCATGTCGATCGTCCAAAGGGATTTGGTGATCATCTTCTGGTTCTACCTCTAGCCAACCATCATTACCTTGGTTTGGGAAGTACGAATCGTCATGGTGAAATCCAGCCATTTAAAATCTACACGAGAAAAGGGATATAAGAAATAGATAAATAGGCGAACTAACTAAGATAATTACAGTAAAACCAAATACCCCTATGGTGTTTGTTTATGGTTGTGTTGGTAAGTTTTTAGACTTGTTGCTACATCACAACCATTCTTTGGCATATGCTAATCACTCCTTGGACCAGCATAGTTGATCAGGCTATGCCATTCCTAAGACTGACCATATATCCCCAGGCATACTAGTGATATTCAACAATCGTAATACTTTTGGTCTTGTCATTGCAACACTGATTTTACTATGAATGCAGCCACGTATACTTACTTAAATATTTTATTATTTAAAAGTATAACTCTTAGACAGGGTGTTTTAATCCCAATGTATTTATAGTTAGTATATCTTTTATGGGTTGATATACTATATTCACTATAAACAATGCTCTGATACCAATCTGTCACACCCCAAAACCACGAACGGCGGAAACGTTCAGGGGTGGAGGACGTCATGTACAATATCACAACAGTGTAAAATAGTAAACAAGCAACAACATCATCCATTGCATTATAAGTAAAGTTTTAATACATGTGTGTTCTTTCATTGTAATAAGACACCAAAAATATATAATCAAAATAAAAGACGAGTCTTGTCTGCTCCGTCTTCTCAAAACCTAGCCATCGTACCTGTCTACTGATGACTTAATGATACAAGTTATTTTGAAAGAGAGTATCAGCTTTAAAGCTGGTGAATTCATAAGTATTTAAGTGACATTGTCTTGCTTTGAAAAGCTGTTTTAAAAGTCAAGTAAACCTTTAAATGAAAATGTTGATATAAGTATGAAAAGCCCTAGAAAATCCCTTATTTTCTATTATTATGAAATGTAGTCTTCAAACCAGACTCGAATGTTTTGTAAGTAAAATGATAGTTTTTCCTTCTATTGACTAGTACTAAAGTACTTAGTCTAACTCATCGTTTATGTGAACGTATCACAAAATAAAGTAAACAGGAAAATGTACTAATGTAAGTGTTGTCACTAGCTACTAGGACTAACACAACATCACAATAAGCGAAATAGATAACCTAATGAACATCCGAAGATTGTCCAGAAAAAGTATTAATGCAAGTGTTATCACTGGGTACTAGGAGTAACACAACATCGCAATAAGTGAAAGGTATAACCTAATGAACATCCGAAGATTGTCCACTTGTCCTCTGTAGCAGCAGCAGGTGAGTGGAAGGGTTAGTCCCGATATCGATGTACCTAATATAAATAGTAACCTTAGACCTTCGTAGATGGTCATCGACCACTGGTGCTAATCAGTGGGATTCGGAATCGTTAGTCCCGCCTAGATATCCCATTGAACCGGGATAGGAAAGATAATTTACACAGAAAGTACTAATAAATCATCCTCGCAAGTCTAGATACAAGTATCCAGGTAAGTGAATACAGGATAATGCATCTATGTAACAGTGTTCATGTATGGTATTCATGTATCAGGTAAGTATATGTAAACATATTCATGTATCAAGTAAGCATATGTATATGTTCTCATGTATCAGGTAATGTACTTCTGTAGCCTCATGAATGAACTGACTCTTGTGTGATTCCTTGTAATAGGAATAATGTTTGATATCTTCAAATTATCCCTATGATAATTTACTGAAAGGTAATTGATTGTTTAAGTAGGTTTATACACTCTTACTAGTCAAGGGCGTGGGAAACTAAATGAAAGATGACAACTATAACATCAATACATATATAAGAATATAAGTGTATATGCATAGTTTAGTTCAAGAAGGTAAAATGGTTTTGTAAGACATCTACGGATTTTGAACAAATATAAAAGTGACTTGATGTCATTTTGATAAACATTTCAAAAGTAATACATTTGATAACAAAGTATTTTAAAGATAGAAACCCATTTCATGCATCACATTTTGTAGTATGTGAAATCTGTTGAATGAAAACATAGTTTTAAAATACATATAAATGATTTAATAACATGCTATTTTCTACTTGTATTCCCCTCCCCCCATTAAAGCATTTAAAATAAATTTAAAACATTGATTAGGGGTATGAACTCACCTGTAGATGGTGGTTTGGATGAACTGGACGGTGTAGGATTGTTAGGTGTCAAGTGAGGACTTGTACACACACTACGATCCTAATGAAAATATAATCACACATATATGCACTTAATTAGTCTTAAATTACCAATTGATAATGTTATGACGTCCTAGAACATAATAAACACTTTATATAAGTGTTATAAGCCCTAAGGATTGCATCTAAGCTATTGTGGGACAAGGCACTTGGGTTTAGGGTTCCAAAGGACCCTATACTTGAGTTTACTCTCCAAATAACCTCACACATGGTGTTTACAACTGTAAACTCTTGAGTTTACAGCCGTAAACTCCAAATCTTAGTGTCTTTGGTTGTTTTAAGGTATTAAATAATACCTAGAAGCATTCCAACTTTGTGGGTTAATTCTTGCAAGCGCTTAAGGCATAGAAACACTCCTTAGAGGAGTTTATGGCCCTGAGGCCATTTCCTTTGGAGTTTACTGAAATAAACTCCCTTCGAATGATCTTTTTGATGCTTTCAAGTCCCTTGCACATGTGGTATAGGTCTTAGACTTTTATCCCAAGCATATGAAGGCCTTAGGCACACTTGGTGCCTTGGTTTGATGTTCACGGCCCAAGAACCTTATTAGGGCCGTGAACTCACTTTGAGGGGTGTTTTTGATGTGTTTTGGTCCTTCATTAAAGTGGAAACAATTCCTAGTAAATGGCTAAGGCTTTAGGTGCCTTAAAAGCACCCTTTTGTCCATGATTTTGGAGTTCAGGGTCCCAGATCATCTTGGGTCGTGAACACCTAAACTTGGGTGATTCTTTGTTGTTTTCTTGTCCCTAATACACTTCTATAGAAGTCCAAGGTAGTATCATATCATGAAGGAAAAGCTAGGCATTGTTTCGGGAGTTTACCGCCCAAGAACACCTTGGGGAGTAAACTCCTAAATCTAGTTATTTAGCTATCAAAATCATGTTATAAACACATAATAAGCTTTCTAACACTACTAGAGAGAGTTACTCACGTTTTGGGATAAAAACCCGAAGATCCGTGAGAGAGAAAATGGCTTTTCTCTAGTTGGAAATGCGAATAATGAATGAATTTGGTTCAGAATTCTATTTATAGTCCTGAGATATTTTTGGCAGAAAATATTTTTATTCCTGAAATGATTTTTCATTCAACAAAGTGTTGGAGTAACAGTGTTGTACAAAACCCTAGTGCATCCACTCTCCTGATATTTCCTGAAGTGTAAACCCTGAATTACTCAAACTTACACGAAAAAGTCTGAAAATTAACTATGATAGCTATAACTTCTATTGAAGCAATATTGTTTGTACAGAATGAAAATTTCGGGTTGTCACAATAAATACCTGCGTAAGGAATATCATGCCTTCTTAGCCCATGTAGTAGATAAGGAAAAAGAAGCGAAGGACCTCAAAGATATTCTAGAAGTCTGCAATTTTCCCGATATCTTCCTTGAAGATCTCCCAGGAGTCCCACCATAACGACAAGTCTAGTTCAGGATCGATTTAATTCCCAAAGCTACCCTAGTAGCTAAGTCTTCGTATCGTCTAGCGCCAGCTGAGATGCAAGAATTAGCCAGCCAATTAAATGAACTACTCAATAAAGGATTCAATAGACCGAGCTTCTCACCTTGGGGAGCTCCAGTCCTGTTCATAAAGATGAAGGATGGATCTTTCCGCATGTGCATCGATTATCGGGAATTCAACAAGCTCACTATCAAGAACCGATATCCCTTACCACTCATTGACGACTTGTTCGACCAAATCCAACGATCGAGTTGTTTCCCAAAGATCGATTTGATATCCGGGTATCATCAGCTGCGAGTCTTGGAAGGAGATTTTCCCAAAACAACCTTTCGAACACGTTATGGTCACTACGAGTTTGTAGTGATGACCTTTGGATTAACAAATGCACCGGAAATGTTCATGGACTTAACAAACTGTGTGTCGTTCATTCGTGGACAAATTTGTGATCGTGTTCATAGACGATATACTCATTTATTCGAAGAATAGATAAGAACATGGTCAACACCTCCGACAAATCTTGGAAACTCTAAGAAAAGAAAAGCTATACGCAAAATTCTCAAAGTGTGAATTTTGGATTCATAAAGTATATTTCCTAGGTCACATGGTTAGCTAAGACGGGATACACGTGGACCCTTCCAAAATCAAGGCAATCGAGAACTGGGCAGCTCCTAGAACCCCAACGGGAATCCAAAAATTCTTAGGCCTTGCTGGCTATTACCGAAGGTTTATACAAAACTTCTCGCAGATTGCTAAACCACTTACCACCTTGACGCAGAAGGGTGTAACTTTCAATTAGGAAGAAAGACAAGTCATTGCATTCCAAACATTGAAGTAGGCACTATGCAGTGCACCTATATCGTCCTTCCCAGAAGGAACAGAAGACTTCGTGGTCTACTGTGATGCATCTAATCAAGGTCTTGGATGTGTTATAATGCAACGAGGAAAGGTCATCGCCTACGCATCCAGACAACTCAAGACGCCCGAAGTCAACTACACTACATACGACATCGAAATGGGAGCAGTTGTATTCGCGCTAAAGATCTAGAGACACTATCTCTATGGCACGAACTGGATAATCTTTACCGATCATAAGAGCCTTCAACACATCTTCAATCAAAGGTAACTCAACATGAGGCAAAGACGACGGGTTGAACTGTTGAATGAATACGAATGTGAAATTCGTTATCATCCAGGAAAACGAATGTGGTGGCTAATGCTCTTAGTTGAAAGGAATACTCGGGCCGCCGAGCTCAGAGGGAAGCCTTGAGAACAGAGAATGTGATGGGTGAAGCCTTTAGAGGAATGGATAAGAACCTTGAAGTCAAGGGCGATAGAGTTGGTTACTTCATGGATCGAATTTGGACACTGAGGTTTGGTGGATTCAAAGACGTGGTCATGAATGAGGCTCATAAGATTCAATACTCCGTGCATCCATGTTCGGACAAGATGTATATGGACCTCAATAAATTGTATTGGTAGAGTGTCTAACTTGTGCCAAAGTCAAGGTAGAGTACCAAAAGCCATTAGGATTACTACAACCACCTAAAATACTCGAGTGGAAGTGGGAGCAGATAATCATGGATTTCATAACCAAATTACCCAAGATAGCAGGTGGGCTAGACACCATCTGGGAGATTGTACGAGTACATGGTGTACCAATATCCATCATCTCCGACAGAGATAGTAGGTTCACCTCGTGATTCTGGCAGTTGCTACAAAAATCTCTTGGAACGAGACTAAACATGAGTACTACTTACCATCCACAAACTAACAGTCAAAGTGAGAGGACCATACAGACCTTGGAAGATATGCTAAGAGCTTGTGTAATCGATTTTGGTAAAGCATGGGATACCCATTTACGACTAGTCGAATTCTCATACAACAATAGTTGTCACTCCAGCATTAAAGTTGCTCCATTTGAAGCCCCATATGGCTGCAAGTGCAGATCACCACTGTGCTGGGCTGAAGTGGGTGATACGCAACTAGCCAAGGGACAAGTACCCGATAGTGCTCTCACAGGC
This sequence comes from Lactuca saligna, assembly GCF_052625555.1. Lineage (NCBI taxonomy): Eukaryota > Viridiplantae > Streptophyta > Magnoliopsida > Asterales > Asteraceae > Lactuca > Lactuca saligna. The sequence goes on from NC_136421.1 coordinate 170,868,052, forward strand.
CTGAAAATTATAAGAGAAACAACTGAGAAGATTGTACAAATTTGGGAAGGACTAAAGGCTTCAAGAGACAGACAAAAGAGTTATGCGGGCAAAAGACGGAAGCCCTTAGAATTTTAGGCTGGGGACCGAGTGCTATTGAAGGTATCGCCCTGGAAAGGGTTAATACGTTTCGGAAAACTTGGGAAACTAAACCCAAGGTATATTGGACCATTCGAGATCCTTGCAAGGATTAGTCTAGTAGCATACATACTTTGACTACCGCAGGAACTCAATAACTTACATCCTACCTTTCACGTGTCAAACTTGAAGAAATGTTTGTCCGATGAGACACTCATCATCCCTCTAGATGAAATTGAAAACAATGAGAGTCTCCACTTTATAGAGGAACCAATTGAGGTAATGGATATGGAAATTAAAAGAACAAAGCAAAGTCTCATACCCATCGTGAAGGTCCGTTGGAATGCAAAACGCGAAGATCAGATTAAACAAAAATACCCATATCTCTTTCCGTAATCCACAAATATTTACCTCAGATTTAATTTCGGGATGCAATTCCCTCTAACGGGGGGATGATGTGACAACCCGATATTTCGAATCAATGTAATGACCTAAAAAGTCAAGAATTGTAACCACTTTTGATATAATGAAATTATTGTCAAAAATAAAATGTTCAAAAGTCATCTACTGGATTTCATAAATGATAGATATCGTGTCAAGGGTTTCATAAATATAAAGAACACTGAAAACCGAGTTATAACAAAGAAGTTATGAACAACCTAAGATTCACAACAAAAACCGTCAATATGGTTAAACGTAAAACGACAAATTTCAATAAAATACTTATCAACCTTAGGTATCTAAATAAAAGTCGTAGATAACATTAAACCGTGAACATACATAAAAAGAACTCCCAAATCTGACTTCGTATAAGGAAGTTATGATTTTTCAAAGTTTCGGTATAGAGGTAGACACCTAAAAACTCAAAATATAGATCAAGCGCTTTCTAGCCGAAACAACCTAAGTGAGAATTGAAGATCTCAACAATAATAGTGCAACGGTAAAAAGTATGTCGAAAACGGACATCAGATAAAGAAGTTACGGATTTTTAACGGACTTTTCATGTTCCGGCCTATTAAAAATAATATAATTAAAATAATACAAAATTAGCTGATAGAGTCTAAATGAAAGTTGTAGAGTACATTCTCACCTATGCGTGGATATAAAGAACGTGAAAAACAGAGCTCGTACGGGAAAATTATGCAATTTAGAAGTTGGAAAAATCAGTTTACGCCTCGCGTAAAGGATTACGCCTTGCGTACCAGAGGATAGGAGCCTCGTCCCATCAGCCACAGGCTCTCCCATTGGACCTCCCATCTGAAGTGCATCATGCATGACGTCTAGTATGCCCAGTGTAAATGATTATGCCCCACATACCGAGGGTTTCCAGCCCCTATAAAAGGGATGCGAGGGTTCCGGACATAATTGCTCGTTTTCTATCCTTTTCTTGCGTTTTTACTCTATTTTTCGTGCAAGAAATATTCCTAAGCCCCGGTTTTCATACCCAATTCCGAAAGGAAGTTTTACGCTCCTGAGATTCCCGAGAATCCTGAGAAATCCGCTTTCTCTTGTCAAAGTTTTGCTCGGTTTTCATCTCATCATCTTCACTCTCTCAGGTGAGTTCGTACCGCTATAAATACACTTTAAATACATTTTAAATGCTTTTTAAATACTTTTAGGGGGGGGAATACAAGTAAACACCTGGTTACTATCATATGAAAATATCTATCCTTTGCTATGCATTTTATACTGTTATTTTAACTATCATATGAAAACGTTCGCATGCAACACATATAGCAATAACACATTGTCTTTTCAGAATAACAACATGTCGTCATATAATTATCAAACACTTTAATTATATTTTGAGTATAATTGTTCAATAATGTTATACTGTACATACAAAGTCGACACTACGCTAGGGTTTACCATACAAACGAAACATACTTTTGGAAAAACTATAATAGGTATAGTTTACATTGAAATCATGAGATTTTACATAGTATAAGTACTATATCAAGGGAATACTTTCATATACAAGAACAAATGGACTTTTCTTACGTAAATCTGTTTGATACTAAGTTTTGTGAGACATTCAACTTCACGTACTTTCAAGTACGCAGTTAAATTCCTGTATTATATACCATAATCTCTTGTAGGGAGAGCGTGATACTTGTGTATAGATCTATATGAGATTGACAATCCTGCACCTAAACTGTTAGCTACAGTTAGACCGGCAAGTCTGGGGTGACAAACGTCATAACGTTCCAACGCCTGAAGAACGTTGTTACAGGTACTCTAGGTCAACAACATGGTTATAAAACTCAGATGGAGTATTAAAACACGTTGATTTACGGGGTTATAAAACGCCTTAGTGATTTTATACATATATAAATTTACTATCATAGGCATGAAAAACACTTTTACATTATAGTTTTGGAACTTTTAAACTACTACACACTTAAGGAAAAATATTGGATTTCTAGAAGCAAACATTCAAAAATAGTTGGGTCTTGGCAGAAGACTACTTTTATACTAGTAGGAAATATGGGATTTTCTAGGAGTTTTTAAACATCTACAAGCAATTTCATTCAAATTTATACAAACATTCACATTAAATACTTATGAACTCACCAGCTTAAATGTTGATCTACTCTGTCAAATCTACTTGTATTTCTCAGGGATTCAGTAATACAGGTAAACTTCAACTTCTAGAGAAATGACGCTAAGGCGTCAGTTTAAAACTCATTTTGTCATCATATTGTAATTTGTTTTGAAACAAGTAGCATTCAACAATGTAACTTTGAAATTATATATATGATGGTTGTTTTACTTTCTTTACTATGTATTCAACTGTTATGATACTACATGAAGTCATCCGCCCTCGAACGATTCCGTCGTTCTGGTTTGGGGGTGACAGGTGGTGTCGAAATGCAGTCGATTACCAAGCTCCTCATGAAACTTCTTCCAAAACCTGGAATCGCACATCCCTGTCTGAAATCACCGATACTGGCACCCCGTGCCATGCCATTACCTCCCTGATATAGATATCGGCCAACCTTTCAGCCGAAATACTCTACTGAATAAGCATAAAATGGGTGCTCTTGGTCGATCGATCGATGATGATCCAAATCAAATCCACTCCCGGCACGGTCCTGGGAAGCTTTGTGATAAAATCCATCATAATGTCTTCCCATTTCCACAACAGAATATCCAATGGCTGTATCTTGTCGTGTGGCCTCTGGTGCTCGGCCTTGACCTTCCTGAAGTTCAAGTACCGCTCCACGTACCATGCTATATCCCGCTTCATGCAGGGCCACCAATAGTCCAGAAAAATATCCCTATACATCTTCGTCACCCCAGGATGAATGGAGAACCGCGATTTGTGTGCCTCCTCCATTAGAACCTAGCCCACACCCCCGTGGTGTGACATCCGCACCCTACGGTGTAGTATCAGTAATCCTCGGTTCTCATAGTCGAAGGAGGAAACCTGCCCCACAATTCGCTCGCTCTTCCGATGTTCCTCCTTTATGGCCTCCTGTTGGGCCTCCCAAATCTGCTCCAACAGTGGAGTCACACTGTCATCCTCATACGGGTATCCCTGATCGGTGCTTCCTTGCGACTATGCGCGTTGGCCACCACATTGGCCTTCCCCGGGTGGTAAAGGATCTCGCAATCATAATCCTTCACCAAGTCCAACCACCGACGCTGCCTCATGTTTAGATTCTGCTGATCCATGGGGTACCTCAAACTCTTGTGGTCTGTGTAGATGGTACAACGGACCCCATAGAGGTAATGACACCAAATCTTGAGGGCGAACACAATAACCTCGAAGCGTAAGCAATAACATGTCATCTCTGCATCAATATTTCGCCTAAACCCGAGATGGATGCATCATAGTATAAAGAAAAATCCTCCATGCCCTCTGGTAGGGCGAAGATTGGTGCCTCGCACAATCTTAGTCTCAGTGTCTCGAATGCAGCTTGCTGCTAAGGCCCCCAACGAAAGACCACAACTTTCCTCATTAGCCTGGTCAAGGGTACGACTATCTTGGAGAAATCCTAGATGAATCTCCTATAGTAGTCGGTTAATCCTAGGAAACTCTGAATCTCGTATGGAGACCTCGGAACCTCCATCTCATCACAGCCTCCACTTTGGCCGGGTCTACTGATATCTCGTTCTGGTTGACAAGATGCCCAAGAAACCGCACCTCGTGCAACCAGAACTCAGACTTGGAGAACGTAGCATACAAGTTCTCCGTTCTCAAAGCCTCCAGAACCTCTCGCAGATGTTCCTCGTGCTCCACCTCCATCTTGGAGTAAAAGAGGATATCATCAATAAAAACTATCATAGACTGGTCTAACATCAGTCTACACACGCGGTTCATGAGGTCCATGAACACGGCAGGAGCATTGGTGAGCTCGAAGGGCATCACCACGAGCTTGTAGTGGCCATAGCGCGTCCGGAACACAGTCTTCTATACATCCTCCTCTCTAACCCTCATCTGATGATATCCTGAATGCATATCAATCTTGGAGAACCAAGATGCTCCCTGTAGCTGGTCAAACAGGTCATCAATCCTTGGAAGTGGGTAACAGTTCTTCATTGTTACCTTGTTTGGCTCCCGATAATCTATACACATACGATGCGACCCGTCCTTCTTCTTAACAAATAGGATCGGGGCTCCCCAAGGTCAACTACTCGGCCTGATAAATCCTTTGTCTACCATCTCCTACAGGTATGTAGACAACTCCTGCATCTCGGGAGGAGCCAACCGATACGGTGCCTTGGCTATCGGAGCCGCACCAGGGATTAGGTCGATCATGAACTCCACCTATCTCTCTAGAGGTATCCCAGGCAACTCCTCGCTGAATACGTCTACAAAATCTCGCACCACGGGCACATCGCCCAATGTCGCCTTACCCGCCTCCCGGGAGTGCATGACATAATCTACATATCCTACGCAACCTTACTGAAGGTAATGCCTTGCGCTTGCTACCGAACATAAAGCTGACCCTTGTTGTGGCCTCTCGCCCTAAATCACTAACTCTCCCCCTCCTGGGGTCCTGACTTGCACCAACTGTTGTGCGCAATCTATCACTGCCCCATTAGGGCTTAGCCAATCCATGCCGATAATAACCTTATTCCCCTGCAAAGGTATGGGAACCAAGTCTACTAGGTAATGCTCCTCGAACAATCTTGGAGGACCTCTTATGCTCGCATTGACAAGTCGTCTGCAATCTCGACCTCTAAAGGGAAATCCAACATGCCCGAAGACTCAGGAAACTTTTTGCTAAGAGCAAGAGAGACAAATGATCGGGTAGCACTCGACTCAAACAATACCTGAACTGGGATACCGTTCACATGGAACGATCCTAAACAGAGCAGATACATAACAAATCAAAATCACAACATATCATATTAGCATCAATAAAAAGTCATACCCGTCACCACATCGGGTGCAACGCGTGCCTCCTCGATAGTCAACAGGAAGGCCCAACTCCTAACCACAAGAGCCTTAGCCTTGGCCTTCCAGCCATCAGTGATCCGCAGGGTCGCTTGAGCTGGCGCCTTCACTGGCGCTACTGCTATCAACTGGGGGCAGTTGGCCTTCTTGTAGCCCCTCTAGTTACAGTAGAAACACAACAACTCGGACTTCTAAATAATCGATACAGGGGCGATACTATCCCTGCTGAAATGCACCGTCTTGCTGCACTTGTAGCAGCCCAACGATCCCAATCTACACACCCCCTCATTTTCCCCTCCTCTACCTTCCTCTTCCGGACATGCTCTAGATCGATCTCCCTCTCCCTTTCCCTGACGATCAAGGAATTAAGAGTAGGGCAAGCTGGAAAACTAACATGCTCCCGAATGTTGGCTCACAACATGTCATGATAGCGGGTCCTCCTCATGTCCTCATCTCTCGCATACTGGGGCACCAGTAACGCCTACTCCCGGAACTTGGCGGCGATCTCCGCCACAGTCTCTGTAGTCTGTCTCATGTCCAAAAACTCACTGTCTAGCTGCTGAAGCTCTATAGCTGGTGCAAACTCCACCCTGTATCTGGTCACAAAGTCTAACCAGGTCATAGCCTCAACAGCCGAGGGTCCCAATGAGTTACCAATAGACTCCTGCAATTCTCAAGCTCTGTCTCTTAAACACCCTGCATCATATCTCACCTTCGACCCCTAGGGGCAGAAGCTGGTCAGTTGTGTAGACTCAATGTTCGTAATCCATCGTCTGGCAGCAATGGGGTCCTTCGCCCCATGGAAATCCAGCGCACCACTGCCCCTAAAGTCCTTAAAGGATAGTGTGCGGGATCTTGACTGGTTGGTTGCCATGTCACTCCTAAACGCCCTAAGGTGATCCTCCATCATCTCGAAAATCCCTTCCTTGATCGACCCAAAGATGATCAGGGTCGCATCAAGGATGCCACTATTGATCTCGGACGTGATGAACTCGCGTAGCCTCTCATCCACTGGTTCGGAGCTTGAACCTGAAATCGATCCCTCTCCTGAGCTGCCAACTGCTGGCCTTGGACGTAGTACCACCATTCTACAACACATCATGACAACCGTCAGTGATACTGGTACATCTAGAGGGATCACACTCACTACAGGGTTCCTGGTCTTGCCTCAGCCTTCCTCAATTCGAGTACGGATCCTCTGCTTTCAGTAGTACGTGCCCATACTACCATCCACATCTATCCGTACTTTCCTCAAGGACTGCCTTGACTCCACCAAGTCCCTTTTACCACTGCTGATCTCTGCTACTCTCATCCTACGCTTACCCTAGGGAACCTCTGACTCCACCCAAACCAGTCCTCAACTGCAAAAGGTTTCCTTGTGATGCCAATTTGCCGCCACCTGAATACCATATCATGTGACGAGGGTCAAATAATCCTTCAAGTAAAAGAATCGTCCCTACAATAGTTAGATGCAAACGAGAGCTGCACAATAGGGCCAAATCCAACACTCTGAGTTTATTCAATCCTAATCACATGTGAAGCGACGTAGTAACCTAATGGCTAACTCCAATCATTCCGAGCCCTACAAGCATGAAGCAAGCAGAATTCGGACACAGGAAACTACTTAAGCAACTCTATTCTCCTAACGAGAAACTATACCAGCATAAAATGCTAAGCTCATACTACCAGGCATAACCTAAACATGCTATCCTATTACTGTCTACTCAATACTAGCATGCAATTCTCATAAGCTGAAGCACATAAAGTAGGCACATAAGGCATCATTCCTAGATCCTTAGTCCTATTCTAGCATGTTGTTCTACTGAAACTGATAAACATAATATAAACTTGTATAGGTACTTTGGGGAATCCTTACTTGAGCTCTGCCGGTCGCGCACATCACACACTTTGTTCTTTCCCAAAACTCTTTTATCTTAGCTTTTAGGAAACCATTTTTCATGTAAAAATCTTTTAATCCCTTGATTTGAGTCCAGACACCCCCAAGGGTGTGTCCGAATCCCTCAAACCAGGGCTCTGAAATGAACTTGTAACGACCCAATTTTCAAGTCCAAAATTTTTGTTTTTATTAACTAACTCATAAAAACATTCACAAGAATATACTGTGAAATCACATCATCTCATAAAACAAAATTTCATGTCTGAAAACCCAAGTCATAAAATTTATAGCAAGTAAGAGTACAATCCCAGAATATCCATAGTGTGGAAAACAAAGAGTATGTGTATGATGTGCTGCTACCGCGCCATCTCCTTCCCGTTAGTTGAAGAAGTACCTGAAACCAAAACTGTAAACTCTAAGCACGAAGCTTAGTGAGCCCTCCCATCATACCAAATACCATATGATCACATAACATACATACTGCCGGGAAATTTTGGGGTGCCCGACCTACCCGGTACGGCCATTCTGGGTGCCGACCTACCCTTGCGGCAGTTCTGGAGTTTCGTCCTACCCTTGTGGCCATTCTAGGGTGCCGTCCTACCCGTGTCAAGCCATTCTAGGGTGCTGACCTACCCACCAGTCTTAACAACCAACCCTCAGGGACTATTCCACCCCATACTGCTACTATTACATATATCATAACATAAACATACTATCAGCCATATCTGGGGTGTCCGAACTACCCTCCAGCTATAATCCCCACAAAACACTCAGTCAGAATCTGATATCTACTCTTAGGGTAAAATGACTATTTTACCCCCAACCAAAGTCCAAGTCAAAGTCAGCTTCCAGTTGACCCGACTTGCCGAGTTGGACCGTCAACTCATCGAGTCCTTACGGTTTACTCGTCCTTATCCACGACTCGACTCGTTAAGTTTGGAAATGACTCGACGAGTTCCTCTTCGATATGAACATCAAATGAACCTTCATCTGACTCGCCGAGTTGTATGAATAACTTATCTAGTTCACCGTCATCTGATTAACAAGTCTTGTCCTTGAATCGTCGATTTGTATGAACAACTCATTGAGTTCATCTTCATGTGTTGGGAGATTGCCTTGGACTCGCCGATTCTGTTCTAGCACTCATCGAGTCCCATGAACTCTAGGTCTAAGGCTATTTACAACAAATTGGGTCACTCCTTCGGACCTTCTACAACCCTTCTAACACCCAACTGAGCTCTTTTGACCCTCAACAGATGTGGGACTTTATGCCTTGGACTCATCGAGTCTCGAGAAAAGACTCGCTGAGTCGATAACATCCATGCCCTAAATCCTCGATTTCTGATGTACAACCTTTGAACAAATGATAGATCCAAGCCCCTAAGCTCGATCTAGCACGTAAAGTTATAAACTTTACGTGCATGCATGGGAATTTTGAGCCAAAAAGGCTCTAAAATGGCTCTTATGTTGCATGGGACCTTCCTTGGGTGCAGAAGCAAACCAAATCTGCATTGTGACTCCTTACAAGACTTAGATCCAAAGTATTGACCCCCAACCATGTTTGCAATCATGGTTGGCCACCTCTTATGGCTTAAAAAGTCCTAGATCTTCCCCATAAGGGATCTAACAAACAAGCAAGCAAGTTACAAACTTTATACCTTTCAAGGACTACAAATGATGAAGCAAACTCGAATCCTTCAATCTCCTCTTGATCCTACTATGCTCTTCCGTCTTCCTTGAGGTCAAAACCCACAAAAATCACTCAAAAGCCTTAGATCTTGGACCAAAACACTTAGGATTTGCTATGGAGGGTTTATGGGAGCAATAGGGACGAGTGATGGCTGAAAGAGATGATTAAATAGGGTGCAAACCCTCAGATTAGTGTTTTTGTCCAATCAGAGCCCACTCGTCAAGTCTAGGACCCGACTCGACGAGTCCATCACTTAAATCTCGCGTCCCATCCCGCTTCTACTCGGTGAGTTGGTCCTTCAACTCGCGGAGTCCCAGGAAAAAAAATGCAAACTACTTAAATAAAAATGCATACCAAGAACCAGGTGCTACACGATCAATGGTTGAACCATTTGAGAGTACTTCAATGGATCGAGAAAAACAACCATGTTCTGATTAAGCTAGATGTTCAACACTGATGATGTTGAAGATTGTTCCATGAAAGAAATATGATAAAAAAAAGCCATTTGATTTGAGCACAAAATTGTTGAGAAGAAAAATATGAACAATTAGCGTTTATATACGGTGAGAGAGATGTAGAATTTAAATTTGAACTGTTTATAGGAGTTGTTAGGATTATTATGTTGCATCATGGGCTCGGTCCTTAGCCCAGTTTTGGTTGCCGGTTTGGGCCTGTCCAACCGTGCATGTTTTGTTCTAGGGTTTAGTATTTAAGATGCATGCATGCAGTCTTTGCAGTTAATGCTTTCATTATTTTTCTCATTAAGTTTTGTAAACCCTAGCTCGCCTCTACAGTGGAAGTTCTTCGTCGAGTTCTGCTGAGGCGTGACTATATTTGAATCATAAGCACAACCATGATTCTATTCTGTGCTCATATTATTATTGTGTTTGTCTTGTTTGATCTTCATATTTTTACCTGTGAAAGATCTAATCGATCTGAGATTTGTTCTCATCAATTGGTATCAGAGCAGGAGACTGTGTAATTCATACACATCTCTTATGTCGAAGAAGTTATTAGGGTTTTTATTCCGCATTGATTGATATTGATTGAGCCGTCATTCCATATTGACGTATCTCATTAATCGCCGATCTCACCCTAATGATATATTACAAGTCTGATCTTAAACAGGTAATCGATCAAACGTCATTACAATGTCCATGGATGATTCTCAAACCAATCCAATCAACATCTCCAATAGCATTGGTTCTAAAAAAAATTTCCAATCTTGTATACTCAAGATTGTGAAGTTTGGATGCATCACTTTGAAGATTATGTGATTGGATCGGAGGATAATAGGTACTTGATCTGGGAAGCAATCACTGTTGGCCCATTTTATCACTTAAGCACCTCAAATATTGTCAAAACTCAGAAGGAGTACAATCATCTTGTTAACGATGTCAAAGATATTCCTCAAGACGAAAAGGAAAAGTTTCAATGCAACCTAAAGGCCTTGAGGATGATTAGGTTTGATCTGCAGTTAGATACGTTTCGTTTGATAAGTTCGTGCGCTACTGCTAAAGAGATATGGGATAGGATAAAAGAACTGTATTCCACATATGAAGATCCGGAACACTCAATTCAAACTCTTTTGCTTTCTAAATTTGGTGATTTCAAACAGAAGCCCGAAGAGAAACTGGTTCAGGCTTTTGATCGCTTTAATCATCTCTTAAGTAAGATGATAAAGCATGGGATCGAAAAGAAGGTTATTGAACAAAAGGTCACTTTCATGAACGGTCTAAGACCCGAATGGATGGCTGTTGTATCCACTGTTAAAGCACATGAACAGTTCAAATCGTATTCTCTAGCGAAACTGGTGGGAATTTTGAAATCCCATGAAAGTGAACTATCTAAGGAAACGAGTGTGGTTTCGAGTTTGGGTTCTTTAGCCCTTGTCTCTAAAGGAAAAATCTTTGTTGAAGAAGAAGAGGAATTGGATCTTGTCGATTACGATCTAACCGGTGAAGAATATGCCATGATGGTATCCAATCCTAAAAAAATTTATTAAAAGGAAATTCCTAGCCAACAAGAACCGAAATTGGCAGGGAAGTTACAGCACTGAAAAGGTTAAGGAGGAACCAAAGATGGGGTTGAAGTCTGAAGAGTCAAAGAAAGAAGTGAAAGCTGGTGGAGACTCAGGATTTGATTGCCATTACTGTTGAGGCAAGAACCATTTTGCAAAAGACTGTATGATGAAAAGGAAGCAGAAAAGATAGATGATGATGATGACGAAGCGAGCCTCCTGAGAAGACTGGAGAAAATCAAGAAAAGGAAGTATACTGCTAACAATATTGCTATGAATGCTTTGAATGTACAGGATATAGACAATCATGATGAATTTGATGGTGTTGAAGTATGGTCCACAGATTCAGAGGATGAAGAAGTCAGAAAACCCACTCACGATAAGGCAATGTTGGTGAATGAAGAATCGGGTGCAGCAAGGTGTTTGATGGTGACCGAAGGTGTTTCTCAGATGAGAGGATATACAACTGATGGTAGGATAGAAGCGAGAAGGAGCGGGAGGACAAGTGTTTTGCTGCAAAACCTATCAGTACATAGATCAACGAATGTGATGAGTTGATCAAGAAGGTACAAAATATTCTTGCTTCTCTAAATATGCATGTTACTAACTATGAAAGGGAATTAAATAACTTAAAAACTAAATTCTCAAGTATAAGCAGCAGTCTTTCCCAAACTCGTGTCACAAACTCTAACCTGACTGATCAAATTAGCAGGATACTATCGAAGAGTGAGGAAAGGAGGATGTGGATTGAGCAGAAGGAGAAAGAGTTAATTAGGTCAAAGGATGAATGAATTTATTTACAATGAGACAATCTTAAACTTTTGAAACAACGAAATATTTTTTTTTATTGCTAAAAGACTTTATTTTAGTATCACTCAGTTGCATCTCGATTGTGCAATAGGAAAGAAGATACATTCCATGATTTTACCCTTCCTTGAGGTAAAGGAGGATGAAATCGATGCTGAAGCTTACAACTGTGAAAGCGTTGTTTCTTCTGATGAGATTTCACCTGCATACAAAATCGGACTTGACAAAATTGAGTCCTACATAAAGTCCAAAGACCATAAGGACATGCTCAAAAATATGTTAGATAAGAATGATAGATTGAAGTTAAGAACCGAAACTGTACAGAAATTTGACTCCTTGAATGCCAAAGTAAGTTCAGAAAATAAAATTGATATTGAAAATGCATCTGAACTTAATGAGGATGATGATCTGAGTGAAATCTATGTAGAAGTTTTGGTGGACTGTTCAGAATTTGTCAAGAGCAAACCTGAAACACGTAAAAATTTGATTTCTGAAAATTCTGTTGAGTTTGCTCGCTTGTCAACAGACAAGACCAAAGCTCTCAAAGCAAAAGCTGTTGTGTATCAAAAGTTACAAACCACTCCAAATCAAGTCTACACGGTCCTAGGTGTCACTCCACAATAAACCACAAATTGTCAACTATGGTGGAAGAAGATAATGAAGTCGGATGTGACAAATTTTTATGGCCATCACCAATATACAACGCTGATGAAATAAAAGGCCTATCTCAGAAGACCTCATGGAGAGTGAAAGGTAGATACATGCCCAAACCACTAAATGAGCATGCAAGATATGATGTGCCAAGCACAAGTGGAACCAAAACATCATTGGACGAACCTGCGCAAACCACTAGTGAAAAATCCTCAACAAAGAGCGACAACTATGCTTTTGCTTCAAAGAAAAAGGCTAACATCAACATTAATCCAAAACAAGTGGCTGATCGAAAACACCAACGAAATCTATGATACAAGAAGAATCTCTCAGAAAGAAAACAGTTTTGGAGATCACAAAATCCTCACTATTTAAGGAACGAAAGGAGGCATAAGCCACAAGAGGAATCAAGGAACCAAAAAGGTAGTTTCGGTCCCACGCCTGAAAGGAACCGAAAGGAGAGTTTTGGTCCTCATAATAACATAAACCGAAAGGGTAGTTTCAGTCTCACGACTAAAAGGAACCGAAAAGGTAGTTTCGGTCGCTCAATCGAAAGGAACCAAAGGGAGAGTTTCGGTTCTCGGAGCAACATCAACCGAAGGAGTGGTTTCGGTCCTCCACCCAATAGCAACCGAAAGAGCAGTTTTGGTCCTCAACCCTACAAGTTCAATCAGACACTCAAAAGATCCAATGTCACTTCTGAAATCAACTCTTCTCAATCTAATTCTCTTCCATCAAAAGATTTAAAGGGGAAAGGAAAGCTCTTTCCAGAAGATGACAGACGTCCAAAAGAGATCCAAAAGAATACAAATGTCAACACCTCAAATCCCAAGCCTACTGAATCTAAACCAACCAAAATTAAAGTTTTCACCGTAAAAAGAAAAGATGAAACGAATTTAATTAAACATACTTACTTGTTTGATATCTCTCTTACTATTCCCTGTCCTATAAAAGGTTCACAAGGACCCAAGAAACTTTGGGTTCCTAAATCTGCTTAATATTTTGTAGATTATACGTGACAAGCAGTTTGACGAAGAATGGTATATTATTAGTGGTTGCTCGTGTCACAAGACAGGGAGGATCGAAGAATTGAGGGAGTTTCGGTCTCTCAACGATGGTGGTATTGTGAAGTATGGCAACAACTCATTTGGTACTACCAAAGGGTATGGAATGATTACCAATGCCGATTTCTCAATAAGAAAGGTAACATATGTTGAAGGGCTCCAACACAACCTAATCAGTGTATCACAGCTAGTAGTTGGCACTGGACTGAAGGTATCATTTGATAATAAAGGCTCAAAAATAGTTGAGAAGAAGTCTAATAATGTTCTGCTAAAATCTAAACGAAAGGGGGAAATGTATCCTTTGAACCTCAACCCAATTCGAGGTAAACCATCAGTTTGCTAACTCACGAAGTCTCACTCAGATGAAAGTTGGATATAGCATCGAAGACTCTCTCATCTTTATTTCAAGGATATCAACAAGCTGGTTTTAGGTGATCATGTTCGAGGTCTTCCAGTTCTCAAATTTGATAAAGAACATCTATCCTTCTATTATCAACACAAAGGTGATAGAACCATTGGAGCTGTTACATATTGATCTGTGTGGTCCCTCTTCCATTGAAAGCATTTGTGGAAACAAGTACATTCTGGTTATAGTGGACGATTTCTCTCAATTCACATGGGTGTTTTTCTTGAAGCAGAAATCTGAAGCTACTCCAAAGCTCAATCTCTTCATAAAACAGGTAGAAATTCAGTTAAGGAAAGTTGTTCTTAACGTTAGGAGCGACAACGGCTTGGAATTCAAAAACAAAGATTTTGAAGATTTTCTTGCTGAGAAGGGAACGACTCATAATTTCTCAGCCCCATACACTCCACAACAACCGATCTTTGTTTGAAGCAGCTCGAACGATGTTATGTTTCGCATCCTTGCCTTTGTATTTCTGGGCTGATGCAATTGCTTTTGCTTGTTATACTCAGAACAGATCATATCTAAACAAGCGATTATCCATCACTCCTTACGAGATCTTGAACAATCGTAAACCGAATGTGAAATTCTTTCATGTGTTCGGTTAAAAATGCTTCGTTTTCAACTCCAAAGAGAATCGAAACAAGTTTGATGCTAAGGATGATGAAGGAATATTCTTAGGTTACTCCCTGAATTCTAAGGCATATAGAGTTTTGAGTAAGCTCTCTAAGAAGATTGAAGAAACATACTATGTCACTTTTGACGATAGCTATGTTAAGAAGATGAAGTCCACAGAAGGTGCAACGCAAGAAATCCTTCCAAAGAATGGTCAAGTTACTGCCTCTATTTCAAATCTTTACGAGCAACATTTGCTTCTTTTTGATGAGCCTCAAAAGGCAACTGACTCTCAATCAACGACGAAAGATAACAAGGGTGATTATCTAAAACAAATCATCGACGATGCTGCTCAAAAGATGGCTGATGATCAGCCCAAAGAAACCGAGATGCTAGAACCATGCGAACCTTTGAATAACCATCCTAATGTCTAGGGGGAGGGTTCATCTCTTTTACACGATCCAGGTTCATCGTTCCAGAGGGAGAGTCTATCGTCACAATCTTCAAGCTCCTCTGAGAATCCAATCGATAGAGGTGATACCAATCCAGATTCTGAATAGGCATCATCCTTTGAGGGGGAGAACACCAATGTCAATGATGATGACATTTTGTCAGAATTGGAAGTAGAAATCAATGCAGAATTAGATCCCACCTGTGATCCAAGTTACCCACCGCTTATCAAATGGACCAAAGATCATCCTCAGAATCAAATTATTGGGGAATCTTCGGAAAAGGTGTTAACTCGATCTCAAATCAAAGCGAAATAAGTTGCACTCTTTTCACAAGTAGAGTTTTGCATGTTCAACTCCTTTGTTTCCAAGGTTGAACCAAAGACTATAAATTATGCACTTGATCATTCAGACTGGGTTCAATCCATGCAAGATGAGTTAAATGAGTTTGAAAGAAACAAAGTATGGCAACTTATTCCAACTCCAAATGATGCTTCAGTTGTAAGTGTCAAATGGTTATTCAGAAACAAGATGGATAAGGAGGGGAATGTTATTCGTATCAAAGCTCGGTTGTGTAACATCCCAAAATAGCAAAAGTTGTGTGGAAGGGCTAAAAGTGTAATTTGGGAAAGAGTGACTCGTCGAGTCCATGGATGGACTCGGCGAGTAGAGTCGCGACTTGGTCGCGTGTTAAATAGCCGACTCAGCGAGTCATTGAGATGGACTCGGCGAGTAGGTGCTGAGTGGAGAAAACCCTAATTCTCAGGGTTGAGCCCAATATAAAGAGCATTATGTTTCCTCCCCAGCCTCCTTATCACCCCTTTGAGTCCCTGAAACCCTAAAATCATGGAGAAGAACCATTGTGAGTGGATTGGAGCTTGGAGAAGTAATTGTTAGAGAAAGTTTGGAAATTTAAAGGTGTGGAGCAAGGGGTTTTGCTTGGATTCGAGTTTCCTTGCAGATTAGGGCATTCTTTGAAGGTAAAATCTCGTTCTTGAGCTGCTATTGTCTTTTCTCTTCATGTTGGGGTTTGGGGGAAACTTATCTTGGGTTATTTTGGAGTCTAAAGGTTGGATCTGAGGTTTCTACCTCAGATCTGGAACGGAAGAGGGTTAGAATGCAGGAAAGTCCCTGTGTTGAGTGTTAGATGAAGCTATCTTGTCCCAAACCTTAGCCCTAATGTGCAAAATGCATAGATCTCTTTGGATTCACGTAAAGATTGCCACTTTACATGATGGATGAGTTGTAGGAGGCTAGATCTATGTTTTGGATCAATTGCATCGTCTGGAACGCTTCTGTTTGGATTCAGACCGGTGGTACTCGGCGAGTCACATGGGTGGACTCGACGAGTTGCTTGAAGACGAGCTGAGACTCGACGAGTTGGAAGAACAACTCAGCGAGTTGGATGAAGATGGTCTGGAACTCGACGAGTTGGATGAACAACTCGGCGAGTAGGTTGAAGATAGCCTTAGACTCGGCGAGTCTTCTCGAAGAGTCCCAACATTTTCTGGTTGAGTCGAAGAATCGGCGAGTCAAGGGATGACTCGGTGAGTTATGTGCGAATGGACTCAGAGTTGTTGGACTCGGTGAGTCTCAGGGTGACTCGGCGAGTTAGGTCGCGGATTGAGTGAAGTTTTGAGTTGGGAACTCGGCGAGTCATAGGGTTGACTCGGCGAGTAGGGTCAGTCAGGGGTTGACTTTGACCCAGTCTTTGACCAAGGGTTGACCAGTGGTTTCCAGGGGTATTTTGGTAATTGTTGGTTATGGTTTTGAGTTCAGTGCATTGGTGGCTGTCCAGTGGTGGAGATCGTATCTGGGATCGGAGCAGTTCGGGTTATCTGTTCAGTCGGCAATTTCAAGGTGAGTTATCCTCACTATATCTATAGGGTTTAAGGCACCAAGGCCGACCCTTTTATCGGATGGAAATCCGGGTAATTGTCTGTTGTATGATATTGCGGGATATGGGCCGGAAGGCATTACATGTTGCGGACCGGAAGGCAATACGATGTGGACCGGAAGGTCATGGCCTGGAAAGGCGTATGTGCATAATTATTTTGTTGGCTGAGTCGTAGGGTGATATTATGCTAGTGATCAGCTGGGCTAGTATCTTGGTTAGGGTAATGATATGTTATGTGATCTGTTGATCGATTTGCTAACTGTGAACTGCTATATGATTACATGTTATGTGTATGGTCGTCTGGTCTGGAGTGTAACCCGGTATGCACGGTTGTTCTATGTTCTGTCATGATATATATATATATATATATATATATATATATATATATATATATATATATATGCTTTTACGTTGCGGGCCGGAAGGCGATATTTTATGGGCCGGAAGGCATTATGTTATGGGCCGGAAGGCAATGTGTTATGGGCCGGAAGGCATTACGCAATGGGCCGAAAGGCGATATGTTTGGATCGGAAGGTTGTGGCCTGGAAGGGCGTATATGTGGTTGGTATTTTGGGCGTATCTCACTAAGCTTTTGGGCTTACAGTTGTGGTTTTATGTTTTCAGGTTCTCAGGAGTCTGTGGCAAGGCAAAGGCGTGATCGTACCATTCCTCGCGTTGGTGTTTTATGAAATGGGCCTGGGAAATACTCTGTTAAATAATGTATTGAAAACCTTTTTGTAACAACGTTATTAAAATGGGTTGTTTTTGAAAAGTTTTACTTGTTTCGAAATTTTGGTCGTTACAAGTTGGTATCAGAGCCTTGGTTTGAGTGAATTGGAGGAACACTTGTGTGACTCCAGTCTCAAATCGAGGAAGGTTTTAAAAGAGAAATTAAAATGGTTTTAAAATTTAGTAAAAAGAGGACGCGGAGGTACGATCAGCCGGAGCCAGTAAGTAACCCCAAATTACCATTCATGACATTGTTTTATTGAGCTTTGATAGAACAGCATGCTAGAGTTAGGCTAGGGATCTTCAGGAATTCGTGTTAATGTTGCCTGATTGTGATGCCTGTAGCCTAGGGTTCCTTATGGGAGATTCTCAGTGTTCCCCTAGTGGTGAGGGTTGAGCGTTGTTATGCATGTTTCTCTAGGGTGTTGTGGTAGTACTTCATACAAATATGGGTAGGTGTGGAAGGTAGTATGGGCCCGTACTACTAAAAGCATAGGACCCATACGCGTCTCAGGGAAACCATGACCTCTAGGGTTGGGTTGAGAGTCGGTTCCCGGGATAGTGGGAAGAGTCTGAGGTTTTCTAATATATTTTCAGTATGGAGATTTCGAGGCATGCTGGAAGCGGATCCGGGTCAGGATCGGGTGCAGGAGGAGGAGTTGCGGATGGGTCAGTACCGCCCAAGATTATTGGTCAGATGAGCTAGTGCGAGTTGGATGCGAGGATTCGCGAGATCCTGCATGAAGAGGTTGCTGCATTGTTCCGGACTGAGTTGCCGGAGTTGTTTGGGTCGATCAAGACTGCCATGGTTGAGTATTTTGATGAGCGTTATGCGGCTCTCGCGGAGACGGCTGCCGCGGCGGCTACAGTGGCTGTAGCAGCAGTAGGGGGAGGAGCTGATAGGGATTTTCAGTATTGGGACTTCGATAATACGGAGCCTCCCACCTTCGATGGAGTTCAGAACCCGATTGTTGCTATGAGATGGTTATCGGACGTGGAGGGGTGTTTCTTCATGAGTTGATGCCCTGCTGATCAGAGGGTGAGGTTTGCTTTGAACCTGTTGAGGCTCGGGGCAAAGGATTAGTGGAGGTTAACCACGGGGTCATATTTGGATGCGCAGAGGGCTGCGATTTCATGGGATCAGTTCAGAGAGATGTTCAGTACTCGTTATGTTCCACAGGAAGAGAGGGAGAGGTTGGCTCGGGAATTCCTCGAGCTGAAGCAGGTTTCGGAGTCGGTGACGGAAATCACCAGAATGTTCACTGAGAGGGCGATGTTCTACCCTGAGTTCGCTTCAGAGCAGGCTCATATGTCCCGATATCTGAGTATGCTAAAGAGAGACATCAGACAGTTTGTGTCCACACAGAGGTGCGGGACATTGTTGGAGTTGCAGGAGGCCACCCGGCGGCGTGAGTTAGAGATTGAGTTGCAGTTGCGTGAGCTGAGGCAAGCTCCGGTTCAGTCGGAGCTGGCAACGAAACGGTCTAAGACCGTTGATTCCAGGATGGGGGATCGGAGCAGCCACACTTGTGGGAAGTGTGGGAGGAGTCACACCAAAATTTGCAGGTCCGGTGGTGCATGCCGCAAGTGCGGAAAGGAGGGACACTATGCGAGGGATTGTCGGCGGTCAGCGCCGGTTCGGGATTTGAGGATTTGCTATCATTGTCGTCAGGTTGGACGTATTAGGGTCAACTATCCACAGTTTTCCGCGGGACCGGTGTATGCTCCAGCACCGGCCACTTTGAGGATTTCAAGAGAAGGTCAGGATGGAGCGGAGCCCCCAAGGGCTCAGGGTCGTGCTTATTAGATTGCGGTAGAGGAGGTCAGAGCTGTGCCGGATACAGCTGCGGGTATGTTTCTTTCTGGATGTCATGTTATCTTGCGATTATTATGGTGTATTGTTTGTGTTGGTATCTTTGTGTGGTTTTGCTGCGGTATTCGTCGTTTTGAGGGTTTGGCATGGTTATGGATTTGTGATCCGGGTTTTGTCTTGGTATCCATTGTTCCTTGAGGGTTTGGCATGGTTATGGATTTGCGATTCGGGTTTTCGTCTTGGTATCCGTTGTTCCTTGAGGGTTTGGCATGGTTATAGTTTGGTGTTTGTGCTTTCGTTGGTTATCATTCGTGAGGGTTATTAGTGGAGATGCAACATTGGGTTGAAGGTCGGGTAGCATCGGCTTCCCGAGGAGTGGTTAGATACAGTTTGAGTTTCTTTCGAGCGGGTTAATCAGTGTTGATATGAGATCTCGTTAAGGTTGTTTATGCTTGTGGGAAGCAGTCCGCGTGTAAGTGTTCTCTTTGTGCAGTGTTGTTCTGGAAGGTCGGTGATGGCGATCGGTGGTTGTTAATCAGTGCTATAAGTGGGGGAGAACTGGAGAATTCTCCAGGAGATCGATGAGTACTTGAGGGTGCTTAGCTGTTGGGATTCAGCAGTGTTCTGCCAGCCCAGAGTATAGTCTGATAGGAGCGAGTGTCGGGCGTGCGGGGCAGGATACAAACCTAGGGCATTTGATTGTGGAGGCCTGGGAACAGGCCAGGACCGAGTATGCATGATGGAATTAGAGTTCGGAAACCCCCCCCCCCCTCCTGGAGGGCTGGAACGGTATGCATGGGAGGATTTCCGGGGGTGATAGCCCGGAATGATGAATGATAGTTAAGCGGTCCAGATTGGGCTGAAGGCCTGGTAAGACGGTCCAGTCATACTGAAGACTCTGCAGGTATTGTTGGATTTGTTTGAGGATATGGATTGGGTATGTCGCAGTGTGTTTGCATTAGAAGGTCTGGCCCCGGGTAGTGATCTTGGTGAGTTGAGATAGTGCATGGGCTTGAGGGTCCCCTACGATGAGAGTCATAATATGTGTGTTGGATGGATAGAGGATACGCTATGAGAGGGTGGTGTAGCGTTGGGCGAGCACCGTGGCACTTGTCGGAGTGACAATGTGGTCGAGTGGTTTCCTTAGTAAAGGAAGAGAGAGTGAGGTGTAACTACGAGAGGGAGTGCAAGTTCACGGAAGTAAAAATGGCAGAGCAGAGTTATGAATCGAGTACTTCAAGTATGGTTTGAGCAGCATGTTTACGGCAGTGGAATAGGAGCTTATCTAGTTTGGATGTCTGTTGAGGTTGCGAAGGGAATTCTGCAGGTGTAGAGCCAAGAGGCTCGGAAAGGATGCAGGGAGAGAGTCTTGAACTCTCAGTGTGATTTTGATCAGGGTATGGGGTATGTATTAGTGGCTTATCTGGGGGATGTTTGAGGATATTATCAGTGTATCAGGTTTTCCCAACCTGAGGGTGTTAGGACTAGTTCAGCATGCGTATGCGGTTGCAAGGGGAGAACTCGTGGGAGTTGCTCTAAGATTGAGAATGGGTCTCTCAGTCGTCTCGGATTGGATAAAGTGGGATTCGGATTGGGGATCCGACGGCTCAAAGTTTTCTAACCCTTATGGGTTGAGTGATTATTGCGATTGGGGAAGTAATGCATCTTGGGAAATTCTCGGGTATCGAGTGTGATCATCATAGGGTACAGTCGGTGCCCGGTTCGAGACGGTGGTCAGGACACCGTAAAGGAAGGGAAAGTGTGTTCGAGTTTCGACGGGTATGCCTTGTGGGACCTGGTCCGGTTAAGGCCAGATGGCATGTTGTGGGATCATCTTTGGAGATGTATTGATGTAGGCTTTGGGGGCGAAGCCTAATTTAAGTGGGGGAGAATTGAAACATCCCGAAATAGCAAGAGTTGTGTGGAAGGGCTAAAAGTGTAATTTGGGAAAGAGTGACTCGTCGAGTCCATGGATGGACTCGGTGAGTAGAGTCGCGACTTGGTTGCGTGTTAAATAGCCGACTCGGCGAGTCATTAAGATGGACTCGGCGAGTAGGCGCTGATTGGAGAAAACCCTAATTCTCGGGGTTGAGCCCTATATAAAGAGCATTATGTTTCCTCCCCAGCCTCCTTATCACCCCTTTGAGTCCCTGAAACCCTAAAATCATGGAGAAGAACCATTGTGAGTGGATTGGAGCTTGGAGAAGTAATTGTTGGAGAAAGTTTGGAAGTTTAAAGGTGTGGAGCAAGGGGTTTTGCTTGGATTCGAGTTTCCTTGCACATTAGGGCATTCTTTGAAGGTAAAATCTCGTTCTTGAGATGCTATTGTCTTTTCTCTTCATTTTGGGGTTTGGGGGGAAAATTATCTTGGGTTATTTTGGAGTCTAAAGGTTGGATCTGAGGTTTCTACCTCAGATCTGGAACGGAGGAGGGTTAGAATGCAGGAAAGTCCCTGTGTTGAGTGTTGGATGAAGCTATCTTGTCCCAAACCTTAGCCCTAATGTGCAAAATGCATAGATCTCTTTGGATTCACGTAAAGATTGCCACTTTACGTGATGGATGAGTTGTAGGAGGCTAGATCTATGTTTTGGATCAATTCATGGTCTGGAACGCTTCTGTTTGGATTCAGACCGGTGGTACTCGGCGATCACATGGGTGGACTCGACGAGTTGCTTGAAGACAAGCTGAGACTCGACGAGTTGGAAGACCAACTCAGCGAGTTGGATGAAGATGGTCTGGAACTCGACGAGTTGGATGAACAACTCGGCGAGTAGGTTGAAGATAGCCTTAGACTCGGCGAGTTTGTTTTTTGGACTCGGCGAGTCTTCTCGAAGAGTCCCAACATTTTCTGGTTGAGTCGAAGAATCGGCGAGTCAAGGGATGACTCGGTGATTTATGTGCTAATGGACTCAGAGTTGTTGGACTCGGTGAGTCTCGGGGTGACTCGGCGAGTTAGGTCGCGGATTGAGTGAAGTTTTGAGTTGGGAACTCGGCGAGTCATAGGGTTGACTCGGCGAGTAGGGTCAGTCAGGGGTTGACTTTGACCCAGTCTTTGACCAAGGGTTGACCAGTGGTTTCCAGGGGTATTTTGGTAATTGTTGGTTATGGTTTTGAGTTCAGTGCATTGGTGGCAGTCCAGTGGTGGAGATCGTATCTGGGATCGGAGCAGTTCGGGTTATCTGTTCAGTCGGCAGTTTCAAGGTGAGTTATCCTCACTATATCTATAGGGTTTAAGGCACCAAGGCCAACCCTTTTATCGGATGGAAATCCGGGTAATTGTCTGTTGTATGATATTGCGGGATAAGGGGCGGAAGGCATTACAAGTTGCGGGCTGGAAGGCAATGCGATGTGGACCGGAAGGTCATGGCCTGGAAAGGCGTATGTGCGTAATTATTTTGTTAGCTGAGTCGTAGGGTGATGTTATGCTAGTGATCGGCTAGGCTGGTATCTTGGTTAGGGTAATGATATGTTATGTGATCCGTTGATCGATTTGCTAACTGTGAACTGCTATATGATTATATGTTATGTGTATGGTCGTCTGGTCTGGAGTGTAACCCGGTATGCATGGTTGTTCTATGTTCTGTCATGATATATATATATATATATATATATATATATATATATATATATATATATATATATATATATATATATATATATATATATATATATATATATATGCTTTTACGTTGCGGGCCGGAAGGCGATATGTTATGGGCCGAAAGGCATTATGTTATGGGCCGGAAGGCATTACGCAATGGGCCGGAAGGCGATATGTTTGTACCGGAACGTTGTGGCCTGGAAGGGCGTATATGTGGATGGTATTTTGGGGGTATCTCACTATGCTTTCAGGCTTACAGTTGTGGTTTTATGTTTTCAGGTTCTCAGGAGTCTGTGGCAAGGCAAAGTCGTGATCGTACCGTTCCTCGCGTTGGTGTTTTATGAAATGGACCTGGGAAATACTCTGTTAAATAATGTGTTGAAAACCTTTTTGTAACAACGTTATTAAAATGGTTTGTTTTTGAAAAGTTTTAATTGTTTCGAAATTTTGGTCGTTACAGGTTGGTTGTCAAAGGCTACTGTCAGGAAGAAGGCATCGATTATAAAGAGACCTTCGCTCCTATTTCAAGATTAGAGTCTGTTCATATTTTTCGTGCCTATGCTGCACACAAGAACTTTGAAGTCTATCAGATGGACATCAAATGTTCCTTTCTCAATGGAAGTATCCAGATCATTGTCACATACTTGACAAAGCAGAATATAGCCTAAAACTGGCTCCTAGAGCATGGTATGAAACTCTAACTAGATTCTTAATAATGTCTAAATTCAAACAAGGTTCAGTTGACCCAACCTTTTTCCATAAGAGAGAAGGTAACCACCTTATGATAGTCCAAATTTATGTTAATGACATCATCTTTGGCTCCACAAATCCTAACTTAATAGCTGAATTCAGGAAGTTGATGGAAACTAAATTTTAGATGAACTCAATGGGTCCAATTAACTTTTTCCTTGGCTTAAACATTAGACAGGGACCCGAAGGCATTTTTCTTAATCAGGAGGTATACACCAAGACACTATTGACTAAGTTTGGTATGACGGGAGACTCCAAAGTTAAAGTACCAATGGCCTTTGGGACAAAGCTTACACCCTCATTGGAAAAGCCAGCTGCTAATATGACGCTCTATCATCAAATGATTGTGTCTCTGATGTATCTCACAACCAGTAGACCTGGCATCATGTTTTCAGTCTGTTACTGTGCCATATTCCAAGCTAACCCCCACGAACCTCATTTGCAAGCCGTGAAAAACATCATTCGCTATCTGAAGCGAACCTCCTCTCTCGGTCTGTGGTATCCAGCCAACTCAGGATTCTTTATTCAAGAATTATCAGATGCTGACTTAGGTGGCTGTCGATTAGATTGTAAAAGCACCACTCGAGGATGCCAATTTCTTGACGGTAAATTGGTGAGTTGGCAATCAAAGAAACAAACTTGTGTTTCTCTCTCCATGGCAGAGGCTGAATACATTGCTGCAACATCATGCACATCTCAAGTTTTTTGGATACAAAGTCAGCTTAGGGATTACGGGGTGAACATGAAGAAAATCCCACTATATTGCAACTCTGAAAGCGCAAATAGGATTTGTCATAACCCAGTGCAACACTCGAAGACTAAACATATAGCACTGAGGTATCACTTTATTAAGGATCACGTGGAAGATGGCAACGTGGAAATTCATTTCATCAGGACAACTGATGAACTGGAAAATATATTCACTAAGGCTTTACCTGAAGCAAGCTTCAACAAGATTTTGCAAGGCCTAGGAATGATGGAAGCAAAATCAGTACCAAAATCGCCTTTGCTTCAATAAAGGTAAGAAGCGAAATAGAGCGAACTGAAATGAACCGAACGTTCGGTCTATTTCGGGTTCGGTCTATTTCGGGTGAAGTTCGACCATGAACCAAAATGAACCAAAGGTTCGGTCTATTTTCGGTTCGGTCATTCTAAACTTGTTCGCTTCTTTTTCTTAACAAGGCATTTTGATTGTATTCCCATCTACACTCTTTTCAATACTTCTTTTTATATTCATAAAATCCAAAAATATTTTTCTCTTTCGTTCAATTGAAAAACTCTTACAAAATACAAAAATATATTTTTTATTCATTTTATTTATTTTTTTATATTATCTAATGTTTTTCTTTGTATGAGTGCTATTCTCGATGGTGAAGCTAAAGCAGGTATATTATTTTTTTAATTAGTTACGTGTCCCTAGAAGCATGCTGCTGCATGTTGACTAAAGCCTATAGAGATTTTGAGTGAAGCCTTAATAACATGATATATACAAATCATGTTTTACCAATCTAGGCTATTATATTCACTCTCATCATGAGCTACCTTACTCTTCTCAAATTGAGTTTAGAGTTTTCTGCTTCGTCCTTATTTTATTGCAGAGGTACATTTGCTTCTTATACCACCTACAACAATTTTCTTCATCATACTTCATCTCACCAATATAACCCTTGAGACTCTCAGCATTTATCACTGAGGTTTTATGGTTATACAAAATCCGTGTTAATGATCTTAGTTTCGTGCCACTATGTACTAAGTGAAACCCACAATTCAACACCAATAATGAATTGACGGTGAAATATCATATTCAAAATCTTACTTGTTACCTACTGAAATCTGTTTTTATTTTTGAGTGATCTTTTATAAATTTATTTAAAACCAAGGCTTTTCTTCCCCTAAAGATCCAGTTTATTTTTGTTTTGAGATTTCTATAATTTATTTTGTCATTTTAAAATATATCCTACCTACTCGTTCAACAGATCTCATTGATCTCACAAGTACTTCATTCAGTTTCGGTCTTATGTCAAGTATCGAAATCATGAATTGAAGTGAAAGCCACCCATTATAAAAATCTAAAAAGATGCCTTTCAATACTTCTTAACAAGTTATTGATCGTTATTTAATGGGAAACCAAACAAGCACTTTAATGTCTCTCTTGACTTTCAAGGAAGCGATTCGTGCCTAGAATCGGTCGTTTTATGTCTTTTTAAGACATCACAAATTATCACAAAAAATTTGCTTTATTTCATTAACTTTTACACCCTATGCATGAAAACTTTTAATTTTCCACAATCTGGTTCTTTTAATGTTGTTCAATAAAGCAGAACAGGCAATGATGATTCAAGTGGATTATGGGGTGATGATTGGAATAAAGTGAACGTTGACACAACGGTTATCCAATCGTTTTGCTGATTTGAAAAAGCAATTTTTATGGAATGGCATGCAAAAAGGAAACGCCCTTTCTATTTCATGCGTCATCATCGAGTATGGCAACTGTTCATCCGTCAAGTCAGGCGCTATTTTTGAAATAATCCAAGATATCAGCCAGATTTTTATCTCTCCTCCTTGTAAGTATAAAAGGCTTTGGCACTTTGATCTTTACCTCTTTATCACTTACAAAACTCTCTCAAAGAACAAAGGCGATCTCACTTACTGTTCATCATCTTCTCCAAGCTTCACCAATGGTAGAATCTTCCTCAGTTCATGACACTTATGTTCGCCAAACACTCCTCACTATCAAAACTCAACAAAACCTGATCATCAATCTCACTCCTTTTGTCTATAAACTCTACATGTTGTATGTAGTCGAGTGTCTCAAATACTCACCGTTAGTTGATGCTCTATCCAAAGTCAAGGTTGTTCCCATGTCCTGCCTCTTACTTGCCTGCTCCACTGCTTACTACAAGAACGTTCATGAAAGAATTTACATTGAAATCCACAATGAGAAGACTTCCATCTCCAAGCACCACTTCTGTGCCCTATTTGGTCTTTCTCAAGAACAAACCCTGGTAAACCTTAAATCCATCACTGGTGGTCAAATATTCTCTATGTTTTATTAAATGGGGTATACTGAAACCCTCACAACCATTATCAAGTTCAAGAAGTCTTGCCTTCCTCCTCAATGGAATGGTCTTTTCACTTTGTTGTTCAAAGGACTCTCTTAGCGCAATGCCGACTCAGATGGGGCGAGCAAGTCATTTATGATTGTGCTTTATGGTTTATATCAAGGGATAGATTTAGATTATGGCACCATTATCTGGAAACAACTGGTTCAAAGCTTGGTTTCTTCATCCAAACACTCAGAGTTCTCCTGTGGGCGATATTGGTCTATAATCACCAAATGGGTAATGGATCGTCTTCACATTCCAATCATGGCGGATTGTCTTCTCTCTTCCATCGCTACTTTTCACACAAACAAGATAATCATCACAGATCCCACCAAGTCCTCCTTCATTGGATCCATCCCTGACACCATGCTCGCTCGTGTCTCTACAACGAGTAATTTTCTGCAACAATACAGGAAGATTCCGTCTTCGGGTCCAAAGGAGCTTACGCCAACCATGGTTCGCTCCATTGAAGTGGATGAGAAGCCAGCAAAAAGGAGAAAGAAAACTGACACCCAGAAAGAGATGCATGTTTCCAAACCAACCAAGGGGTAAACCCCTAAGAAGCCAAAGTCTGATAAGGGTGCTCCATCACAGCCTCAACCAAAGAAGCAGAAGAAGCCCGCTAGGAAACTTATACTCCAATCTTCCTGTGACACAGAATCCAAGTATGTTCCTCCCAAACATAAATCTGCTCCTCCTTCAGACTCTGAAAGCAAAGGCTCTGAAGATGAGGCTTCGGTCGTGGTGATACCCCGCCTCGCTCCCCTACCCCAGACATTCCAGTTTGCTCTCAACCTCCTTCTCCTCCATCTGTTACCATCCTAATTTCCATCCCTCCAATATTTCCTATCCCCACTACTCAACCATCAACCACTATTCCCATCCCTACTCCAATATTCACAGACACTACCACCACTACTACTACTACAGGGGCTCATTCTACAGCTCCCACTCAGCCCGTTACAACCGAACCACCAGTAACAACCAAACCTCCTACCACTACCAAACCCGTATCTCCTACTCCAACTACTAACACCACCCCAGTTCTAGGTAGTGAGGACTTGGAATTTGATCCCACTTATTTTAGTCCTTACCGTGTACAGAGTGATGAAGATGATGATAAGCCTGTTACCAAGCATCATCTCAAAGCAGTGAACGAAAAACTCAATCAACTGCTTTCCTCCTCTTCCTCTGGGTCTTATTCTGAAGCTGCTTGAAAGGCTTTGTTCTCCTTTGTCGTTCAAGAACACAACGCCTCGCTTTATGCTGCAGCTAAGGCTATTGACGCCTCCACTTCCCAATGTTAGAAAGCCTCCGTCGTTGTTGAGGCTTCCACCAAGGAGTGCAAAGAAGTGACCGCAAAAGTCGATAAACTAATTTTTGAGGCTCACTTATTTTTAGACCCTTTGCAAGCAGCTGCTCAGAAGAATTCTCAAACTGTCAATGCTTCATTGGATAACCTTCAGCGTTCTCCTAAAACTGAATTGGATAACCTTGAAGGTGCACACCAAGCAATCGAAGCTGCCAATGCAACTCGGCATGATAATGTTAATGATCGATTAACCCAACTTGAGGTAGAGTTGGCCGTTGAGAATCGCATCATGGATGAACTCAAGAAATGAACCTCTCAACTAAGATGCAAAATCTTAAACATCGCACTGCCACAACTGAATTCAATGACTTGAAGTCCGAGAGGGAGGTTATACGAAGCTCTGCTGCTGATGTTCACTCTATTTTACTTCATCTTCTTGAAGCCCATGATCCCATCATTACCATTACTATCAAACGACACTTGGCTGACAAACTCAGGCCAGCATTGGACATCCTTAGTCGTATTAAGGGTGTTCCGGTGACTGGTGTCCAGCCGAAACAAGGAGGAGAGAAGGCCAACATTGGATATCCTTAGTCGTATTGAGGGTGTTTCGGTCAATACCAGAGATAAGAAGAAGAAGAAAATTGGTGATGATGACCCTGATAGTGAAGAAGATGTTTACGAAAAGAATCCTTCTAAGCCTTTTTAGATAACAAAACCTTCTGATAAAGAATCAGAAGAAAAATTCAAGGAACAACAGGCTGAGCTGGAGCAGAAGCAAAAGGAAAGGGAGCTTATGGAAAAGAAGAAGTCCATTTTTCTACCTGGACTCTAGATTCGCTTCAAAGGTGTGACATTGATGAGCCAAGCACACTTTGGCTTGAGCCTGTGATGTCATTTGGGCTTGATAACTCCAAGGATTCACAGTTTGACATGCCGATCACGCGAAAGGCATTCATTTTTCACTTCTTTAGCTCGACTGTTTCCATTCTATCTACAGACCCGAAGGTGGATAGGGACTTGTTGGAGTTCTACTTAGAGTTTGTTCAACCCCAGTACTTGACATGGAGTTCGAAGAAAATTACAATTGTCAAGGTTTTGAAGGCCTACTCAGCAGGGAAGTTTATTAATGTTAAATTAAAAGTGACTCGATGCTCTAAAGGCTCAGTTCATAGCTTTACTCTTGCTGATCTACCGAACCTCAATCCCCACGACTGGATACTTCTCAACAATATTTTATTGTCAAATCCACAGGAGTATCAGCCAATCATTGACAATGTCAAGCAAATGCTTGTGTGCTACATTCACGAGGTAGCGAAGATGGACCAAGAGATTACTTTTGCCATTCACAAGCAAACCACGATCAAAACTATGGGCAGAGCAGGAAATGTTAATACAATGGTCAAGGGAAAGATTGATTCGAAGTACCACACTGTGATTTCGTCAGGGGCGAAGGACAGAAATGCTTGTTCGCTCTTGTTGACAAGCACCTCTTCTCTACTGCTTGTTTGGAGCACATTTTGGAGATTATTCAGAGGTGTGATCAGAACACTGCAGCTGACAAGCAGTTGTTCACTGATATGCTGAGGCAGTATATCCAGTTTCGGCAGACATTTCTTGCGATAATCCATCGGCTGTTCAAGGTGGTAAAGACTGCGAAGCCAACACAGAAGAAATTATGTTGCGTCATGGGCTCGGTCCTTAACCTAGTTTTGGTTGCCGGTTTGGGCCTGTCCAACAGTGCATGCTTTGTTCTAAGGTTTAGTATTTAAGCTGCATGCATGCAGTCTTTGTAGTTAACGCTTTCATTACTTTTCTCATTAAGTTTTGTAAACCCTAGCTCGCCTCTACAGTGGAAGTTCTTCATCGAGCTCTGATGAGGCGTGACTATATTTGAATCATAAGCACAACGTTAATTTTGTTCTGTGTTCATATTATTAATGTGTTTGTCTTGTTGGATCTTCATATTTTTACCTGTGAAAGATCGAATCGATCTGAGATTTGTTCTCATCAGGAGTGGAGAGAGAAAAATTGCTACCACGTATTAAATGTTTTTCCTCTCAGACATCAACAAATGTAATCATGCCAATCATTCCAAAAATTGTGGTCTAGTATAATGCTGCCACCTCATGAAACTTTTGTAACAAATTCAACCGTGATCTCTTAATCATCATGATATCAGTTCCTTAGAATACACGTCTTGAATTTTGACATTCAAAAGAAACATGCCATGTTGGACTGCAACAATTTCACAATCATTGATCCACCCTTAAATTTTCACAAATTGAAATAGTATCCATTGAAATTATAACCAGTATTTTCTACCGTAAGTGCATTAAGATTTCTGTAATTAAATAGAAACCAGAGTTTAAAAAATTAGAGATTTTAGTGCATATGTGTGCCAAATGAAACGATAGGAGCAAATTAAAGAAAAATTTTTGATAAGTAGTGACATCGAATAATCTTTGATATCAAAGCAGGTACAGATGTGTCAATCCTTTGTTTCATACTAGAAAAAAAATGTTCATCGTCAATTCATTTTTGGAAATGGTTGTTGGGTTTCACCAAGATCATGGTTATAATGACCAAGGTGTCATAAACACAAAATTTTTGCACACCTACATCCTAGTTGTTTTTGTCTAGATATGTCGCAGGATATGCATCATTGTGTGTGCATGATGTAACAAAGATATGATTGGAAAATAAAATTGAGCTCTTCACACTCTCAAGTTAACAAGGAGAATGATCATAAAAACAATTTTTGAGAAACCTAACTGCGAGTTTGTATAGACTCGAAAGACCAAGTGTTAATAAAAAAATATTGTTGACAGAACCATCAATTCCTTAAGGTTTAGAAACGGAACCATATGTTTGCATGTATATACCAAAGATTGGTTTCGACGATTGGTTAAAAGAAATACAGTACCTCTGCTACGAAAGATTAACGAAGCAGAAATATATAAGCTCCAAAATAAGTAAAGGTAGGTAGCTCGATGATTTTTGTTAATACAACCTATAATGAAGAAATTCTTAGGATAACATATTTCATTAAGGCCTTTTCGCAAACAAAGAATCATTGAGACTTTAGACGACATGCTGCAACATGCTTCTAGGGATACCTAACTATTGTTAAAAAAGTAATATATTTTTCATTAGAAAGTAGACAAGCCAACAAATATAGCTTGAGATTAAATTTGAAAAATAAGAAAATTCTTTATGGATTTTTGAATATTTTAGAAAAATAAAGACATAAATAAAAACATCTTTATGGATTTTGGAATATTTTTGAAAAAATATAAAAAATTGGATTTTTGAATATTAAAAAAAATAAAGACAAAAATAAGAAAAAGATAAACAAATACTTAAAGCATCAGCCTGTGAAAGATCGCACCTTCTCATAACTAACTATGTTGTTCGCAAACAAAATGCGAAAGGTTGTGATACACACAACACATCGCATGAAAACAGTAACCTTTACATAAGTTCAAGGATTTGACATTAGAACATATTCAACACCAATCATTCCAAGTCCTTGCAAGATCCTGCTAAAAACGATTTATGGTAAAGCTTTCGTGAAAATGTCAGTCAGCTGATCCGCCGATCGTACAAAATGTACTTCAACATTTCTATGTTCAACATAATCTTTTATGAGATGATTTCGTAATGCGATGTGCTTTGTCCTTATATGTTGAACAGGGTTATAACAAATGCGTATGGAACTTTCTGAGTCACAATATAAGGAAATATTTTTTATATGTCGTATTCTTTAAGCAGACTTTGAATCCAGATTATTTGTCAAGTGTATAAGGCTGTTGCAATGTATTCAACTTCAACAGTTGATAAAGATACGCATGTTTGTTTCTTTGATTGCTAGCTGACCAGTTTTGCATCCAAGAATTGACATCTACCAGATGTATTTTTACGATCAAGACCACAACCTCCGAGATTAGCATCAGAATATGCCTGAACAAAAAACCTAAAGTTAGAAGGATACCATAATCCAAGAGAAGTAGTCTTACTTTGATATCTGGAAATGTTCTTTAGTGCCATCATGTGTGGTTCTCATGGATTCGCTTGAAATCTCGAAAAGTAATAAATTGCAAACATAATGTCAGGATGAGTAGATGTTAGATACAATAAAATACCAATCAACTGCCTATATAATGTAAGATCTAATGTAGGTTTATCAAGTGACGGAGTGAGCTTTGTTCCAAATTTCAACAAAACTTTAACCTTTGAGTCACCATTCATGCAAAACTTAGCAAGTAAAGTCTTCATGAATGTTTCTTGATTGATGAATATGCCTTCCAAACTCTGTCCAATATTTAGTCCAAGAAAAAAAATAATTGGACCGAACTCATTTCAAATTTTGATTCCATAAATTTACGAAATTTAGCAGACATATCAGGACACATTAAACAAAAATGATGTTATTAACATAAATTTGAACAATCATTAAATGATTACTCAATCTATTATGAAAGAAGATAGTGTCAAGTGAACCTTGTTAAAATTTTGATTTTTTAAGAATTTAGTCAGAGTTTCATACCATGCACGTGGAGTTTGCTTCAGACCATATACCGCTTTATCTAGAATGTAACAATGATCAGGAAATTTCTCATGTATGAAACCTAGAGGTTGTTCAACATAAACGGTTTCTTCCAGTTCTCTGTTGAGAAATGCACACTTCACATCCATTTGAAATATTCAAAATTTTTGTGAGCAGCATAAGCCATAAAGATGCAAATAGACTATACTCTTGCTAATATAGCAAATGTTTCTTCATAGTCTATTCTTTCTGCTTGATAATATCATTTGAGTACAAGTCGTGCTTTATTCCCAACCACATTTCCTTTGTGGTCCATTTTTTCTGAAAACCCCACCTTAAACCAACAACTCATGCATATTCTAGAGTTAGTATTAATCTCCAAACCTTGTAGCACTCAACTTCATTCGGCTTGTCTTGCATAGCCGTTACCCAATCTGCATGATCAAAAGCCATTTTAAAAGTTTCAGGTTCTATTTTAGCTAGATACAAAACAATTAAATATGCAAAATTCTTGATTAGCATTCAAGGATGCATGTTTCCCTTTCTATTGGGTAAGAAACACCTAAAAAGTATCACTCGTGACTTGAGTTCGCAGAAGATCTCAAGTCAATTTCATCAATGGTGGATAATGTCGCTCATAATCAGGGTTTAACTCAACATTGATTTGTAACAGCCCGGATTCTCAGGTATCTCTTATTTGCATATTTTTGGTGTTTTGTGAGGGGACTCGGTGAGTTGGAGCTCGAACTCGCCGAGTAGGGTCGCAGTTCTGGACGCGGGTTCGCGCCTGGACTCGGTGAGTCTAAGGGATGGACTCGGTGAATCCGTGTTGTTTGGTGAAACCCTAATTTTTCGGTCCTAAGCTCTATTTAAAGGACCTTATGGCCCTTTATTGCGGCCACCTTGATCCTTGAGAGCACCAAAGCAGCTGAGAGCTCCTGTGAGTGAGATAAGAGGCTATTGTTCACCAAATTTGTGTGTTTTTGCAAGAAAGGAAGGGGGAAAGTCAAGCTAGAAGAGTTGGGAGCTTGGATCTACTTCCATTTCGCCAAGGGAAGCTTCTTGAGGTATCTTTCAAAGCTTATTTCCGTGTTTATGTTGATATGGTCAAATCTAGGGTGCCTTGTAATTGAAGTGTGAGAGGTCCCATGGAGATATGGTACCTAGATCTGGACCTTAACAGGTCCAGAAAGTCCCAAATGATAGGCTTTATGTCCTTCCTTTTGTGTTGGAGGCTAGGGTTGCCATATTAGTGGTCATTTCTCCAAAAAGAACCTTGTAAGCGTTGCATGGTGGCCAAGTCTGTGACTTTACATGATAAAAGAGCTTAGGAGGGCCAGATCTATGAGTTTATGGAGCAGATCTGACCTCAGAAGCAAGTTTGAGTCGATGCATGGCATGGACTCGCCGAGTCTGAAGAATAGACTCGGCGAGTAGCATGAAGATTGTCCTTAACCACTTAGTGAGTGGTCCTGCCGAGTTAGGGTTGACTCAGTGAGTCACGGGGAGTTAAAGAGGGACTGACAGATGGACTGAGTCGAGCTGGAACTCGCCGAGTTGTCCTTGCGACTCGGCGAGTTGAGTCGCAGTGGCCCTGCGATTCATGACCAGGTGGAACTCATCAAGTCAGGGGAGCACTCGACATGTCAAAGGGGAAATCTTTGCGAGTTGGTGAAAACGCTTAGACTCGCCGAGTCGCTCTAGTGCACACGCCGAGTCCGGTCAATTTGACCGTTGACCAGAGTTGACCAGTGTTGACTTGATAGCGATAGTCAACCTTAGTGGTAAAAGTATTAATTAGAGATATGTGATGTTATAGGAGGATTATAGCTCGGGGTTCGAGCACGAGTTATTTCCAAGGTTCACAAGTTATCGAGACATACGAGGTGAGTCTTCTCACCATACTATACCCGGAAGGGTTTGACTGTGTGACCAGAAGGTCAGATATGCTATGAGATATATGTGTTATGTGTGATAAATTACTCGTTATATGTGTCATGTATGATATGCTTGTTACGGGCCAGAAGGCGAAAATGTTTATGGGCCAAAAGGCGAATTTGTTATGGGCCGGAAGGCGTTGTGCAATGCACCGTATGGTTGACATAGGTAGGACCGGAAGGTTTACCTAGTCGGGACGGAAGTCGCCTAAGACACATGGACTGGAAGGTCCGGGCCTGGAAAGGCGTATGTGCGTAGGTTGTATTTTGGGGAACTCACTAAGCATTTATGCTTACAGTTGTTGTGTGATGTGTTTCAGGTACTAGCGAGGACCATGGGAAGGCGCCGGCGTGATCGTACACATTATCGGAAAAACATTTTAGGATCTTTGGGATGTAATCTATTATGACAATGTTGTTTACATTTGGAATTTGAACTATTAATCAATGATTTTGGTGTTTACAAAAATGAAAAATTGGTTTCAAATTTTACGTCGTTTCAAGTTGGTATCAGAGCCTTGGTTTGAAGGATTCGGATACACCTTCGGGCATAACTGGACTCAAACCGGGGATTTGAGAAATTTTAACTAATAAAACCAAGAAAAAAAATTTTGATAAGTGATTTTGAAATAATCAAGGAAGAAGAAGTGTGTACGGTCAGCCAGCGCCCAAACGGTAAAATCCCCAAAATACTCTTACAATATGTGTTACGAGATATGAAATGATATGATGTGCATGCTAGTAGACTAGGTATTCCTATAAGGACTAGAGTGGCCTGATTTGTGATGCCTTAGTCTAGGGGAATCTGCTTCTATGATGTGCTTTGAGAGCGAGTGGATAGCTAGTGCATGGCAAGAATAGAGTACTCATGATCCGGGGTTTGGGTAGGAGGACTTGGGGTGAATGTTGATGCGGTGTAGTTGGTAGTATTGGGCCCGTATTACTAAAAACACCGGGTCAGTGGGCAACCCAAGTAAGAATCCCTGGGTATCGGAGACTGAGTAGGGTTGCGTTATCGAGTGCGATTATGCTCGATAGAGTCTCTGATATTTCTATGTTGTATTTCAGAGGCATCATGGTTGGACCACGCCACAGACCTGTTGTGAGCAGTGTGACTGACGAGGAGCTTCATCAGATGATTCATGAGGAGGTGGCTGCAGCGATTCGGGCTGGGATTCCAGAGATGTTTGGGTCTATTAAGACCACACTGTTGGAGACCTTTGATGAGCGGTACGCTGCGGTGACTGAGGCTGCAGCCGCTGCAGATACCGCAGCTGTGGCCGCTACAAGACCACAGGGAGGTGACTCGTTGCTGTTCCGGGAGTTCAGCAACACGAAGCCACCTGAGTTTGACGGGACGCAGGATCCGATCGCTGCGATGAGATGGATTGCTGATATCGAGGGATGCTTCTACACTTGTTCATGTCCGGAGCATCTGAGGGTACGGTTCGCCCTGAACCAGCTCCGCCTGGGAGCAAAGGATTGGTGGAAGTTCGTGACGGCGAACTTCACTCCGGCTGAGGTTTCAGTGGTGTCTTGGGAGAGGTTTACTACTATGTTCAGAGACGAGTACGTTCCCCCGGTGGAGAGGGAACGGTTGGTTCAGGAGTTCTTGACCCTCAAGCAGGGTAACGATTCTGTCACGGTGATCACGTGGAAGTTCCATGAGAGGGCGATGTTTTGCCCTAAGCAGGCTAGGATGAGCCGGTATTTGGGTGTGCTGAGGAGGGATATCCGGGAGTTCGTATCGAAGTCGTCATATCAGACTTCTGCCGAGCTTCATGTGAATGCCAGGAAGCGTGAGATCGAGTTGGAGACCCAGGCCAGGGAGGAGGCCGAGTCTCAACGGGTGGATCGGCGGCCGGCTCAGTCGCAGCCGGCAGCCAAGCGGACCAAGTCCGCCGATTCGAGATCTGGAGGTCAGAAGGTCCGCACTTGCAGAAAGTGCGGCAAGGGCTACGAGGGGGCATGTCGATCGGGTGCTTGCTACAAGTGTGGCAAAGAGGGGCACATTGCTAGGGATTGCCCCAAGGGATTTATGGTTTGCTTTCATTGCAACCAGACCGGCCACCGGAAGGCCGAGTGCCCCCAGCTTCACTAGGGTTCTACGCTTGTTGTCAGGGTTACCGAGACTCGGCCATTGAAGGTCAAGGCTCCGAAGGCTCGTGGAAGAGCTTTTCAGTTGACTGCAGAGGAGGTCCACGCGGCGCCTGATGTTGTAGCCAGTATGTATTCTTTCGCATATTTACCTTTATGTTGAGATATTGTGCTTATATTATGATATGCGTAGGTACTTTTCTTGTGAATTCTGTACCTGCTTTAGTATTATTTGACTCGGGTGCGATTCGGTCTTTTGTATCGTTGGCTTTTAGCCAACACATTGGTATTGGTCGGGAGGTGATGAGTCGACCCCTGTGAGTTTCTATAAGGGATGAGAAAGCAGTGTGCGCCACTGAAGTGATTCGAGGATGTGTGCTCGAGATTTTTGGGGTCAAGTTCCTTATAGACTTGGTTCCTATAGCTATGGGGGATGTCTGCGTTATCGTGGGCATGGACTGGTTGAGTATGTTTGGGGCAGTCATTGACTACGAGAGACAGCTGGTGACGATTCGAGACCCTAGTGGGGGAGTGCTTACGGTGTATGGCGAGGGGACCCAGTGTGGGTCGGCGTTTTGTTCGGCTACCAGGGTGAGGCAGAGTTTGCAGCAGGGCTGCACTGGATTCATAGCCTACGTGACGGATAATCGAGTGGCCGCGGGGAAGCCCAATTCGGTTGATGACGTTCCTATTGTATGCGAGTTTTCGGATGTGTTCCTCAAAGAGTTACCGGGTGTGCCTCCGGAGAGGCAAGTGGAGTTTCGTATCGATTTGGTTCCGGGAGCGGCGCCCATTGCCAAGGCGCCTTATCGTCTCGCTCCACCGGAAATGCAGGAGTTATCCTCGCAGCTTCAGGAGTTATTGGGAAAAGGGTTCATTCGACCAAGTAGCTCACCTTGGGGAGCGCCGATTTTGTTCGTCAAGAAAAAGGATGGTTCACACTGGATGTGTATCGATTATTGGGAGTTGAACAAGTTGACGGTTAAGAACCGGTATCTGTTACCTAGGATCGACGATCTGTTCGATCAGTTGTAGGGGGCATCTTGGTTCTCCAAGATAGACTTGAGGTCGGGTTATCATCAGATGAGGGTTCGAGAGGAAGATATCCAGAAGACTACTTTCAGAACTCGTTATGGACATTATGAGTTTGTGGTGATGCCTTTTGGTCTCACCAATGCCCCGGCCGCGTTCATGGATCTTATGAACCGGGTGTGCAGGCCGATGTTGGATCGGTCGGTGATAGTATTCATTGATGATATTCTGGTATATTTGAGGTCTAGGGAGCAGCATGAGGAACATCTGAGGGAGATTCTTGGGGTATTGAGATCGGAGAGGCTGTATGCCAAATTCTCCAAGTGTGATTTCTGGTTACGAGAGATCCAGTTCCTCAGGCATCTTGTTAACCAGAAGGGGATATTGGTCGACCCGGCCAAGATTGAGGCGGTGTTGAGGTGGGAGGTACCGAGATCGCCCACTGAGATTAGGAGTTTTCTGGGTTTGGCTGGATATTATCGCAGGTTTATCAAGGATTTCTCCAAGATTGTCGTGCCACTTACCTGGATGACCCGGCAGGGTGTTGCATTTTCATGGGGACCGGAGCAGCAGTCCTCGTTCGAGACCCTTCGTCAGAAATTGTGTGAGGCTCCAGTGCTTGCACCCCCGGAAGGGATGGAGGATTTTGTGGTATACTGCGATGCATCTATATCGGGTTTGGGGGCGGTGCTTATGCAAAGGGGAGATGTGATAGCGTATGGTTCGACGCAGTTGAGGCCTCATGAGTCGAGATACCCCACCCACGATCTGGAATTCGGGGCTGTAGTGTTTGCCCTCAAGATCTGGTGGCACTATCTTTATGGGGTTCAGTGTACCATCTACACGGACCACAAGAGTCTGAAGTACTTGATGGATCAGCCAAATCTGAATATGCGACAGAGGAGATGGTTGGACGTGGTGAAGGATTACGATTGTGAGATCCTGTACCACCCGGGTAAAGCTAATGTGGTGGCCGATGCGTTGAGCCGTAGGGCGGAAAGCGCCCCGATCCAAGATATTTGTATGAGGTTGACGGTGATGACCCCGATTTTGGATACCATTCGAGGAGCTCAGGCTGAGGCTGTGAAACCAGAAAATCAGAAGAGGGAGCGAGTTGTGGGTCAGGTATCAGGATTTGTTACGGATGGTCGAGGGCTTATGGCTTTTCAGGGTCGGATTTGGGTACCGTTCGTGGGCGATACGCGTACTATTTTGATGGAGGAAGCGCATCGATCGAAATTCTCAATTCATCCCGGGGCTACAAAAATGTATTTGGATCTAAGGAAGGAGTATTGGTGGCCCTGTATGAAAAGGGATGTCGCATGGTTCGTTGAGAGATGTTTGACTTGTCTGCAGGTTAAGGCCGAGCACCAGCGTCCGCACGGTAAATTGCAGCCGCTAGATATTCCCGAATGGAAGTGGGAACAGATTACCATGGATTTTATCACCAAATTACCGCGGACTGCGAAGTCGATGCGATTTGGGTGATCGTGGATAGATTGACGAAGAGCGCTCATTTTCTAGCCATCAGCGAGAGCTATTCCGTGGAGAAGTTGGCGGAATTAT
Organism: Lactuca saligna; assembly: GCF_052625555.1. Taxonomy (NCBI): domain Eukaryota; kingdom Viridiplantae; phylum Streptophyta; class Magnoliopsida; order Asterales; family Asteraceae; genus Lactuca; species Lactuca saligna. Next base: position 170,907,559 of record NC_136421.1, read on the forward strand.
ACGTAAGGGAGGTGGTATCGCGGCATGGGGTGCCAATCTCGATTGTCTCTGATCGTGATGTGCGTTTCACTTCCAGGTTCTGGAAGAAGTTTCATGAGGAGTTGGGTACTAGACTGCATTTTAGTACCGCATATCATCCTCAGACAGACGGTCAGAGTGAGCGGACGATTCAGACGCTCGAGGACATGCTCTGGGCATGTGTGTTGGATTTCGGGGGTAGCTGGGATGCATATTTACCCTTGGCGGAGTTTTCCTACAACAACAGCCATCATTCAAGCATTGGTGTGCCACCCTTTGAGTTGTTGTATGGGCGGAGGTGTCGCACCCCCATTTGTTGGGGTGAGGTGGGGCAGCGGGTGATGGGTAGAACGGAGATCGTACTCTAGACGACCGAGCAGATTTAGCAGGTCAGGCAGAGGTTGTTGACCGCTCAGAGCCGACAGAAGAGTTATGCAGACAGACGCCGGTCCGAGCTTGAGTTTCAGGTCGGCAATCTTGTACTCTTGAAGGTCTCTCCTTGGAAAGGAGTGAATCGATTCCGGAAGAGGGGCAAGTTGGCGCCCCGATATATTGGTCCTTTCCGTGTGATCACGAGGGTAGGAAAGTTAGCCTACTGTTTGGATTTGCCAGTAGAGCTGGGAAAAATTCACGACACTTTTCATGTGTCGCAGTTGAGGAAGTGTATAGCCGACGAATCGGCAGTGGTTCCATTAGAGGATATTCAGGTAGATGCGAGCCTGAATTATGCCGAGAGACCAGTGGCCATCAGAGATCGGAAGATCAAGATTTTGAGGAACAAGGAGGTACCCCTGGTGTTGGTTCAGTGGCAGCATCGGAAGGGATCAGAGATGACCTGGGAGCCGGAGCGTGAGATGCGTGAGCAGCAACCGGAGCTATTTGCAGAGCGAGACTTCGAGGGCGAAGTCCAGTTCTAGTGGGGGAGAATTGTAACAGCCCGGATTCCCAGGTATCTCTTATTTGCATATTTTTGGTGTTTTGTGAGGGGACTCGGTGCGTTGGAGCTCGAACTCGTCGAGTAGGGTCGCGTATCTGGACGCAGGTTCACACCTGGACTCGGCGAGTCTGCGCTGTTTGGTGAAACCCTAATTTTCTGGTCCTAAGCTCTATTTAAAGGACTTTATGGCCCTTCATTGAGGCCACCTTGATCCTTGAGAGAACCAAAGCACCTGAGAGCTCCTATGAGTGAGATAAGAGGCTATTGTTCACCAAATTTGTGTGTTTTTGAAAGAAAGGAAGGGGGAAAGTCAAGCTAGAAGAGTTGGGAGCTTGGATCTACTTCCATTTCGCCAAGGGAAGCTTCTTGAGGTATCTTTCAAAGCTTATTTCTGTGTTTATGTTGATATGGTCAAATCTAGGGTTTCTTCTTTCCTTATTTGCCTTGTAATTGAAGTGTGAGAGGTCCCATGGAGATATGGTACCTAGATCTGGACCTTAGCAGGTCCAGAATGTCCCAAATGATATGCTTTATGTCCTTCCTTTTGGGTTGGAGGCTAGGGTTTCCATATTAGTGTTCATTTCTCCAAAAAGAACCTTGTAAGCGTTGCATGGTGGCCAAGTCTATGACTTTACGTGATAAAAGAGGTTAGGAGGGCCAGATCTATGAGTTTATGGAGCGAATCTGACCTCAGAAGCAAGTTTGAGTCGATGCATCGCATGGACTCGCCGAGTCTGAAGAACAGACTCGGCGAGTAGCATGAAGATTATCCTTAACCACTTAGTGAGTGGTCCTGCCAAGTTAGGGTTGACTCAGTGAGTCACGGGGAATTAAAGAGGGACTGATAGATGAACTGAGTCAAGCTGGAACTCGCCGAGTTGTCCTTGCGACTCGGCGAGTTGAGTCGCAGTGGCCCTGCGATTCATGACCAGCTGGAACTCATCAAGTCACCGGAGCACTCGACGTGTCAAAGGGGAAATCTTTGCGAGTTGGTGAAAATGCTTAGACTCGCTGAGTCGCTCTACTGCACTCGCCGAGTCCGGTCAATTTGACCGTTGACCAGAGTTGACCAGTTTTGACTTGATAGGGATAGTCAACCTTAGTGGTAAAAGTATTAATTAGAGATATATGATGTTATAGGAGGATTATAGCTCGGGGTTCAAGCACGAGTGATTTCCAGGGTTCGCGAGTTATCGAGACATACGAGGTGAGTCTTCTCACTATACTATACCCGGAAGGGTTTGACTGTGTGACCGGAAGGTCGGATATGCTATGAGATATATGTGTTATGTGTGATAAATTACTCGTTATATGTGTCATGTATGATATGCTTGTTACGGGTCGGAAGGCGAAAATGTTTATGGGCCGGAAGGCGAATTTGTTATGGGCCGGAAGGCGTTGTGCAATGGACCGTACGGTTGACGTAGGTAGGACCGGAAGGTTTACCTAGTCGGGACGGAAGTCCCCTGAGACACATGGACTGGAAGGTTCGGTCCTGAAAAGGCGTATGTGCGTAGGTTGTATTTTGGGGAACTCACTAAGCATTTATGCTTACAGTTGTTGTGTGATGTGTTTCAGGTACTAGCGAGGACCGTGGGAAGGCACCGGCGTGATCGTACACATTATCGGAAAAACGTTTTATGATCTTTGGGATGTAATCTATTATGACAATGTTGTTTACATTTGGGATTTGAACTATTAATCAATGATTTTGGTGTTTACAAAAATGAAAATTTGGTTTCAAATTTTACGTCGTTTCATGATTTTCTCAACTTCTAATTGAGCATTAGATTCAATTTATAAAATTTTCTCTTCTTGATAATTTGGAATTAAACTCTCCCCCCTGGAAATTTGGATTTGAACTCCTCCTCAGTACAAAATCATTACTATTTCTTTAAGTCGATTGTGGAATATTTTCAATTATTGGGTAATTAAAATTTTCTATACTCTCCCCCTTAACAGGACAAGTAGTGGAATCAACATTTTCTTCATTTGATGGTTTGCCGGTCAAAATTGCCAAAGAGAAGGACTGGTTAGAAAAATTAGTTTAAAATGGAAATGACATAGAAAATACCCAATGTAGACGATGAGTTTTAAGAGCGACTGGAAATAGCAGCAACTCTTTGTGGTAATCGGAGGGAATATGTTTACGGTCAATTTGTAACACCCATGGTTTCGAAGACCAAGAAAAGAAAGAAAACCCTAAGTTTAGGGGTCGACTTGGTGAGTCCAAGGAGGGACTCGGCGAGTCCGATAGGGATCCGGGTTGGGGAGTAAGTGACCGACTCGATGAGTCGACCAAGGAAACTCAGCGAGTCTGGTCTGTGCGAGGAAAACCCTAATTTTGGGAGTTGTATCCTATATAAAAGGGAGTTATGTCCCTCCCTCAGCCTCCATATCATCCTAGAGAAACTGTAAACCCTAGATTTGTGGGAGCCTCCATCATTTGAGAGAAATAGCTTTGGAGGAAGGAAATCTTGGAAGGGACTTGAAGATCAGGAAGGTTGCTTCAAAGGAGAGGTGTAGATCTGAGATCTACTTCAGTTTGTGTTCTTCTTGCAGGTATTAAGCTGCCATTTTCCCTTCCTTGCATCTAGATCTACTTTGTTATGAGATTTGGGGATTTTATGGTTGATTGAGACCCATTTCGAGTTGGAAGCTCAGATCTGAAGTTGCTACTTTAGATCTAAGTGTATCTTGGCCTAGAGACTCATAAAGCATCAGTTGTTGGGTTGATTGTTGAGCCCCTTTGTCTTAAACCCGAGTTTATAGTGTTTTGAGCCTAGATCTCCTCAGCCACACGTAAAGTTTGCCACTTTACATAAGGAATAGACCTTAGAAGAGTGGATCTATAGTTTGGAGTCCATGCATGACTCAAAAGTCCTCTGCATATATGTAGAACCGAATGGACTCGTCGAGTCCTTCGAGTGGACTCAGCGAGTAGCTTGAAGATGAGGAGGAACTCGATGAGTGGGATGAACAGCTCGTCGAGTTGGATGAAGATGGGCATGAACTCGGCGAGTTGGTTGGAGGTTGCCTTGTGCTCGGCGAGTCTGTTCTTGGACTCGACGAGTCAGGTCACGTGGTCCCAAACCCTTCGAGTTAAGACTCGAATCAGCGAGTCGAGCCAGGACTCGGTGAGGCTGACAGGACAAGACTCGGGAATCAGTAGACTCGGCGAGTCAGTGGCTGTCTCGGAGAGTCGAGTCGCGAACAGGAATAACTCTAAGTATATGAACTCGGCGAGTCAGTATGGTGACTCGGTGAGTAGGGTTGACCTGGAAGGTTGACTTTGACCAGGACTTTGGCACTGGCAAGAGTTGACTTAGTTGACCTTTGGAGGTCAGTTAGACTAAGTGTTATATTGATATTGGTAGCTCGAGGAGCTAGTGGAGCAGCAGTTCGGAGACAGAGGTCAGGTAGCGGTCAAAGGGATTAGCAGCAGCAGTTCAACAGTATCAGGTGAGTTTCCTCCCAGTAGGAACGAGTCTACGGTCACAATGCCGACCCGTTTAGCTAGCAGTAGTTTCCGGACTTTGGTCCGATGCAGTAGTTAGTATGTTTGATGCCTTCATGGCTCCGACAGGATTTATGTGTTATGTGTTCCGGGCTACGGCCCGATGCAGTATGCATTATTTGTGTTCATGCTAGTTGATATGTTTATGCTATGCTATGTTCAGTCAGTTTCCGGACTTCGGTCTGATGCAGGGGGCAAGGCCCCAATTAGTCCGGACTTCGGTCCGATGTAGGGGACAAGGTCCCAGTCAGTTTCCGGACTTCGGTCCGATGCAGGGGGCAAGGCCCCAGTTAGTCCGGACTTCGGTCCGATGCAGTTAGTTCCGCACTTCGGTCCGATACAGTTAGTCCGGACTTCGGTCCGATGCAGGGGACAAGGTCCCAATCAGTTTCCGGACTTCGGTCCGATGCAGGGGGCAAGGCCCCAGTTAGTCCGGACTTCGGTCCGATGCAGTGGGTAAGGCCCAGTATGTGCTTTATATGTTGTGTGGTATGTGGTAGTGTGGGGGAGCTCACTAAGCTTCATGCTTACGTTTTCAGTTTTTGGTTTCAGGTACTCAGTTTTCAAATGAGGAGCTCGGAGGGATTGCAGTGCACACACCATAGATAGCTAGCCTGGGATGTTTTACTCTGATAATAAGTTTATGTTTGAATTAACACTGTGAATTTATGTATGACTTATGATACGGATTTCTTTATAAATATGGTTTTAGTAATGTTTTTAAAAGAAATTTTTAGTCGTGATTTTTGGGTCGTTACAAGTTGGTATCAGAGCCTTGGTTTGAGGGATTCGGACATACTTGAGAGTGTGTCTGGACTCAAACTAAGGAAACGGTAAAAGGTTTTCAAAAGACAAACATTTTTGAAAGAAATTTATGGTAAAAAGGAGTTTGAGAAAAGAAAAGAGTTTTAGAAAAAGTGAAAAGAATATTTAGAAAGTAAATAACTTGAAAAGAGAAAAAGGGTGTGGTGCATGCAATCAGTCGAGCTCAAGTAAGTACTCCCAAATTACCCATACAAGTTTATGTTATGAATATCAGTTTCAATTTCAGTAGAATAGCATGGTAGAATAGGACTAAGGATCTAGGAGGATGCCTTATGTGCCTGCCTTATGTGCTCAGCTTGATAAGAATTTCATGCTAGTATTGAGTAAACAGTAGTAGGATAGCCTGTATAGGTTATGCCTGATAGTATGAGCTTAGCATTATATGCTAGTACAGTTTCTTGTTATGAGAATAGTTTTGCATGAGCGTGTTTCCTTTATCCGAATGTTGCTTGCTTTGTGCTTTGTGGGACTCTGAGTGATGGGAGTTAGCCATTAGGTGAATACGTCACGTCACATGTGATCAGGGTTGAATAATCTCAGAGTGTTGGATTTGGCCCTGCTGCGCAGCTCTCGTCTGAGTCTAACCATTGTAGGGACGAGACTTTTACTCGAAGGATTATCCGAGCCTCATTGCATGGGATGGTATTCAGGTGGTGGCTAATTGGCTTTACAAGGAGGCCTTCAGCAGCTGAGGACTGGTTTAGGTGGAGACAGAGGTTCCCTAAGGCAAGCCTAGGAGGAGAGTAGCAGAGATCAGTAGTAGTAGAAGTGATTTGGTGGAGTTGAGGTAACTCTTAAGGAAAGTACGGATAGATGTGGAAGGTAGTAGGGGCCCATACTACTGAAAGCAGAGGATCCGTACTCGATTCAAGAGGGGCCAAGACGAAACCAGGGAATGGTGGAGGGTGTGTAAGGTCCCTCAGTAGCAGTGAGCACTTTGGCAGTTATGGTGTTATGTTTTCAGCATGGTGACGTTGTGTGAGATACCAGTTAGCAGTTCAGGTGCCAGGGAGGGATCTGGCCCAGGTCCTAGAGTCGGGCAACTTGATGATCAGATGAGGGATTTCATTTCTGCAGAGATTATGCGCAACATCATCGATCAGACTCCAATGATTTTCGGTTCGGTTAGAGAGGCCATTGGGGAGCTCATGCACAGTCATCTTGAGGCCTTTAAGGCCGGGATAGTTTCAGGACAGATTGGGGCTCGCCTAGACCTCGATTCTTATGGAGTTCAGAGATCCATCGGGAAAGGAGATCCCATTTCTAGTTTTTGTCACTAGTGAATAAGAGTTAGTAGGGCATCCCATCTCCAAGAGAGACCTCTGCATGATTGGATAGTTGAGGAGGTTACGCGAGCCATTCGTGAGGATCTGCCCGACATGGTCGTGAGCCATTCGTGTTGTTCAGTCGACGGGCGATGTCGACAAGGTAACGCGGGAATGAGAGGCGGGAAGGGAGTCGGAAAGGAAGAGGAAAACGGATGAGACTCGGATAACCACAGGTTCGGGTAAGAGGCCCAAGGGGTCGTATTTGAGGACGAGGGACTATCAGGGTCGCAGTCGATGCGGAAAGTGTGGTAGGACGCACCTGGGTGCGTGCAGGCGTAGAAGTGGTGGCGATGCTGGATGTTTCAAGTGCGGCCAGATTGGCCATTTTAGCAGGGATTGTATTGCTACCATCGCCCATGGACTTGGTCGAATATGTTTCTATTGCAGTCAGAGGGGACACAAGAAGGCCTACTGTCCGAGTTTGTATACAGCAGGACACGTGCCAGCTCCTGCCCTTGGGACTTCAATTATCGCCAGTGGTGGTCGAGGCCGAGCAAGGGCGCCCACGGCTCAGAGCCGAGTTTTTTCGGTTGATTTCAGCAAGGATCCGGGCAGCGCTGAGTGATGGAGGTATGTATCTTTTACCTCCCTGTAAATTATTATTCATGATACTATTGTTATGTGGCTGCATTGATGTCAATAAGCATATGTGTTGAGTATTATATTACATGCTTGTGGCGGAGTTTTATGCCATCTGCATACCTTGGAATTGAATGGTGAATTAGAGGTCGTCCCCTCTAGATCAGGTTACTTCAGATGCAGTGACTCTAGCATGTATGTGTAAGAACCAGTAATGCCTCACTATTTTCGAAAGGTGTCATTCGGGATTGATCAGTTAAATCCTTAGTTGTGGCAATATAGAGCTTCTAGTGAGGTAGCCAGCAGGCAGTAAGGAAGTAGGTTGGGGATGTGCTGTCACACCCCACTAAAGCGGAAACGCAAGGTATGACAGCGATAACGTTTTCATTGCAAAAGATAAAGATACATCACCATAGCAGTATTAAAGTTTACAACCCATAGCTTAAAAAGTAACAAAGTACAAGTTTTTCAAAATAACATTGTTCAAAATATAACTTCATAATAGCTTCAACACGATGCAGCATGCTCTATGATGATAAATCTTTACATCCACTTACTAATTATTTCCTGAAAAAGCATGTAAAACGAGCGTCAACTATGAAAATAGTTGGTGAGTTCACAAGTTTATAAAATCGAGTGTACAACAAGGCTTTTCGTAAATACAAGTACATTGCTTTAATGATAAACAAGTTGATTGCTATTAATGAATACAAGTTTATTGCTATAACAAGAAACGAATTTGTATGTGTATGAGGAAACAATGAGTCTCAACCAAACCTATGACTGAAGCCCTATCGAGATCTATGCTTATCGTTCCATAGATGAATATGGTATCATGCACTCCAACGATCCGGGCGAGTGAGGAGTTGTCAATTCCTAATAGCGCTATCCATAATGACCATTGGCTCAAAGAGTTAATGGTTAGAGATAAGGGAAGGGCCTTAGTACGATAAGTTCTCATGTTCCGTGTTGCATAAACATACATAAAGAAACATAGCAATACAATAGCAATCATGTTTGATAATAAACAATTTAAATACATCATGCAAACAATAGTTTTCTGGACATGCTTTTCCACCCGAAAAAATAAAACCAAAAATAGGGGAGTGCATGAATACTCACGGTATTTCGTGTAGGCACAAGCGGTACTTCGGGATGCACCAACGTCTTACTACCGGGATCCTACGATATCAAACACACACACTAGTAAGTTTCCATGTCGATATCTAATGCTAATATACTAAACTCTACATATAGGGAAATGCCAATTTATGTTTTGGTATTGGGTTTTATATCAATTGATTACACTTTTTCTAAAATATTGAAATTTTACAAGTCGTGCGATTAATTACAACCTTGGAAGGTTAATTTTCCAAATTTTAAGTCTTTATAACAACATAAATTCACGAAAAATAGCATTCGAGGGATAAAAATTCTCAAACTTTTTATTTAAGTGTTATTACACAATACTAAGCTGGGAAAAATATAAAAATGGATTTTCAAGATGTTTAATTATATTTTACGATTTATGGGCATTTATTCCAATAAAAATTGAAATAAATAGAAAAAAATTTCCAAAATTACCCAAACTTTTTATTTAATTGTTATTATACATAACTAGGCTGGGAAAAATATAAAAGATATTTTTCAGTGGGTATTTCTATTTTTCCTTGTTTTATTCCTTTAAATAGTCATTAGATAAAGAAATAATATTAAACAGTTAAAATAAATCACCATAAATTTTTGTAACATCATTTACAGTATAAATAACCTGGGAAAAATATAAAAAGTGGTTTTCATAATGTATAAACTGGTTTTGGGTATTTATGTGTATTTAAGTGTATTTTAGTGCAATTAACTTTAGAAAATAAGAGAAAAATAGTTTACAGTAGATAAAAATCCTCAAAATTTTTATGTAACCTCCTACTGTATAATATGATATCCTGGTAAATTTTCATGAATTTGGGATAATCGGAACTATTTTTCTCATTTTTAGACCATTATAATTACCAAGAATTGGGAAAAATAGCTAGACCTGATTAAAAATTTTGAAATTATTTTCTGGAGTCACCCATCACAGGTAAGGTATGCAAAAATTGTTAGATACAATTTTCACATCCTCTAAAGTTGTTTTGTAATTTATCATGCCCTAAACAAAAGAAAATTAGAAATCATATGAAACAGTAACAAAAATCGCTGAAATTTGGTGAGGGTCATTATTCCCCATAAGGATCATCCATGAATTTATTTAGGATTTATTGACCTCTGGAAGTATTTTATATGATTTATGCCCTTGGTTTTAGCAATAATTCTAATAAATCAAAGAAATAACAAAAGCTCTTGAAATTTTCCAGATTATCTCATGCATGCAAGGGCTTTCAAAAGGAATAATGTTAGAAATGTATTCAGAAGAGAAATGAGGGTAATGATTCCAAACAATTTAAGAAGAGTTGCATGCAATAATGCATGAAGTGTAGATGTGGCTGAAGTTCATGAATTTGTGTAGCCCATTCAGTGAGGTTTTAAGCCATGAAATTTCAACCATCATTCACTAGATATGTTAAGTTTCTAATTTTTCCTCAGATTTATGGTTGGGTTTAAGGCCATTGTTTAAGCAAGATAAAAATAGTGATCACAGAAAAAGAGCTGTATGCGCAACCTTTTTGTAAAATCTGCCAAAAATCGGATATTTAATATTTTATAGTGAGACCAGTTGGGTTTGAAAGTTAACTCGTGTAACTAACCAATATAAAAATAATATCATGATTTGACTAAGAAATGACTGAGTTATGGCCTTTCAAAGTCGAACAAAGTAATCTGGCAGATTGCATGTTTGTTTGTGTGCATTATTAGGGTATTTCAACAAGAACATCATGCATGCCTTTGGTAAAGTCCGATTTCTAACACATGCATGGAATGAATGAGCATCCAAGATGTACTATAAATGGTTTAAATGCTTTTCGTCATGCATGAACATAAAAGAAATGGAGAAGAACATGAAATATTAGATTTTGATGTCACATGATCATATGTGCATCTTTTTCACTCCTTGCATGGGTTTGATCCCGGATTTTCACCATTTCAAACACATGCATTGTATTATGGTGAGAATCTACAAACCACAAGAGGAGAATAAAGATTTCTAGCCATGGAAAGGCATAGAATCCGAAAAGTAGAGAAGATTAAGAAGAAAAGAAGTTTAACCATGAAACTATGGAAGAAGATGTTGTTGTTTACCTTGGTTTTGACCTTGAGAGAAGTAAGAACACTTCAAGGGCTTCAAAATCTAGAAATTTTGCAGAGGATTGAGAGGATTTTCGTGAGTTTAGAGAGAGGGAAGAAGAGAGTGAAGTGTGTGAAGGGTGGAGTGTAAGAGAGTGAAGAGAGAAGAGGTGGAGTGAGGGTTTTGGCTTAATGATTGAGTTTTGGGGAAGAGAGAGAGCATGAGGAGAGGTGATGGCCGGTTTTTTTGCATACATTAAGCCTCCTCTCTCTAATTTTTAAACTTTATAAAAAATCCCTCCTATATTTTATAAAAACCCAAATTTTATAAAAGTGCTTATTAAGTAATTTTGGATTTATTTAAAATCTTGTTTTCAACAATTAAATTATGATTAATACTTGGTAATTTAGTTTCTATTTCATTGACTATAATTCATAATTTGATTAATAAAATTTGATATTAGGAAGTTTATAGCCAAATTTTATAAAGTTTTTAAGCTTTAAGATTTATAAATTTGGATTTTTGGCTCTTTAGGGTTTTTGGAATATTGTTTGATATTCAACATGTTGAAGTATAATTAGAATGTTTTAATTTATTTTTAGAGTTTTATACTCTATTTCAATTATAACAAAGCTTAAAGCTTTATTCTAATTATAGTATTGGCATTTCCTATTGTAGCTAAGCAACTTACTAGAATTGTAAGTATCAAGTATATTAGTCCTAGACCTTAGTTGGATCCTAGTTTATGCAAGATATTTGACCTAATTTATACTACTAGGTCATGGCATGTTGTGCATGAATGGTTTTTATAAAGATGCATGAGTCCGAGAATGACCTGAATTGACAGTTGTCACATGTGCACCCCAAACGCAGGTTCTCAGAATGCAGTCCCTAAAGCAAATCTGGTTAAGGATTGAAGGGTGCCCAGCTAGATAGCAAGAATGGTTCGGATCTGGTGAAGATTAGTTGGAGCGTCGTCAGAGGTAAACGTTGGCGGACAGCAGACCGCCCTTTTAATGGAAGGAAGGTTGGGGAATCCTTTCGACCAGTGAGCAGTAAGGAGTTAGCCGAATCCAAGTGGGGGAGAACCCTCCGTGTATACAAGGGTAAGATCATGTAGTTCTAGAATAAGTGTGCAACCTCTGAGAAGAAAAGATAGTAGAGCAACAATTTATGGATTGAGAAGTTCAGGATAGGGAGCTTCAGGAACCTCCCAACAGTTAGTGCATGTAATCAAGAAGGTTAGTAGCTGGGTTGGGAATCCAGGATGGAGGACCGCCAGTAGGACTCTTTTGAGTCGGAATAAGGATTTGAGAATAGTTAGCAAGAGATGCCTCCGTGTTAGTAGTCAGTGGCAGAGACAACATGCTGTGTTGTGTGGATTCAGGAGTTGGGAATTTGGAAACTTCCCAATGATAGTTTCATGTATCCGGATTAGTAGACGGTTGGGTTGGGAACCAAGCAGAAGAATTCCTCGACGGATCACTAAGTGTGTCAAGGATATAACATGCCGAGGTTGATGTAGCATTCGATATATGAGGGCTAGTTTCAGGAAACCAGGGAGAGGAATCACTAGCAGGACTAAGGATAGTCAGGATGTCCTCAGGATAGTAGTAGAGTGTTGTAAGTCTACGGGGTTAGCCGTAGCATTCACTACCAGTCAGATAGTAGTAGAGTGTTGTAAGTCTGCGGGGGTAGCCGTAATATTCACTAGCAGTCAGATACTAGTAGAGTGTTGTAAGACTGTCGGGGTAGCCGTAGCATTCACTAGCAGTCAGATAGTAGTAGAGTGTTGTACGTCTGCCGGGGTAGCCGTAGCATTCACTAGCAGTCAGATAGTAGTAGAGTGTTGTAAGTCTGCGGGGATAGCCGTAGCATTCACTAGCAGGCAGATAGTAGTAGAGTGTTGTAAGTCTGCGGGGGTAGCCGTAGCATTCACTAGCATCCAGATAGTATTAGAGAGTTGTAAGTCCGCGGGAGTAGCCGTGGCCTTTATCATGTTGGTAGGCAGCATGAGCGCATTGTTGGGCTCGGGGGAAGCAGTAGTACCCACCAGTTCGGGTGCAGTAGTGAGGATATGGGAATCCACAGGTTAGATTTCGGATTTCCCAAATGGTTCAGTTTTAGTTAAGTCGGTGATTTGTCAGTAGATCGTCACCTCAGTTATGAGATCAGAGTAGCAGTGGACCATTTGGGTTCGTGTATGTTAAGGGCTACCGTCAGTTTGGGAGCCATCATGTTGTTAGTCGTGGAATTGACGATGTCAGGATGTGACGTATGGACCCGGACGGTTGGATCGGGAGGTTGTTAGAGTTACAGTGCTAGGATGACTGGTGGAAACTAGTTCCAGAGGAAGATTTCATTCAGAAGTTATGGGAAGCAGCCATTCAACCAGTTCAGTGATTCAGTCAGTTCAGTGTTTCAGTCAGTTCAGCGTTTCAGCCAGTTTAGTGTTTCGGATAGTTTCAGTATGAGTGGCAGAGTGGATAGAACAATTATAGATAGTCGAGGTACCTTCAGAAGTCGCTGGAAGCAACTGGGAGATTGCGATGGGGTGTAGTAACCGGTAGGGTTCGGTAACCCAGATATAGAGACGTCAGTAAGGACCAGGGTGGCTCGATTCATCCGGAAGGCGGATGAGGAATAGCAGAAATTTTCGGTCAGTAGTAGTGTGAGTAAGCAGTCTATGGTGGTTTTCAGTTAGTCGAAATCGAGGGGTGCTCGGCACCAAGTTATGTCAGATAGGGGCGTCGGTGGTTGCTGGCGGTGTTGACCCGTGCTGGAATTGGCGGGGGTGATGGAGTTGGTGAAGTATAGGACCTTCACAGTTATAGAGAAATAGTTGGTTATAGAGCCTTACCTTGGGAAGGCAAGGGATTTGCGCAAGGAAAGGAAGGTGTGAACCCCTATAGGTTCAGTTCAGTACTCGGTGAGTACTAGAAGGATTGTCGGTTGAGTAAGTTGTGTCTCCAGGATGTTCAACGTCAGGGTTGACCCGAGATGTTATCTACAAGGATTAAGGTTAGTCGGAAGGACCGAGCGAAAAGCTAGCAAGGGTAGGCAGCTCGTGTTGGAATAGTTGGTTGGCTATTAGAGGCAGCTCGCAGGCAGTGGGCCATAGCAAACTTCGAGGACGAAGTTTAGTTTAAGTGGGGGAGAGTTGTAACACCCAAAGTTTCGAAGACAAAGAAAGGAAAGAAAACCCTAATTTTAGGGGTCGACTCGGCGAGTCCAAGGAGGGACTCGACGAGTCCGAGCGGGATCCGGGTCGGGGAGTAAGTGACTGACTCGGTGAGTCGACCAAGGAGACTCGGCGAGTCTGGTCTGTGCGAGGAAAACCCTAATTTTGGGAATTGTATCCTATATAAAAGGGAGTTATGTCCCTCCCTTAGCCTCCATATCATCCTAGAGAAACTGTAAACCCTAGATTCGTGGGAGCCTCCATCATTTGAGAGAAATAGCTTTGGAGGAAGGAAATCTTGGAAGGGACTTGAAGATCAGGAAGGTTGCTTTAAAGGAGAAGTGTAGATCCGAGATCTACTTCAGTTTGTGTTCTTCTTGGAGGTATTAAGCTGCCATTTTCCCTTCCTTGCATCTAGATCTATTTTGTTATGAGATTTGGGGGTTTTATGGTTGATTGAGACCCATTTCGAGTTGGAAGCTCAGATCTAAAGTTGCTACTTCAGATCTAAGTGTATCTTGGCCTAAAGACTCATAAAGCATCAGTTGTTGGGTTCATTGTTGAGCCCCTTTGTCTTAAACCCTAGTTTATAGTGTTTTAAGCCTAGATCTCCTCAGCCACACGTAAAGTTTGCCACTTTATGTAAGGAATAGACCTTAGAAGAGTGGATCTACAGTTTGGAGTCCATGCATGACTCAAAAGTCCTCTGCATGTATGTAGAACCGAATGGACTCGGCGACTCCTTCGAGTGGACTCGGCGAGTAGCTTGAAGATGAGGAGGAACTCGATGAGTGGGATGAACAGCTCGTCGAGTCGGATGAAGATGGGCATGAACTCGGCGAGTTGGATGAACAACTCGGTGACTTGGTTGGAGATTACCTTGTGCTCGACGAGTCTGTTCTTGGACTCGACGAGTCAGGTTGCATGGTCCCAAACCCTTCGAGTTAAGACTCGAATCAGCGAGTCGAGCCAGGACTCAGTGAGTTGGAAAGACAAGACTCGGGAATCAGTAGACTCGGCGAGTCATTGGCTGACTCGGCGAGTCGAGTCGTGAACAGGAATAACTCTAAGTATATGAACTCGGCAAGTCAGTATGGTGACTCGGCGAGTAGGGTTGACCTGGAAGGTTGACTTTGACCAGGACTTTGGCATTGGTAAGAGTTGACTTAGTTGACCTTTGTAGGTCAGTTAGACTAAGTGTTATATTGATATTGGTAGCTCAAGGAGCTAGTGGAGCAGCAGTTCGGAGACAGAGGTCAGGTAGCGGTCAAAGGGATTAGCAGCAGCAGTTCAGCAGTATCAGGTGAGTTTCCTCCCAGTAGGAACGGGTCTACGGCCACAATGCCGACCCGTTTAGCTAGCAGTAGTTTCCGGACTTTGGTCCGATGCAGTATTTAGTATGTTTGATGCCTTCGTGGCTCAGACAGGATTTATGTGTTATGTGTTCCGGGCAACGGCCCGATGCAGTATGCATTATTTGTGTTCATGCTAGTTGATATGTTAATGCTATGCTATGTTCAGTCAGTTTCCGGACTTCGATCCGATGCAGGGGCAAGGCCCCAGTTAGTCCGGACTTCGGTCCGATGCAGTTAGTTCCGGACTTCGATCCAATGCAAGGGACAAGGTCCCAATCAGTTTCCGGACTTCGGTCCGATGCAGGGTGCAAGGCCCCAGTTAGTCCGGACTTCGGTCTGATGCAGTGGGCAAGGCCCAGTATGTGCTTTATATGTTATGTGGTATGTGGTAGTGTGGGGGAGCTCACTAAGCTTCGTGCTTACGTTTTCAGTTTTTGGTTTCGGGTACTCAGTTTTCAAATGAGGAGCTCGGAGGGATTGCAGTGCACACACCATAGATAGCTAGCCTGGGATGTTTTACTCTGATAATAAGTTTATGTTTGAATTAACACTGTAAATTTATGTATGACTTATGATACGGATTTCTTTATAAATATGGTTTTAGTAATGTTTTTAAAAGAAATTTTTAGTCGTGATTTTTGGGTCGTTACACAATTTTCTTAAGGTATTAGCGGCGACAAAAGCATGACTATTGGTGTCACCACTAATACCCACGTACAAGGATTGAAAACCAACCGTTGGACTGAGGTAATAGATCAAAGTGCGCCACTTATAGCAGCAACATCTGCACTCCGCGTTTGGATGTTGCCGCTAGTTTGTGGTATCACCGCTTATGGTGGTATTTCTTGTACCGGCTAGTTTATATAGAAAATAATAGGGAAAATGACTTAGGAGGGTAACTATCTCTTTTCCATGTTCACATATTGGTAACTTCTTTTTTGTACATTATAAAACAACTAACTTGTTTTAACTGTTTAAATGACACCAATATTACTGGTTAATACCTGTTTTAACCAGTAACTCAAAGGGAAAATGACTAGGAGGGTAACTACCTCTTATCCGTGTTCACATATTGACAACTTCTTATTTTTTCTAAATAAGAAAGCAACTAACTTGTATTAACTGTCTAACATCCCAAAAATCATGAACAAAAATTCTGTTTTTAATTTAATACTAAAACCATAATTGTCAAACCATTAATTAATACTCCGGCATCGGGCTCCGCCCGGCATCAGGCCCCGTCTGGCATCAAGCCCCACTCGGTATACACATATATGTCTCTCTTAGGCCCCCGCCTACTAAACACATGCAATCATATAACATGCTAAGACATAAAGAAACATACTCTACCATATCCATGTCCTAAGAAAAATAGTCTCCTAATAATGAGATACGGAACTTCATCCGTACTCAAGTAGTTCCAGCCAGGGCTTCAGCAGTGCAAGATGAGTCTCCTCATTGTGTGAATGGGTCTACGGCCACAATGTCAGCCCATGTAGTCTATAAGTAGGAAGACCCGGGGGTTAGCCCTAGGCATTGTACGCTAGTATGTTATTCCAGACCAAGGTCCAATATTGGGTAGGTGCCCGAGGAATGTTTGCATGTTAGATTATACTTGCAGTCTGTGTGATACTTGTATGTGCCTGGTAAGGAGGTGAGTGTGGGCGAGGTCCCATACCTCATCACTAGCTGTGTACGGACTATGTTCCGTATCTCATTATTAGCAGAGTATGTTTCTTAGGAGAAGGATATAGTAGAGTATGTTTCTTTATGTGTTAGCTTGTTATATGATTATATGTGTTTAGCGGGTGGGGCTCGGAGACAGGCGGGGCCTAAGAGAGACAAACTTGTATACCGAGCAAGGCTAGATGCCAGGTAGGGGCTTGATGCCGAGCAGGGCCCGATGTCGGAGTATTAAATTAATGGTTTGACAATTATGGTTTTAGTATTAAATTGAAAACGAAATTTTTGGTCATGATTTTTGGGATGTTACACAGTTAAAACAAGTTAGTTGCTTTCTTATGTACAAAAAATAAGAAGTTGACAACATGTGAACACGGATAAGAGGTAGTTACCCTCCTAAGTCATTTTCCCTTTGAGTTACCGGTTAAAACAGGTATTAACCGGTAATATTGGTATAATTTAAACAGTTAAAACAAGTTAGTTGCTTTATTATGTACAAAAAAAAATTATCAATATGTGAACACGGATAAAAGGTAGTTACACTTTTAAGTCATTTTCCCAAAATAATATCCTTAGGATATGGTATGAGATATATCCTTAATAATTACAAAACTATATATTATTTTTGCCAAAAAATATTGTGTTAATGTTCGCTTTTAAAACAATATATTTGACCCCTACAATAAAAGGTCGTCGACTTTAATAAATAAATACCCCAAAATGCTTTTAAAAGGAATATATTCGTGAATCGTATCAGAACTTCCAATTTCATGTACTATATATACATAGGAAGACTCATGGTGAACTTCAACATTAAATTACATTATCAATACTCTATATTGAGATATGTATGAATATCACATTGGCATTGCCTGAGGAAGAAAAAGAGTTCCACCAAGCCAAGGATGAATTGCCGGCATTACGTTATGTGTGATCCGAATAGCATTGATCGGCAATTATCACTTGGCTATGTGGGGCTCTATTCTTTTCATGTAATGCCTTTTTTTGTGGATGCTACATGCACTCCCTGTTTTATATCTACATTATCCTCAATACATCATTTTGGGTTGCAATTTGCATCTTGAAAATATTTGCTCTCATAGCTGCAAACATCTCAGATGTGTTCTTACTGTTTTATCTAATCCAGTTATCTTGTATAAATTCTTATCTTTCACCTTTAATGACTGGTTAGCTTGGTTTTGTAATCCATCTTCGGCTGAAATCTGGTTCTTGCTAAGTTGGTGGTACTTGCTAGCTTGATAGGCATCAATAAAGTAGTACTACTGCGATCTATGATACCACTTGTCACAAAAATAGTTTTTTTTAAGTGTAAAAACTATAAATTGTTTCTTATAAGTCATAATTTTTTACTTCTATAAAATAACTTATTTAAAGGTAATGAAAAACACTTTTGAAAAATGCTTATATGGTTGCCAAACAACTTTTTTTTAGACTTTATTAGCTTTTTGAGAAGCTAATAAGTCAATAAATACTTTCATAACTCAATACTAAAGAGGCAGCCTTAAAGATATTACTAGTTTTTCTTTATCCATTTAAATGTATCCTTCCTTTTCTACGCTGCGATAGGCGTGGCTTCTAGTTTTATTTATGATATCCGTTTCTAATAATAATAATAATAATAACTATAAATGAGGCTCGTGCGTTGCACGGGTCGGATTTTTTTCGTTGATGTTTGGTGGGTCACGAAAGTAAGATGCTATAATGCCATTCAAATACAATACAGCTGAATAGATTAAATAGAGTAAGAAATGAAAGTAAACAAATAAATTAGTGTTGTTGCTATTTTTTGCATTTAACGTTTTTAGCTGATAGTAAAAACATTTCGAGTCGAAATCCAATTCCTCATAACTTGAATAAAGCCACCTGAAAAAAAAAATTCTATTAATATCGTATTGACATTTTTGTTGGATGCAATTGTGCATACTAATAAAAAAAGGTTACAGTATCTACCATTGTCCATCAAGAATAATTTTTCCTAATTACCATTTTTTTAAATTAAAGTTAAATGAAATGTGTTTGTTGACCCAATTAAACCCTAAATGAAAAGTGGTTGTTGACCACTATTAAAATCTACCTCATGGTATTAAATACTAGAAATATTGTTAGTTTTCTCAACTTGAAGCCCACGTGAGTAATTTGGAGTGGTTTTCATGCCAAATGTCAAGGCAAAAATTCATTTTCTAAAAATAGAAAATCATTTTATACACATGTCACATCCAGGAAAAATAAAATATGAAGCCATAATTTGCATACATGTTCTCTACTATTGTGGATGTTCTTGTGTATAAGAAAAAGAATAAAAAAAACAATATGTTTAGTTACTTTAGGATTTTTTTTTTCACATTTGAGTTGGCAAAATTTTGAAGTAATCATCAGGAATCTAAAAATACACCTTTTACTAAGATAAATTTTGACAGCTAACAATCCTAACAATATCTAGTAATGAATGCTAAAGGATAAATCGCTAATTTCAACAAAAAAACGATAAACGATGGGAAATGGTACCTGGCCAGATTTATTAAGCTGAAGAAGATTTATTAAAGGCCACCCACTACAGGGTAATTATTTCAGCTGAAATCATTGCCACAATCTTACAAGATAGATCCCCTTGATGCTCTGCTTTAAGATAAATGAGCTCTAATAAGTTTATGCATGCTGAATATATCATAAAAGTTTAATACCCAAAACTGCTCTAAGCACGGGAAGGAAATAACTCTGCCAGCTAGATTAAGAAGTAATTGGAACAAAAAGCACAAAGATTAAGAAGTAATCGAAAAAAAAGTTCATGTATACCTTGCCAGATTGGGCGACTAAGATGCAAATCTATCTGCAACCACTTACCAGAATCAAGATCGAATCTGAACCAAAGTTTGGCACGAAAGTCATGATCCATTCCCAAATCCAAACCCAAAACCTCTTCTTTCACAGTTTAAAGAGCGTCCCATATACTTTTCCCTTTATCTAAGCAACATCCTAAACAAAATCAAATAAAAATTAAAACCTTGAGAAAGATAGGAAGAAATCGAGACACCACTATCAAGTTTGGGAAGAGACGTACCAGAAACAGTAGCTGTGTGATGGTGAAAATACGCCTTTTCCGATAAGACTTAGGGGTCGAATTAGTGAAGTTGGAAGCAAAGAAAAAATCGACGGGAGATCGAGGATCCATGAGCAGGAAGGAAGAGAAATTCATCAAAACAGAGGCCTAATCAAAACACAGAATTGAAGAACATATTAGTAGAAGGAGCCGGAGCATGGAGGTAATAGAAGAGGACACAGTCACAATAGTGGAATGTAGATGAAGCGGTGACCATAGTTGAGGAATTAAACCACATGAACAGTATGCTAGTTGGGTATATAACAAACAAATAAAGTGACAAATACAACAAAGTAGAGGGATCTTCAATGACAGAATAAGTTGGAGGACCAAAATAGACCAACTGCAACTTTACTATTACTATTCTTAAGAATTTTAATAATAATAATAATAATAACAATAATAATAATAAAAGTAATCTTAAAAACAAATTAAAAAAATAATTAGGGTGTCCATATTGCAAGATGGAATGTCTTTTTAGTAACCCCTTTTTTAAGATCCTTCAATTATTCCCTCCATATCCTCACTCTGAAAAGATGTCCGCGCCTTTCATTTATTGACCTCTCATTAATATGCATTCTACGTACGTCAGGTTCTACCAGTCTTTTTTTAGACGGACAAGTACCATAGAACCATGGATGAATCTTCCTCCTCAAAATTAGAACCCTCATTCCTACAAAATGTATGGAACATGAACACTGCAATGAAGAATACCAAAAACATCTTGAACTTGATGATTCATGTACTCATTGATTTCGATGTGTATGCGTGGAAGTTTGAAACAATGTGTTTCTGCAAGTGGAATAGATTTATAAGATACAAAATTACATTTTGCATCTCTTCCATTCTAGGGGGTGTTTGGATAAATAGTTTTTAGCTTATTAGCTTATTGCTTATTTGCTTATTGTGGTGAGAATAAACATTTTTTCAAAATGTGTTTGGATTAGCTTATTACGGTGGGATTAAGCAATAAGCAATAAGCATTTAAGTGTTTGGCAAAATGAAACAACTTATATGAGTAAAATGACCAATAAGCAATAAGCATTTCCCTCTTTGCTTATTAAAATCAGCCTATTTTGCTTATTGCTACCGCAATAAGTTGATTTTTAAAGACTCCTATCCAAACACTTAAATTTGCTTATTGTAGTGGGAATAAGCAATAAGCAATAAGGAACCTATTTTTTTTCCTTATCCAAACACCCCCTTAGTGGTTGATAAACTAGTATATTACATCTACCGCTTAATTTTGAAATATTTTGTGACCTCATTAGATTTTTTTTTAAGTTTGAATATATTTCATCAATCAATACCTTATAATGATTCAGTATTGGCTTCTTCAAACGTGCTGAATACAAACAACTGAACAAGTGAAAAAGTGGTTAATTTTCTAACGGTTCCTTTCAGATTTCATTTTTCATTTGAATTACTTTACTATTAGAACCATACTTGCATTGAAAATCACATTGTGACAACCGTCAATTTCTGATCAAGTCAAAGTCAACCTGTCAACTCATTTAACCCTTGTATATTAGGGCTTACACTATGTACTATTGTGCACCTCACTAATTTAATAAGAAGTTATCACTTGGAAAGTTCATTCGTTCATAAATTTCAAACCCTAATCAAGGTAAGTCATGAAACTATTCGATAAAACGTCATTTCATATCCCTCGAGGGCGTAAAACCATCATTACTAACGGGGTGTACGAACCTTGCGTTGCAAAGCTAAACACCCAAAAAGGTCATAAACAAAGTCTCTCTCAACCTCTCCCAAATCTCTCTAAGTATGTGAAACCTCTCCCAAATCTCACTAAGTATGTTAAACCTCTCCCAAATCTCTCTAAGTATGTGAAACCTCGCCCAAATCTCTCCAAGTATGTGAGATCTCTCCCAAATCTCTCTAAGTATGTAAAACCTCTACAAAATCTCTCTAAGTATGTGAAATTTGTCCCAAATCTCTCTAAGTATGTGAAATCTCTTCCAAATCTCTCCAAGTATGTGAAATCTCTCCCAAATCTCTCTATGTACCTTCCTCAGTTGAAAACAACCCAAAACCGAAGGAGAAAACCCAAAAGGACCTTCTTGGTCCGGAACCCTCTTGGTCCAGATACCTTCTAAGAAACCAAGAAGCTTCTCACTCCGGATCTTGCTTAGTTCGGACTATCCTCCTGCTTCAGAACCTCCTTCTGACTCTGAAACATGTGGGGCGGTTCAGACCTCCAAGCTGAACCGGACGAGTTTTGCTCCTGACCTCGGATCCGAGAAGAATGCTCCAGACCTCGCCCAACGCCTCCAGAACTTCTTTCCTACCCACTTCGGACCCTCTCAAACCTAATCCTCCACTCCAGAAATTGAGTTATAGCTCCTGAATGCTAAAAGGAGCTTCGAAAATTTTGCTATGGCTCCAGATTTCACCCCTTCACTCCGGGTTTTCTTCAATTTCGGACTTTTTAGTGATTTTAGATGATTTTTACTTCGGAAATTCCCTCAAACTTTTATCGTTCATAATTCAAACACTCCAAGCCCATATTTTGATATATAAGACCCTATATTATCATATTTTAAATCACATTTTGGGAGGGAGTGTAACTAAGGACAATATCTATTCGGTGAGATATTGTGGTAGAGTGATGATTTCCCATAGAGTGTGACAAAAGCTATCTCCCATACCCACTTAGGACAACCCCAATCACTATTCACCCCTACCTAGTCAACTATTTATCCTCTCACACCCCTTCTAGCTGGTAACTTGATCAAAAGTTGGAAACCCCATCTCTCCTTCCACTTTACTTACATTCTCACCAAGAAACAAACACTTCTCTCTCACTTCTCTCTATAAGCAATCGATACTCCAATGCCGCTTCTGAGCTTTTCACCCTCATTCAGTAAGTATTCTCATCCTACATTGAACATTTTTCACTCCTTCACTGAGATTATGAATTTCTCATAACAAAGGTCACCATAATTATTCTAGGATCTTCAACCATCCAAGCTTCTACCAAGTGATCTTGACTTAGGAACCCTTTCCCCTTAGAATTCATCCAAGGAAATCAATCAAGGTGAGTTCATCCCCCTATCTTTTCACATTTTCTTAAGATTTAAGGGGGAGGGGGGATACCAATTAAAACACCAAGAACACAACTAAACTTTTCCAACAGCTTTCATCAGGAAAGTCAGATTCAGACGTTCTATATATCTTTGGAATCGTATGGACATATACTTTGAGTCGTATTATAAAGAAAGTTCATATTTGTATTAGAATTTATCATGAACTACATAGTACGTTTATCAAACTACTAGTTTACAAAATTATATGATTGGTATAATTACATGTGATTGTCTATTGACCTATTTTGACTGGTCTTACATTCTCCCCCCATTAGAATAATGTTTTCCTAAAATTTATCTTATGGATGGGATTTTGTCAAATAGTTGGGGGTAATTTTATTTCATATGATCTTCACGTTCCCAAATTTAGGTCCTCGTAAAGACTTCCATCTAACATTCACTGTGGGAATACGACTTTGCTTTAATCGTTTGACTTCTCGATCCATGATCTTGACAGGTTCTTCTACAAAGTTGAGTTTGGTATTGACTTGTATCTCGTCAAGAGGTACAACAAGAGTGTCATCGGATAGACATCTTTTGAGATTTGATAGATGAAAAACATCGTGTACATTACTCAGCTCTTGAGGCAACTTGAGTTGGTATGCGATAGAACCAATTCTTGCTAGAATTTCAAAAGGTCCTATATACCGTGGGTTTCTTTGCCTCGCTTCCCGAATCGAATTACACCTTTCCAAGGGGATATCCTCAACATTACTTTGTCTCCAACTTGAAATTCTAAAGGCTTACATCTTACGTCGGCATAGCTCTTTTGATGATCACGTGCAGCCTTTAATCGATCCTTAATTTGCACGATCTTTTCGGTTGTCTCATGGATTATTTATGGTCCCGTACGTAAGGTATCTCTTGTACATTCTCTGGCCATTTTTGTATCTCCAACTTCTACCCAACATATAGGGGAACAACATTTTCATCCATAAAGAGCCTCAAACAGTGCAGCCTTGATGCTGGTGTGATGCCTATTGTTTTAGGAAAACTCAATTAATGGTAAATGAGTATCCCATGAATTTCCAAATTCTATTACACAGGCTTGGAGCATGTCTTCTAATGTCTGAATGGTTCTCTCACTCTGACCATCAGTTTGTGGATGGTAAGCTGTACTTATATCTAGATGTGTTTCTAAGGATTTTTGTAGAGATTACAAAAATCATGAAGTGAATCTACTATCTCGGTCAGAAATAATAGAACTTGGAACTCCATGCAATCTGACAATTTCCTTAAGATAAAATCTAGTCAGCTTCTCCATCTTGTCATTCTCCTTAATTGGTAAGAAATTGGAGGACTTAGTCAATCTATCGACTATTACCCAAATAGTGTCGAACCCACTAGGAGTTTTGGGTAATTTAGTGATGAAGTCCATTGAAATCTGCTCCCATTTCGATATTTCCAGTTGTTGAAGTAAACCTAAAGGCTTTTTATGTTCTGCCTTTACTCTAGAATAAGTCAAACATTTGCTCACATAAGTAGCAATTTCTTCCTTCATGTTTGGCCGCCAATAATCTACTTTTAAATCCAAGTACATTTTGTCAAAGCCTGGATGCACGGAATATCTGGACTTGTGGGATTCTTCAAAGACCAATTCCCTGACTCCACGGAACTTAGGCATCCATATTTGGTTCATAAAGTGTCGCGTTACGTCATCTTTTTGTATAAGTTGCTTTTCCATTCCTTGCAAACCTTCGTTCTTGATGTTTTCTTCTTTTAGAGCCTCAAGTTGAGCTTCTCTAATTTGTGCGGTAAAGTTAGAATGGATAGTTATAGTTAATGATCGTTCCCATCGGGGTTTAATAAATTTTTTCCGGCTCAAGGCATCTGCTACCATGTTTGCTTTTCCGGGATGATAACGAATCTCACATTCGTAATCATTCAACAATTCAACCCATCTTTTTTGTTTCATATTAAGATCTTTTTGGTCGAATATGTGTTGGAGACTCTTGTGGTCGGTAAGAATAGTACACTTAGTACCGTATAAGTAATGTCTCCAAATTTTTTGTGCAAAAACTACAGCTCCAAATTCAAGATCATGGGTAGTGTAATTCTTCTCATGCACCTTAAGTTGTCGTGATGCATAGGCGATAACTTTTCCTCTTTGCATCAACAGACATCCCAATCCTTCATTTGATGTGTCGCAGTACACGACAAAATCTTCTGTCCCATCTGGAAGGGATAGGATTGGTGCACTACAAAAATTTTGCTTCAGTTTTGAAAAACAGCTTCTTGTTTGTCTTTCCAGTTGAACTTCGTATCCTTCTCGGTTAGTGTTGTAAGCGACTTAGCTATTTTAGAGAAATTCTCTATGAAATTGCGGTAATAGCCAGCAAGTACTAAGAATTGACGCACTTCTGTTGGTGTCTTTGGTGCTTTGCAATTCCTAATTGCCTCGATTTTGGATGGGTCAACATGAATTCCTTCGTTGTTCACTACATGACCTAAAAATTGTACTTCTCTAATCTAAAACTCGCATTCTTAGAATTTAGCGTACAACTTTTCTTTTCTTAGTAGCTCCAAGATTATTCACAGGTGTTGATCATGTTCTTCCTTGGTTCGTGAATATATTAATATATTATCGATAAATACGATCACAAATTTATCCAAGTATGGTTTGCAAACGCGATTCATGAGATCCATAAACACTGCTGGGGCATTGGTCAATCCAAAAGACATAACTAAGAACTCATAATAACCATGACGAGTTCTAAATGTTTTTTTTGGAATGTCGTCTTCTTGTACCCTGAGTTGATGGTATCCTTATCTAAGATCTATCTTTGAGTAGTAGCTAGATCCTTGCAGTTGATCGAATAGATCATCAATTCTTGGAAGCGGATAACGATTCTTGATTGTTAGCTTGTTTAGCTCCCTATAATCAGTACACATTTGAAAGGATTCGTCCTTCTTCTTGACAAACAAGATTGGGGCTCCCCAAGGTGAAAAAATTGGTCAGATAAGCCTTTTTCAAGAAGTTCTTGTAGTTGGCTAGAAAATTCTTGCATTTCAGATGGATCCAATCGATAAGGAGATTTCGCTACTTACACTGCTCCAGGAATTAAGTCGATTTGAAACTCAGCTTGTCGGATGGGAGGTATTCCAGGTAGATCTTCAGGAAACACGTCAAGGAAATCACATACTTGAGGTATGTCCTTGATTTCTGTTGTCTTTCTCTTCCTATCTACAATGTGGGCTAAGAATGCGCTACATTTCTTATGTAGATATTTCTGGGTCTTAATACAAGAGATGACTTTGAGGTTCTTCCCAAATTTATCACCATAGATAATCAGGGCTTCACCGTTTGCTAAGGGTAGTCGTATGGCTTTCTCATGAAATAAAATTTCGGCTTGGTGTGAAGATAACCAATCCATGCCAATTATGACATCAAAACTACCGATAGGCATTGGCATGAGGGTGACGTGGAAAATGTAGTTATTAAGAGTTAACAGACAGTTTTCTAGGATTTCATGTGTTTTCTCAGATTGTCCGTTAGCGATTTCTAATTCATAGATTTCTTTTAATCTGCTAGACTTTGGACTTAACAATTTTATAAATGTCGGAGTTATAAAACTTCGATCTACTCTAGAGTCGAAGACTATGGTAGCATATAAATTATCTATGAGAAACGTACCAGATACGACCGAAGGGTCCTGAATAGCCTCTCTGCTTCCGATCACAAACGCCCTGCCACGTCCTATGCCTCCTTGACTCCTTAACTTTGGACATTTTTTCTTGATATGTACAACCTCCCCACACTCGTTGCATTTTCTTCATTCACCATGGCATGTCCCATTATTGGTTTGTTGATTGACTGTTACAGGTGTTGTGCTTCTGTAGTAACTAGCAGTATGCCCCTTTTTCTTGCACTTCATGCAAACAAAACAATCACCTATATGATGACAATTGCACTAATTGCACCATGAAGATTTTGGTTGCGTAGGTACTGCTGTTGTGGTTGCATAATTGGTTGCCACTTCTTGTCTTTTCTCAGATGATTGTTTGGGGTTCTTCCTATTAAACTTGCGCTTGTTTGTTCTAGATTTGGTAGAGTCAGCCTTTGAGATTACTTCTGTTCCTTGGATCTCTATGAGGGTTAGCTGATGAGCTATCCTCTTGGTACTGTTATAAGTCGTAGGCTTTGATGCGATCACCATGCCTTTGATTTGTGATGCTAAACCCCAAATATATCGCTCAAGCTTCTTATATTCAGGGGTTACAAGTGCTCGACACATTACTACAAGATCATTAAATCTAGTGGTATAAGTTGTTATCTCTGAACCCTTCATGGTTGGGGTCCACAATTCTTGTTCTGGCTTATGTATTTCCTCCCTATGACAATACGCCTCTACTAGCATCATTTTTAGGTCTTCCCATTTCATGGAATTTGCAGTATCAATTCCCATTGTATTCACATGGCTATTCCACCATGTATAATATCTGAGTATCCCAGAAACATAAACATAAATATGAGGAGTTGTACAATCACGCATTTTCCTTGATGTGATCCCCTGATGTACCTGAAATAATAAACTGAAACATTAAGCCCGAGGCTTAGTGAGTTCCTTCAAAATACCAATACACTGAACAATACACATATACAAATAACAGTATGTACTAAGTCCATAGCTCTACAGACTGGATTACCCCTAGGCCCACAGTGTGAGTCTGGATTGCCTTCAACTCACATCTGGATTCCGAGCCCACAACTCACATCTGGATTGACATCAAGCCCACAATATGAGTCTCTTTCAGCCCGTAACTGGAATGCTCCCTAACCCACAGTAAGATTCTCCCTCAGCTTGTATCTGGAATTCTTCCGAGTTTGTTGGTTATCGTACAGAGCAGTATCACCTCAACCCATCCCACATAAAATGTCAACATATATCACAACTAATGTGCATACAGATAATCACATAACAACACAGGTAGTCCTACATATCTACCTAACTGGCATAGCAATTAGCATGCAACACTGACACATACTCAACATACTACCACTTCTAGGATATCATATTCAATGGGTCAGCCTTGGTGCCTTAGACCCCTTAGTATAGTGAGGTAACTCACCTCTCAACTGTCGACTCGAAATGATATGATCAAACTCTCGGATTACCGCCACAAACTCCACCACGTATATTCACCATAGAACCATATTCATAAGTTTCCAGTTTTCCCAAAATGTGTCACACCCCAAAACCACGAATGGCGGAAACGTTCAGGAGTGGAGGACGTCATGTAGAGTATCACAACAGTGTAATATAATAAACAAGCAACAACATCATCCATTGCATTATAAGTAGAGTTTTAATACATGTGTGTTATTTCATAAAGTACAACAATAATATGAATAATCAAAATAAGGCGAGTCTTGTCTGTGCTCCATCTTCTCAAAAACCTGGCCATCGCACCTGTCTAACTGATGACCTGAGAATACAAGTTATTTTGAAAGCGAGTATCAGCTTTAAAGCTAGTGAATTCATAAGAAATTAAGGTGTCATTGTCTGGCTTATGAAAATCTATTATGAAGGCCATGTAAACCATTTATGAAAATGTTGATGTAAGTATGAAAAACCCTAGAAAATCCCTTATTTTCTATCAGTTTGAGATGTAGTCTTCTACCAAGACCCGAATGTTTTGTTTATGACAATGTAGTCTTCTACCAAGACTCGAATGTTTTGTTTATGACAATGTAGTCTTCTACCAAGACCCGAATGTTTTGTTTATGACAATGTAGTCTTCTACCAAGACCCGAATGTTTTGTTTTGACAATGTAGTCTTCTACCAAGACCCGAATGTTTTGTTTTGACAATGTAGTCTTCTACCAAGACCCGAATGTTTTGTTTATGACAATGTAGTCTTCTACCAAGACCCGAATGTTTTGCAAGTAAAATGATAGTTTTTCCTTTCTATTGACTAGTACTAACAGTGCTTAGTCTAACTCATTGTTTATGTGAATATATCACAAAATAAAGTAAACAGGAAAAAGCATAATCATATAAGTATTATCCCTGGGTGATCAGGATTAACACGACATCGCCGAAGCGAAAGATAGACCCTATGGACATCCGAAGAGTGTCCCCTCATCCTCTGTAGCGGCAGCAGGATGGAGGGAGGGTTAGTCCCATAACAGCATTAACCTAATGATCCTCCGAAGATTCACATCTCATCCACTGTTGCAACAGTTGGACAGAGGGATGGTTAGTCCCATCACTGACTACTAAATAAGTGACAACCTTAGACATCCGTAGACGTTCATCGACCACTGGTGCTAATCAGCGGGGTTCGGAATGGTAAGTCCCGCCTAAACATCCCATTGAACCGGGATAGGAAAGACAATTTACACAGTAAGTACTAATAAATCATCCTCTTAGTTCTAAGTACAAGTATCCAAGGTAAGTAAATACGGGATAATGCACCTATGTAGAAGTGTTCCTGTATGGTATTCATGTAAGTGTGTTCGTGTAACACGTAAGTATATGTAAACATATTCATGTATCATGTAATCCTAAGTAAGTGTACTCATGTATCATGTAATCCTAAGTAAGTGTACTCATGTATCATGTAAGGTATTGGTATAGACTCATGAATGAACTGACTCTTGTCTGATTCCTTGTAGTAGTAATAATGTTTGATATCTTCTAACTATCCCTATGATAATTAACTGGAAGGTAAGTGGTTGTTCAAGTAGATTTATGCACCCTCGATACTCTAGGGTGTGGGAAACTGAACGAAGGATGAAAACTATAATCTCTATCATATAAATGAACATATGCGCATAAGTATAGTTTGATTCAAGAAGGTAAAATAATGGTTTTGCAAGATATCTAGGAGTTTTGAACAATAATTAAGAATGACTTGATGTCATTTTAATAAGCATTTCAAAACTAATACTTTTGTTATCAAGGTATTTTAAGATAGAAAACCATTTTATGCATCACATGTTGTAGTATGTGAAATATGTTGAATGAAAACACAGTTATAAAATACATAAGATTGATTTAATAACATATTGTTTTCTACTTGTATTCCCCCCCCCCCCCCCCGTTAATACGTTTAAAATCATTTAAAACATTGATTAGGGGTATGAACTCACCTGTAGTTGGTGATTGGGATGAACTGACGATATAGGATTGCTAGGTGTCAAGCGAGGACTTGTACACACACTATGATCCTAATGAACATATAATCACACATATATGCATTCAATTACACTTAAATCACTAATTGATAATGTTAAGACATCCTAGACACAATTAAACACTTTATATAAGTGTTTTAGGCTCTAAGTATTGCATCTAAGCTAATGTGGGACAAGGCACTTGTGTTTTAGGGTTCTAAAGGACCCTATATGTGAGTTTACTCCCCATATACCATCACACATGGAGTTTATAGTTGTAAACTCTTGAGTTTACGGCCGTAAACTCCCAACGAAGGGTGTATGATGTGTTTTGAAGTCCCAAATGATTCCTAGAACTATTCCAACTTCGTGGTTAAGTCCTTGGAAGGGTTTAAGGTCTAGAAACACTCCATTTAGGAGTTTACGGCCCTAA
Organism: Lactuca saligna; assembly: GCF_052625555.1. NCBI lineage: Eukaryota > Viridiplantae > Streptophyta > Magnoliopsida > Asterales > Asteraceae > Lactuca > Lactuca saligna. Next base: position 170,937,983 of record NC_136421.1, read on the forward strand.
GGCCATTCCCCTTAGAGTTTACGACCGTAAACTCTAAGTATGGTGTGTTTTGATGCTTTCAAGTCTCTTGCACATGTGGTATAGGTTCTAGGCTTTTATTCCAAGCATATGAAGACATCAGGCACACTTTGGTGCCATTCTTTCATGTTTATGACCCAAGAACCATGTCTTGGCCGTAAACTCACTTTGGTAGGTGATTTTGATGTGCTTTGGTCCTTGATTTAACTGGGAACAATTCCTAGTAAATGTCCAATGCTTTAGGTGCTTTAAAAGCACCATTTGGGGCTTGAATTTGGAGTTTACGACCTAAGAAACTCTTGGGCCGTGAACTCCTAAACTTGGGTGGTTTTTGCTTGATTTCTTGTCCCTAACACACTTATAAATGAGTCTAAGGTAGTAGCATAACACAAGGTTCGGTCTCGGCTTTGTTTCGGGAGTTTACCGCCCAAGAACACCTTGGGGAGTAAACTCCTAAATCTAGTGATTTAGCCTTCTAAATCATGTTATAAACACATATTAAGCTTTCTAACACTACTAGAAAGAGGTACTCACAATTTGGGATAAAAACCCGAAGATCCGTGAGAGAGAAAATGGCTTTTATCTAGTTGGAAATGCGAATAATGAATGAATTTGGTTCAGAATTCTATTTATAGTCCTGAGATATTTTTGGCAGAAAATATTTTTATTCCTGAAATGACCTCTAATATAATAGAGTGATGGAATAATATAGTTGCACTAAACCCTAGTGCATCCACTCTCCTGATATCTCCTAAAGTGTAAACCCTGAATTACTCAAACTTACACGAGAAAGTCTGAAAATTAATTGTGACTGCTATAACTTCTATTGAAGTGATATAGTTTGTACAGAATGGAAATTTCGGATTGTCACAAAATGCCCCAGAAGTCAAATAGTGAACCCTTGGCCAAAGTCAAAGTCAACGGTCAAGGTCAACAGTCCATGTTGACCCGAATCGACGATTGCAGTTGACTGACTTGTTGAGTCCTTCCAGAAATTGAGTAGTCGCAAAATCCCCCATTCAATCATCAAGTTTCACTGCAAATTGGCGAGTTCATGCATGCCCAAATGTCGAGGAAACCCAAGCTGACTCACCGAGTCACCCTACTGACTCGTCAAGTCCATGCAAAAGTCCTTGCACGACAATCTTCATCAGACTCACCGAGTTGACCATGCAGCTCGTTGAGTCCCTTCAGTCCTTTCTCTATTCAGATGCTTTTTAAGTCACTCTAAGGCTCCATATTGCAGATCAAGCTTCCCAAGGCATGTTTATCATGTAAAGTTGCAAACTTTACATGCATTCAAGGCTCTAAAGACTTACAATGTCAAATCCAAGCTTGTAATGGAGTCTTTACTCATAAATAAAGGTTTACACTTGCTAAAGCTGGAAACTTTATGGGCTTAGAGACCAAGGAGAGTTCAGATTTGAAGTTGCAACTTCAAATCTTAGATCATACCCAAGAATGGCTTCCTAAAATGCTAGAAAAGCCCTAATATTTAACCAAATGAGATCTAGAAGGTAATAAGGTTAAAGTGATGACTTGATACCTTCAAATGATGCTAAACTGAGGTAGATTTCATATCCAAACACGTTCCTTACTTCAAGCTACTTGATCTTCAATCTCCTTTCACTAAGATCCACCTTCCAAAGCTTAAAACACACAAGAATGGAGCACACGCACTCTCAATAGGCTGTAAGGGAGGCTAAAGACCCTTTAAATAGGGTGCAAAACCCCGGAAATTAGAGTTTCATCCTCCATCTCCTACTCACCTAGTCCTATCCTGGACTCAGCAAGTCGGTCACTTAAACACATGGCCAATCCTGCTTCTACTTGACGAGTTAAGGCATCCAACTCGTCGAGTAGGACTTGCAAATTATGAAAATTAAAGCCATAAATTAATACCTCGGAGTCGGGTGTGACAACTTTCCCATACGGACTCCGTTTTCAGCAAACTTTATATCCACAGAATCGTCATGACACGAGCTACTATATTCTTCAATAATATTTTAATAATTAACATTTCTAAAAATTAACCCTTTCTAGGGTTTATCTCACCTATCGCTTTCATAATATCTATATTCCATTAAATAACACATGTTACGAAAAACCATGTGTCACAAGTCTCCCCCCCCCCCCCCCACACACACACAAAAGATTATGTCCTTGGAATCTCCTGAAGTCTCGTGCTATAATCAAGAATTCTCTTAACTTATAGTCCTTCCAAGAAGAACTATTGTATCCCATCATCCACTACAATTGCATAAAAATGCATGGTTGTACATTATACTATCACAATTTACTGTCATTTTCTTATTATAAATGCCTCATACATTTACACTACAACACATATATCTTTATAAACAACGATAACCATTTTCAATACAAAACGATTATGAGCTATCAATTACCATCAAATTTCTACATTTCATTTTAAACTTCCTTTAGATTATTAACACTTTTCCTCATGACTCACAATCTACTAACATTTCTTTGTGAGAAGCTCATAAAACAGAAAAATCTCACATAATAAGGATAGGAACATATTCAATATCCCTAAATAATTCTACCTAATCATAAATTTTATTTACTATCATCGTATTCTTTTCAACAATTAGTACTCACTTACTACTTAATTAAAAAAGAACTATTTCTATTTACCATTCTCAAATATCACCAGGTACTCGAGTTACGAATCCTTCCAAGTTATGAGTATTTCATTACTACCAAATCAATTAACTAGACACCATGATCTCTAGTCCGAGATCACACATACCATTAATTATCAATGATTATGAAATATCATATCGGTGAATACCATATTTCCACATCTCATCATTCACATGAATTATTACCTCAAAATTTCTCGAATTCACACATTCCATTATGGTTTTTAATACCATAATGTAAATCAAACACATAGTAAATCCACCTATACTGGCATCTTCTACACATACAATATGTCAATCAAACACCTATTCTTTAATATCTTCACATTACGAAGATGTCATTTCATTCTCACCCCCAACGACCTCTTACTATGCTATCAATATGTAACATTTCAAAGTCAACCTTTCTGACATCATGTTAACAAGTGACATTAATAATTCATCATTATTCTCGTGGTAACTCTGATACAAATATTACCATACATACATTTATACACATACATATATTTTCAATTCGTGTGGTATATCCAATCTGAGATTACCACTATATCCTTTCATGTCCAATACTATCCCCAATCCATGATAACCATCATGTCCTACCTGTCACATTCCAATGGAAATCTAAGATATCCACTATATCGTACCAGTACAAGTGGCATCTCCAAACCAAGATAACCACCAATTCATACCCATACTAGTGGTATCTCCAAACCAAGATAACCACCAAATCATTTATGCACTAGTGGTATCTGCAAATCAATATAAACACCAAATCATACATGTATTAGTGGTATCTCCAAACCAAGATAACCACGAAATCATACATGTACTAGTGGTATCTCCAATCCGAGATAACCAACAAATCAAAAATATGTATGTATGTGTATGTATTTCCATTTCTGTGGTATCTCTAATCTGAGATAACACTATAATTCCTTTCAATTCACATGATAACTCTAATATCGAAGTTATCCTTACTTTCATTTCCATATTTTTCTCAAGATACTTTAAACACCAAAATTTTCATGTCATTTCCACTTTATGACAAATATATGAATCCAAATTTTGTAAGTAAACCAAAGTTTATTCATATTCACTACTCATCTAAAAAATATTACTACCTCCAAAATTCATATCTGAAGTATCAGTTTCTTCTACTGGATTCATATCCAGAAAATATTTCTCCACACATCTCCTAAATTCATGATGAGTAATATTAAGTATCCTACTTTCAATCCAGATCACACTTTTAATTATCGGCTCACATATTCGAAAGAAAGATATTAAACATCAATCAATCGTACATAGTAATTTCATGGTCTATCATCCAAAACCAGTCATTTAGCTAAAAGGCAGCCTTAGACAAAATTTAATCCTTACATAGTGGTTCATCTATAATCACGTTGTGGCCATGATCATTCTTCACCTTGTGACTCTCATTTCGTGGTCTTACATCTGTCACATCATGACCTTACCTTCCTCACGGCGTGATTTACATTCCTCACGTCGTGGTCTACACAATTCAGTTATAGCAGTCTACTTATTGCTCACATCGTAATAGCACCATGCCCATGGCGTGAAATCAAAGTATGATGCTATTCTTCATTTCGACTATATCATACATCGTAATCGTTGCACCAGACACTTCAAATCATCATGCCTCGCATTCGGCAGTAGGCTTCGCAACCGTACATCGCAACGTACCATGTACACTGTATCGTCCACTACAATACTGCTCATCTTCTCGTACACGATATCATCGAATGTCCAACCTCCCAATGGGGATCGATTTAAATTGATAGGGAAAAGGTCCCGAAAATTACAAATCGATATTTTGCAAATATTCTAGCTATTCAAAAAAAATTTATTACTAATATCTCACCATATAATTTAAATAAAATCGCATCACAAATCACAACACCCACTACAATGTGCATAGCACAGATACCATATCATGCACCAAAATTATTCCCGTAATATATATATATATATATATATATATATATATATATATATATATATATATATATATATATATATGATGAAGGCTAAGAATTCTCTACTAGACGGATTGAAAAGATCAAGGGTAATTTTTGAGTCTTGATGGACCTTTCTTATTATAGGCCAAAGGAAAAGCTAAGGACTTCTTCCCACATTCTCATCAAATTGGGGTAGCTCAGGACCTCTAGAATCTCTCAGGAGTTGCTTAAACTCTTTTATGCTAGTGGAACTATATATATATATATATATATATATATATATATATATATATATATATATATATATATATATATATATATATATATATATATATATTCCAAGTTATTTCTACCAGGAATAATCAAATAACATTTTCCACCTTACGGTTTAACTTTAGGTATTTACTATAAGCACCTAATTCACTTAAACCACAGCTCTGATACCATCTTGTAACGCCGACATTTTTTCTCACCAGGTATACCCCAAAATACATTCCAAAATTACAAAAATGTTTACAAAACATTTTGGTATACACTGGTACACTGAAGCACAAGAAGCTATCATAAGGATCGTGCTGGCAGCAAGCACAGGATCGATTTAGGCGCTACAATCTTTAACCTGCAAAACATTTACAAGTAAAATCAGTAAGCCTTACAGCTTAGTGAATAACAACTAAAATAAAATAAACACATAATCCAAATAAAAAATAATCCATCAAGCAAATATATTCATAATATCTCCTAAGATATCTAACAGAAACCTTTTCGCATAATAATCCCATGCCTAGTAAAGCATTAAGCCTAAACCTGTCAAATGATACTATCTCCAATCTGAGATAAATATAATCCAATATATATGTATATATATATATATATATATATATATATATATATATATATATATATATATATATATATATATATATATATTTCATCTTCAATCCGAGATAAATATAAACCAATATAAAAATAATTATAACCTATATAACTAATCAAGTACCATATCTCAAATCTAAGATAACATATTCAAATAATTATACCATCCTGAGGTATCATATAATGTCATAATAATCACCAATACATATATACCAAAATGCGCAGGTACCAATACCAACGGATGTTAGAGTAGTGTTACTCACCAGATCACTTGGTTGGCACACTACTTGGGTCCTTAACCTATACAACTTTCCCGTCCGTCACAAACCCTAACAACAATTTCCAAGTTCCTTAGAACGTTTTGTAATTTACCCTTAATTACACCCCATGACTATTTGTCACCAAGCTCATTAAATACTATAATATATCAATACTAGGCTTAACCCTATAAGCCAATAACCAAATCTACCATATCGAGACATTTCAGTAGATTAGGGTTTATAACCCTGATGGTCCCAACTAACTATCTTACCATGAGATTTACTTACAAATCTCACCAACAAGTCCGTAACAGCACCATATCACGGATACAAGTATATGTACGTAACATATACTAAAATCTATCCAATCCCAACAATAATGTTGTATAATACAATTACATAATAACGGGGTAAATTATACCTCTTTGAGCCTCGTATCTCCCTTATATCAGCATAAATCACTTTATACGATCTCCCACAACCGAGTCTCGGCAGCGCTTCACTTACATGAACTAGAACCTCCCAAATGACAATAAAATCACTCATTTTTATAGTCTTCAAGATCTCACTTCATGAGAATTATAAGCTCACGTCCTGCAACACGTCGCACTCTCTCGCAATGTGTCTCGTCGATTCATCGCATCTCATGTCATGAGAATCACTTGATCACGTCGTGAGAATGAAATGTGACGTTGTGACAGTCATGATTCACGTTGCGGTGGTCAAATGTTGACCTTTGACTTAACTTCCGTTGACTTTCTCATAATAGCATCCTACTTTCATCTCAACTTTTAATAGCTATAACTTTCTCCTACGGGCTCCATTTTCAGCAAACTTTATATCCACGGAATTGTCATCACATGAAATACAATATACTTCAATAATATTTTAATAATTAACATTTCTAAAAATTAACCCTTTCTAGGGTTTATCTCACCTGTGGCTTTCATAATATCTATATTTCATAAAATAACACATGTTATAAAAAATCGGGTGTCACAATTATGGTTAAAAGTTAAGTAATTGAGTGATAATATTGATTAAATTGATAATAAACAAAAGTAAATTGCTATTATGGTTTAAAAATTAAGTGTATTGCAATAATTATAAACTAAAATGCATTATTATAATAAACTAAAGTACATTGCTATTATTTTTTAAGTATTTAATTATATTACCATTTTTTAGGTTGATAGGTTGCGTGCGCAACTTTTCATCATGGAACAACAACAACAAGAAGAATAATAAATGAAAGAACAAATAGAAATGGTTATAAGGATGATAAATATGTTTAGAAATTAATCAACCTTGTATTCCCCCCGCTAATCCAGCCGAGGATAGTTGATATGTATTTTGGAACAATTGAGTTTGTAAACACTTATATTGTTTACTTGTTTTGTTATGCTTAATTTGTATGTAATTTGAGACATTTGTATGGTATTGAGACAATGGAATGAAATGTGTTAAAGTTGATATTAGAGACATTTTTTGGTGTATTTTGTATTGTATTTTAGACAAACTAAATTGATATATGGTATTTGATAAAAAATGGAAAATTTTAAATTTTTAAAATTTTATATTTTGATAAAATGTAATTAACTACGGACTAGTTTTTGAAATTTATCGCTAAATAGGTACGTATGTATTCCGTATGAAGAAAATCAAATTTAGTTAAAATTGAACTTCGTTGTTAATTCGTAGGAAATCCATAGCTAAACAGTTTTGTAGCTATTCTGTAGGAAAAAAGTAAATTTTGGTCAAACACAAATCGTTTAAGTAATTCGTAGTCATGTGATTCCGTAGCTATTCCGTAGGAAAATAGTCAATTTTAATCAAATTTCACACCCGTAGGTAATCCGTAATTATTCCGTAACAATTTGTGTATGTAAATAATGTAGATAATTTGTAGGTATTATACCTACGGAATTGGTCGTAGCTATTCCGTAGTTAGTCCGTAGCAAATCTATTAGTATAAATTTCCCATTGGCATTTATGTTATAGGGCATTTTCTATAACAAATGCGTAAGTATCGCCTTATACCTACTGAATACTTACAGATTGTGTCGTAGGTATTGTCCTAGTTTTCTAGTAGTGACATATGGTAAAAAAAAAAAAAAAAAAAAAAAAACTTTCATTTTATTAGGTAGGATTTTTCTTTATCTTTTCCCTGATTAATTTAATTCGACATTTAGGGACGGTTACTATATAATATGTACTAATTAGGTGAAACTTTCATCGGTAATTTGTCATGCCGCAATGTCTACATAGAAAATCATCACAAAACTAAACAGTGCCACACAAAAAAATTCGTTAGGCAATTTCATCACAAGGCATTCCTCGGCAATCACTAACAATCTTTGGGCATCGAAAAAACCGTCACGAAGGTAATCATAGGAAAATTTGAAAAAATATGTTTGTATAATTCAGTTAATGCCCTTTTAGGATTACCTACCAAGAACACCGACCAAATCATGGAGTTATCTAGTTGTGTATATGTGAATTATGGCTTATGTCTATACTTGTATTGTGTGCATCTCCATAAGAACGAAAGACAACGCGTTAGAGTGAAGGGAGTGTAGAGGCAAACAGCTCGGCAGCCATGGGCCCACCACCCCACAAGCCTAGAAAAAATGTCTAGGACAACAATGTTATGTTGTTTCTCTCATCCTTATCACTTATGGGTGCATTATATCGCTTATATCTATATGACTATATTCATTTATATCGTTTAACTTTTATGTTTGGAGTTTATATTACTTCCGATTAATCCAATGGTCTAGCATTTAAAATAATAATAAGAAAACGAAAACGACAAAAACCTATAAATGGTGACGTTGTGTCATATTGCCTTACGTACCCTATCACTACCATGACGTGGTTCGCTTGTGAGTCCTTATGAAAGCCAATAATTTTTAATAAAATAAGCTTTTAAATGAATTGACAAATAGATTGAAAGCTTAAATCCATTAGAAAACCAACAAATTAAGATGGATAAGTCGTTGGAGTTCTCGATGAAATACATTTAGGTCGGACAAGAAGCTAGTCATTGTCTTGTAATTTTGATAAATTTCCAAACTCTATTGAACAGGCAACATCTAACTGTTTTCTTCGTTATAACCAATACGACTCTTCGCTACATAGAGCAGAAAGGCTTTCCATTTCTCATGGTTTGGTTTTATTTGGAAAAATATGAAATCAATGCCGATTGAGTTTGCTCTAAAACCTTCTTCATCTTCTTTACAAACTCCACTTGTAGCAACTGCAGTTGGGTCTGGTAATCTTTTTTCCTTATTTTCAAACATAATTTCACATATAATTCTCCCATCGATCACACCTTTGAAATATACTATGTTTTCTACTAGTGGTTTAATTAGTAAATTACAAAATTAAACCAATTAGGTGACATCAAAGACTACCATCTCCTACCAATATCTATATTTCCTATATTTTGTATTTTTGTTTTTATCCATCACATATCAAATAATTATTTTTGGAATCTATTAAATATCTCGGCTCTTGATTTTGACATTTGCGGTGATATAGATCGATAGGAACAAAATGTAGAAGGATTTTTTTTATTAATCATATATTTATATGTGTGTTTAGGTCATGGGAAAGTAAAAGTATCAAAGGTTCAAGTGTGGAAAAGCATTAGATTGAGGGAGTCTAATGTTACATTTGAGAGATCGAATCATGTACACGGTTATAAACTGAATGATTCTGAAAGTGCCAACAAGTATTGCTCTGAATTTGATCGACATCAAAGAAGAACCAAACTTAAGGCAAACGCTAGCTCTGAATTTTCTATCAATCCACATAATGATTCTGGGGTTGCTCCTCCCCAAAAAGATGGCAAATCACTTGGAGCTACGTTGGATCTTATTTATAGATATTCAAGAGCTTACACGCTCAAAGGAACCGTACAATTTCTTATTCTTACTATCACTCCACCAATGTTTATTCCTGTAAAACCTAATTATTAGCAACAATAAAATTCATTAAGCAAATTAGTGAATGATTCTAATTTAATATATGAATATTCAATCCCGCAATACTAATTAAAAGTCTCAATAAAACATACCTAGGCTAGTAGTACTTATTTTATTTGTTATTAACTTATCTGGTATTGTTCTTCCTTTTTAAAGTTGAGGATTCAAATCATATCTTGAATATAATTGGATTTAAAAACTAGTTTAGTAGTTTAGAAGTTTGTTAGATTTGTGGTTTAAAAAATAAAAATAAAAAAATCTAGAACTTTGATTAGTTAATAATCTCATCGGGCTCATAATTGGATTTAAAAACTAGTTTAATAGTTTGTTAGATTTGTGGTTTAAAATAAATAAATAAAATAAAATTCTAGAACTTTGATTAGTTAATAACCTCTTTTTTTAAGGCTTCCAAATTACATCTCAATTTCACTAATATTTTTATTGTAATTTGTTAATTAGTTAATAACCTTTTTTTTAAGGCTTCCAAATTACATCGCAATTTCCCTAATATTTTATTGTAATTTGTTATCTAGAACTTTGATTAGTTAATAACCTCTTTTTTTAAGGCTTCCAAATTACATCTCAATTTCACTAATATTTTTATTGTAATTTGTTAATTAGTTAATAACCTCTTTTTTTTAAGGCTTCCAAATTACATCGCAATTTCCCTAACATTTTATTGTAATTTGTTATCTTGAACTTTGATTAGTTAATAGCCTTTTTTTTTAAGGCTTCCAAAATTTTTTAAGGCCTCCCCGTGTATATATAAAATCCAAGTTTTGTTTTTTTACGAAATTTTGTATATGAATTCCAAGTTTTTCTTGAGCAGGTGTTGTCCATCATTTCAATATCTTTGCTTGCCGTCCAGAAGCTTTCGGATTTTACTCCGTCATTTTTCCTTGGAGTTTTGCAGGTTTGCTACTCGCATCTTTATATCTTTGAAAAATTAGAATCAAATCACTCTAAATTTAAATATTACTTATATTTATTATCACTTTCATTCAATATAATACATTTCAGGCGATCATAGGTGGCTGTTTAGCGAATTTGTATGTCGTCGGCATAAATCAACTCTCTGATATCGACATTGACAAGGTTAACAAGCCATATTTGCCATTGGCATCAGGGGAGCTTTCAGTTAAAACCGGCATTCTACTCACCTCATTGTATGCTATTTTGGTATGCTCCACAAACTAAAAATTGTACAAGTAAAATCAAGAATTAAACAAAGAAAGAAATAAATCTATGATTTTTTTTTAAAGAAAAGTGTACTTTTTTTTTTTTTTTTTTGGTTATTAGGGTTTTTGCCTCGGATGGAGTACTAAATCTTGGCCGTTGAAGTTAGGTCTCTTTTTGTGGTATGCTTTTGGAACTGCATATTCAGTTAATGTAAGTCTTTCTTTAACCATGCATGTTAAATAGAATGTTATAACGGTTGAAGTGTAAGTCTCTAGCTTAAGAGTAAATTATTGAAATCGCTCATGTGGTTTGGTCAAAATTGCACGTTTGGTTCATAACTTTTTTTTGTACTCGGATCATCCTTGTGGTTTGATTTTGTTGCGTTTTTCGTCCCTATGGTTTGGTAAAAATTACATGTTTGACCCTAACTTTATGTATGTAAGGGACGAAAAATACAATAAAATCAAACCACAGAGATGAAAAATGCAACAAAATCAAACCATATGGATGATCCGAGAGCAAAAAAAAAAACGTAAAGGACCAAACGTGCAATTTTAACCAAACCACAAGGACAATTTCAGTAATTTACTCTATATATAATTTTCTACCTCTCAAGTTTATTTGTGTATACTTGTAGCTACCATTACTAAGATGGAAAAGCATTCCCGCACTTGCTGCAATGTGCCTTTGGTCAGTTCAAGGAGCGATCATTCCTATTTTGTTCCACCTCCATGCACAGGTTAATGGATTATTTACTGAATTTCATGAAATCATAAATATTGATCACATATATTTGTAAATATTTTATTCGAGAATTAGCACAAAAGTAATTGATTACCAACGACTAATCCATTTCATGGAGATGAACATTACAGACAAATATATATGGAAGATCACTCTCACTTTCGCAACATGCCATTTTTGTATTTGGTTTCATGAGCATATATGGGATAGTTATCGCACTATTTAAGGTACGTACAAGTCATACTTAGAACAAATAGCATAAAAATGTTTTGTAGCATTTGAGGTTGATAGAATGATAGTTTACTTATATTTAAAATATGAGTTTCAGGATATTCCAGATGTCGAGGGAGATAAGTTAAATGGTATCAACTCGGTCGCACTACAAATCGGGAAAAAACCGGTCAGCTCCAATTATATGAGCTTTTGGTACGAGTTTCAACGGAAATTGGATATGTTCAAGTTAAATAACAAATTGAAAAATATTTGCAGGTGTTTTGGCTTTGTATATGGCTCCTTGAAATGGCATACGGTGTGGCCATATTAATTGGGTTATCGTCGACCCGTTTTTGGATCCGATCATTAATGGTAAAAAAACCGATAATATTTTACTCGCGTTACATGTTAACCAAATTTGAATAGGAAATACTCCTCATTGAGAAAAAAATATATATATTTAATGGTAAAAAAACCTATAATATTTATTATCATATTTTACTGGCACATTCTACTCACCTCGTTGAGAAAAAAAATATACAAAACTATTATAGAACTAATGAACGTAAAATTGCTAAAGTTTCATTATTGATCGGTAATAAGAGTACAATTACAAATGAACCGAAAGGACAATATTTTTCTTAGGACTAATATTATAAGAGCATTAAATTTTTAATGTATAATTGGAAAAAGTCATAATATTTTTTTTTATTATTGTTATTACCATAACTTTTTAGTAAAATTATCACTCTAACCCACTTAACGAGTTTTATGGTTAATTTGGTTAATTTTTCTACAAAATCAATCCTAAAAAATTCAAATTTTGTCCATAAGATTTGCAAAAAATTACACGACATGTTTATTTGATTTTGAAAATTGAAATAAATAAGAATTATAAGAAAATAAAAAGAAAAAAAAAAACATGCAAAAGAATAAATTAAAATTGTGTGTTTAGTTGTCACTGTATTAAACATATTAATTATAACAAAATGTTAAATATAAATGTTTTAACTGTAAATTTAATTAAAATTGAAATTGAAGTTTGAAATTTAAAATTAATATAATTATTATGCTATGTTTAATTTATAGAAACTAAATTAATAATATTACTACAAGAATAATGACCATTAGTGGCGACAGGCGTCGCCGCTAAAAGTCCCAATTGTCACCGCTAATACATTTACAGGCGACCCGTCGCCGCTAAAAGGTCGTCGTTGTTGGTTTGTCGCTAATACCCTATTCGTTGCTGCTAATGCTTACCGTTGCTGTTAATACCTTGTCGCCAATAATACTTTCCGTCACCAGTAAAAGTGTTGCCGCTATATAATTGTAGTTTTCTCCTTTTTTTAATTTTTTTTAAAACATTATTTCCATATACAAACAAACGTTATAAAATTATAAAAATTGTTATAAAAATATAAAAATTTTATAAAAACATATAACCAAATATACATCCATACACACACAAATACATACATAATACACATAAAAAAACATATACATACATATACAAAAACACATATACATACATGATACACATACTAATACACAAATACATACATAATATACATATAAAACACACACACACACACACACATATATATATATATATATATATATATATATACATATATATATATACACACTAATACACAAATACATGCATAATACACATATAAATACACAAACATATACAAAATACACATTCTACATACAAAATTTAAAGTAAACATATACAGAACATGTGGTGATGTGTAATCCGGTAGAGAAGCATGATGGTGACAAAGAGAAATAAGTTCACACAAGAGGGAAGAAGGAGCTGAATAGGGTTATATCTGCGAAGGGAATTAGCGGCGGCGGATTTTAGCGGCGCCAAATAGAGTATTAGCGGCGACATATAGAGTATTAACGGCGACACCTTTGGGGGAAAATTTTGATGGTCAAAATTTTTTAGTATTATCAGCGACAACTTTGGGGGAAACTTTGGTGGACAAAATCAACGTCTAAGGTTTCACCTCATATTTCGATGCGGATCGGGGTCGATAGGCATTAGCGGCGACGTTTTTACCGGCGACAACAACCTTTAGCGGCAACACATAGCGCGAAAGTCATGTGTCGCCGCTAAAGGTAGTTGGCGCCAGTAAAACGTCGCCGCTAATGTTCATTATTCTTGTAGTGTTAAAAGATAAAAAAATAAAATAAATGAAAAGTTGAAAATAAATATTTTAAAGTTATGATAAAATGATATATAAAATAACTAAGTGTGATACCCGTATATTATGTGGGTTAATTTAAAAAAAAAATTAAACATTAGTACTAAATATTTTTTAATGTAAAATTTTAAAATGTGAAAGAAAGAAACGTATCCATTCTTTAATTTCATATATACAAGGTATTATATTTAAAACTTTATATATACAAATATATAACCTTAATTTTAAAAATTGAAATAAAATAGAAATTGATAAGTGGATAATTTTTATTTTAAAAATACCATAAAATGAAAAGTGTTAAAACTCATTAAAGATTGACAAGTGAAAAAAAAAAATATTTCATTTACTAAAAAGAATGTATGAAAAACATGTGATAAAATTATTTTTATTTATTAAAAATAATATCACTTTTAAATTTTATTATATATCTTCCTCATGACAAATATAGATTGATTTAGTTTATCTTAACTTTTCGTTTAATGGATGGTTGGACTTGGCTCTGATCATAACATTGTGTAAATATGGTGAACAGGTAATTGGTCATAGCATTCTCGGTTTTATTCTTTGGAGAGAAGCAAACCTTGTTGATCTCAAAAGTGACGTGGCTATTGAATCATTCTATTTGTTTATTTGGAAGGTAATTATTTGTATCAACTTTGAATTTTGTTTGAACATTTTCTCACAAAATACAATTTTAAAGTTTATATATGATTTGACAAATTATATTCAGAATCATGATATCCATTTTGTTATTCTCATCTGCACTTATCTTACCACATATTTAATAATTAACCCTAGCTTTACTATAATTTATAATTAATTATTATTTATGTCGTGTTTAACTTAGCCATTTTACTTTTGAATTAGTGAGACCACAAAGTTCGATTATTTTAGAAAAAAAAAAAAAAACTATTTAGTTTATTTATTAATAACTTTTGAGTTATTTTATTTTATTTATGATTATTATTATTATTATTTTTTAAGTTTTTTAAATATACCTTTCTATCTTCAAGCTTTTTTAAGAGTTTTTATTGTAGAATTTTGTGTTTAAATGTTTTACAAAACTTAGTTTTTCTTATAATTTTTATAACTTTTTTTTATAAATTAGTTTCTTAAAGTACTCTTACATATTTGGTTCCTACAACTTTCTTAAATATTATTTCGTTTTAACAAACTATTGTTTTTTTCAAATTAGTTTTCTATTTTTTTTTTACAAAATTCTTTTTAGATAACCATGTAAAAGTTCTTTTTGTTACATATTCGTTTTTAAAAAAATATTAGAAGACGTTGTAATCAAATCGTATAAAATCTTGGTAAAAAAGTTGTCACAATGTAAGTTTAAAAAAATATTATATAAAAAAAAATCTAAAATAACAGTTGGCAATAACTTTTGTGATTGTTTATCTAATCTTGTTTAATGAAATATGCAAGTTGAAGCTTTATAAACATTTGATATAGTATATCAACAAAATTTGTGTCGAATTGTTTATATATATATATATATATATATATATATATATATATATATATATATATATATATATATATATATATATATATATATATATATATATATATATATATATATATATATATATATCGAAATGTTTTTTTTTCTGCCATTTTACATTTGAATTGTGATTTACTAGCAATTTTTTAACAAATACTATTATATATTAGTTATCAATAGTGAAAACAAAAATTTCAGCTAAAATTAGTTTTTTAACTCGTCTGTTAAATACAATCTTGTTTTTTATTTCCACCGTGAGACCTTAAATGGCAATTATTTTAACGGATCATACTCATTGTTCCTTTTTGCAGCTCTACTATATGGAATACTTGATGGTGCCCATTTTAAGATTTTAAGCATAAAAAAGCGGCAAGTGATCAGTGATGTGTGCCATTCATTTTTTTTTTCTTTTAATTATCCTTGGGTTTTAGTTTTTATTCGTTTGATTTTCACGTAGATCGAGATTTCATTATGAATTGCGTAACATAATAACGAAAGTGGTGTGATTTCTGAGCTATGAAATTCGTTTTTTTATTATTTTTTTTTTGTTGTGTTAATAATATTTTATGTTAACGAATATATAATTCTAACTTTTTTTTTTTTGTTATATTGACATAGTAGGTATTAGGTAATACTACAAAACTAGGTATTATCGACAGATTTTGGCGACGGAACACCGATCGATTTCCGACATACTACAAAACTAGGTATTACCGACAGATAGTGGCTACAAAATAAAATAAATTATCCGTTACAATACACCCATATACCAATAGACGGTTTACGTACGTGACTACCCAAAAGGCCTACATGAGTGTGACCTGATTTCACATTAAATAAAAGGCCACATTAAATAAAATCTTTCATTCTTTATATGTTTCTTACTATTCTTAATTTCTAATCGATAACAAATATAACAATTATTTGGTAAAATAGTATTATAATAAATAATTTCTGATAAATATCTAAATTTGAGATGGTCATTCTTTCAAAAAGCAATAGAAGAAGAAATGCAGCTAGAGCAACTTTTTTGATATTAGACTAAACCAAACTACAATCTTGATTATTGAAAATAATAAGATCTAAAAAGAAATGATTTAAAAATATAAATTTGTTTAAGTGTCACATTTTATTATTAAGATTACAAGGTTTTTAAATATAATATTTAAAATAATAGGATCCAAAAAGAGGTAGAATGAAAATATTTATAATCTAAAAGTATTATAAATTAATATATTTATGATGGCAAGTGTATCTTTTATGATATAAAAAATATAATAATCCAAAATTGATTATAACTAAAAACTTAATTTATTTAAATTTATTATGATCCAAAAATTATATTATTTAAATATGATTATGATCTAATGATATTATCAAAAAATATTATGATACAAAAATATATGGTGCTTAATATCTTATAAGTTGAAACTTTAAAAATTGTTAAATATTAAAAACGTCATTGCTCTTAGCAAAATGATGGTTAAGAACTATCCTCGTGGTTTCTAATATTTTTTTGGTAATTATTAGATCCGGTCTTCATAATATGTTGAATTAAGGTGTATAAGGTTATAAGTAAATGATCATATTCTTGTAATTACAATCGTTGTTATTTTTTTTATTGTCCTCATAATTAGAAATAATTTAGAATGACATTTTGGGGAAAGAGAAAATGATTTATTAATTTATTATGATTAATGAATTAATTACAAGTTTGATTAAAATTAATTTAAAATTGATCGGAATTAATTTGAAATTATTTTTAAGTCAACTGGAATTAATTAGAAGTATAAGAGTTTATCTGTAATTGTTTAATAGTTGAGCAAATAAATGATTCTAGATCTTTCCTTGCTTGGATGGTTTTGGATATTGAGGAGCTCCTGAAAGCCTTTAGGAATTGATAAGAATAAACACTTGATTTGGATTAAAATAATATTATTTTGAATTCAGATTATCTTTTACCATAGTTACCTTACAAATATAAATAGACACCTTTGGTTATGATTTTTGTGAACTCTCCTTTCTGGAAAACCCTAGCCAAAAATCTCATTCATCTTCTCTCTCTCTCTCTCTCTCTCTCTCAAGTTGTCTTCTAATTTCTAGGGTTTAGGTGTCAGCCATTATATGAAACCATTATTTTGGTGCTAGCTTTCTGAAGACCAAGAAGGGATTCAATGATATTTTTTACTAGTGTAATATCAAAGGTATGTAATCCGAAATGGTATTTTCGATTATAACTAGGCTTTATTATACTTTCATAAGTATGTTGCTATTAGTTGTTAAAATAAATAGATCAAATAGGTTGCATGCACTCTTAAGTGTTAATTGTTTTTGTACATGTACATTGATTTGTAACATATAAAATCCATCAGTGGTATCAGAGACATGTCTTACAATTTGCGCATAATAGATGAAACCTAAAAAAACATTCACAAAAAAAAAATCGTAGGGCACGCCATTATTTTCTCTAATTTATTTTTTTCTATTTTCGATTGCCTGATTCGATTAGTAGCATAAATCTTAGTCATTATTTGCTATTTTAATTGTTAAAATCTGAATCCAATAATCCTAGATAAATTTAAAACGCAAATTCAAATTTTGAGGAGTTAAA
This sequence comes from Lactuca saligna, assembly GCF_052625555.1. Lineage (NCBI taxonomy): Eukaryota > Viridiplantae > Streptophyta > Magnoliopsida > Asterales > Asteraceae > Lactuca > Lactuca saligna. The sequence goes on from NC_136421.1 coordinate 170,956,241, forward strand.
TAAGCAAACCTAATTTCTAATTATATGATAATTAAAATGAGTTGTCCATATAGGATTTTGATATAAAATTTAGTTAATTGTTATTCAGAAAAATTAAATTTAATCCTTAGAAATTTTAAAATGTTTAAAATACACAGTATACATATATAAGAGTCTTAATACCATATGTATAATTAAAAGTCAGTAAAATCATTAGTATGTCTCATTTCATAAAGTCACGCTATGAGAGAGGTAGAAGGAAATGACCTATAAAACGATCGTATAATGAGTATCCTTTTCACCCACGGCTTCTTTGTGTGGTGCAGAGTCGTTACTCGAACAGGTTTGATAGGATATAAACAATATAAAAACTATAATAAATGAAGTACTAAAACATTCTACAAAATCCCACTCTAGTTACTTTAGGAAAAAAAAATTATGAAATGTATGCTAACCATGAAAATGCACACCATTTCTTTTATAGTTGTTAGTGAAGCATGTGTGGTTAACCAACACACTAATGTGAGACTATAAAGATGAAATGATAGTACATACTTGAATTTATGATTATTGGTATAGCATGGGTGGTTAACCGGCACATTAATTTGAGATAGTAAACGACATCGAATATGTCGTGCGAGTTTGAATGATTATTTACATATTGTTTGTAATCAACGATATCCTAGTCACAAAGAGAAGAGTATAATATGAGATTAAACATTTCATTGATTAGACTCAATGAATCTAGGAATTTCATATTAGATAGAAATTGGTAATATGCCTTACCTACCTAAATAAATTCACAATTAGATTACGACATCCCTTTTCTCAAATTTGAATTGTATCTTGGATTATATCCTTGAATATTAATTTGGGTTAAAATATTAAGGATTAATCAACTAATTAAAAGTTGTCTCTTATTATAGATATCTCGAAATGGTGATGCTCCTACTAGTCAAACTCATACTCCTAATTCAAACTTCACTCGCCTATCAATTATGTCAAAGGAAAAACTGGCTACTCCAAATTACATAGATTGGATGCACAACTTGAAGATGAATCTTCATTATGATAACAAAGAATATGTCCCCGATAAATGTATTCCTGAGATTTATGAAATGATTGCTACTCCTAAAGAACTTGCTCTTCACAAACAACATGTTAACGATGCCACAAAAGTATCTTTCATTATGATTGCAATTGTGGTACCTGACCAACAAAATTCCTATGCAGACTACTGATCATACAAGATAAACTTGGCTCTGCTGAAATCTTTCAGAAGAAACCAGGACAAGAACGGTATGATGTCATCAAGTCCTAATGGTGTGCAAGCTTAAGAATGGGGATTATGTGTGTGCTCATGTGAAAAAGATGCAAAGACATTTAGAAAGAATGGAGAAACTCAATGTAAAATTTGATAAGGAGTTAGCCATTGGTATGGCCCTAATATCCTTACTTGCTAGTTATGACCAGTTCATCCTGACCTATCGTCTAAACAACATTGAAACGAAATTGAAGCAACTCCATAACTTGCTGAAAACTATTGAAACACGAATGAAAAAGTCTCATGTTCATGTTGAAACAACTGGTCCTATCCTGAACATCAATCATTGAAAGGGAAATAAAAAGAAGGCATCCACCGACCCAATTAGAAGGGGAAAGACCATATTATAGGGACTAGTAATGTGTCAAAGGTGAAATCCAAGTTTATTGTTCTTGTTGTAAGTGATCCTAAAGAGGCCACTTGCTTTCACTATGGCAAAATGGGGAATTGGAAGAGAAGCTACCCAAAATATTTGCAATAGTTGAACGAAGGAAAGATGAACCCATCTAGTTCTTCATCAAGTATACACACTATTCAAATCAGTAATACATAACTTGCTAATTCTTGGGTCCTTGATACATGATGTGGTTTTCATATTTCTCTGATATATTGGGTTTAAGAAGAAGTAAGGAAATTGAACATGGTCATGGGAAATTTTCGTTCCTCGCCTATTACAAAGATTGGATCTTATAAAGTTGTACTAGGTAGTGGTATTAGGATTGATTTACTAAATTGTTGTTATTCTTCTGATATGTCTAGAAACATAATTTCATTTCATGCTTTATTTAGACAAGGATATTGTTACGTATTTGATAATGACAGTGGTTGTATTTTGGTTTATAAGAATGGTGTTTCTATATTCAAATATTTTTTTCTAATGGTGTACATGAAAGTATTATATGTTTTAATAACATAGGAAATAGTGTATTTAATATTGATCCTTCTAATCGTATAAAAAAATTATGCTGAAGGAATTGTCATGTTGGACATATAAACAAGAAACACATCGCCTACTTCTCAAAAGGATGGAGTGTGGGAATCACTTTACTTAAGATCAGATGATAAATGTGTATCATGTGTCATGGGCAAGATGACTAAGTCACCTTTCACTTGAACATGTGAAAGAGGTAAAGGATGTTGGATTAATGTCTAAGTCCATTACTATAATTGGTAAGACTTGACCCGACCCAGCATGGTCCATTTGGGTTGCATGGCATCATGCATTTGGATAGACTAAAATGAAAGAAATAACACTTAAGGTTTGTTAATATATTATAAGTTCTAATATATTAATAAGGTTATTTAATTAGTATTGATCAAGAGTTAATTTGGAATTAATTAAGTGATCAAAAGGAGATTAATTAAACATATGGGTTGATTGTGTAAATCATTCATTCTTATATATGTGGGCTTGTGATCCAAGATTCCTTATGTTGGACTAAGTCCATGGGGTGACCTATGGATACTCCATGGAGATTAAAAATCCATGGAGCATAAGGAATGGGTAAAGTCATGAGTTACATGGTGTAACCCTAATAGCCACCATATAAAAGAATCTCATGGCTCAAGAAATCGTGCACTATGTGTGAGTGTGAGGGCTAGACGATTTCAAGGAGTGTTCAAGTTTCTCTCAAGTTATTCCAAGTGTATTTGGTGTTGTGTGAACCATTTGAGGTGTCACAGTTGGGGCACTAGGCACTGAAGCTTCATGAAGACTTTCTACATCAAAGAGGTATGTAATTCTAACTTTATATATATATATATATATATATATATATATATATATATATATATATATATTCATATGAATCATATTATTATGCTAGTTAGGATGAATACCTTGGAAAGTTCATATTTGTATATATAATAGAGAAAACATAGATCCAAGGTATTTAGGGTTGCATGTACACTTAAGAGTGTTAGAATGCTCAAAACCCAACGGTGGTATCAGATCCACGGGTTGTTTTCTGTTATATTGATGCAAATATTTTATTTTCAAAGTTGAAAAAAAAAGGGAAAAAATATCTAGTTTGTCAAATTTTAAGATAATTACTTGTTCTTGTGAAAAACTAATTATTTGTAAAATTTGAATAATTTGCTATATGAGTTGAATTAGGTCAAATTTAGTAAAAGATAAAATGATATGATTATTTCATTTGTTTTAAAAGTTTGATCTAAAGAGTTTTATTTTTTGAAACCTCCATAAGTTATGGATATGAAAACGTTTTAAAAAAAATTGATTCAAAGTTTTTATTGAGTTACAAAATTTGGTGTTAATGTTTTAAAGAATTCCATAACTTAAGAATAAGTTATGGATCACCAAAAGTTTTTTGTGTTACCTTGGTTTATGAGTGAATTTAGATTAATGAATAAAATTATGTGATAGTTGGTTTTAATCCAAATTAATCTAAAAGAAGTTCATAAAATGTGTTTATGTAACTTAAAAGTCACATTTATGAATCTTAAAACTCATAAAAGTTGTCATAGGTTACAAAATGAAGAGTCTTTTTCCTCATTAAATTGTTTTATGACTCGATAACTTGTCCTCAAGTTATGGATGTTCAAGAGTCTCTTCATTAAAGTTTTGAAAACTTTAATTAAACTCATAAGTTATGAAAATCCAAGAGTTTTGAATAGTTTCAAAACTTGCCCTCAAGTTTTGGAATTTGAAAAGTTTCACTTATGAATACTTTAATTCCAAATTAGCGCTTAGAATTTTAAAAGTTAAAATTCAACCCTTATACTTTATAATATTATAAGTTAATAATATTTATATATATGTATAAGAGTAAAGTCAGTCCTACCGTTAGTAGGCCTCATTCACGAAGCCGGTCTATAAGGGGGTATAAGGTTACTGCCTATAAAATGGTAGTTTAATGGGTGTCCACTCTCACCAACCGCTTCCTTGACTGGTGGAGGGTCGTTAGCCGAATGGGTAGGACAAGGACTATAATTCTCCCTTCATTAAAAGTATTAATGATAAATACTAAGTAACTAAACCTTTTATAAATACCCAATCTTAGTTACTTAGGAAAATGTGAATAACGTGCTAATCCATGAAATTACACTTTGCACTTTGTTTAAGTCGGTTAGTGGAGCGTGTGTGGTTAACCGGCACACTAACTCGTATTTAACAAGGTAGGAAAAGGGTAACTTAATGATTATCATAGTATCGATGGAGCGTGTGTGGTTAACCAGCACATCGATTGAGGGGTAAACACTTAAGGGTACCAAGTATATTTGCATGGTTATTCACACCTTGTTTTGTGATCCTCGGCATCCCAGTCACAAAACCTGAAGGGCACACTCGAGATTGAAACATGCCTTTGAACAGTTCAATGAATCTCAAAGATCTAGGAGTTTCAAATCCAATTAAAACCTAATAAATTATTTCGTTTTTCATGGTCAAAATTGGTGAATCGTCATTCACCTACCTTTAAATATTTCATAGCTTGGATTACGACATCCCTCTTCTAAGTTATAAAATAGTTTTTTGGGTCCTAGCCTTAATATTTCATTTTGGGTGTCATATTAAGGACTTTAAATCAACTATCTTGAATATCTCCCAAAAAGATCTCTGGTCTAGACATTTATGATCTTCCCAAATCTCTTGAAACAAGCTTTCCTAAATAAAGATGATGTCCCATGGATATCATACTTCTTTCACCTCCTCCAGTTATTATCTCTAACCCACAAGTTCCTAAAAAGTTTAAGGTCACTCAAGCCCTATTGGCAAGGCAAGGTCTAGGTGTGATCACATATTGGAGATGTAGTCACATATTGACAAGCCAGGAGAGTTGGGTGTCAAAGTCTTGAGAAAGTTGGTGGCTCAACTACTTTCTAAGTCATATAATGAGATCTTTTGGGAATCCTACGAAACAGACTAAGACAAGACCCTTAATGATCTTATCTATTTGCTAAGATCAACTTCCTAAAACACTGTGGACATTGACAATGATGACATTGGATATCCAGTAAAGCTCTCTCTTCCCAATGGAAATGGATTGGCCATAGTCAACTCGGTTGACCAAATGGTAAAGAGAGAGGCTAGGTCTGAGATAGTCCCATTATCAAGGGTCCACAGGTAACTATTACCAAGGGAAGGGGCAGTGGTTGCGAAGCTGCCAAATTTACTTAAGGATGTTAAAGTCAATAAGTTTGGCTCTACTTCAGGTAAAGTCCATTGTCTAATTCTATTAAGTACATACTGATTTTGATTGCGAAGATGGATTTCAATTGCATGGTTCGGTCATCAGAATTTTTGGCTTTTACTTAAGAGTTATGATATTTATATTGCTTAGGAATAGATAACAACAAGGTTTTCATATGGATTGTAAGGATAAGTTTTTCCGCAAAGTTTTAAAATAAAAGAAAAAGGTTTTGATTTTATTTATTTTAAGTATCCTTACAATGGCATTTGTGAAAAGTTGTTGCTTATAAGATTCCATTGATAGCAATATTGGAAAAATGGATTTGATTCTTTCGGTTGTGGTAGTGTCTAATATTACCAAATAAGGACAGATTCTCATCACCCGAAGGTTCAATTGGACCGAAACTTGGAATCATGCAAGCTGTATAGAATGATGAATGAGAACTTTCAGCTTGGAAAATTAAGACTAATTCCTTATGTGAATAAGGAAAGGACTAAGGGATCGAGTACACATTCTTGTGCACTGCTCAAGTCCACCACAAAAGATCAAGAAGACTATTCGTCACGATTTATTTTAGTTCAGTAAATATGGTTATACTTATAAGTTTAAGTATAAGTCTGTAACATTGGAGAAGTTTCAATGTGAAACAGAACGAATAACAAGAATCAAAGTATGGCAGAAAGATAAAAGTTTCTCAAATCTAAAAAGATGGGAGAGGACTTTAGTATCATCTTAATGATTAAGATACCACATTACAATTGGTCCTCTAAAGTCATCTTAGTGCATTCTTATGACTAAGAAGAGGAGTCATGAATTGTTGAAATGGTTAAATCAAAAAGATGAGTCATACTTCATTTCAAAAAAATTCTTAGATTCATACTCCAAGATTGTAACTTGAGTGACATACCTTAAAAAGGGTTTGTTAACACTAGTCAAATGTAAGAGTAAAAGGTTATCTACTCTTGTACATTTGAAATTGGTAAGTTGTGATGTTTTGGATAAAAAAGAGACCAACTTAGGCCAATTGTGTAAAGTGTTAGTCTTGATAGAGAATCCGCACTATCTCTCAAATATTTGACAATGGAGTCTTATATGTCAAGAGGACAGTGAGAGCCTTAAAGCTCTTGAAAGTTTCAAGACTTAATCAAGAATAAAACCTAAAGTCCTTCACTAGCACACGACTTGAGGTTTATAACCTATCATGTTGAAATGTTTGTGCCTATTCAAGTTGGCTTTGCATAGGAGTTCTCAGAGTCCTCAATTGGTTGCACAGCTACTTGGAAGCACTGGCAGGCACCTGAGCTTCCAAATTGCAAGAATTTAAGATGGCACAAGTTTAATCCATATGAGTTTGGATTTTTCACTAACCTTGTCTTGTGATTATGGTTTTGACAACTTCACATCGATAAGAACACATACACTATTAAATCTAAGTGTCATAAGGTTTCTCTCCGATTCATGAAAATGATGGTGAGGAAACACTTTCACTAAGTAGATTTTAGCTAGATAGTAATTGTGATATTTGCATTCTCAAAGTCGTTAGTGGAGCATGTGTGGTTTACCGGCACACTAACATGGACTTGTGAAAAGTGGCAAAGGTCCATAAAATTGAGACTATGATTATGACATCCATTTTCATAGTTCTAAAATTGTTTAGACACACATGTGAGCTATCTAAGAGAGGTTTATGATTTTCATAAAGTTTTATCAAAACAATCTAGTATCAGAAATCTGAACTTTGGTAAGAAAGTCAGCTGATTTCTGAGTACATGTCAAAGCTAGTGGGAGCATAAGTGTTATGCTAATAAGCATCATGTTAATGGGAGCATGATAATTATGATAAAGGTTGCAAGTTAGCAATGTTAATTATAGAAAATAAAAGGTTTCAATTGGGAAAGAGTTGTTTTGCTATAATTAAGGGAGAGGAAATTATACTTCGTCTCAAATCTAAAAGCTTATATTGAGGTTTTAATCATATTTAGTCAAGAATATATATACGAATGCTATGTTGGAATGGTTCAACATAAGAAAATTCTATATATGGGTCCATTATTTGCATTCTAAAATTCGATTATGGTTACGACATCCCTTTTCATAATCTGCATTTAAGGAACTTGGCAAATTGAAATGGAAATATTATAGCAAAAGACTGGTTTAGTCTTTATGTAAGACATCATGAATCGTGTCCCATATGCTTTGGATATAGGATCGATTACTTGTGCTATAATCATCCTTTCTAAAATTTTCCAAATGCTTGGGGCATTAAGAAAGGAAAAGGTCTAGAATTGGATATGACTAAAAGGATTAAACAATTGTCGAGGACAATCTAAGGTTTACCAAAGATTGGTTGGTCAAGGACAGTTGGAAGTATAGTGTTAATTCTGGAAGGACCATATTGACATAATCTGTAAGGAGGCAACTCTTGTTCAGGAGTGATAGTCGAAATGGAATATGGAAATGTTTCAAAGTTAGAAATTATACAATCTGTGTAAGATTATGAAACTTAATGCAAGAAGAATGTTTCCAAGGAGTTGATCTCCTTTGGAATGCTCTGTAATGGTTGTTGTCAAGTCCTTTTGACTTTGTGCATAATCATTACAAGAGGATCAATGCATATAAGTTTAGAATCTAACAGATTTCAATAAATGGCATGAATTTGGAATTATTGCATTTGCAGTAAGGATTTAGGACTATGAAAAGAGTAGCATTGGAGTTATGTTCAATTGATCTATTTCACAAAGTAAATATCATATACAAACATAGTATGCATACTTGGTGTATGGCATGACTAGTGTTTAGAAAACATAGTGTACATGCCTGGAGCATGGGATAACTATTGTTTTAAATTCAAGAATAAAGTTGATAGCTGAAACAATATACAATGAATAATGTGTAATCATATGGTGATAAATAAAAGGTGCTTTATTTATGTTCATAGGTTTTGATACCATATTGGATTCAATTATTATTGTGTTTCATTTTGCATGTTTTGACTTCCAGAATAAACTAGGTTATTCTTCCAGAATGACTAAGTTATTCAAACCATCCACAGTCGGTCATATGTTGGAAGTAGATATGAATCAAGACTGTCATGGGTTGGCTTGTAGAGGTCTAAGATGTTGGACAAAGGGCTACAACACTTATGAGTGCTCATAAGTTCTGAGTATTGGATTCAACCCGCACTCATTGGACTCACTTCATGGATTTTATCACGAGTGATCATGAGACGATAATATCTTATATTATTCAAACCTAGAGATATGAGTTGTTACTATGAGTTGGTTGTACATTGATTGCATGAAAACGCATTGGTAACTTGATGATATAAAACGTGCCTTTGTGTATGATTCAACAAGTAGTAGAACAAGCCATATGAGTCGAAGTTTATCCATTCCTTTTACCTTCGGGATAAAAGCGATATCTGTGGGGCCCTCGATGATTTGATGATGACAAATGGAAGCGCTCGGCCGGGCCAGGACTGATTTGATTTGTTCAATTAGTCAGTCATCATAAATCGGAAATCGGGAAACAACAAATGGACAGATAGAATGATTATAATCCATGTCTCAGTCCATATGATATCTAGAACGGAGGAATATATGATCCCATATCTAATGGATAAGTCATTGACAAGGTCAGAGTTCATCAGCAAGGTTAGAGTTCGACAGAAGCTTTTGAGAGCTATGATTGCCAGTCGGTTCTTGAAGTCATACGGAATAATAGTTTTAGACTTATCCAAGTGGGAGATTATTGGATTAATGTCTAAGTCCATAACTATAATTGGTAAGACTTGACCCGACCCAGCATGGTCCATTTGGGTTGCATGGCATCATGCATTTGGATAGACTAAAATGAGAGAAATAACACTTAAGTTTTGTTAATATATTATAAGTTCTAATATATTAATAAGGTTATTTAATTAGTATTGATCAATAGTTAATTTGGAATTAATTAAGTGATCGAAAGGAGACTAATTAAATATACGGGTTGATTGTGTAAATCATTCATTCTTATATATGTGGGCTTGTGATCCAAGATTCCTTATGTTGGACTAAGTCCATTGGGTGACCTATGGATACTTCATGGAGATTAAAAATCCATGGAGCATAAGGAATGGGTAAAGTCATGAGTTAAATGGTGTAAACCTAATAGCCACCATATAAAAGAATCCCATGGCTCAAGAAATCGTGCACTATGTGTGAGTGTGAGGGCTAGACGATTTCAAGGAGTGTTCAAGTTTCTCTCAAGTTATTCCAAGTGTATTTGGTGTTGTGTGAACCGGTGTCACACTTGCGGCACTAGGCACTGAAGCTTCATGAAGACATTCTACATCAAAGAGGTATGTAATTCTAACTTGATATATATATATATATATATATATATATATATATATATATATATATATTCATATGAATCATAGTATTATGCTAGTTAGGATGAATACCTTGGAAAGTTCATATTTGTATGTATAATAGAGAAAACATAGATCCAATGTATTTAGGGTTGCATGTACACTTAAGAGTGTTAGAATGCTCAAAACCCAATAAAGGATTGTTAGACCTGATCCATACTGACATATGCGAGCCTTTCAGATCTGCCATAAGGTATGCTAATTGCAACTAGTGACATTTACAGATGATTATATGTGACATCCCCAAAATCACGGCTAGAAAAGACCGGTTTCGTTTATGCTTTTAGAATAATTTTAGAGTAAAATCGTTTTGATTTAAAAGAGTTGCGGAATTTGTTCCCCAAAACAAAACGTTATAAAATAATATTTACCAAAACATTTCATAAAGAAATGTATCTTCATTATATAATCAAAACTCGGGATGTCATGTTCTGATACAGACCATAAAGCATAAACGATAACATTACAAGTCATTCAACAAATATATACATATATAAACTTGTAAACAAAACAACTTGATGATTCATCCATCTTATGCCCTTGCACCACTTCCTGTAATACAAATAAACTGAGTGGGTCAGGCTTGGGAGCTTGGTGAGCATATCGGGTTTTCAACCCACAATAAATAATTAAATTAATTTTCATCAACCAACAATAACCCAATTATCCATTCCTGTTATTCTCACTTTACATCCCTAAAATAACTAACACAAGGGACCTAGTCTAAGAATATTTCATCGGGGCGACAACACATGCTTCGGGGGTTTCCCAGCAATATATGTCAAATAAAGCAATCATGAGGGGGATGGAGTACATAGAATGATCACCTAAGTTCATTAACACCTATAGGTGGCGAGCCTGCTAGTGTTCCACATGATTGTCTAGAAAAGTCTGTGGTCGTCATCTAAACTCTGCTAGATGACTGAATCAAAAACAACATCGAGGCCTCTCATCTGTTTATCAGACATCAACTATCTACCCATGTTCCACCCAACATATTAGTAGATAAAAATATATATTTTTATACATAGTTTAAAACCTGTATAGCATTCTCATTCAATACATATTCCAAACAACAGATGAGACACATACACATAACATGTATTTCATAGAGAATAAATCATATCTATGAGATTGAAGAAAGTGAATATACATTCACACATATAACAAAAATTATTACACATAACACGTATTTCGTATAAAATACTTCATAATTATGCGTTAGAAGAAAGTAACTACACACTCACTTGATCAGAAGATGATCGGACAACACTACGACTTGTAGATGTAGTATTCTTCGGTACATCTGGAAGATCTTCACACAAACCAGGCTCCTCGCGGGCAGAGCTTCGGCTCGGAAACTCTTTTCTTCTTGGGATCTTTGGGCTTCAGGAATCACGATGATACCGGGGCTTCGGGATATTTCTTTCACGTAAATCAAGGTAAAACGGGAGAGAGAGGAGAGAAAATACAACACTAAACAGCTGGCCCTTCAAATCTATTTATAAATTTTTTTTTCCTTTGCCACGTTGTGGCACCTTTTTCCACGTCGTGGGCTTGGTCTTCACTGCATGCGTCATCACAAGTTGCGTCTGGGGGATGTATCTGACAGTTTTGGGGTTTCGCGCCCCGAAATTCAGAAATTCATAACTTTCGCATACGAACTCCGTTTTCGACATTCTTTATATCAACGCGTAGGTGAGATTATGATCTACAACACTCGTTTAGACTCCGTTGGCTAGTTTTGAATTTATTTTTAATATATTATAAATATATTACTTATATATTATTTTTAGTAGGCCGGGACAGGAAAACTCTGTTATAAATTCATAACTTCTTCATCCGACGTCCGTTTTCGCCTATCTTTTTATCGTTTCACTACTATTAACGAGATCTTTGATTCTCGTTTAGATCATTTCGGCTAAAAACCGCTCGATCTCAAATCAAGTATTCGGGCTGCATACTGATAAGTCAAAACTTCAGAAAATCATAACTTCGTCATACGAAGTCAGATTTGGGCGTTCTTTTTATGCACACTCTTGGTTTAACGAACTCTTCAACTTTTGTTTAAATTACTAAGGCTAGATATCTCTCTATCTTAAATTTGTATTTTTCGTCATTCGGCGTCATGCCGGTTCTGTCGCGAAACTTCGACAAATCATAACTTCTTCGTTATAACTCGGACTTTGGCATTCTTTATATATTCGGAAACCCCGTTTCAACTACTACAACATTATTCAAAGATATCGGATTTATCTACTATTTTATTTTGATGCTTATTTTTTATTCTTAATTCATTTAAGCAACACAACTAAGCACAAAACATGTAATACTCAAATAATACATTCTTATTATTTCAAAATGGGTTACAAAGGTTAACGTAGACTAATACATTGCTATTAATGACAATCCCAGAAACACAGACGTTACAATTCTCTCCACCTTAGAATGATTCCGTCCCCGAAATCACAAATCAACAAACAACTGCGGGTAGCGACTCATCATGTCACTCTCCGTTTCCCAGGTGAGATTCGGCCCATTTGTGTATTTCCATCGGACAAGCACTAACTCGACCATCTTGCGTCACAACTTCTTAGTCTTTCGGTCAACGATTGCTTTAGGTTCTTCAATCAACCTCTTGTTCTCATCAATTCTTATCTCAGAAATTGGATTTATGTCGGGAACTTCTCCTGTGAACTTCCTCAAATAACACACATGGAAAGTGTTATGAATTCCATTCAGTTCTTCTGGTAGTTCGATCTTGTAAGCTTGGTTCCCAACCCTATAAAGAACTTTAAACGGTCCAATAAACCTTGGAATCAATTTTCCCCTTTTACCAAATCTTATAAGTCCCTTCCACGGTGAGACTTTAAGCAAAACCGAATCTCCAACTTCAAAAGTCATCGTTCTTCACTTTTTGTCAGCATAACTCTTTTGAAGATCCTGAGCGGCTAACATTCTTTCCCTAATTATTTTCAACTTTTCAGCGGTTTGATGAATCATCTCGAGTCCCATAAACTGCTTTTCGCCAGCCTCAAGCCAACAAGACGGTGTACGACACTTCTGTTCGTACAAAGCTTGATAAGGTGCCATCTTTATGCTCGAGTGGAAACTATTATTATAGGAAAATTATACCAAAGGTAAATGTTCATCCCAGTTACCTAGGAATTCTAGGGTACATGCTCTCAGCATATCTTCAAGTGTTTGTATTGTTCTTTCTCTTTGACCATCAGTCTGCGAATGGTAAGCTATACTTAAACACAACTTGGTACTCATTTCCTCTTGTAGACTTTTCCAAAACCTTGAGGTGAAATGGCTATCACAATTTGATACAATCATTAATGGAACACCGTGAAGCCTTACGATTTCCTTCACGTAACAATGTCTTCCCATTTACCCATAGATATAGTGAGAAAATCCATAACAATGTCTTCCCATTTACCCATAGGTATAGGAAAAGGCTCTAAACTCCCATATGGTTTTTGATGTTGTGTCTTGACTCTAGCACAAGTCACACACTCGGCCACATACTTTGCAACATCGTTGGCCACCAGTACTACGGTTTCAGGTCCCTATACATTTTAGTGCTACTAGGATGAATCGAGTACATGGTCTTGTGAGCTTCTTCCATTAGAAGATCTCTGACACCTCCTGTCTTAGGTATCCAAATCCGATCTTGGAACACCTTCAGTCCATGACTGTTTATACCGAACACCAACGTTTTTCCCAAACGTTCCTCTTTTCGATCATTCTTCTCAAAAGCTTCCTCTTGAGCTTTCTTTATACTCTCCACAATTGTTGAGACAACTTCTATTCTTAACACTCTTGGCCTCTTCCTTTCAAGGTTGACTTTCTGACTGAGAGCATCAACAACAACATTAGCTTTACCAGGGTGGTAAAGTATCTTACAGTCGTAGTCCTTAAGTAACTCTATCCAGCGTTGTTGCCTCATATTAAATTCTTTCTGACTAAGGAGATATTGGAGACTCTTATAATCAGTGAAAAGTTTGCACTTCATGCCATAAAGGTAATGCCTCCATATTTTTAGGGTGAAAACTACCGCTGCCAACTCCAAATCATGAGTCGGGTAGTTCTTTTCATGCTCCTTCAACTGTCGAGACGCATATGTGATATCCTTATCTCTTTGGATCAAAACACAACCCAATCCAACCCCTGACGCATCGCTATAGACAGTGAAGTCTTCAACTCCATCGCGTAGAGAAAGTATTGGTATCTCGCATAGTTTCTTCTTTAGCTTCTCGAACGCTTCTTTATGCTTATCACTCCATGCATAAGTAGCTCCTTTGTGGGTCAAAGCTGGTAATGGACTAGCTATAGAAGAAAAACCTTGGATAAACATTTGGTAATATCTGGTTAATCCCAAAAAGCTTCGGATCTCCGTGGGACTTTCAGTTGTTCCCACTTCATTACATCTTCAATCTTTGCTGGATAAACCATTATCCCTTCTTGATTGACCACGTGGCCCAAGAATTGGACTTCTCGAATCCAAAAATCACATTTGGAGAACCTAGCATATAGCTTCTCCTTCTTTAAGACTTGTAACACTGCTCACAAGTGTCTACCATGCTCCTCTTGGCTTTTTGAGTAAATCAGAATGTCATTTATGAACGCTATCATAGATTTATCTAGATACAGATTACAAACCCTGTTCATTAAATACATGAGTGCTACTGGAACATTGGTTAGTCCAAACGACATAACGAAGAACTCGTAGTATCCATATCACGTTTTGAATGCAGTCTTCTCTATATCCTGCTCTTTCACTTTCACCTGATGATATCCTGACCTTATGTCGATCTTTGAAAAATAACTTGAGCCTTGAAGTTGATCGAACAGGTCATCAATTCTCGGCAACGGATATGTATTCTTTATTGTTGCCTTGTTCAGCTCTCTGTAATCGATGCACATTCTCATATTTCCATCTTTCTTCTTCACGAATAACACCAGAGCTCCCCAGGGTGATAAACTAGGTCTAATGAAACCTTTGTCCAATAACTCCTGAAGTTGCATCATCAGCTCCTTCATCTCCGTCGGTGATAATTGATTAGGTGCTTTTTCTATTGGTGTCGTCCCTGGTAACAAGTCTATTCTGAACTCCACTTGTCTATCAGGTGGTAATCCAGGAAGATCTTCAGGAAATACTTCCGGATAATACAACACCACGGGAATATTCTGCATCACCTTTTTTTCCTTCTTAGCATTGATCACGAATGCTAAATATGATGTACACCCCTTGGTCAAACACTTTCTGGCTTTCATTATGGAAATGTTTCCAGAATTCACCCTGCGTTTATCCCCATACACAATTAATGACTCTTTCCCTGGTGGGTTCACTTTCACTATTTTCTTCTTGCATAAAATCTCGGCATCATTGGCGCTAAGCCAATCTATTCCCAGCACGATGTCAAAACCGTTAAGTTCGATAGGCAATAATTCCTCGTGAAACTTATTCCCATTAAGGTCGATTAAGATGTTTTTCATACGATAGCTAATAGGTAAAACTTGCCACTAGCAACTTCGACTAATAAAGCATTATCTAGTCTATCAATAGGCAAAGCTAGTTTTCTACCAAACTCATGCAAAATAAAGGAGTAGTTGGCTCCAGAATCAAAAAAAATTTGAGCAGGTAATTCATTTACGAGAAAGGTACCTGAAGCGACATCAGCTTCATCTTTCGCAGCCTCAAGTGTCATCTGGAAGGCCCTCGCCTTCGGCTTTGGTGGAATGTTGGGTTTTGCTGCCTCTTTCTTTTTCGGACAGTCCTTCAAAATGTGCCCCTCTTCGTTACATCCAAAGCACATCCTCTTGTTGGACGGACACTCATTGGCATAATGTCCCGTCTTCCCACACTTGTAGCAAGTCACATCCTCACTACGTTTCCCCGAGTGCTTCTTTTTGCACTTATCACACCACTTCGCTTCTCCTCCTTTTCTTCCACCAAACTTTTTCGAATCAGATTTCCAAAATTTGCTTTTCTTACCGGAACCAGATGTTCCCTCAAACTTTCTCTTCACACCAACCTCAATCTTATTGATGGTTCTCCCCTTAATCATGTTCTCAACAGATTGGGCAACCTAGATAACTACCTCTAGAGTATGTGCCTGATGTACTGGAACCTCGTACTCCCATGGGAGTCCTTCGCATACCGGTCCACCTTTGTCAGCTTATCTGGGATGATACGCAAGACAAACTCCATCTTATCGGTGAAGGCGTTTGTGTAATCATCGATTGACATGCTGCCTTTTGTCAATGTCAGAAACTTGTTCTCCAACTCCAACAGATTTTGGGTTTAATAGAACTTGCACTTGAACTGCACCAAGAACTCTGCCCAGGTCAACTGTAGTGGCTCATTAGGGCTTAGGGTCTTCCCCAGAGTGTTCCACCAATGAACAGCTGCACCCCTGAACTGACGTACTGCGAAAGTAGTCTGCAACTTGCCTCTGCAACCACACATCATGAAGGCTAGCTCAATTTCCGATATACAATCCATGACTCAGATCAGATCCTCCTTTCCAGTGAAGGTCGATGGTTTGCAAGTTAGAAAATCCTTATACTTACATACCATTCCATCATTCCTTCCATCCTGGTTGTTTCTCCTTTCAGGATCATTCCTTCGTTCTTCTTGAGTCCCAACTTGACTCACAATGCGACTATTGTTCCCTTCCTCCGATTGTTCGGGAATCAGTTCGGGTTCCGCAATGGGTATGATAGGTTCTAACATAGCCCGAATCATGGCTTGCACTCCAACTATGGTGATCTATTCTGGTGCAACAACTTCAACAACTACTTATTTAATTATAGGTGGTTGATTCCTGTTCTCATTTTCGTTTCCAACCCTGCTTCTTGATATTTCCATTCTTGATCTATACACCGAATAAGGTGAAATTAGATCTTCATTCACGATAGAAATTCAAATCATCCTTATCACTCCGAAACATTTACATGCTAGTTCTAAATTCATAGATGTATGCTTAGAATCCTACACACATAAGGTTTCCAGATCCGGTCGGCAACAGACCCTAGATCCAAACAAATAATATCATATATGGCAAACATATAACATTTAGCACATAAAGGCATTTTAAGCAATTTTCCTAAAATATACTAGTGCTTGTGTCTAAAACATAACAAACACACACCTCAAAATCTTCACTTAGTATTCTAAGTTTAAGTCTAGAAATCCTACAAATTCCTAGTTCGCTTAAACTAACACTCTGATACCAACTGTTACATCCCCAAAATCACGGCCTGAAAAGACCGGTTTCATTTATGCTTTTAGAATAATTTCAGAGTAAATCCTTTTGATTTAAAATAGTTGCGGAATTTGTTCAAAAAAACAAAACGTGATAAAATAATATTTACCAAAGCATTTCATAAAGAAATGTATCTTCATTATATATTCAAAACTCGGGATGTCATGTTCCGATACAGACTATAAAGCATAAATGATAACATTACAAGTCATTCAACAAATATATATATATATATACAAACTTGTAGAAAAACAACTTGATGATTCATCCATCTTATGTCCTTGCGCCACTTCCTGTAATACAAATAAACTGAATGGGTCAGGCTTGGGAGCCTGGTGATCATATAGGGTTTTCAACCCAAAATAAATAATTAAATTAATTTTCATCAATCAACAATAACCCAATTACCCATTCCCGTTATTCTGACTTTATGTCCCTAAAATAACTAACACAAGGGACTTAGTCTCAGAATATTTCATCGGGGCGACAACACATGCTTCGGGGGTTTCCCAACAATATATGTCAAATAAGGCAACCATGAGGGGGATGGAGTACAGAGAATGAACACCCAAGTTCATTAACACCTATAGGTGGCGAGCCTGCTAGCATTCCACAGGATTATCTAGAAAAGTCTGTGGTCGTCATCTAAACTCTACTAGATGACTGAATCAAAAATAACATCGAGGCCTCTCATCTGTTTATCAGACATCAACTATCTACCCATGTTCTACCCAACATATTAGTAGATAAAAATATATATTTTTATACATAGTTTAAAACCTGTATAGCATTCTCATTCAATACATATTCCAAACAACAGATGAGACACATACACATAACATGTATTTCATAGAGAATAAATCATATCTATGAGATTGAAGAAAGTGAATATACATTCACACATATAACAACAAATTATACACATAACACGTATTTCATATAAAATACTTCATAATTATGCGTTAGAAGAAAGTAACTACACACTCACTTGATCAGAAGATGATCGGACAACACTACGACTTGTAGAAGTAGTATTCTTCGGTAGATCTGCAAGATCATCACACAAACCGGGCTCCTCGCAGATAGAGCTTTGGCTCGGAAACTCTTTTCTTCTTGGGATCTTCGGGCTTCGGGACTCGCGATGATACTGGGGCTTCGGGATATTTCTTGTACATAAATCGAGGTAAAACGGGAGAGAGAGAGAGAGAGAGAGAGAAAGAGAGAGAGAGAGAGAGAGGAGAGAAAATAGCAACCCTGAATGGCTAGCCCTTCAAATCTATTTGAGTAAATTACACGAATGGTTCCTATGGTTTGGGGTAATTTGCGTTTTTGGTCCCTAACTTATTTTTTAACTTGGAAGGTCCATATGGTTTGTTTTTTTTTAGGCGTTTGATCCCTACTGTTTATTTTTGTTACGCGTTTGGTCCCTGTCTTATCTAAAAAGACTATTATTTAAAGAGGAAAAAATGATGGGGTAGGTGAGGTAAGGTGACGGGGTGGGATTAGGAGTGTGTTTATTTAAATAAATTAAAAAAATAAGTGGCATAATAGTCTTTTTAGGTAAGATAGGGACCAACCGCGTAAGAAAAACAAACAGTAGGGACCTTCTGAGTTAACAAAATAAGTTAGGGACCAAACGCGCAAATTACCGTAAACCATAGGGACCATTCGTGTAATTTACTCAATCTATTTATAGGGAAAATTTTGCCCTCGCCACGTCGTGGGCTTGGTCGTCACTGCATGCCTTATCGCAAGTTGCCTCTGGGGGACTCCAGGAGGTGTCAGAAGACTTGCCACGTCGTGGCACTGCTTGTTATGTCGTGGTATCTGACAGTTTTGGGGTTTCGCGCCCCGAACTTTAGAAATTCATAACTTTCACATACGAAATCCGTTTTCGATGTTCTTTATATCGACACGTAGGTGAGATTATGATCTGCAACTCTCATTTAGACTCCATTGGCTAGTTTTGAGTTTATTTGTAATATATTATAAATATATTACTTATATATTATTTTTAGTAGGCCGGCATAGGAAAACTCCATTATAAATTCATAACTTCTTCATCCGACGTCCGTTTTCGCTTATCTTTTTATCATTTCACTACTATTAACGAGATCTTAGATTCTCGTTTAGATTTTTTCGGCTAAAAACCGCTCGATCTCAAATCGAGTATTCGGGTTGCATACAGCTAAGTCGAAATTTCAGAATATTATAACTTCCTCATACGAAGTCAGATTTGGGCGTTCTTTTTATGCACGCTCTCGGTTTAACGAACTCTTCAACTTTCGTTTAGATTACTAAGGCTAGATATCGCTCTATCTTAAATTTGTATTTTACGTCATTCGGCGTTGTGTCGGTTCTATCACGAAACTTCGACAGATCATAACTTCTTCGTTATAACTCGGATTTCGACATTCTTTATATATTCGGAAACCTCGTTTCAACTACTACAACATTATCCATAGATATCAAATTTATCTAATATTTTATTTTGACACTTATTTTTTTATTCTTAATTCATTTAAGTCACACAACTAAGCACAAAACGTGTAATACTCAAATAATACATTCTTATTATTTCAAAATGGGATACAAAGGTTAACATAGACTAATACATTGCTATTAATGATAAGCCCAGAAACACAGGTGTTACATTATAGCATATATGGATATATTTACTTAATAAAACATAATTAAGAAACCTTTGAAAGGTTCAAGGATTTTAAGCACAAAGTAGAGAATTAGTTAGGAAAGAAGATGAAGATGATTTGATTTGATAGAGTTGGTATCTTAGTATCGATTTCAACAGCTACCTCAGGGAATGTGGAACTGTTTCAAAATTTCCATCTCCTAGAACACCACATGTTAATGGTGTAGCTGAGAGGCATAACAGAACCAAACTAGACATGGTTCATTCCATGATGATTCGAGCCACTCTTCTTATATCGTTAAGGAGGTATGCCTTAGAGAGAATCACCCATATTCTAAATCTTGTTCCTACTAAGAACGTTGCTAATACACATCATGAGATGTGGATGGGGAAACCTCCCTTGGTCTCACATATTAAGGTATAGGGTTGTAAAGTTCTCGTAAGAAGAGAAACTCAAGACAAAATTTAACCCAAATCCAAAAGTTGCTTTTTCATTGTTTACCCACAAAATTAGATACTTGTTCTATAGACCTAGTGAAAACATGGTTTTCATAGCTCTAAGATGGGTCTTTCATGAGAGAGAGCTCATATGTAACACCCCGATTTCTCAAGTATTGATTTATGGTTAAATTTTCATGATTTCAATGTCTACTCGACGATTTGGTTGCCCTGACTCATCGAGTACTAGCAGGTTAGTCCACGTGTTTAAGCGACCTATTCGCCGAGTCGAAGAAGGGAATCGACGAGTAGGAGCTGGAGGATGAAACCCCAATTTGCGGGGTTTTGCACCGTATTTAAGGGATCATTAGCCTCCTTGTAGTCCCTTGAGAGCTCAACAAACCTTAATTTGTGTGAGTGCGCTCCATTTGTGTGTTCAAGCTTTGGAAGTGGAATTTTTGGTGAGAAAAGCTTAGAGAACAAGTGACTAGAAGCAAGGAACATGTGGGAATTAGAGATCTACCTCAGTTGGCATCCTTTGCAATGTATTAAGTCGTTATCTTGATCTTATTTCATTCTATATTTCATTTGGGTTGATTTTAGGGCTTTTCTAGCATATTAGGAAGCCTTTCTTGTGTTTGAGCTAAGATCTGAAGTTGCAACTTTAGATCTGAACTCCCTTAGGTCTGTAAGTCCATAAAGCTTCCAGCTTTTGCAAGGATGAGACTCTCCTAAGATTTAAAACTCCATTGCAATCTTGGATTTGTCATATAGAGTCTCTAGAGCCTTGCATGCATGTAAAGTTTGCAACTTTATGTGATAACCGTGCCTTGGGGATTTGGATCTGCAATATGGAACCTTAGCATGGCTTAAAAAGCATCTGTTTGAATGAAGGACTGAAGGAACTTGGTGAGTTGCATGGTGTACTCTGCGAGTCCGATGAAGATTATCGTAGACTCGACGAGTCAGTAGAGTGACTCGGCGAGTCAGCTAGGGTTTTCCCAACCTTTGGACATGCGTGAACTTGGCGAGTTGCAAGGGAAACTTGACGATTTGGCCAAGAAGTTCACGGCCACAAACATTAGGAACTCGATGAGTCACTCAAGTGACTCAGCGAGTGGCTGGTTGTACTCGAGGAGTTCAAGTCAACATGGATTGTTGACCTTGGTAGTTGACTTTGACTTTGACTAAGGGTTGACTATTGGACTTCTAGGGCATTTTGGGAATTTATGAACATGATTGTGTGGTGAATATAGGTGGTGGAGTTTAGGGCGGTGATCCGAGAGTTTGAGCTTATCTTTTGAGTCGACAGTTGCGATGTGAGTTATCCTCACTATACTAAGGGGTCTATGGCACCAATGGTGGCCCATTGGATATGATATCCTAGAAGTGTGTAGTATGTTGAGTATGAGTTAGTGTTTCATGCTAGTTGATATGATAGTTAGGTAGATATGTTGGACTACATGTATTATTATGTGATTATCTATATGCACATTAGTTGTGTTATATGTCGACATATTATGTGGGATGGGTTGAGGTGATACTGCTTCGTGCGACAACCAACAAACGTGGGAGCATTTCCGATACGAGCTGAGCGAGACTTGTACTGTGGGCTCGGTGGCAATCCAGATGTGAGCTGTGGATCCGGAAGGTAAACCAAACTCACACTATGGGCACAGGGGTAATCCATTCTGTAAAGTTGTGGACCCAATATATGTTGTTATTTATATATGTGTTATGTGAAGTGTATCAGTATTCTAACTCAATGGTTGAGGGCCTGGGGTATTCCATCCCAATGGATGATTGGACCCATAGTATGTTGTTTGTTATTGTATGTGTATTGTTGTGTGTATGGGTATTTTCGGGGTGTCCTACTAAGATTTTGGGCTTACAGTTTTAGTTTATTGTTTCAGGTTCAGTGGATGACCGCGGGAAGGCGAAGGTGTGACCGTACATTTCCTCGATTTATGATTTTGATTTCTAGGAACTCTGATGTTTAAACTATTTTGAATCCAAAATGTAATAACTGAATGGTTTTAAATGATTTAAAAAGTTTTAAATTGGCTCGAATTATATGGACGTGACATCATATTCAAAGAACATAGTAGGAGTGGAATTAATCTAGAAGACATTCAAAAGTTATCCAATCAAGGAACTTTAGATGACACTAGCACTCAACTTGAGGTTGAAATGCTAGTTAAGCCTATTGACAAATTTTCACCTCTTCTTTGATCTACTAGAGTTATCATTCCACCTAATTATTATGGTTACCATATAACTACGGATGGCGACACGTTTATCATTGATAAAATACTGGTAAATTTGGATAAGCTGGCTAACTACACCATAGTGATAACAGGCCCTAAGGATGCTAAATGGAAGTAGGCAATGGACAGCGAGATGCAGTCCATTTATGATAATCAAGTGTGGGACGTGGTTGGTCATGCATATAGTCGAAAGACAGTAAGTTGCAAATGGATCTTTATGAAGAAGATCGACATGGATATGAAGGTAAAAATAATTAAAGCTAGATTGTTTGCCAAGGGCTTTAATCAAACCCAAGGGATTGACTAGGATGAAACCTTCTCACCAGTAGCTAAGATTAATTCTACTAGGATAATGCATGCCATTTCTGCCTTTTATGTTCTGAGGTATGGTAAATGGATGTTAAAACAACTTTTTTAAATGTGAAGCTTACTTAGGACGTCTACATGAGTCTGCCAGAAGTATTTAAAAATGGCAAATTTCTTGATAAGGATTGTAACCTTCAAAAATCCATCTATGGATTAATAGAAGCATCTCGTAGCTGGAATATTTGTTTCCATGAGAAAATGAAGGATTTTGGATTCTCTAGAAGTAAGGATGAGTCATATCTATATGTCAAATCCTGTGGGAGTGTTGTGAATTTTCTAGTATTGTATGTCGATGACATACTCCTTATAGCAAACATAATTCGAATATTTCAAGAAGTAAAGTCATGGCTTGGGAAATATTTCATTATAAAGGATCTAGGACGAGCGACATACATTCTTGGAATAAAAATTTACAAGAATAGAAAGAAACATCTTATTGGACTTAGCTAAAGTATATACTTAGATAAGATATCAAAATGATTCAGTCCGTAAAATTCCAAGAAGGAGGATTTTCCCATTCATTATACTATTAATTTGAGTAAGAGTTAGTACACTAATGAAAAAATAAGTAACATGAGCCTCGTCCCATATATATCTGCTATAAGATTGATCATGTAAGTTATGTCATGTACTCGTCCAGATGTGTGTTATGCTTTAAGCATGGTCATTCACTTTTAACATAATCTGGGTAGAGTCCATTGGATAGCAGTTAAAAATATTCTTAAGTATTTGAAAAAAACCAAAGGCATGTTCTTCATTCTTGGTGGAAAGGAAATGTTAAGACTAAGTGGTTATAGTGAAGCCAACTTTCAAATAGATAAAGACAACTTTTGGTCTCAATCTGGCTGTGTATTCTTATTGAATGGTGGAGCGGCAACTTGGAAGAGTTCCCAACGGAAAATGGTGGCTTATTCTACTTATGAATCAGAGTACATCACATGAAGCAAGGAATTAGAAGAAGTAGCTTAGTTGAATAATCTTAAATAAATCAAATTAAACTAATTGTCAGTTCAATGCATATCGATTGAAGGCAAACAGGCAACAAGCTGCGCCGCTAGCCCTTTCTGGATGGCAAAACCAATTCTTTTGAAAACAACATTTGTGGATCTAGGAGATATGACATTAGAATGCATGACCCGTTGGACTCTATGAAGGAGCTCCACCGCCTCTGGTGTGAGAAAACCAAATCTATCGAATGTAAAAGGAACAAACACATGTTGATTTTCTCTACATGCATTCTCATGCTTTACCACTTTGAACGCAGCGGCTTTCAAAGCGGCATGCCCAGCTCCGAAACCTCTGCTCCCCAAACCAACTAGAGGAGATACACCAGTAAGATCCATGCACGCATGCTTCCCTCTGATCCATCCAAAGACCAAAATGTCAGCCGGTCTAAGTGTGGACCTGCCATCCTGCGGGTCCATCAAAAAGTTCACTGGCGCTTCTTTCTTCACAGATATACCAGCACGCCGACAAACATCAAAGAGAACATACCGAACCGTATCATGTCTATACTTGAAACTAGGGAGCTCTCTACAATGAACCGCGTGTTCCCTAAAGGTATCCAAACATGCCTTGCAACAAACTGGACATATCTCGTCAATTGGGAATATGGGAATCAGGAGGCGGTAACGAAGGATAGTTCGGATCTCCACAAGAGACATATGTTGGCCAAGACCATCAATAGGGATAGTTAGTAGAAAATCTTGAGCATGAGGCGCCCGCAGACATTCAAAGACTACTTTCTGTCTGACAGTCATATCGAAGTTGACTTCCATATCTTGGACGATTTTGCTAAAAAGGGCACACGCCAAAGCTTTTTAGGATTTAGGGGGGGGGGGGGGGGCGGTGTCCTTATTAGTGAAACCGCTATAGTCAAATCCCAGAATTGTATGACGGAGATGAGTCATAACACATAGATAATCCAAGTCTATATCACATATGCCACTGTCACGTAAGATGTGGTCTTGTAATACCCAAGATTAGGCCCTCGAGGCTACAAATGCGTAGGAGGAAACCTCGTAGCCCGAGTACAAACCCAAAACCATCGAAACAAATAGGTAAGGAAGCCAAGCGCCACTGAATGTCTCCAAATAAGGGGCCTCCACATACCCCCATATCCTCGATAGACCTGCGCTACTGAATAATGTCATCAGGAATCCTGAAGTCATTCTGTGACATCCCCAAAATCACGGCCAGAAAAGACCAATTTCATTTATGCTTTTAAAATAATTTTAGAGTAAATCCTTTTGATTTAAAAGAGTTGCAGAATTTGTTCCCAAAAAACAAAGTATGATAAAATAATATTTACTAAAGCATTTCATAAAGAAATGTATTTTCATTATATAATCAAAACTCGGGATGTCATACTCCGATACAGATACAAAAGCATAAACAACAAAAGATAGACTATACAACAGTTACATATAACAACTGGTCTAATAAGCAAAATAACTTGATAATTCATCCATCTTATGCCCTCGCGCCACTACCTGGTAATACAAATAAACTGAGTGGGTCAGGCTTGGGAGTCTGGTGAGCATATAGGGTTTTCAACTCGCAATAAATAATTACATTTACTTTTACCAACCAACAATAACCCAATTACCCATTCCTGTTATCCTCACTCTATGTCCCTAAAACAACATCTATCTCAAGGGACCTAATCTAGGATTTTCATCGGGACGGACATTACTGCAAAGGGGTTTCCTCAACAGTAGATGTCCTAAAGGCAACCATGAGGGGGATGTCATGTTCTGATACAGATACAAAAGTATAAACAACAAAAGATAGACTATACAACAGTTACATATACCAACTGGTCTAATAATCAAAATAACTTGAGTATTCATCCATCTTATGCCCTCGCGCCACTACCTGTAATACAAATAAACTGAGTAGGTCAGACTTGGGAACCTGGTGAGCATATATAGTTTTCAATCCGCAATAAATAATTATATTTACTTTTACCAACCAACAATAACCCAATTACCCATTCCTGTTATCCTCACTTTACATCCCTAAAACGACATCTATCTTAAGGGACCTAATCTAGGATTTTCATCGGGACGGACATTACTGCAAAGGGGTTTCCTTAACAGTAGATGTCCTAAAGGCAACCATGAGGGGGATAGAGTATACCGGTGAACACATCGTTCACAACACCTACAGGTTATGATCCTACTAGCGTTCCACAGGACTGTCTATCTGGTCGTTATCCATACTTCGCTGAATAACTAGATCAACAACAACAACATCGAGGGCTCTCATCTGTTTATCACACATCAACTATCTACCCATGTACTACCCAACATATTAGTAGATAAAAATATATATTCTTTTTATACATAGTTTAAAACCTGTATAGCATTCTCATTCAATACATATTCCAAACAACAGATGAGACACATACACATAACACGTATTTCATAGAGAATATATCATATCTATGAGATAGAAGAAAGTGAAGATACATTTACACATATAACAACAAAATATACACATAACACTCAATAGTTCGTAATTTTGCGTTAATAGAAAGTAACTACACACTCAGTTGATCAGAAGATGATCGGACAGTACTACGGCTCTAAGAGTAGTATTCTCCGGTGAAACCGGGATCACTTCACACACTGGACTTCTCGCGGGCAGAGCTTTGGCTCAGAAACTCTTTTGTTCACATGATCTTTGAGCTTCGGGACTTGCTTTGGGTCTCGGGAATGATATAGGGGCTTCAAGGGGTTAAAATAGGGCTTAGAGAGAGTATCGGAAGTGGGAGAGTAAGAGATGAGCAACCAAACTCGGTTGACCCTTGATTTCTATTTGTAGGGTGAATTTTCTGGGTTCACCTTGTGAGTTTCTAATAATCACCTCCTGAGCTCGATACGTCATTGTGGTCGTCATGGCCACTTGCCCTGGAAGACGTCTATCATCTGTTCACGTCGTGAGCCACTAATGCTCACCTCGTGAACTACATATGTTCACCTCGGGAGCTTTGACACAGCCTTGGGGTTCATGCCCCGAACTTCAGAAATTCATAACTTTCGCATACGAACTCCGTTTTCAACGTTCTTTATATCCACACGTAGGTGAAATTACGCTCTACAACTCTCATTTAGACTCCGTTGGCTAATTTTGAATTTATTTTTAATATATTATAAATATATTTTTTTAGTAGGTCGGGACAGGAATACTCCGTTATAAACTCGTAACTTCTTCATTGGTCGTCCGTTTTCGTCTGTCTTTTCACCATTGAACTACTATCAACGAGATCTTCAATTCTCGTTTAGATTGTTTTGGCTAAATATCGCTTGATCTCATATTCGAACTTCGGGTTGTCTACTGCTAAGCTGAAACTTGAAAAATCATAACTTCCTCATACAAAGTTAGATATGGGCGTTCTTTTTATGTATGCTCTCGGTTTAACGTATTCTACGAATTTTTTTAGATTACTAAGGCTATATATCGCTCTATCTTAAATTTGTATTTTACGTCTTTCAATGTCGTGCCGGTTCTGTCGCGAAACTTCGACATGTAATAACTTCTTCGTGATAACTCAGATTTCAACAAGCTTTATATCTTCGAAAACCGCGTCACGACCACTACGTCTTCATGTATCGATATTAGAATTATGTAGCATTTCATTTTCACGCTTATTTTCATTCTTAATTCATTTAAGCCACATACTTAAGGAATTAAGCATAAAACACATAATATTCAAATAATACATTCTTATTATTTCAAAATGGGTTCCAAAGGTTAACCTAGACTATTACATCGCTATTAATGACAAGCCCAGAAACACGGGTGTTACAATTCTCTCCACCTTAGAACGATTCCGTCCCCAGAATCACATATCAACAAACAAATGCGGATAGGGACTCACCATGTCACTTTCCGTTTCCCAAGTGAGATTTAGCCCATTCGTATGTTTCCAATGGACAAGCACTAACTCGACCATCTTGCGTCGTAACTTCTTAGTCTTTCGGTCAATGATTGCCTTTGGTTCTTCAATTAACCTCTTGTTTTCATCAATTCTCCTGTAAACTTCCTCAAATAACACACATGGAAAGTGTTATGAATTCTATTCAATTCTTCGGGTAATTCGAGCTTGTAAGCTTGGTTCCCAATCCTTTGAAGAACTTTAAACGGTCCAGTAAAACTTGGACTCAACTTTCCCCTTTTACCAAATCCTATAACTCCCTTCCACGGCGAGACTTTAAGTAAAACTGAATCTCCAACTTCAAAAGTCATTGGTCTTCTTTTCTTGTCAACATAGCTCTTTTGACGATCCTGAGATGCTAACATTCTTTCCCTGATTATTTTCAGCTTTTCAGCGGTTTGATAAACCATCTCAGGTCCCATAAACTAGTTTTCCCCAGCCTCAAGCCAACAAGACGGCATACGACGTTTTTGTCCGTACATAGACTGATAAGGTGCCATCTTTATTCTCGAGTGGAAACTATTATTGTAGGAAAATTCTACCAAGGGTTAATGTTCATCCCAGTCACCTTGGAATTCCAGGATATATGCTCTCAGCATATCTTCATGCGTTTGTATCGTTCGTTCACTCTAACCATCAGTCTGTGGATGGTAAGCTGTACTTAAACACAACTTGGTACCCATTTCCTCTTGTAGACTTTTCCAAAACCTTGAGGAGAAACGGCTGTCACGATCCGATACACTCGTTAACGGAACACCGTGAAGCCTCACAATTTACTTCACATAAGAGTTTGCAAGCTTTTCCATAGACCATTTCTCATTGGTTGCTATGAAATATGCACTCTTAATGAAGCGATCAACGACCACCCAAATCATGTCGTGACCGCTTTTTGTTCTGGGAAGTTTAGTGACAAAATCCATAGCAATGTCTTCCCACTTACCCATAGGCATAGGCAAAGGTTCTAAACTTTCGTACGGTTTATGATGTTGTGTCTTAACTCTCGCACAAGTCACACACTCGGCCACATACTTTGCAATGTTGAGCTTCATCGTCGGCCACCAGTAATAGGGTTTCAGGTCCATATACATTTTAGTGCTACCGGGATGAATTGAGTACATGGTTTTGTGAGCTTATTCCATCAGAATTTCTCTGACTCCTCCTGTCTTAGGTATCCAAATCCGATCTTGGAACACCTTCAGTCCATGATTGTTTACACCGAACATCAAAGTTTTTCCCAAACGTTCTTCCTTTCGGTCATTCTTCTCAGAAGCTTCCTCTTGAGCTTTCTTTAAACTTTCCACTATTGTCGAGACAACTTCAATTCTCAACGCTCTTGGCCTCTAACTTTCAAAATTGACTTTCTGACTGAGAGCATCAGCAACGACACTTGCTTTACCAGGGTGGTAAAGTATCTTACAGTCGTAGTCCTTAAGTAACTCTAGCCAGCGTCGTTGCCTCATATTCAATTCCTTCTGATTAAAGAGATATTGGAGACTCTTTTGATCAGTGAAAAGTTTGCACTTCGTGCCATAAAGGTAATGCCTCCATATTTTCAGAGCGAAAACTACTGCCGCCAACTCCAAATCATGAGTCGGGTAGTTCTTTTCATGCTCTTTCAGCTGTCGAGATGCATACGCGATCACCTTATCTCTTTCGGTCAAAACACAACCCAATCCTACACCGGACGCATCTGTATAAACAATGAAGTCTTCAACTCCATCGGGTAGAGAAAGTATCGGTGCCTCACATAACTTCTTTAACAAGTCGAACACTTCTCTATGCTTATCACTCTAAGCGTTCGCAGCTCCTTTGTGGGTCAAATCTGTCAATGGAGTAGCGATTGGAAAAAAGCCTTGGATAAACCTTCGGTAATATCCGGCTAATCCCAAAAAGCTTCGGATCTCTGTGGGACTTTTCGGTTGTTCCCACTTCATCAAAACTTCGATCTTCGCTGGATCAACCATTATCCCTTCTTGGTTGACCACGTGACCCAAGAATTGGTCTTCTCGAATCCAAAAGTGACATTTAGAGAACTTATCATATAACTTCTCCTTCTTCAATACTTCTAACACTTCTCGCAAGTGTCTGCCATGCTCCTCTTGGCTTTTTGAGTAAATCAAAATGTCATCTATGAAAACTATCACAGATTTATCTAGGAACGGATTACAAACCCTATTCATTAAATCCATGAATACTGCTGGAGCATTGGTTAATCCAAACGACATAACCAAGAACTCGTAGTATCCATATCACGTTCTGAATGCAGTCTTATCTATATCCTTCTCTCTTACTTTCAGCTGATGATATCCTGACCTTAGGTTGATCTTTGAAAAATAACTTGAGCCTTGAAGCTGATCGAACATGTCGTCAATCCTTGGCAATGGATATCTATTCTTTATCGTTACCTTGTTTAGCTCTCTGTAATCGATGCACATTCTCATGCTTCCATATTTCTTCTTCACGAATAACACCGAAGCTCCCAGGGTGATGAACTAGGTCTAATGAAACCTTTGTACAATAACTCCTGAAGTTGCATCATTAGATCCTTCATCTCCATCGGTGCTAGTCGGTATGGTGCTTTTTCTATTAGCGTCATCCCGGGTAACAAGTGAATATGGAATTCTCCTTGCCGATCAGGCAGTAATCCATGAAGATCGTTGGGAAACACATCCGGAAAATCAAACACCACCGGAATGCTCTACGCCTCCTTCTTCTCTTTCTTAGCATCAATTATGAATGCTAGATAGGATGTACATTGTGACATCCCCAGTTTCTCGGCCAGAAAAGACCGATGCTTTGTTTTGTAAATTAGAGTACTCGTTTAAAGAAAACGGTTACGGAATTTGTTCCCAAAACATGATATGATAAAAACTTATCAAAACATTTCTCAAAGATAATGTATTTTCAGTAAATAATAAAACCTCAGGATGTCATGTTTCGATACAGACACATAAGCATAAACAGAACATACATTCATTTACTCTAGTGATTTACATCTCCTTTAATCTCTCAGTGCAAAGCAGCTTCGTATCGATACCTGTGATACAATTAAACTGAGTGGGTCAGGCTTGGGAGCCTGGTGAGCATATAGGGTTTTCAACCCACAATAATATAATTATTTTATTCAACCATCAAACAATCAACCCAATTACCCATCCCCATTATCTTCTTTATTTCTTAGGATTTTACCCTAAGAATTCAACTACCTGTCATTCATTCATTCCTAAGGATTGACCTAAGGAATTGACACGAAATCTATCGCTACATACGACGCATCTACCAATATCATCCATTAAGCGCCACTGCCAGGATTATGTTATATATTACGAGGCGCGACTGCCAGGTTTATGACATTCTCTTTTAGGCGCATCTGCCGACATTATCATATAAGCACATCTGCCAGGATTATCCTATAAGCGCATCTGCTAGTATTATGACATTCTCTAATTGGTGCATCTACGAATATTATTCTTAAGCGCATCTGCTAGTATTATGACATCTCTATTTGGCCCATCTGCCGGCATTATCCTATAAGTGCATCTGCCAGGATTATCCTATAAGCGCATCTGCTATTATTATGACATTCTCTAATTGGTGCATCTACCAATAATATTCTTAAGCGCATCTACTAGTATTATGACATCTCTATTTAGCGCATCTGCCGACATTATCCTATAAGCACATCTGCCAGGATTATCCTATAAGCGCATCTGCTAGTGTTATGACATTCTCTAATTGTTGCATCTACCAATATTATTCTTAAGTGCATATGCTAGTATTGTGACATCTCTATTTGGCGCATCTGCCGACATTATCCTATAAGCGCATCTACCAGGATTATCCTATAAGCGCATCTGCTAGTATTATGACATTCTCTAATTGCTGCATCTACCAATATTATTCTTAAGCATCTTTCGTACCTCCTCAATTTATCACATACCAACTATCTCATCTACCCATGTTCTACCTAACCTATTCGCAAATATAAAATACATATACAGTTTAACTCATTTAAAAACTATATAAAACGTCAATTCCACACTCATCTCAAATAAGCAAACAATGTATAAACACATAACACATATTTCTTAGCAAATACTTCATATCTATACGTTAGAAGAAGGTAACCACACACTCACACATATAAACAACTTTATATTATACACATAGCACATATTTCATAGCAAATACTTAATATTTATGTGTTAGAAGAAAGTGCCCACACACTCACACATATAAACAACTATATATATACACATAGCACGTATTTTATAAAATACTTCATATCTGTGTGTAAGACGAAAGTGACTATACGCTCACTTGATCAGAAGATGATCGGACAGTATTACAGCTTGTAGAAATAGTATTCTTCGGTGAAACCGGGATCACTTCACACACCGGGTTTCTCGTGGGCAGAGCTTCGGCTCGGAAACTCTTTTCTTCTCGGGATCTACGGGCTTCGGGACTTGCATCGGGTCTCTGGGTTGATACCGGGGCTTCGGGGTGTTAAAATTGCATGTAAAACGATGTAATATGGGAGAGAGAAGATAGATTCGGCAACCACAAACGGCTGCCACTTCAAATCTATTTATAGGGCTGTTTTCTCATTTTCCACTTCGTGGGCACTTCTCCCACATCGTGGGCTTGAACGTCATTGCATACGTCATCACAAGTTGCATATGGGGGACTCCCGAAGGTGTCAGAAGACTTGCCACGTCGTGGCACTACTTGCCACGTCGTGGTCTCTGACACAGCTTTGGGGTTCGCGCCCCGAACTTCAGAAATTCATAACTTTCGCATACGAACTCTGTTTTCGATGTTCTTTATATCGACGCGAAGGTGAGATTATGCTCTAAAACTCTCGTTCAGACTCCATTTGTTAATTTTGAATTTATTTTTAATATATTATAAGTATATTACTTATATATTATCTTTAGTAGGCCGGGACCGTAAAACTCCGTTCGAAATTCATAACTCCTTCATCTGAACTCCGTTTTCGTCTGTCCTTTTATCGTTGGAATACTATCGAAGAAATCTTCGACTCTAGTTTATATCACTAAGGATATATATATATATATATATATATATATATATATATATATATATATACCTTAAATTCACCATTTACGTCACACTGGGTCATGTCGGTTCTGTCGCAAAACTTCGCCAGGTCATAACTTCTTCGTTATAACTCGGATTTTGGCGTTCTTTATATGCACGGAAACCTTGTGAAATATACTACAACTTGGTTAAGATTAATCGTTATAACTCGGATTTCGCCAGGTCATTTTTTATGCTTATTGTTTCTGATTTGACTAGCTCGGATCTACGGGCGTTACGATTATCTCCCCCTTAGGATGATTACGTCCCGGAATCATTAACAAAATAGGACTTGCATAATGATTCCACACATTATCTCTTCATCCTAGGTAATCACCGTAACTTCTATGTTTCTTCGATAGAGTATTTAATTCTATGGTTTTCTTGACCGTAGACGATGCCCAATCTTGCATCTGCTTATCGTACTATGTTGTACTTTCAATCATAACTTCCAAGTTACAAAATAATTCCTTATTGTGGAATCCTTCCTCTTCTCAGGATAAACACTTTCCTTTATCTATTGTAACAGACCGATGGGTCGTGTTCTAATGACCTCTCATAGTATGATGCAACGCTTTGACTCAAGTCTCTTAGAGTCAAATTCCATAATGGAATATAACTTCCTTCATATTCTAATGTGATATAATCATATTTTTAACATGTAGCATGCCTAGCTACAAACTCCCCCTCCCCCTTTTTTAACGAGCGCGATACTATCAATCGCATTGATTTCAATCTTCTGACTTGAGTTAGATGCTACCTCGAACTTGGTTCTATGAACCATGTAACAAACTCATCGTAGTCGGACTCAATTTGATATGACCACTAGGGTCGGAATAACAACCATCTTACTAGTCACTACCGAAACAAGGGTAATGACACACTTGAACAAAACAGATGCAATTACTAGCTTCTTGGTAACCTTGTGACTTTCCCTAATCAAAGTGCGAGTCATGTGCTTTCGGTAGTATATGCATCTACTACCTTTCACACCTACTCATACTCGTCCCAAGTATTATCTCGCAGTCAACCAAGTCATCATACAAGAAAATTATACAATCATTCAACACACCAGATAATAAAACTAGGGTTTATATTACTTTCTTGAAACTATTACACAAAAGTTCAAGTTCACCCTATACTATGCCTCTAATAGGCTATACCATAAGTTACTATTCACACTGCTTCTTCATAAATTGATCTTTGGATATAAAATCCTCATTCCTGATTCCTTGCATTGCCATTTGTTTCATCAAGGATCATTTGAAATGCTCTTGCCTTTGGCTTCGGCGGTGCCTCTTGCCTTGCTGCTTGATTTTTACTTGGGCAATCTTGCTTGAAATGCCCCTCTTCGTTACATTCGTAACACACCTTTTTGTTGAATATACATTCATCAGTGTAGTTCCCATGCTTTCCACACTTGAAACATGTCACCTCCACGCCACATTTTCCTGAGTGCTTCTTCTTGCACTTATCGCACCACCTTGCTTCATCTCTTCCTCCTCCTCCAGGCTTCGAGAATTTTCTTTTCTCATTAGAACATGAAGTTCCTTCCAACTTTCTCTTCTCGCCAACTTCAACCTTGCTGGCGGTCCTCCCGTCGATCATATTCTCAACTGACTTGGCAGCCCAAATAGCTGCCTCTAGAGTAGGTGCCTGACGCACTAGCACCGCATACTCTCATGGGAGTCCCTTTGCGTACCGGTCGACTTTTGTCAACTCGTCTGGGACGATGCGCAAAGAAAACTCCATCTTGTCTGTGAAGGAATTAGTGTATTCATCCACTGACATGCTGTCTTTCTTCAATATCAAAAATTTGTTCTCCAATTCTAGCAGGTTTTGGGCCGAGCAGAACTTGCGCTTGAATTGCACCAAGAACTTTGCCCAAGACAATTGCAGTGGCTCTTTAGGGCTTAGGGTCTTCCCCAGAGTGTTCCACCAGCGAACAGCGCCAACTCTGAACTGACGTACTGCAAATATGGATTGTAACTTGCCCTTGCAACCACACCTCATGAATGCTACCTCCATTTCCGATATCCAATCCATAACTCCGATTGGATCCTCCTTTCCAGTGAAGGTTGATGGTTTGCAAGTAAGAAAATCCTTATACTTGCATCCCATTCCATCATTCCTTCCATTCTATTTGTTTTGCCTAACTATCAGTGGGTTGGCTTTACCAACAAATACACTGAAGTTTCCACCTTCCGAGTGCCCTTCATTCACTTCGGTAGACGTCTTGTTTCATCCATCTGACGATCCAACATCATCTGAATCATCAATTGTACACCAGCCATTGTTATCGGCTTAGGTGTTTCTGCTATGACAGGTATTTTCTCAATCACTGGTGGTTGATTCCTGTTTTCATCAGCATTTCCAACTCCACTTCTTATTCTCACCATTTTTTATCTATACACCGAATAAGGTGAAATTAGATCCTTATTCACGATAGATATTCAAATCATCCTTATCACTCCGAAACGTTTACATGCTAGTTCTAATATCGTAGCCAAACTCTTAGAATCCTACACACATAAGGTTTCCAGATCTGGTCGGCAACAAACCATAGATCCGAACAAATAATATCATATATGGTAACATATAACATTTAGCACATAAAAGCATAATAGGCATCCTTCCTAATATAAACTAGTGCTTGTGTCAATTTAGGTGTACTACCTAACATATTTTAGACACACTCCTCACGATCATTACTAAACATTCTAAGTTTAAGTCTAGAAATTTCCTACAAATTCCTAGTTCGCTTAAACTATTGCTCTGATACCAACTGTGACATCCCCAAATTCTCGGCCAGAAAAGACCGATTTATTTATGCTTTGTTTTTATAAATCACAGTACTCGTTTAAAGAAAACGGTTGCGGAATTTGTTCCCAAAACAAGATATGATAATAACTTATCAAAACATTTCTCAAAGAGAATGTATTTTCAGTAAATAATAAAACCTCGGGATGTCATGTTCCGATACAGACACATAAGCATAAACAGAACATACATTCATTTACTCTAGTGATTTACATCTCCTTTAATCTGTCAGTGCAAAGCAGCTTCGCATCGATACCTGTGATACAATTAAACTGAGTAGGTTAGGCTTGGGAGCCTAGTGAGCATATAGGGTTTTCAACCCACAATAATATCATTATTATATTCAACCATCAAACAATCAACCCAATTACCCATCCCCATCATCTTCTTTTTTTCTTAGGATTTTACCCTAAGAACTCAACTACCCGTCATTCATTCATTCCTAAGGATTGATCTAAGGAATTGACATGAAATCTATTGCTACATAAGGCGCATCTACCAATATCATCCATTAAGCGCCTCTGCCAGGATTATGTTATATATATTACGAGGCGCGACTGCCAGGTTTATGAAATTCTGTTTTAGGCGCATCTGCCGACATTATCCTGTAAGCGCATCTGCCAGGATTATCCTATAAGCGCATCTGCTAGTATTATGACATTCTTTAATTGGTGCATCTACCAATATTATTCTTAAGCACATATGCTAGTATTATGACATCTCTACTTGGCGCATCTGCCGACATTATCCTATAAGCGCATCTGCCAGGATTATCCTATAAGCGCATCTGCTAGTATTATGACATTCTCTAATTGGTGCATCTACCAATATTATTCTTAAGCGCATCTGCTAGTATTGTGACATCTCTATTTGGCACATCTACCGACATTATCCTATAAGCGCATCTGCTAGGATTATCCTATAAGCGCATCTGCTAGTATTATGACATTCTCTAATTGCTGCATCTACCAATATTATTCTTAAGCATCTTTCGTACCTCCTCATTTTATCACATACCAAGTATCTCATCTACCCATGTTCTACCTAACATATTCGCAGATATAAAATACATATATAGTTTAACTCATTTAAAAACTACATAAAACATCAATTCCACACTCATCTCAAATAGGCAAACAATGTATAAACACATAACACGTATTTCTTAGCAAATACTTCATATCTATACGTTAGATGAAAGTAACCACACACTCACACATATAAACAACTTTATATTATACACATAGCACATATTTCATAGCAAATACTTAATATTTATGTGTTAGAAGAAAGTGCCCACACACTCACACATATAAACAACTATATATATACACATAGCACGTATTTTATAAAATACTTCATATCTATGTGTAAGATGAAAGTGACTATACACTCACTTGATCAGAAGATGATCGGACAGCACTACGACTTGTAGAAATATATTCTTTGGTGAAACCGGGATCATTTGACACACCAGGTTTCTCGCGGGCAGAGCTTCAGCTTGGAAACTCTTTTCTTCTCGGGATCTTCGGGCTTCGGGACTTGCATCGGGTCTCGGGGTTGATACCGGGGCTTCAGGGGGTTAAAATTGCACGTAGAATGATGTAATATGGGAGAGAGAAGAGAGATTTGGCAACCACAAACGGTTGCCCCTTCAAATCTATTTATACGGCTGTTTTTTCATTTTCCACATCGTGGGCACTTCTCCCACGTCCTGGGCTTGAATATCATTGCATGTGTCATCACAAGTTGCATCTGGGGGACTCCCGGAGGTTTCAGAAGACTTGCCACGTCGTGGCACTGACACAGCTTTGGGGTTCGTGCCCCGAACATAAGAAATTCATAACTTTTGCATACGAACTCCATTTTCGACGTTCTTTATATCGACATGAAGGTGAGATTATTCTCTACAACTCTCATTTAGACTCCATTGGCTAATTTTGACTTTATTTTTAATATATTATAAGTATATTACTTATATATTATCTTTAGTAGGCCTGGACCAGAAAACTCCGTTCGAAATTCATAACTCCTTCATCTGAACTCCATTTTCGTCTGTCTTTTTATCGTTGGACTACTATCAAAGAAATATTTGACTCTCGTTTAGATCACTAAGGATAGATATCTATCTACCTTAAGTTCACTATTTACGTCGCACTGGGTCGCGCTGGGTCATGTCGGTTCTGTCACGAAACTTCGCCATGTCATAACTTCTTCGTTATAACTCGGATTTTGGCATTCTTTATATGCACGGAAACCTTGTGAAATATAATAAAACTTGGTTAAGATTAATCCTTATAAATAATCTTCCATCAAAAGGTCATTTTTGATGCTTATCGTCTCTAATTTGACTAGCCCGGATCTACGGGCATTACATATATCCTTTGGCCAAACACTTTCTGGCTTTCATCAATGAAATGACTCCAGAATTTACTCTGTGTTTATCTCCATACACCATAAACGACACTTTCCCTAGTGGGTTTACTTTTTCAATCTTCTTCTTGCATAGTATTTCGGCATCATTGGCGCTAACCCAATCCATTCCCAGCACAATGTCGAAACCATTTAGTTGTGGAACTTATTCCCATTCAAATCAATTAAGATGTTTTTCATATGATGGCTAACAGGTACAAACTTGCCACTAGAAACTTCGACTAATAAAGCATTATCTAGTCTATCAATAGGCAAAGCTAGTTTTCTACGAAATTCATGCGAAATAAAGGAGTAGTTGGCTCCAGAATCAAATAAAATTTGGGCAGGCAATTTGTTTACGAGAAAGGTACCTGAAGCAACATCAGCTTCATCTTTAGCAGCTTCCAATGTCATCTGGAATGCTCTCGCCTTCGGTTTTGGCGGAATGTTGGGTCTTGTTGCCTCCTTCTTTTTCGGACAATCCCTCAAGATATAACCCTCCTCACCGCAACCATAGCAAACTTTCTTGGTGAGGGTGCATTCGTTGGCATAGTGCCCTGGCTTTCTACATTTAAAACATGTGGCCACTACCTCACATTTCCATGATTCTTGTTCTTACATTTGTCGCACCATTTCGCTACGCCTCCTCCCCCTCTCGAACTAGACTTCAAGAACTTGTTTTTCTTATTGGACCCTGAAGGTCCATCGAACTTCCTTTTCTCACCAACATCTATCCTTTCCAAACCCTTTTCCTTCTGCTGGGCCACCACATTCTTAGCTGCTCGAATAGTTGTTTTCAGAGTGGTTGCCATATTGACTGTCGGGCCAAAGTTGGCAGCCAGTCCATTAGCGAACCTCTCAATCTTGGAGAGTTCTGTTGGCACTAGGTACGAAAATAACTTCATTTTCTTAGTGAATGCAGTAGCATAGTCATCTATACTCATTCTCCCATTCTTTAAGTTTTGGAACTCCTTGTTCAGATCAATCAGATCTATCTTTGAACAATACTACACCCTTAATTGTTCCAAGAACTCCTCCCATGACATTTTCAGGCTTCTCCTCATGGCATAGTATCCGCCAACAACTTCCACTAGCTGAAGACTCCGGTCTTCAGTTGTCTAACTGCAAAGACAGTCTTCTGTTTGTTTCTACAATCGTAACTTTCAAACACCATTTCAATTTCGGATATCCAATCCATAATCTCAACAGGCTTCAGGCTTCCAGAAAGACTTGTGGGCTTGACGCCCAAGAAATTCTTATACATTCACCCATCCTTGTTGCTTCTCCTTTCCAGGTCGTTCCTTCGTTCGCCTTGAGTCCCAACTTGACTCATAATGCGACTATAGTTTCATTCCTCCGATTGTTCGGGAATCAGTTCGGGTTCCTCAATAGGTATGATTGGTTCGTCCCTATTTTCATGTAACATATGTCGCATTTCTTCCTTTTGGTTGGCTAACATAGCCCAAATCATGCCTTGCACCCCGGCCATTGTCATTGGCTCAGGTGTTGCTGCTGCCACAACTACTTGCTCTATTATAGGTATTTGATTATTGTTTTCGCCCATGTTTCCAACTCCACTCCTTGTTCTCACATTTTTAATCTATACACCGAATAAGGTGAAATTAGATCCTCATTCACGATAGATATTCAAATCATCCTTATCACTCCGAAATGTTTACATGTTAGTTCTAATACCGTAGATGTACGATTACAA
Source organism: Lactuca saligna (assembly GCF_052625555.1). NCBI lineage: Eukaryota > Viridiplantae > Streptophyta > Magnoliopsida > Asterales > Asteraceae > Lactuca > Lactuca saligna. The sequence continues at coordinate 170,996,089 of NC_136421.1, forward strand.
TCCTAAACACATAAGGTTTCCAGATCCGGTTGGCGACAGACCATAGATCCGAACAAATAATATCATATATGGCAACATATAACATTTAGCACATAAAATCATTTTAGGCAACTTTCCAAAAACAAACTAGTGCTTGTGTCTGAAATATAACAAACACACATCTAACAATCTTCACTTAGCATTCTAAGTTTAAGTCTATAATTCCTACAAATTCCTAGTTCGCTTAAACTAATGCTCTGATACCAACTGTGACATCCCCAAAATCACGGACATAAAAGACCGGTTTCATTTAAGCTTTTAAAATAATTTCAGAGTAAATCCTTTTGATTTAAAAGAGTTGCAGAATTTGTTCCTAAAAAACAAAGTATGATAAAATAATATTTACCAAAGCATTTCATAAAGAAATGTATTTTCATTATATAATCAAAACTCGGGATGTCATACTCCGATACAGATACAAAAGCATAAACAACAAAAGATAGACTATACAACAGTTACATATAACAACTGGTCTAATAAGCAAAATAACTTGATAATTCATCCATCTTATGCCCTCGCGCCACTACCTGGTAATACAAATAAACTGAGTGGGTCAGGCTTGGGAGTCTGGTGAGCATATAGGGTTTTCAACTCGCAATAAATAATTACATTTACTTTTACCAACCAACAATAACCCAATTACCCATTCCTGTTATCCTCACTCTATGTCCCTAAAACAACATCTATCTCAAGGGACCTAATCTAGGATTTTCATCGGGACGGACATTACTGCAAAGGGGTTTCCTCAACAGTAGATTTCCGAAAGGCAACCATGAGGGGGATAGAGTATACCGGTGAACACATCGTTCACAACACCTACAGGTTATGAGCCTGCTAGCGTTCCACAGGACTGTCTAGAAAGAGTTTGTGGTCGTTATCCATACTTTGCTAAATAACTAGATTAACAACAACAACATCGAGGCCTCTCATCTGTTTATCACACATCAACTATCTACCCATGTACTACCCAACATATTGGTAGATAAAAATATTTATTCTTTTTATACATAGTTTAAAACCTGTATAGCATTCTCATTCAATACATATTCCAAACAATAGATGAGACACATACACATAACACGTATTTCATAGAGAATACATCATATATATGAGATAGAAGAAAGTGAGTATACATTAACACATATAAAAACAAAATATACACATAACACGTATTTCGTATAAAATACTTCGTAATTATGCGTTAGAAGAAAGTAACTACACACTCACTTGATCAGAAGATGATCGGACAACACTACGGCTCTAAAAGTAGTATTCTTCGGTGAAATATGGATCACTTCACACACCGAGCTTCTCGTGGGCAGAGCTTCGGCTTAGAAACTCATTTCTTTGCGGGATCTTTGAGCTTCGGGACTTGCTTTAGCTCTCGGGAATGATACCAGGGCTTCAGGGGGTTAAAATAGGGCTTAGAGAGAGTATCGGAAGTGGGAGAGTAAGAGATGAGAAACCAAGCTTGACTGACCCTTGATTTCTATTTATAGGGTGAATTTTCTGGGTTCACCTCGTTAGTTTCTAATATTCACCTCGTGAGCTAGGCTCACCTTGTGAGCTACGTATGCTCACCTCGTGAGCTCAATACGTCATTGCATTCGTCATAGCCACTTGCCCTAGAAGAAGTCCATCATCTGTTCACCTCGTGAGCCACTAAGGCTCACCTCATGAGCTAGGCTCACCTCGTGAACTACATATGTTCACCTCGTGAGCTCTGACACAGCCTTGGGGTTCACGCCCTGAACTTCAGAAATTCATAACTTTCACATACGAGCTCCATTTACGACGTTCTTTATATCCATGCATAGGAGTAGGTGAGATTATGCTCTACAACTTTTATTTAGACTCCATTGGCTAATTTTGACTTTATTTTTAATATATTATAAATATATTATTTTTTTAGTAGGCCGGGACAGGAAAACTCCGTTATATACTCATAAATTCTTCATCTGTCGTCCGTTTTTGTTTGTCTTTTCACCGTTGGACTGATATCAATGAGATCTTCAATTCTCGTTTAGATAGTTTCGGCTAAATATCGCTCGATCTCATATTCGAACTTCGGGCTGTCTACTACTAAGCTGAAACTTCGAATAATCATAACTTCCTCATACGAAGTCAGATATGGGCGTTCTTTTTATGTACGCTCTCGGTTTAACATATTCTACGACTTTTGTTTAGATTACTAAGACTAGATATCGCTCTATCTTAAATTAGTATTTTACGTCATTTAGTGTCGTGTCGATTCTCTCGCGAAACTTCGACAAGTCATAACTTCTTCGTTATAACTCGGATTTTAACATTATTTATATTTTCGAAAACCTCGTCACAACCACTACGTCTTCATGTATCGATATCGGGATCATCTAACATTTAGTTTTCACGCTTATTTTCATTCTTAATTCATTTAAGCCACATAATTAAGTAATTAAGCATAAAACACATAATATTCAAATAATACATTCTTATTATTTCAAAATGGGTTACAAAGGTTAACGTAGACTATTACATCGCTTTTAATGACAAGCTCTGAAACACGGGTGTTACACATTCTGACTATTAAAGAAGTAATGGAACTCTTCTATGCTAACGGTAGAGGGATTGCTATAAACAAAGAACCAAATGATCATGGAAGGACCAAACACATCGAGAGAAAATACCAATATATCTAACAGAGAATTGAGGACGGGCATCTGTTGGTGAATTGAGTATCATCATAGGATAATCTCATTAATTCTTTTACTTAGGTATTAAGCATAGAAAAAAACATCGAGCATGCTAGGAGCATTAGATTAAGAGACTATATTAGTTTTAATGATTGATAATATGAAACTTTGTAACAAAATAAATTGTAATTGTTTTGGTGGTTAACTAATAGATTGTGATGGAGTATTAGAAGATTGTTTCCCGGATAATATTATTATTCAGGTTCCATAATCGGTCATAACTTTAGAACTAAGTAGTGAATTAAGATTGTGATGGAGTATTAGTAGATTGTTCATAATAATGGAACATGGCATGGTGATTGCTATTATACTAATAAGTACTTGAAATAGATATTTAAGTATTGGATAAACCAACACTTAGAGATTACTTCATATATTCTGTCACAAGTAATTCTAAGATGATAATATCTACTATCTTTTTAAAAAAAATATGTATAATTCATTGTTTGTAAATCATTTGAGCGTTGGTTTTTTCAAATGCATCTTCTAATTGGATGTTATAAAGAGTAACTCTCTGCATGATTTGGTAAATAAAATGTACGATTATATAGTCAAAGTTTATTCATTCCATTTGATTTATTTGGGAAAATGATATATTTGGGACCCTTAGTAATATGAAGTTGACATTATAGTGATGGGCTCAACCAAGACTAATTTGATGTGTTCAATTAGTAGCCTGATGATGTCATCACAAGTTACGAAATCGGGAAACAGAATCTGGGACCATGAGATTGATGATAATCCATGTCTCGTATCTATAAGATATCATGAAGAATGAAGGAATAGTTGATCACTTATATTAGGGCTAATGTCTTATATGAATTAGAGTTCGATACTGATTTTAGAAAGTGCACATTGATATTTGGTTTAAGATTTATTTTTGGAAATGTAGTTATAGACTTATCCAAGTAGGAGACTACTGGATTAAGTTGTCTAATTTCATAAATAAATTGGTATATTCTTGTAATTAAAAGGGAAGTCCTTTTTGGGTTGCCATCACAAATAGAAATAGTTTTGAATGACATTTAGAGAAAAAAGAAATGTTTTATTAATTTATTATGCTTAATAAATTAATTAACAATTTTATTAAAATTAATTTCAAATTGATCCGAGTTAATTTGGAATTAATTTTAGGTCAACTGGTACTAGTTAGAGGGATAAGGGTTGATCTTTAAGTGCTTCATAGTTGAAAAAATAAAGGATTCTAGATGCTTCCTTGCTTAGATGCTTGTAGAGGCTCCTTCGGGAGTTTCTAGATGCATTTAGGAATTGATAAGGATAACCAATTGATTTGGATTAAAATAACATTATTTTCAATTCAAATTAGGGTTTACCCTAGTCACCTTACATGTATAAATAGACCCTTTAGGGTATGATTTTTGTAATCTCTCCTTTCAGGAAAATTCTAGTCGAAAATCTTCTCTCTCCTTTCTCTCTCTCTCTCTCACACACATACACACACACACTCCCCCCCTCTCTCTATCTATCTCTTAAGTTTTCTTCTTTTTCTAATGTTTGGGTTTGAACCGTTAGATGCAACCACAATTTTGGTGCGACCTTTCTATAGATCAAGAATGGATTCAAGGATATTTTTTTACCGGTGCATTATCAAATGTATATAATCCTAAATGGTATTTTAGATTATACATAGGGTTTCTTATAGTTTGATAAGTCTGTTGATTTTAGTTATTAAAAGACAAAGATCCAATAGCTTATATGTAACCTTAAGTGTTAAGTGTTAACTGTTTTTACATATGCACATTTATTTTATAACTTATAAAATCCATCAACATATATATATATATATATATATATATATATATATATATATATATATATATATATATATATATATATAGACACACACACACACACACACACACACACACACATATATATATATATATATATATATATATATATATATATATATATATATATATATAGTTTCAGGTTCATTTGAAACCATACTAATTTTGTAAGACCGTGAGACCAAATATAAAAATAATTATAAAATGCAAAATAAAAGGAAAAATCCAAAAATTCTTTTTTAATTATTATTTTTGGAAATTTATTTACCTAGAAAAAAAATAAAAAATAAATAAATAAAATTCCTTTTTTTTTTTTGAAAATACAGGAAATATTTTAATAGCATATATTACAATGTACATTTCTAATATGATTTTTAGAATGTTTAAAATATTCTGTTAGATTTGCCAGATATGTAGAATATTCTAAATATTATACTAAAATATGTAAAAAATGTATTTTTTTGTATTTAATTTTATATTTTGGTAAATTTTTTTTTGGAAAATATACATTCCGAAAATAATATTGGAAATTTTTTTTTTCGAAAATTTTCAATTATTTTGCATTTTAAAAATGTTTTTGTTTTATCTGCTAAATGAGTGGCTATGATTGCGTCTCACGATCTCACAAAATTAGACCGTCTCACATGAACCTAACCGTATATATATATATATATATATATATATATATATATATATATATATATATATATATATATATATATATATATATATATATATATATATATATATATATAAGTGAATATGTGAATGTTATGTACCTAATTTTAGGCATAGAACCTCTTAAACGATATAGTTTTAAACAAAAAAAAATTAATTTTTTCTTAATTTTGTTTTAATATATTACCATTGAATTGGGTTAAATTATGGAATGAAAAAGATCAATTATATATTTATATATATTTTTATTCTAAAAAAAATCATTGAAGTTTATAGGAAAAGTAAAAAACAAATATATTTTTAACGAATATAACTCAAACGCTTTTTTTCCTTCAATTAAAAAACTATATCGAATGATTTGAGAAAACGTTGATTGAGTTATTGGATGTTCTTCTCTTATCTTTTTATTGTATTTGTTTTTTTTTTTTTTATTTTAAATATAGTTAGGTCGAGTAGTTGGTTATGACTTTTAATACTTTAATTTCTTGAACATAATGAATGAAGAAAATGAAAATAAATCCGATGGGTTTAGCAAGTCACAAAGAAGAATAGTAAGTGAGATATAATGATTAGGTTAGATATAATTAAGCAAAACTATATAATTTGGAAGACTTTATATAAACATAGGTACATAACAGCCACATATTCCCTAAACCTCTATATATATCTATATATCTATATATATATATATATATATATATATATATATATATATATATATATATATATATATATATATATATATATATATATACTAGCAGTGCACCCGCGCAAAGCGGCAGGACTAGTAAATTCTTTCAGTGATATGTTTCCTCTACAAAAATGTTATGTTACAAAAGAAGTACACGTCGAAGACAAAATAATCAAACTATGGTGTTATTTGGGAAATGAAGTCATTTTTTGTTCCTGGACGGTGGACTTTATAGTAGAGGAGGGAGCAAAGAGCTATATGCGATTGGAGGGATATTTGAATCAACATGCTAAATTTAAGGATATCTAAAAGGGTTCAAAATTTGAATGAACCCGAGATTTGAGGAAACCATATCAAATTGTTGAGAAATATAAGGAGATTTGATGATAAATATTTGAATTCAAAATATGGTTAAAATTTAATATTATTTTATTAATGATTACTTGTACTATCAGCTTCATCATTTGGACGTCTTAAAAAAAATATTATTATTATAATCAATCTATTTTTAGAAATAGTTAGATTTCTTTTATAAGATAGTAAAATTTTATAAGATAGTAAATATATATATATATATATATATATATATATATATATATATATATATATATATATATATATATATATATATATATATATATATATATATATATATCCTCAAAACGTTGCTTTTTGAACAATTTACTTACAGCTAATAACGTTTCCTGAGTTCTAATATGATAAATGTCTATTTTTAAATTAAAACCGTTTTCGTCTAGATTCAAGAAATTAAATGCTGCTGAAATGAAGCTGACACTATATAAACAAAACTAATAGTTTTGGAACAAGACAATGTCAACAGTTTCTATTTGAAGTATTTAAAAAATGTTATATTTTAAACTAAAATTTGATTCGACTTTATAAACTTGCTTTTACAACTGTTGCCAGAATTTTGTTTTCATCGACGACTATGGTCCCTAGCTATGATTTCTAAAGACCGCCATTTATAAGTCCACTTGCCCCAAATTCAAAAGGAACTAATTTTATTTTATTTTTGGAGAAAAATTTTATTATTAAAAATAAGAGAAAATAACTTAGCACATTTTTGTTGTTTTGTTTATATTAAAAAAGTTATTTATTTATTTATTTTCTTTTTTTATATGTATCCGATCATTTATTTTATTATATATGTTCACAAATTAGCATTAATGCTCACTATCCCAAGCAACAATAATAACATATAAACATATTTAATAAGTTAAATGGTAAAATATATAAAAAAACAAAAATTGTTTAAATATAAACAAAATTAAACGTTAATTACAATATTTATTATGTACTAAATATTAATTAAATATTGATTAAGTTTAAACTTCACATTTTAATTAATAAATATCTTTTATTTCCTAAAGTATTTTATATAGCTTATTTCATTTATTTTTCTTTTGTTTTTAAACATATATAATATTTTAAAGCAAACACTACTTAACAATAAAATTAAATAAATTAAATATGTATCACCAAATATGGAGAGTATTTTAAAAAGGTAAAAAGAAAATATTAAGTAGTAAATAAAAAAACAAAAAAAATCTATATAATGTATATAAATGTTTGAAAACTATTACAACTTGTTAATACTATTTAATTAGAGAGTTTATAAATTTTTTTTTTTTAATACAACATTTTAAACTAGTAATTAACGAATGTTTTTTAAAAAGTTATAAAAAAATATTTGTTACACCCCCGGCCGCGGCAGAAAAGTCAAGATGCGCGTCATAAATCAGTAATCAAAGTTATTGAACAAAAAATGAATAGTACAAATTGAATCTTCTATTATTACCGAAATAGAAATTACAATCACAATATCATTGCTAAATTGAGACACATGCCTAACAATTTAGCGTTTACAATGGAATAATAAAAATAACGGAAAGCCTTTAGAATGAATACTTCCCATCTGCTAAATAACTTGAGAATATATGCATTTAAAATACGTTAACAAATTGTTGGTAAGTTTTACAAGATTTCACACGAAGTGTTTTTATAACCAAAAGCATTTTATAAAATTTATCTGGTTGACCATCTTTTATATATACATACCTTTTTATCAAAAGTATAAGATAATTGAGTTATCAAAATGTATTTGGTCTTATTTAGAAACATCATGCGTTCAAATCCAAAATTCAAAATCTGGCAAAATACATATAAGTAAGTCAACTTATATAAAAAATTATATGGTTCTCATGATCAAAATGTTTTTTATATAAAGATTTTGAGTGTGAATTTATATAAAATAAAGTCATATTGCATCTTGTGAAAACATAAAATGACTAACTTTACTATAGAATATTGTACAAACGTTTATATAGTTTATATATAAAACTCATAAGTTTCGAATTTATAAACATCGTAAAATCGTATCGTAGTATTATTTATGTATTATTTTACTTAATTCGGGAACTAACCCTTAACCAGTGAGTCAAAATCCTTCCACATACATATTGTGTTTTCGTACAAGAGCAAAGGGTTTAAATAAATAACTTACTAGCTGTAAGTTATCAAAACCTTAACCAGTCATATGATGATATTAATTAAGTGTTATATAACTTAATTTATGGTATTGATACTTTTCGTTTTAGGTCACAAACTATTCCACGACCTACAATCTCTTTCAACTAGTATCAGTGAACAAAACCTCGGTATAAACCAAATATCGATTCTATATGGTATCGAAACAAAACTGAGATTTTATAATGAACCCAAACTGAACTTATGACACCATACTTTTACACCTGCACCATAATAAGGCATGCATAAATTCCTTACCCCGTTATAACACGTGGTAATATACAATGGTACTACCGTCAATGTCAAAATCCGTCTCATCAGACGTAGTTGTAGCTAGCAATACCTAGGCAGGCGGTTGAACATTACAAGATCAATAGTTGACACTTCTACATGTCGTTAGTCAATCTCTAAGGATTAACGGTAATGAAAATAAGTTTTCACACCAAGACACATAGTCTTAGTATACCTAACAACATAGTCCAAATGGCTTAGGAAACAAACCTAACTCATATAGCTTTAGAAACAACGTGACACCAATAAGGAGACCCTAGAGTGTTGGATCCTAACAATGTGTCTAGGCATCCTACTCTTAAACTTCCTGGTATAAGATTGTTGAATATTTATGATTTTGTTGTTTAGAAATAATATTTGATTGATGTCTTTTAGTATTAAGATACGCAAGACTTAATGGATTTATAAGTATAACATATTAATTGAGAAATCATATTATTTAGTTAGTATTGATCAAGAATTAATTTAGAACTGATTTAGTGATCAAAAGAGACTGATTAAATATACGGGGATTGATTAAGTAAATGAATGATTCTTATAGTGTGGTCCTATTATCCATGGTTAATTAGGATGGGATAAACCAATATGATATTCCATGGAGGTTTAACCCATGGAGCCTAAGTAATATGAAGGGTCATGGTTCATTAAGGTTTGCATGGATGAAACCCTAGCGTTTGTAACACTATAAAAGCACACCCCTACAGCCAAAATCGGTTGCCCATTCATTCTAAGAGAGTGATAACCGATTTTTGTGCTAACTAACCTATTCTCTCAAACCTTCTTTTGCATTTGGTGTTTGTGACACATTAGATACATCACACTTGAGTTGTTAAAGCTTTTTAAGGCCAAGAACTACAAACTACATAAGAGGTATTCATCTAACTATGAGTTTTATGTTGTATATCCTCTATTGTATGCTAGTTAGGATGTATGCTTTGAAAAATTGAAATTGCATGTATAATTAGAGAAAACATAGATCCAAAGCATCTAGGGTTGCATGTGCACCATAGGAGTGTTATAGTGCTTAAAACCCGACAGTGGTATCAGAGCCTAGGATTGTTTTCTATTATATTTGATGCTTGGTAATTTTTTCAATGCTGAAAAAATCAATTTTCTGGCCTCTGACTGATGAACTCGTCGAGTCCACTGACTGACTCGACGAGTCCACTCAGTAAAAGGGCAATTCAACAAGTCCAGTTCATATACTCGTCGAGTAGAGGCTTCAGGTTGCAAAATTTCGAGTTTTTGGCCAGAATTGGACTAGGATCATTACCACAAACTATTTTTTAATTAAGAAAATGGTATATTATGATTTGGTAATGATGATCCTCATCCAATTAAAGGACAATTGTTAAATTTTAAGATAATAAAGTAATTATTTGTATTATTTGATATGAATTGTCTTGCTATATGAGTTAGATTAGATCAATGGTATATTATATGATAATGTTGATTGGTTAAAATTGATCTAAAATTGTTCTTGAAGTGATTTTTTTAACTTGTCCTTAAGTTATATGAAGAGTCTCATTCATGAACATTAAAACTCATAAGTTTTAATAAGTTATGGAAACCAAAAGGTTTGTAGAGTTAGGAAACTTACACTCAAGTTTTGGAATTTGTAAAGTCTCATTAATGAAACATTTAATTCCAAACCTTAGAATTTTAAAAGTTTAAAATTCAACTCTTATACTATTATACTATTATAATTTTAAATTTTTTTACATATATATATATATATATATATATGTATGTATGTATGTATGTATGTATGTATGTATGTATATGACAAGTCAGTCTTATCGTTAATAGACCTCATTCACAAAGTCGGTCTATAAGGAGGTATAAGGTTAATGCCTATAAAATAGTGGTTTAATGAGTTTCCACTCTCACCAGCTGCTTCCTTGACTGGTGGAGGGTCGTTAGCTGAATGGGTAGGATAGGACATTAATTATCGTTAAATGTATAATGATAACTATAAAGCAACTAAACTTTTATTAACTTCCCAATCTCAATTAATTTAGGAAAAATGTGAAAATGGTACTATTCCATGAAATTGCACTGTACATATTGTTAAGTCATTAGTGGAGCGTGTGTGGTTAACCGACATACTAATCTGGGACTAACAAGGGTGGAAAAGGGTAGCTTGATGTTAATCATAGATCAATGGAGCATGTGTGGTTAACCTGCGCATTGATTTGGTGATTTGTAACATTAAGAGTACCAAGTACATTTGCATGGTTATCCACACCTTGTTTGTGATCCTAGGCATCCCAGTCACAAACTTGAATGGCACAATTGAGATTTAAACATGCCATTGAAAAGTTCAATGAATTTCAAAAGAATCTAGGAATTTCAATCCAATTAAAACTTAATAATAAATTTCGTTTTTCACGGTGGAAATTGGTAAATCGTCGTTTACATACCTTCAAATATTTTGCAATTGGATTAGGACATCTCTTTTCCGAATTGTAAAATATTGTGTTAGGTCCTAGCCTTAATATTTCATTTGGGTGTAATATTAAGGATTCTCATCTAATCTAAACTTTGATCTTCTTTCTTTTCAGATGTCTATCCCAAACAATGCTTCAGGCTCTAACCCTTCTAGCTCATTCTCCCTCATGAACTTGGTTGGGAGAACTATCTTCGATGGGTCAAACTTTAGGAATTGGATATGAAACATTTGTATGGACCTTCGCTACAAGGACAAAGAATATGTCCTCGATAAAGAGCTGAAGGAGATTGATGAACAAATTGCTACTCCCGAACAAATCGAGGAATATAGGGTTCATGAGAGGGACATGACAAAGGTGTTGTGCATTATGATTTCTACCATGACTGTTAAGCTTCAAAAGTCCTATCAGGATTCTGGCCCTTCGAAATGCACCTATATTTGATGGAAAGGTACCATCAAAGTGCTCGGCAGGAAAGGTATGAGATCATTTCCTCCATGATCACAACCAAAATGAAGGATGGAGAGTCAATCACGGTCCACTTGTAAAAGATGCAGAGATATGTGGATCGCTTGCTGAAATTGAATGTCAATTTTGATGAAGAGTTGGCCATAGATACCATTCTACACTCTTTACTTCCTTTTATGATCAGTTCCGCATGACCTATCATATGAACAAGGAGGAGGTCACTCTTAGCAAGCTTTCAATGCCTTCTGAGAACTGCATAAAGTAACTTGAAAGAAAAGTCAGTTGTACCTACTCCTACTACTGTTTCCCCTGGTCTGGGAATTGGACATGGGAAAGGGACGAAGAGGAAGGCTCCTTTTAAGAGCCGCAAGGGAAAGTCTTTAGATGGATTCTCTTCAAGTGGGACCAAAGTTGGTTAAGCTAATCCCTCGACCAATCTGAAGGATGTAGAATGATTCCATTATCATGAAAAAGGGCACTGGAAACGAAGCTGCCCCAAATACTTGCAGGACATTAAGGATGGGAAGATAAAGTCCACCTTCGCATGTATTTACATTATTCCTTCTAATAACCCATCACATGCTAATTCTTATGTCCTTGATATAGGTTATGGATTTCACATTTGTTCTGATTTGTAGGGACTAAAATGATGTAGGGATGTGAAGCAGCGAAAGATAAGCTTAATCATGGGAAATAGGAAACTGTCACATGTCACCAAGATTGGAGTTTATTCTTTATTGCTTAGTAGTGGGTTAAATTTAGAATTGAATAATTGTTGTTACTTGTCGGATATGGCAAGAAATATTATTTTCTTTAATAGTTTGTCTAAACAAGGTTTTTCCATTTATTTTAATAATTAAATTGGTAGTATTATATTATAATGTTACATTTTATTTTGAAGTAGATGCGACATGGAACTCCAGCGAGTCTTCTAGTCTTCTGCCGTGGCGGAGATCTGCTAGTCACAATCAGAGAAATGCGTTAGAGCCGTCCCAGGGACTGTGCCCTGGGAGCAGAATTCGACGATCAAGTTAGATCAACTGATAGATCTGAGATGGTCCTCCATAGCTGGAGAGAACCATCTTGGTGCTGGTGGTGGTGTATGGTGGTTGACGGTGGCGGGTGGTGGCTGAGCTACCCAACCGGAGTATAGTGGCGGCTCAGCCATGGGGAAGAGTCTAGGGTGGAAGATGAGCCAAAGGGAAGATCCCACTCCATGGAGGAGGTACTGTTCATTATATAAGGGACTATTAGGTCAAGGGGAATTAGGTTAGGCCTTGGGCCAGCCCAATTCAGGCCCAGGTATCAAGGAGCTGGGTGAGGCCACTCGGAGGCGTCGGGCGGGGCTGGTGAGCACGCGCCAGGAAAGACTGGCAAGGGACGCTAGGCAAGGGAGCGTCATGCCGGGCCGGTAGGAGAGTCCCCAGTAAGGCTGGCAAGGGAGTCCCCAAGAAGGCTGGAAAGGGAACGCCTGGCAGGAGCGCGTCGGGACAGGCTGGCATGCTAAATCAGTCTAGGCCATGCTAATGGACCATATATCATCAAGTCCCCCCCAGTATGGTGTTATTGGTACACGGCCAATGACATCGGACTGGACTTAGTCATTTAAACATGCAGGAGAGTCCCCAGCGAGGCTAACAAGGGAGTCCCCGACATGACTTGGCAAGGGAATGCCAAGCAGGGCTGGAAGGAGCGTGCCAGGCCAGGCTGGTGCACTAGAGTAGTGTAGGCCATGCTAATGGACCATATATCATCAAGTCTTCCCAGACTGGTGTTATTGGTATGCGGCCAATGACATCGGGTGGGACTTATTCATATAAACTGTGCATCATCAAGTCCCCCAGTCTGATGCGATTGGGTTGCTCACAATCGGATCGGACTAGATAAAGCACCAATACATTAAATAATAGAGAGAATGACCGAACCTCTCCCACGATACTCATGGGGTTGTGCGAAGAGATAAACATTGCTTATGTAGCTTGAGCTCGCTTGATACTCCGTCGATAAGATGCAACATAACTGTTGCTGGCAATGTGATGTGCAGCGGGGCTGCTAAAGAGTGTTGCGCGACACTAATGTCGATAAAAGTTCGAACCGATGTAGCTAAGAAGTGTAAGCTCACCATGGAGTCTCTGAGGCTGTTATTCGACACAAATATTGTAGTTACGTGCAAGTGGAGTATCACTGATAACCATGTACATAGTCTGCATTAATAACCGCCTTGGAAGTATTTCTTGCTGGGGCTACACCTACCTGGATTTCCCATAGTCTGATGTGGGTAGCATAGGTAGCCGCATCAGACTATGTCGTCAAACCAATAAACTGTAAGGTTTCTGACCATAATATAAGTGTCAGAGATTCCGATAGCTTGGCGATTAGGTTCCTAGAGACGGTCACGCAGTGAGACTATTGTCGATAGCCAGACAACATAATTCTTGAGGGATAGGCAGTGAGGCTATTGATAGGAAATATGCAGTGATACTGTTGCCGAGAGCCAGACAACAGAGGTTCTAAACGATAAGCGGTAAGGATAGAGGTATGGGTTGCGCAGAAAAACCTTTTCTGAGAGCCAGGAAATAGAGATGTTGCGGGGTACGCGACGAGGCTACAGGTAAGGTTGCATAGCAAGACAGTTTCCGAGAGCCAGGAAACATAGATGCTGTGGGGTACGCGGAGAGGCTACAGGTAAGGTTGCATAGCAAGAATGTCAAGTCCGACCATTAATCCGGATAAGAATTCGCGATCCTACTCGGCAAGTATGAGCGTCTACTCGTCGAGTCCCTTCATTAAACTCAAAATAGATAATGAAAATAAGATACCTAGGAATCCGGATGTTACAATTCTCCCCCAATAGAATATGACTTTGCTCTCGAAGTCTCATTCTACAAACAACTCTTGATGTAGCTTCCGCTTCTCCGCTTCCGGCTCCCAAGTCAACTCGGACCCTTTTCGATGTTGCCACTGAACCTGAACCAGTGACACTTCCTTGTTTCTCAAAACCTTGATCTTCCGATCCACCACCTTAACTGGCCTCTCAGCATAATTCAGGCTCGCATCCACCTGAATATCTTCCAATGGTACTATCGCCGACTCGTCGGCTATACACTTCCTCAACTGGGACACGTGGAAGGTATTATGGATCTAGATCAACTCCGCAGGTAGCTCTAAGTGATATGCTACCCTGTCAACTTTATCGGTCACCCTGAACGGACCAATATACCGGGGCCCCAGCTTGCCCCTCTTCCTGAATCGAATCACTCCTTTCCAGGGAGATACCTTCAGGAGTACAAAGTCCCCCTATCCGCATAACTTTTCTGACAACTCTGCGCTGTCAACAACCTCTGTCTAACCTGTTGTATCTGCTCCGATGTCTGAAGCACTATCTCAGTGCTACCCATCACTCGTTGCCCCACTTCTCCCCAGTAGATGGGTGTCCGACATTTCTTCCCATATAACAACTCGAAGGGATGCATACCAATACTCAAATGGTGGCTGTTGTTATAAGAAAACTCAGCCAAAGGCTAGTACGTGTCTCAACTTCCTCCGAAGTTCAATACACATGCTCGAAGGATGTCCTAGAGCATTTGAATCGTCCATTCACTTTTCCCATCAGTCTGTGGGTGGTAGGCGGTATTGAAATGCAGTCTAGTACCCAACTCCTCATGGAACTTCTTCCAGTACCTGGAAGTGAAACGTACATCTCGATCTAACACAATCGAGATCGGAACATCATGTCGCGATACCACCTCCGTCACATACACCTCTACCAGCCTCTCTTCAGAAAAACTCTCACTAATAGCAAGGATGTGAGTGCTCTTCGTAAACGAGTAAAGGATCACCCAAATTTCATAAACACCACTCGCGGTCCTCGGCAATTTGGTGATAAAATCCAAAGAGATTCGTTCCCACTTCCACTGGTGAACCTCAAGTGGTTGCACCTTGTCGTGCGGATGCTGGTGCTCGGCCTTAACCCTGCGACAGGTCAAGCACCTCTCAACGAACCATGCCACATCCCTCCTCATACAGGGCCACTAGTACTCTCTCTTCAGGTCCAAATACGGCACCCAAATCCGACCCTGAAAGGTCATAAGCCCACGACTATTAGTAACGAACTCAAGTACTTACCCAATCAACCACTTTCTCTTGCGGTTCTCTGGTCTCACAGCCTTTTCCCGGGCCTCCCGAATAGCGTCTAACACCAGAGTCATCACTGTCAATTGCATACAAATGTCTCAAATTGGGGCACTCTCCGCCCTACGGCTTAGGGCCTCAGCTACAACATTAGCCTTGCCCGGGTGGTAAAGGATTTCACAATCGTAATCCTTTACCATGTCCAACCATCTTCTCTGGCGCATATTCAGGTTGGGTTGATCCATCAAATACTTCAAGCTCTTGTGGTTCGTGTATATGGTACACCAAACCCCATACAGATTGTGACACTAGATCTTGAGGGCGAACACCACTGCCCCCAGCTCCAGATCGTGGGTGTGATACCTCGTCTCATGAGGCTTCAGCTGCCTCGATGCATACGCTATCACACACCCCTTCTGCATAAGCACTACACCCAACCCTAATATCGATGTGTAGAAATACACCACAAAATCCTCCATCCCTTCCGTGAGGGCTAACACCAGAGCCTCGCATAGTTTCTGGCGAAGTGTCTCAAACGAGGTCTGCTGCTTCGGACCCCATAAAAAAGCGACACCCTTTCGGGTCATCCTAGTGAGACATTGGCGATCTTGGAAAAATATTTGATAAATCTCCAATAGTAGCTGCCAATCCTAGAAAACTCCTGATCTCGGTACCTCCCACCTCATAACCACCTCAATCTTGGCAGGATCGACAAAAATCCCATTTTGGTTGACGAGATGCCCCAAGAAATAGACCTCCTGTTACCAAAACTCGCACTTGGAGAATTTGGCATAAAGCCTCTCCAACCTCAATACCCCGAGAATCTCTCTCAGATGCTCCTTATGCTGCTCTCTAGATCTTGAATACACCAAAATATCATCAATGAACACGATCATCGAACGATCCAACATCGGCCTGCACACCCTGTTCATGACATCCATGAACGCCGCCGGTGCATTGGTGAGCCCGAAAGGCATCACCACAAACTCGTAATGCCCATAACGAGTTCTGAATGCTGTCTTCTAGATATGTTCATCCCGTACTCTAATATGAAGATACCGAGATCTCAAGTCAATCTTGGAGAACCAAGACACCCCCTGCAACTGATCGAACAGGTCGTTGATCCTCGGTAATGGGTTACGGTTCTTGAACGTCAACTGATTCAACTCCAGGTAATCAATGCACATCCAGTGTGAACCATCCTTTTTCTAGACAAAAAGGATCGGCGCTCCCCACAGGGAACTACTCGGTCTAATAAACCCCTTCCCCAGCAGCTCTTGAAGCTGCGAGGATAACTCCTGCATCTCCGGCGATGCAAGGCGATAAGAAGCCTTGGCGATAGGCGCTGCCCCAGAACGAAATCGATGCGGAAATCTACCTGCCTCCTGGGAGGCACACCCGACAACTCTTCGGCAAAAACATACTGGAATTCGCGCACTATCAGTACATCATCAATCGAACTTGGCCTCCCAGCAGCCACTCGTGTGTCCATCACATATGCTGCAAACCCGCTGTAGCCCTACTGTAAACTCTTCCTCGCCCTAGCAGCCGAACAGAATGCTGAATCAGAACGGGTACACTCGCCGTACACTGTAGGTACTTGTTGGGTTTTGAGCATTCTAACACTTCCTAAGTGTACATGCAACCCTAATAACCTTGAATCTATGTTTTCTCTATATACATGAACATTTCTTTTTCAAGGTTATTTCCTAACTAGCATGGCATGGGGAATATATAAAACATAAAAACTAGTAGAAATACATACCTTGTTGTTGCTTGGATTCCTTCAAGACTTTGTGAGCCTAGCACCCCAAATGTTGTGCCTCAAATGCTTCACACAACACCACAACCTTGGAATAACTAGAGAGAATACTTCTACACTTCCAAATCGGCTATGCCCTCACAAGAATACTCTAGTACCGATTTTGCATGCTATAGAGTTTCTTTTATAGTGTGTCATAATTAGAAGTTACAAGTATAAACCCTAATTGTCATGACTCTTCATTTCTCATGACCCATGTGTTTGTAACTCCCATGGAATATCCATGGAGCTCCATATGGTTATAACCAAACCCATAAACCATGGATCATTAATCCACCATAAAAGAATTGATGACTGTCATAATCAACCCTATACATTTAATTAGTCTCACTTTGATCACCAAATTAATACTAGATTAATACTTGATCAATACTAATTAAATAATACTATTATTAATATATTAGAACTTATAATATATTAACAATCACAAGTGTACTTTCTCTCATTTTGGTCTATCAAAGTATTGTAATGCCATGCAACCCAAATGGACCATGCCGGCTTGGGTCAAGTACATACCAAATAAAGTTATGGACTTAGATACTATATCCAACAGTCTCCCACTTGGATAAGTCTAATAACTATATTTGCAAATATGACTTCAAAATCCGACTAGCAATTGTAGCTCTTTCAAAGTCTCTCGGAACTAAGATGATGATGATACGCCATTTAAGATAAGTGATTATATAATCCTCTGTTCTCATGAAATCAGTTGTACAAACACATGGAACATGGTCTTACTTATTATCCAACATTTGTTTCTTGATCTCTGATTTGTTTCGACATAGAACTAAATTGAACACATTAATTAGGTTCTGACCGGGCCCGGTACATAGGTCAAAACCAAATCATCAAGGGGCCCAGATATCGCTTCTATTTCTAGAAGGAACAGATAAACTTTGACTGATATGCTTGTACTAACTACTTGTTGAATTATTCGCAAAGGCGCGTTTTATAACATCGAGTTACCAATGCGTTTTCGTACAATCAATGAATAACCAACTCATAGTCAACAACTCATATCTCTAGGTTTGAAGATTTATATGATATTACCATCTCATGATCACTCGAGATAAATTCCATGCAGTGATGCAAGTGAGCATGGGTTGAATCCAATACTCAGCCCTTATGAGTACTCATGAATGTTGTAGCAACCATTTCATTGTCTAAAGCACTTTAGATAAATCATACAAACCAAATTCATGACAGTCTTGATTCATATCTACTTCCAACATATGACTGTCTGTGGATGGTTTGAATTATATGATTTATACCATAACATAATTATTCTGGAAGTCAAAACATGCAAAGTGAAACAGAAGAATAATACTAATCTTATATGGCCCCAACACCTTGAGTGTAAATAAAAATACCTTTTATTTACGCACCATATTGATTACTCATTATTTATGTTTCGATTAATCAACTTTATGCTTGAGTTAAAACATTAGTTGTCCCATGCTCCAAGCATGTACACTATGGTTTTCCAAACAACAATTATGCCATACTCCAAGTATGCATACTATGTTTACATATGGTCCTCTCCTTCTGAAATAGATCAATTGACAATATTCCAATGATGCTCATTTCACAATTCCAATCCTTGTTGTAAATTCAAGAATACCAAAATCTTGCCATTTATTGTAATCTGTTAGATTCTAAACTTATATGCAATGATCCCCTTTAATGACTATGCATAGAAGTCACAAAGACTTGACAACAAACATTACAGAATATTTCAATGGAAAGCAATTCCATGAAGTCTCAAATTCAAAGTACATTCCTTTGAACATCCTTCTTGCATTAAGTTCTCTAATCTTACACAGATTCAAAGAGTAACTTCCACCTATGGAAACCATTGCATATTCCCATTTTGACCATCAATTTTGAACAAGAGTTGCCTCTTTTCAAAATATGTCAATATGGTCCTAACTCTATACTTCCAATTGTCCATGAGTAACCAATCTTTGGTAAACCTCAAACTGTCCTTGACAATTGCTTAATCATTTTAGTCATATCCAGTTCTAATCCTTTTTCCCTTCTTAATGACCTAAGCATTAGGATAATTTAGAATGGATGAATATTATAGTACATGCAATCGATCCTATATCCGAAGCATATGGGACATGATTCATGCTATAAAATTTTTATTTGCCATGTTCTCACAATTCGAACTATGAAGAGGTATGACGTAATCATAAATGAATTTTGAGAATGCAACATATATAGAAATTCCTTATGTTGAACAATTCCAACATAACATTCATATATATATCCTTGACTAAAGTTGATAAAACTCAATCTAAGCTGGTAGAATTGGAATGAAGTGTAAAATCCTCTCCCTTAATTATAACAAACAACTTTTCAAAGAAAATTGAAACTTTTGTTTTCTGTAATTAACGTTGCTAACTTGAAATACTTAACATAATCATCATGCTTCCACTAGCATAATGATTACCAACATAACACTTTATGCTCCCACTAGCTTTGACATGTACTCAGAAATAAACTGGACTTCTAGAAATCAATACATTATTGACTTTCTTACCAAAGTTCATATTTCTGATATTAGATTGCTTTGATAAGACTTTATCAAAAACATACACCTTTCGTTAGATAGCTCACATGTTTGTCTAGACCTTTTGCAACTCTCACTAGTTAGTGTGCCGGTTAACCATACACGCTCCACTAACTATATGAGAATGCAAATATCACAACCGCTATTTACTTAAAATCTTCTTAGTGGAAGCGTTTGCTCACCATCATTTTCATGAATCGAAGAGAAACCTTATGACACTTAGATTTTATGGTGTATGTGTTCCTATCGATGTGAATTTGTCAGGACCATAATCACAAGACAAGGTTAGTGACAAATCCAAACTCATATAGACTGAACTTGTTCAATCTTAATTTCTTGCCACCTGGTAGCACAATGCCCACCATTGCTTCCGGTTTGTTATGCAAACAATTCAGAACTCATAGAACTCACAAGCATAATCAACTATCAACTGGAATATACACAAAAATAAGAATATGTCAACACGATAGGTTACAAACCTCAAGCCGTGGGCTAGTTATTAACAAAACTCTTGATTAGTTCTTGAAACTATTTCAGAATCTTTTAGACTCCCACTGTTCTCTTGTCATATAAGACTTCTCTTTGTCAAGAACCATTCCTTGACAACACAAATATTCAAGATCTAGTGCGGATTCTTATCAAGTTAAACACTTCTCACTATTGGTCTTAGCTGGTCTTTGTTTTATCCAAAACATCACAACTTACCAATCTTAAATGTACAAGAATAGGAAACATCTTACACTACATTTGACAAGTGTTATGAACTTTCTAAAGACTATGTCACTCAAGTTACAATCTTGGAGTATAACTCCAGGATTTGTTTTTGGCACAAAGTATGAATTATCTTTTGATTTAACCATTTCAAAAATTCACGATTCCCCTCCTCAGGCAACAAACACACTAAGGTGTCCTTAGAGGATCAATTGTGATATGGTTCCATAATCAGTAAGATAATCATAAAAAAAAATACACAAGTACTCTCCCATCTCTTCAAATTGGAGAACTTTTATCTTTCTACCTTATTTGATTCTTCTTATTCATTCTGCCATACATTGAGACTTTTCCAATGTTTCAGAATTACACTTAAACTCGTAAGCATAACCATATTTACTAAACTTTAGTAAATCATAACAAATAATCTTATCTACCTTTGTGGTGGACCTGACTAGTGCACAACTTAATGTACCCGATCCTTTAGTCCTTCGCTTGACTCACATGCGGATATGAACAAGGAATTAGTCTTAATTTACCAAAGATGAAAATTCTCATTCATCACACAATACAAGTTGCATGATTCCAAGTTTCTATCTAACTGAAACTTGGGTGATGAGAATCTTTCCTTATTTGATAAATTATGACACTACCACTATTGAAATAATCAAATCCATTTACCCATATTGCTTATCAATGGAAACATATAAGCAACAACTTTTTTCACAAATACCATTGTAAGGATACTTAAAATAAATAAAATCAAAACCATTTTCTTTTATTTTAAAACTTTGCGGAAAACTTATCATTACAATCCATATGGAAAACTTGTTGTTATCTATTCTTAAGCAATATATCTAACTCTTAAGTAACAACTCAAAATTCTGATCACTGAACCATGCGATCGAAATCCATCTTCACGATCAGAATCAACATATACTTCCTTTAATATGTGACCCAGTCACATCATGCAATAAGAATCTCAGAATAGAAACTTAATAAAGTTAGATAATGGACTTTACCTAAAGCAGAGTCAAACATTTGACTTTACTTTCCTTATGGACTTTTAGGTAAATTTGGCAGCTTCGCAAACAATGCCCTTCCTTTGGCAAAAGAAACATATGGACTCTTTGGAAATGGTACACGGGACTATCACAGACATAGCCTTTCTCTTTACCATTTGGTCAACCGAGTTGACTATGGCTAATCCCTTTCAATTAGGAAGAGAAAGGTTTTCTGGACTTCCAATGTTACCGTTGTCAATGTCGATGGAAGTTTGGGAAGTTGATCTTTCAATCAAATTTTGCTTTACCAATGCTCTAAATCATTGCTGATTCAGCATCATCAAGAAAATAGGTAAGATCATTAAGGGTCACGTCGTGATCTGTCATCAGGGAGTGACCAAGTCAACAACCAGCTACCTTGAGACTTCAACACCCGACTCTCCCAGCTTGTCAATATGAGACTTAATCTCCAAGACCTAACCACATATAGACTTCGTTTGCCAATAGGGATTGAGTGACTTAGAACTTATCATGCCTTGAAACTAGTGGGATAGGGAGATTTATTGGAGTAGGTGAAGGAAGTGAAGTATGATTTTCAGTCCCACTAATGCACAACAAAGGGATTGATCTTTCACACTGATTGCCATTCGAGATATCATCTTCATTAGGAAGCTTCTTCCTAAAGATTTGGGAAGACCATAGCTATCTAAACTAGACATCTATAATGGGAGAAATTCACGTTAGTTGATTTAAATTCGTTAATATAACACCCAGTATGAAATATTAAGGCTAGGAGCCAATAACCTATTTATAACTGGAAGAGGGATGCCATAATCCGAATTATAAAATAGTTAAAGGTAGGTAAATGACGATTTACCAATTTCCACCATGAAAAATGAAATATAATTAAGTTTTAATTGGATTTGAAGCTCCTAGATCTTTTGAGATACATTGAACTTTCAACGGCATGTTTGAATCTCGATTGTGCCCTGTCAAGTTTGTGATTGGGATGCCGAGGATCACAAACAAGGTGTGAATAACCATACAAATTGACTTGGTACCATCAACAATATTACCTAATTGATCTGCCGGTTAACCAAACACGCTCCACCGATCTATACTAAAGTCAAGTTACCCTTTGCCACTCTTACTAGTCCATGCTAGTGTGCCTGTTAACCACACACGCTCCACTAACGACTTGGTAAGGTACAAAGTGTAATTTTATGGGCTAGAACCAATTTCACATTTTCCTAAAGTAACTAAGATTGGGAATTTATAATGTATAGTTACTTTATAATTCATTATACTTTTAATGAGTATTTAAAGTCGTATCCTACCCGTTCGGCTAACGAACCTCCACCGATCAACGAAGCGGTGGGTGAGAGTGGACAGCCATTAAGTCACCATTATATAGGCAACAACCTTATACCCCCTTATAGACCAGCTTAGTGAATGAGGCCTACTAACAGTAAGAATGACATATTCTTATACATATGTATATAATAATAAAATTATAATAATAGTATAAGGGTGTATTTTAAACATTTAAAATACTTGGTGGTTTAATCTATTAATTAAACTATACTCTTAATTTAATTAAACTTAAACCATGTCTTTATGGAATTATTAACTCTTTTAATTAAACACTTTAATTAATTTAATGAAGTCCATAAACTTTGAATTTTTTTTTTAAATTTAATTTGGAATTAAAGTGTAAGACTTTACAAATTCCAAAACTCGAGGGCAAGTTTTGAAACTATTTCAAGACTCTTCAAAATTTTAACTTATGAGTTTTAATGGTTCATAAAGTTGAAGACTCTTCATTTTAAGAAACCTACTATTCTTTAATGACAACTTTTAAAAAAGTGACTTTTGGTTATCCATGACTCGAGGACAAGTTATGGACACCATCATTGCCATTAAGATCATGAATTAAACACACATGGAGGTTACACATAATTCCTATGATCTTCTGAAAACTCATTAGAACGCAAATTCATGTCAAGAAATTTCAAGAAATCATGTAAACATATACAATACTTGAAATTTGATAAAAATGATGTAAAATGGGTTAACATAATCATTATCCATTTCCAGCAACAAAACTCGAAAAACTGGCCAACACGCTCCTACTTGTCGAGTGCATGATCCTACTCGACGAGTAGGATAAATTTGTTCATGGACTCGACAAGTCTCCCCATGAACTCGGCGAGTTCAGTCATCAGAGTGCAGAATTTTTGATTTTATAAGCAGTTTTGCATCAAGTATACAGAAAACAATCCTAGTCTCTGATACCATTGATGGGTTTTGAGCATTCTAACACTTCCTAAGTGTACATGCAACCATAATAACCTTGAATCTATGTTTTCTCTTTATACATGCAAATTTCTTTTTCAAGGTTATTTCCTAACTAGCATGGCATGGGGAATATATAAAATATAAAAACTAGTATAAATACATACCTTGTTGTTGCTTGGATTCCTTCAAGACTTTGTGAGCCTAGCACCCCAAATGGTGTGCCTCAAATGCTTCACACAACACCACAACCTTGGAATAACTAGAGAGAATACTTCTACACTTCCAAATCGGCTATGCCCTCACAAGAATACTCTAGTACTGGTTTTGCATGCTATAGGGTTTCCTTTATAGTGTGTCATAATTAGGAGTTACAAGTATAAACCTTAATTGTCATGACTCTTTATTTCTCATGACCTATGGGTTTGTAGCTCCCATGGAATATCCATGGACCTCCATATGGTTATAACCAAACCCAAAACCATGGATGATTAATCCACCATAAAAGAATTGATGATTGTTATAATCAACCCTATACATTTAATTAGTCTCACTTTGATCAGCAAATTAATACTAGATTAATACTTGATCAATACTAATTAAATAATACTATTATTAATATATTAGAACTTATAATATATTAATAATCACAAGTGTACTTTCTCTTATTTTGTCTATCCAAGTATTGCAATGCCATGCAACCCAAATGGACCATGTCGGGTCGGGTCAAGTACATACTAAATAAAGTTATGGACTTAGACACTATATCCAATAGTACTCCCCCACTAGTGTCTCGTATCGTCACCAACTGTCGCTCACAGTCTATAACAGCCCTAAAATGGCTCAACCAATCCGTGCACACTATAAAACAAATGTCCCCCATCGCAATCAGGACCAGATAAATCGGGAACTCAACAACGAAGATCTCGAGTACACAACCCCGGATCACTTCAGTAGCATAAACCGCTTGCTCGTCCGCTATGGAAACCCGAAGAGGTCGACTCAACGCCTCTTGAAAAATACTTATGTGATGACTAAAAGCTTACGACACAAAGGACCGACTCGCACCCAAATCAAATAATACCAAAGCAGGTACAAAATTCACAAGAAAGTACCTACGCATATCATAAAATAAGCATCGCATCACAACTCAGCATAAATAAATGAAAGAATACGTACTAGCCACAAAATTGGATGTTGTGCGGACCTCTTACACTTTCAACTAGAAAGCTCTCCCGCGAGCTTTCGGTGCCTTGGCCTTCACTGGCCGTCCCTCAGTAACTCGTGCAAACCCCTATGCTGACCCCTGCATCAGTTGTGGACACTCGACCTTCCGATGGCCCGTCTGGTTGCAATGAAAGAAAATCATAAATCACTTGGGGAAATCCTTAGCGATATGCCCCTCCTTGCCACATATGTAGCAAGCACCTGATCGACAAACCCCATCATGTCCTGTGCTGCACTTCCCGTAAGTGCGGCCCTTCTGGCCTCCAGATCTCAAATCGGTGGGCTTTACCCGCTTGGCTGCTGGCTGAGACTATGACGGCCGCCGATCCTTCCCCTAAGACCCGGCCTCCTCCCTGGCTTGAGTCTCCAAGTCAATCTCCCTCTTACGGGCATTTGCATGGAGCTCGGCAAATGTCCGATAAGTCGAGTTCGACACGAACTCCCCAATATCGCTCCTCAAAACGCCCAAATACCGGCTCATGCGTGCCTGCTCGTTTGACACCTGCTCAGGGCAGAACATCTCCCTTTCATGAAACTTCGTAGTAACCACCGTAACAGAATCAATACCTTGCTTGAGGGTCAAAAACTCCTGGGCCAATATTTCCCTCTCTACTGGGGGAACATACTTATCTCTAAACATGGTGGTGAACCTCTCCCAGGTCACCTCTGAAAGCTCTGCAAGAGTGAAGTTTGCCGTCACGAACTTCCACTAATCCTGCGCTCCTAGGCGGGGCTGGTTCAGTGCGAACCGTACGCTCAGATGCTCCGGACATGAACATGTGTAGAAGCATCCCTCGATATCAGAAATCCATCTCATCGTAGCGATTGGATCATGCGTCCCGTCAAACTCTGGTGGCTTCATGTTGCTAAACTCCCAAAACAACAACGAGTCACCTCCTTGAGGCCTAGCAGCAACCACAACTGCAGTAGCTGCAGCAGCCGCACCCCAATCGTCGTTGCGTACCGCTTATCGAAAGTCTCAATCAATGTGGTCTTAATAGACCCAATCATCTCCGGAATCTCGGCTTGAATCGCCGATGCCACCTCATCGTGGATCATCTGACGAAGCTCCTCATCATTCACGCCGCTCGTCTTAGGTCTGTGGCGTGTCCCAACCATGATGTCTCTGAAATACAACATAAAAATATCAGAGACCCGCTTGAGCATATTAGCACTCAATAACTCAATCCTACTTGTTCCCTAGTACCTAAATGATTCTTACTTGGGCTGCGCACTGATCTGGTGTCTTTAGTAGTACGGGCCCTATACTACCGTCCACACCGCGTTAGTATTCACCCTAAGCCCTCCTCCTTGGATCCCAGATCACAAGTACTCTACTTCTCACTAGCATAGGCTACCCTTTGGTAAATGTTTTGTAGCCCCTCACTTCTACCTACTCACTCGCAAGTATCTCATAGTAGCAGAAATCCTCCTAGGCTAAGGCATCACAAATCAGGACACCCTAGTCCTAATATGAATACCTAGCCTACTTAGCATGCATAACATATCATAACATAACTCTTAACACATAATGTAAGGGTATATTGGGAAATCACCGTTCGGGCGCTGACTGATCGTACACATTGCTCTGCTCTGCTCGTTTCAAAACATTTTTATTCTTTTAGAAAAATTGTTTGATTTATGAAAAATTTCTCAAATCCTCAGTCTGAGTTCAGATACACCCAAAGGTGCATCCGAATCCCTCAAACCAAGGCTCTGATACCAACTTGTAACAACGTAAATTTTCAAAAAAAAATTTCATTTTTAAAACATACATTTACTCATAAAATAATGTTAAAACATAATGTATCAAATGTTATCATCACAAAACATATCCCAGAAACTCAAAAAATAAACTCCGTGAGTGTGTACGAATCATGTCGGCGCCTTCCCGCGATCATCACTAGTACCTGAAACACATAACACCACAGCTGTAAGCATAAATGCTTAGTGAGTTCCCCAAAATGCCACATACAACACATACGCCTTTCCAGGCCATAACTTTGTGAGATCTTCCGATCCAAGTATCTCAGAAGACTTCTGTCTCGAATTCTGGTAGACCTTTCGGTCCTACCTGTATTGACCTTTCGGTCCTACCTGTATTGACCTTCCGGTCCGTAACCTTTTGACCTTCCGGTCCATGTCATCTTGACCTTCCGATCCATGTCATCTAGACCTTCCGGTCCTTATCATATGTAACGTACACAACACATACATATCACATAATATCATATAGCACATACATCTCATAGCATACAAGACCTTCTGATCACACATAGGTACCCTTCCAGGTACAGTATAGTGAGAAGACTCACCTCGGATATCTAGGATAATCTTGCATACGTACGCACTGATCTAGCCTTCGCCTAAACACATAAACAAATATCTCAAATCAATAATGGCTCACCAGGCTAGACTAGTCTGTTTCATGTCCTATAAGAAGGCTAAAAGACCATTTTACCCTTCAAATGGTCCACAAATCCAATTGTTGACCAAACCCTAAAAGTCAACAAAAGTCAACGGTCACCTTTGACCAGACTTGCCGAGTGGACTCGTGTGGATCGGCAAGTCCATGCATGTCCTCTTTGCCCCTGGTCCTCACTTCACTCGCTGAAACAACTCTACACTCAACGGGTTATCACAGGTCGCGAATCGCGGGGCAACCCGACTCGACTCGTCGAGTGCACTTATGAAATCGGCGAGTTGCTTCCATACTCACACTCAAATAACCTTCTGAGGTCAGATCCGCTTCTCTAATCTATAGATCTGACTTCCCCACGATGAATAACCACGTAAAGGTCGAAACTTGACTCACATGCAATGCACCTAAAGCTTCTTTTGGTGAAATAACCACTAAAATGGCTACCTAGGTGCACAACTCAAAAGGGATGGCATAAAGCATAGTTATAGGGACTCTCTGGACCTCTTGAGGTCCAGATCTAAGAATCATTTCACCGTGGGACCTCATCCACTCCAAATTCAAGCCAAAATAATGCATATAGAAACCCTAGATTCAACTAAACATCACAATCAAGAGAGTAAGCATAGATTGATACCTCCAATAGTTTCCTTTAATCAAATGGATGTAGATCCAAGCTCCCCAACTCGCCTAGTTTGTCCTTTCTCCTTTCTTCTTGCTAAAGGACACAAGAAATGGTGGATTAGCCTTCCTCTTGCACCATAAATGATCTCTCTACTCTCTAGGGTTTCTCAGGGGTTTAATGGCCACAAATGAAGGCCATAAAGGCCTTTAAATAGGGCTCAAGCCTTGAGATTTTGGGTTTCACTTTACAGAGTGGACTTTCCGAGTCCACGTATCGACTCGTCGAGTCCGGTCATTAATCTGGGTAAGAATTCGCGATCCTACTCGGCGATTTTGAGCGTCTACTCATCGAGTCCCTTCATTAAACTCAAAATAGATAATTAGAATAAGATACCTGGGAATCCGCCTGTTACATTGGACATGGTTCGTTCCATGCTGAGTCGAGCTTCATTACCTATCTCATTTTGGGGGTACGCCTTAGAGGATGCCGCCTATATCCTTAATCTAGTTCATACTAAGAAGGTTGCCAAAACACCTCACGAGATGTGGACAGGGAAGTTTCCCTCATTAGATCACATAAAAGTTTAGGTTTACAAGGCTTTCATGAGATGCAAGACTCACGACAAGCTCCAACTTCATAGTGAGTGATGTATTTTCATCGGCTACCCACAGAAGTCCTTTGGATATCTCTTTTATAGACCGAGTGAATATGTTGTCTTTGTTACGAGGATAAGGGTTTTCTGAGAGAGAGAACTCATATACTAAGAGGATAGTGGGAGGCAAATTGACCATGAATAGCTTCAAGATTTAAGTGATGAAGGAACCTCAAATGCGCTCAACCCGAGGAGGAAACTCCTTATGAACCAATTGATGAGTGTGTACCTCTGAGGCATTCCAGTAGAGTTAGTGTTCCACCTTTCTTATATGGTATTCATATAACAGCTGAAGGTGATACATTTATCAGTGATAGTACATTGATAAATCTGGATGAACCTAACAACTACAAGGAAGCCATGGTAGGCCCCGAGTTTGCTAAGTGGAAATAGGAAATAGATAGCATAATTCAGTCCATGTATGGAAATCATGTTTGGAACTTGGTTGACAATGTACTGGGTCGTAAGACAGTTGGGTGCAAATGGATCTTCAGGAAGAAGACCGACATGGATGGGAAATTACACACATATAAGGCACGACTATTTGCCAAGGGATTTACTCAAACTCAGGGAGTTGACTATGATGATATCTTCTCACCAGTAGCGAAGATTAAATCTATAAGGGTTATGCTAGCCATAATTGCATTTCATAACTATGAAATATGGAAAATGGATGTCAAAACCGTTTTCCTTAATGGAGAGTTGGCTGAAGATGTTTACATGTGTCAGCCTGAGGGTTTTGTTAATGCAAAGTACCCTAATAGAGTGTGTAAGAATGAGAAATCCATTTATGGATTGAAACAAGCATATCATAGATGGAATCTTTGTTTCAATGAGAAAGTCAAAAATTTTGGATTTTTGAGAAGCGAGGATGAGTCATATGTGTATGTCAAAGCTAGTGGGAGTATAGTTAGCTTTCTGGTATTGTATGTAGATGACATACTGCTTATAGGAAATGACATTCCAACCTTGCAGGAAATTAAGTCCTGGCTTGGGAAGTGTTTCACTATGAAGGACCTTGGAGAAGCTGACTATATTCTAAAGATAAGGATATTAAGAAACAAGAGTAAAACAATAATAGGGCTTAGTCATAGTACCTACTTGGACAAGGTGTTGAAACGTTTCAGCATGGATAACTCCAAGAAATGTGACGTACCTATCCAAAGAAATAATAAACTAAGTAAGACTTAGAGTCCAAGTACAGAGACTAAGATAACAGAGATAAGTCGAGTACCATATACTTCCGTGGTTGGCTCGATCATGTATGCTATGACTTGTACTCTCCTTAATGTGGCCTTTGCTTTTAGAATGGTCAGCAGATATCAAGGGAATCATGGTAAAGCTCACTGGATTGTATTAAAGAACATTCTTAAGTACTTGCATAGGACTAAGGACTGGGTTCATACCCTCGGTGGGAGTGATGACTTAAGAGTGACAGGGT
The DNA here is from genome assembly GCF_052625555.1 of Lactuca saligna. Taxonomy (NCBI): domain Eukaryota; kingdom Viridiplantae; phylum Streptophyta; class Magnoliopsida; order Asterales; family Asteraceae; genus Lactuca; species Lactuca saligna. The sequence continues at coordinate 171,026,698 of NC_136421.1, forward strand.
ATTGTGATGCCGGTTTTTAGACCAAAAAAGATAATTTGTGCTCTCAATCAGGCTGGGTGTTTACCCTAAATGGAGGAGCAGTGTTAGGTGCTACTTGTGCACCTTTTTGCACACCTTTCAGTCCCATTTTATGCATATAATTAGCACAATTGTTCTTCCTTTTCCTTGCATTTTACCATATTCATTTTAGTCTCTAGAACAACCTTATTTGCACACTTTTATATCTTTTTCAGGTAAACTGAAGGTTGGAACGCGCTTTGGGAAGTGTCGGGAAGCATTGGTGGAGATTTCGGGACGATCGGGCGAAGAACGAAAAAGTTGGAAAAATCAAGTTTGGATTTGGAGTCAGAGAGGTACACGGGGCGTGTTGAATTTACACTGAAAAGTGGGCACGGGGCGTGTTTGACCAAAATGGGAGCTGTTGACCATACTGAACACGACCCGTGTCAGTTTAGTGCAAATAAACACGGGGCGTGTTGCTGAACACGACCCGTGTCAGTTTAGCCTATTTTAACACGGGCCGTGTTCTACCCAAAAAAACCAACTTTTGGCAGTTTTTCCTATCTTTCATATTACGGGTTGAGGGTTATTTTGGACATAAGAGATACATACCAGAGCACCATTGGAGAAGGGAATTCGAAGCTTTTTGCAAGGGTTTTTCCGTTAACCATTTGGAAACATTAATTCTTGTTTTTGTAAGTTGTAATTACACTTAATTTCATTTTTTAGACTTGTGATCTTGTTCTAGCCATGTGTGGCTAGAACCCTAATTTCTCCAATTTCATGTTTTGACTTTTTGGTAGTGACTTCATTCATATGACATGATATTTGTTCTTAATTTATATCTAATGAATTTGATTTTTCTTCCATCGAATGTTTGATTCTAATTATGATTCTTATTGGCCATTTGAATTAGGGTTAGGTCATTCAAGTTATCTCTTTTACAAAATCCGTAATTGTTTTGTGAAATTGAACAAGTAACAAGCATTAAATTGATCTCTATTGAATGAATTTAGTGTAAATCTTATTCGTACACTTTTACACTCCCGAGCTTATGAGGAGTATTGGGTGTTGTTGGGAACATTCACATAAAGCTTCATGCAATCTTATAATCTAATCCTAAGAGCTTGTTTAGATTAGGTTAATAAGGTTAGGATTAATCAAAGAGCTTGTTTTGGTTAATTAATATGGTGAATGGGAAGTGTTAGAGCTTATTAGCACTTTCAAGTACCAACTTAGATAGAATTGAACGAATATTGTGTCATCTTTGAGTCACATTGCTAAATTGTCATACATGGGGTTGGAGTCCTTACAAATTCTGAATTAATTCACGCATTTAGTTGATTGCTTATGTTTTTAATTGTTTGTTTAATCATTACATTCTAAACCCCCCTCTCTTTACTATTGGTGATCATAGTACCTTGTGCAAATAGGTATAGACCAATTGTCCTGTGTCTCTGTGGATCGACCCTGCTTGCCTTGTACTACCTTTTAGTGCAATATAGTGGGATTATTTTGGAGTATATCGTACCCCTTTATTTGTTGGGTTTGACACGCCTAACAAATTGGTGCTGTTGCCGGGGACACGGTGTTACTAATTGTTTATGCCTAGATCTTTTCGTACAGGTACGCCATTGCCAATTGATTCGGAGATAGAGAAGACTGCAAAGAAGTTAAGGAAGCAAGCCAAGCTTCGTAAGAGGCAACCAGTTTCCGGTACTTCTTCATCAACCAATCCCCCAGTCATCAACATTTGTGAGGACATACCCCTCTCAAGTGTATCCGCATCAGAAACAGAAAGCCCATCACTCTCACCACAAACAACCTCACCCATAAAAACTACTCGACCCTCTTCACCTGTTAATAATATCCTAAACAGTTCACCTTCAAAAACCACAACCAATTCTCAAGCCATGGCACATAACCCCGGAGGGAATCAAGGTCCTCCAAACCCACCACCCGAACAAACTCTTCGTCAATGGTCAAGACAAGAGGTGACTCAACAACCTCTTTGCATAACATACCCAGCCGCCACCAACTTGGAACTAAAATCCGGGCTTATCCATTTACTCCCAACTTTTAGAGGATTGGAGAACGAAGATCCTCACAAGTTCCTCACCGAGTTCCATGTAGTATGTGTGGGTATGAAACCACACAATGTCACGGAGGACCAAATCAAGCTTAGGGCATTCCCCTTTGCAGTGCAAGACGCGGCCAAAGATTGGCTTTATGACCTTCCACCGGGGACGGTAACTACTTGGGTAGATCTTGCGAGATTGTTTTTGGACAAATATTTTCCCGAAATGAAAGCTTCAGCCCTACGACGGGAAATTATCGGAATCAAGCAACACAAAAGAGAAGCTTTCCACACATATTGGGAAAGATTCAAAAAAACTTTGTGCTCGTTGTCCAAAGCACGGGATCACTGAGTACCAGCTCCTTCAATATTTCATTGAAGGAATCACTCCAATGGAAAGAAGGCTTCATAAAGCCTCTAGTGGTGGATCTTTGCCCGATAAAACCCCAACTGAGATCCGAAATCTAATCAAGAACATGGTTGAAGATTCCAAACATTCAAGCCATGATGAAGAATGGTACACGGATGCACCCCGGGGTGTAAAAGAAGTACAAACTCCTCAGATTGAAGCTCAATTGTCCGAGCTCATGAAAGTAGTCATGATGTTGGCTAAAGACAAAGGTGTGCAGCCCACACCCCGCCCGTGCGGTATTTGCACCCAAGTGGGGCATCCAACCAATATGTGCCCACAACTTCAAGAGGAAGATTATGAAGAAGCAAAATTCATGGGAGGTTTTCTTGGGTCTAATCAAAGGGGATATGAGCAGCCACGGGGTGATCAAAGATGGAGTAACAATCAAGGTTGGGGAGGACATCAACAGAAAAATTATCAACCAAGTCAACCACATCAATACCAGCAAAGACCACCTTTTCCACCACAAAACTTCCATCCAAGGCAGACACAACACCCTCCTCAACAATCGGGTTCATCAAGTATGTCCTTAGAGGACATAGTAAAGAGTTTGGCAACTAGTACACAAGCTTTCCAACAAGAGACAAAAGCAAGCATAACAAACTTAGAGAAACTAGTTTCACAACTTGCCACTTCTGTAAGCAAATTAGAATCTCAAGGAAAGTTACCTGCACAAACTGAAACAAACCCAAGGCACAATGTGTGTGCCATCACATTGAGAGGCGGAAAGAGCTATAATGGTCCAAAAGTGCCGGTTGATCAAAAGGAAGAAGAAATAGTGGTCGAAGAAGCAACCAAAGAAGAAAAGAAGGAAGAGAAAACAGTCAAAAAGAAGCCCTTCATCACTGAGTCTAAAGCCACACCTGCTCCATTTCCCGAAAGATTAAGGAGCACGAAGAAAGAACGGGAGGAGAGTGAGATCATGCAAATGTTCAAGAGAGTTCAAATCAACATTCCACTCCTCGAGGCCATCAAGCAGGTACCTAGATATGCAAGGTTCCTTAAGGATCTTTGTGAATCTAAAAAGAAATTAAAAGGAAATCAAGTGGTAACAGTTGGGGAGCATGTATCCGCGGTTTTGCAAAAGAGGATGCCCTCGAAGTGTAAGGATCCCGGTGTATTTACCGTACCTTGCAAATTGGGGAATCTTCATGTACCTCGAGCCATGCTCGATCTAGGTGCATCCGTAAATGTCCTACCATATTCTCTCTTCAAATCAATTGGTGTAGGAACATTGAGCAAAACCGGTGTGATCATCCAACTTGCCGACCGGTCTTTGGTACACCCAAAGGGTGTACTAGAGGATGTGTTAGTGCAAGTCGATGAATTTATCTTCCCGGCTGATTTTTATGTCTTAGATATGGGAGATGATGACTCTCCAAGTTCAAGTTCCATACTTTTGGGTAGACCTTTTCTTAAAACTTCTAAAACAAAAATTGATGTCTACAATGGAACTTTAAGTATGGAATTTGACGGTGAAGTTATCAACTTCAATGTTCATGAAGAAAAAAAGGTTCCTTCTGATGTTCAATCTATTAATTTTGTGAATATGATCCAGCCATTGGCTGAAAAGAGCTTAAACTCGACTAACAATGATTTTGTGGAGTTAGTCTTGTCACAAAAATTAGACAGGTACAAAGCCGAAGAACTTGCAAAGGAGTGCGGTACAAACGAGGAGGTGCTGGAGATTTTGAAATTCAAGGATGATAAGCACGTGTGGATTGATGGAAGAGAAGTAGAGTCACCCACCACTAAAGCCAAATTCCTTCCACCGGTGGAACAAGCACAAGATTCGAGAGCAACAACTCCACTGGGCCCTATAAAGCAAATACATGTCAAGAAGGAGAGCACTCAACTGGTCATCAACTCAAATAAATTATCGAAGAAGGAAGAGAGTGAGTTGATAACCATGCTGAACAAATACCAAAAAAGGATTGAGTGGACAATCTCTGATATAAAAGGGTTAAGTCCTTTTTGGTTTATGCACAAAAAGAAAGCCAAAGGAAGGTTGAAGGTTCCGTTGAAGGAGGTGGCAAGAAGATTGATGTGTTGGAGAGGCCCAAATACTTATAACGAAGCATTTGTGGGTGCAAAGTCGAGCCAACGACTTGAAACAAGGGCGGCTAACCGGGAGGCAACCCGGGGGTATTTCTGTCTTTTACTTAAAAACAATTTCCATTTCTTTGAGTTTTTGGTTTTCAATGTTCCAAATGCATTCAATCATGATTTAAAATCACCAAACGGACCTAGGAATGCAAAAGTATTTCATTTCTAAGAGAGGAAATTTTCAAGTTCAAAAAGTGAGAATCAGCATCCAGGGACCAACACGGGTCGTGTCCCTCTTAGCCTTAATGAAACATGGGCCGTGTTCATGCAAAAAAGTCCCAAATTCTTACAGAGACCAACACGGGTCGTGTCCCATTTTGGCCTGCAAATGACACGGGTCGTGTTCGTCCAAAAAAAGTCCCAAATTTTTCCATAGAGCAACACGGGTCGTGTTGTTTTTGGCCTTGACCCAACACGGGTCGTGTTCGTACATAACACAGCATAAACCCCCCAACATGGGGCGTGTCAATTTAGCCTGGGGAGACACGGGTCGTGTTCGCGCAACAGTTCAGGCCCTTTTTAAAGAAAAAAATCGGGACTTGACCTCATTTATCCTAACTTTCATTTCCTAACAACCCCTCTCTCCCAACAAAAACCTTAGGTCCGATTTTCATCAAATACCTTTCAATTTCTTCAAGATTTTGACTTTCATCTACAAAAAGGTTTGATTTTCATCATCTACACTTCATCTTCTCCATCTTAAACACCATTTTCTTGCACTTTAATGGTGGATTTAGGGGTTTTGACAAACCCGAGATCCGAAAATTCTCACTTAATTTTGGTGTTTTAGTGTCTCAATCTTGAAAGGGGCAAGCTTGGGGAGGCTAAAGAAGATCTTTTCCATCAAGAACAACACGATCCAACACACGATTCGGTAAATTCTTTCCAACTCCTAACCTTTGAATTTTGTGTTCTTGAGTCAAATACTTGAAAGTGTGGTCTATTTGGACTTGATTCTTAGTTGGAAATCTTTGAAAACCAAATTTCCCGCGAAATTTTGGTGGCCAAGTTCAAAGTTGACTGGACCCGTCAACAGTTGACTTTTTGACATTTTGACCTGTTCACTTTTAATCTGTCCCAAACTTGACTATGGAAGCTACATCTTCCAAAAGACCAAGACAAACCAAATCATCCGACCGCTGTCGGAAGCCTAGATCTCCATCACCTCCATCCAGATATCCCTCACCTCCATCTAGGTCCCCAACACCCCCAGCCGACCCATCTCATTTTGGTGTCGTATGTCTTGGCCCAGTTCAACAGGGCAAACTTGAGTCATTCCTTAAACAAGGTCATGCCATCCAAAAATTCACGCATTTTCCAACTTTGAAAGAGTTGTATGTTTACAATCAAGTCAAAACCCTGTTTCGCAACATAGGGTGGCACGGCTTGTTGAGGGTCCATGAATTGAGCTATAAAGTCCCAACAGTTGAGTTTCTATCCTCAGTTTATTTAGATCATGGGATCCTCTACTTCCGTCTAATGAATCAAGACTATGAGATCTCCTTGGATCAAATCAATGCCATTGTGGGGGCCCCAACGGAAAACACATTTGGCCCCACTGATCCAATCCAAGGATACTATGACATGACTTGGTGGACCCAGCTCACCCAATTACATCCATATGTCTCTAGCGTTGCTAAAGCCTCATCACTTATCCATCCTGTGATTAAGGTAGCTCACAGAATCATTGCTTCGCTCGTCGCCCCTAGAGAGGAGCGAAGCACCATTAGCGCGTTGGAACTTAAAATCCTTTATGCAATGACCCATCCCGAGAATAACCTCATTCCTCATTATGGTCGGTTTCTGTGCCACAAGCTCATCCGCCTTAGCGCATCCCGATCGGGAAAGATTGTTTGCGGGGGTATTGTCAGCATGCTCGCCAAGAGCGCCCACATCCGAGCCCCATACCCCGGTCCCCACCAGCCACTGCCGGGTGAGCCTTATCTCACCACCACTGTCCTTGAGTCCATGCGACTCTTCTGCTCGGCAGGCGATGGTACACACCATTGGACCGTGGGTCAAAATCATGATCCCAAGCTCCTCATCACACCAGAAAATAAAGGCATTCTTGATTTCCGAAATCCCATTCATATGACTGATTGGCAAATCATTCCATACATCTTCCCCCACTCTTATTCCACCGAGGTCGATGAGCAAAGCGAAGAAAACGAGGAAGATGGTGATGATGATGAAGAAAAGGAGGAGCCTCACCATGCTTCTCCCACCGGTGGTGGCAGCTCATCCCATTTTGCTGCACCCCCGCCTTATCATCAACAATATATGAATGAATTCCAATCAATCCATACCCGTCTCGACACCTATCAGCAGGATATTACCAGCATGACCCAGAATTTTTCCACCTTCACCACTCAGTACGCTCGGGATCAAGAGCGTCAACGCAAACATGAGGAGGACTTCTGGGCTTGGACCCGAAACCCCAGCTACTATCCTCCTCCTCCACCTCCGTTTTAGCTTGTTTCACCCTCTCCAAGCATTGGGGGCGATGCTTATCTTTAAGCTTGGGGAGGGGTAGACTTGTATTTTAGGTTCATTCATTTTCATGCATGCGTTTTCTTACTTTCGAAGTTTTCCTTAAAACTCTTATTTTTCCTTATTTTCAAATTTTTTTTAAAAAAAAGGTTCACTCATTCTCATGCATGCATTTTCTTATTTTCTTATTTTCAAATTTCATTAAAAAAAAAGTGTACGAGATGATGACACTCTTTACATACAATTGCTCCATGAAATGAAAAATACCGAAGCAACCGGATTGTTACCGGAAGCATAGAATCAGCTGTCATAACTAGGGGACCCAAATACCGTAATTCGAGACCCTACGCTCAGATAATAATTTTTTTTATATTGAAACGTTTTTTGGGCGGTAATAACAGCTTTAGGATGATTTGCTTTTGAATGTTTCAAAAGAATCTTTATTGGCAACTCTGAACCCACAGAACACGGACCTATTTGTTGACACGCGTTACCCCCGCAGTAACAGAGAGCTTATGTATCAGACACACACAGTCAAGAATGAAGGAAGGGTACAACTATCATATCCAGTACCCTAATCAGAATTTCAAATGCCAAAACGAAGAAATCCAAAGAAAATCCAAAGAAATTCCGAAGATGAAGATTGAAGAATCCAAATTCAAAACGAAGTACAAATCAAAGCTCAATCAAATCAAAAGCCAACTCAAGTCAAATATGGCGAATGAAGAACTGTGTGATATGATACTTGTGGCTCTCGAAAAAGTGAAAGCATAGGAGCTGAGCCCCTTCGGGTGGGCTCACTGTTTCAGCGAAAGCTGATTCGCCATGACGGGTTCTTAAGGAGGTGTCGATTCTGATTCTTGGCCATCTAGTCTTAAGGACATGAAATCAGGACTATGTTATTTTCGCCCATAAAGCTTAGTAAGGTGTAAAGATTAAATAAAACTTTGGTTGGATTATTGGGTTACATCGTTTCGGGTCTTCCTCATATTGAGAGTCTGTGATATGTGGAAGGAAACAGGATGGTTGCCAAGGTATCAATGATCGAAGCCCTATTTATGTAAAGTTTGATCGTACCTTTATTTAGTTACAAAAGTACATATTTTGTGTTTGTTCTTAATCTTCTTTTCTTTTTCTTCATTTTGTTTCTCAGGTGCATTTTGAACATATTTTCATGGCATTACATTGCATGCATTCATTCTTAACATTTAGGATCCTTCATCCCTTTTCGTTCTAAGTTTTTCTTTCTGCCATCTAGAAATCGTCCTGTTATCTGGTTCTTGTTCTTTCTTGAGGACAAGAAAGGTCTAAGCTTGGGTAGATTTGTTAGGTTCTACTTGTGCACCTTTTTGCACACCTTTCAGTCCCATTTTATGCATATAATTAGCACAATTGTTCTTCCTTTTCCTTGCATTTTACCATATTCATTTTAGTCTCTAGAACAACTTTATTTGCACACTTTTATATCTTTTTCAGGTAAACCGGAGGCTGGAACGCGCTTTGGGAAGTGTCGGGAAGTATTGGTGGAGATTTCGGGACGATCGAGCGAAGAACGAAAAATTTGGAAAAATCAAGTTTGGATTTGGAGTCAGAGAGGTACACGAGGCGTGTTGAATTTACACTGAAAAGTGGGCACGGGGCGTGTTTGACCAAAATGGGAGCTGTTGAACATACTGAATGCGACCCGTGTCAGTTTAGTGCAAATAAACACGGGGCGTGTTGCTGAACACGACCCGTGTCAGTTTAGCCTATTTTAACACGGGCCGTGTTCGACCCAAAAAAACCAACTTTTGGTAGTTTTTCCTATCTTTCATATTACGGGTTGAGGGTTATTTTGGACATAAGAGATACATACCAGAGCACCATTGGAGAAGGGAATTCGAAGCTTTTTGCAAGGGTTTGTCCGTTAACCATTTGGAAACATTAATTCTTGCTTTTGTAAGTTGTAATTACACTTAATTTCATTTTTTAGACTTGTGATCTTGTTCTAGCCATGTGTGGCTAGAACCCTAATTTCTCCAATTTCATGTTTTGACTTTTTGGTTGTGACTTCATTCATATGACATGATATTTGTTCTTAATTTATATCTAATGAGTTTGATTTTGCTTCCATCGAATGTTTGATTCTAATTATGATTCTTATTGGCCATTTGAATTAGGGTTAGGTCATTCAAGTTATCTCTTTTACAAAATCCGTAATTGTTTTGTGAAATTGAACAAGTAACAAGCATTAAATTGATCTCTATTGAATGAATTTAGTGTAAATCTTATTCGTACACTTTTACACTCCCGAGCTTATGAGGAGTATTGGGTGTTGTTGGGAACATTCACATAAAGCTTCATGCAATCTTATAATCTAATCCTAAGAGCTTGTTTAGATTAGGTTAATAAGGTTAGGATTAATCAAAGAGCTTGTTTTGGTTAATTAATATGGTGAATGGGAAGTGTTAGAGCTTATTAGCACTTTCAAGTACCAACTTAGATAGAATTGAACGAATATTGTGTCATCTTTGAGTCACATTGCTAAATTATCATACATAGGGTTGGAGTCCTTACAAATTCTGAATTTAATTCACGCATTTAGTTGATTGCTTATGTTTTTAATTGTTTGTTTAATCATTACATTCTAAACCCCCCCTCTCTTTACTATTGGTGATCATAGTACCTTGTGCAAATAGGTATAGACCAATTGTCCTGTGTCTCTGTGGATCGACCGTGCTTGCCTTGTACTACCTTTTAGTGCAATGTAGTGGGATTATTTTGGAGTATATCGTACCCCTTTATTTGATGGGTTTGACACGCCTAACAAGCAGTAACAAGGAAGAGTTCCAAGTAGGAGACTATAGCTGATTCAATATGTGAATCAGAGTACATAGCAGCGAGCTAAGCATCGAAAGAGGCGATACGGTAGAAGCACTTCATCGGACACCTTGGAGTTGTGCCATCCATAAAGGTGCCTATGGAAGTTTTCTGCGATAATGAAGGGGCGGTTGCGTTAACCAAGGAACCCAGAGATCATGGTAGATCCAGGCATATCGACAGAAAGTACCACTTCATAAGACATACCAACCACAATATCGGGTACCTCGCGGAGCTCCTCCGCGGTCAATTGGAAAGCTCTCCCTCGTGTCTTCGGTGCCTCGGCCTTCACCGGCCGGCTCTCGGTAGCTCGAACAACAATAGGGGCAGATCCTTCACTTCCGATGCCCGGTCTGGTTGCAGTGAAAACAGAGTGCAAATCCCTTGGGTCAATCCTTGGCCATATGCCCCTCTTTGCCACACTTGTAGCAAGACCCTGGTCTACACACTCCCTCATGACCCTTGCTGTCATGGTGGCCATCATGATGCATGCCACTTGATGGACCGCTACCATCAAATTGTTCGTCAAGAGCGAGATGAAATAATCTCCTCCATGATAACAACCCGAATGAAGGATGGTGAACCCATCACAGGCCACATGCAGAAAAATGCAAAGGAATGTGGACCGTTTACTGAAGCTGAATGTGAACTTTCATGAGGAGTTAGCAATAGATATCATTTTGCGCTACCTGCCATCGTGTTATGATCAATTCCGCATGAAATATCACGTGAATAAGGAAGAAGTCACCCTCAGCAAACTTCAAGGACTCTTGAAGACAGTCGAAAGTGGTCTAAAGGGTAAGTCGGTTGTTACTACTCCTACTCCTACTCCAATTGTGGCTAATGTCTTGGCAATCGGGCATGGCAAAGGGAAGAAGAGAAAGAACCCTTCTAAGGGTACCAAGGGTAAGACCCTTGAAGGATCCTCTTCAAGCAAAACCAAGAAAGGTTTTGTCACTCCTTCTGCTAACCCTAGTGAGGCTGAATGCTTCTATTGCCATGAAAAGTTGCACTGGAAGCGAAACTATCCAAAGTACCAGCAAGATTTGATGGATAGGAAAGTAAAACCCAACCATGCAGGTATATACACTATATTGTATAATAACTCACCTCATTCTAAGTCTTGGGTCCTTGATACAGGTTGTGGTATTCACATATGTTGTGATTTGCAGGGACTAAGAAGAAGTGAGAATGTAGAGCATGGAAAGATAAAGTTGATCATGGGAAACAGGAAAGCTTCACCTGTCACCAAGATAGGAGTTTATTCCTTAGTGCTAAATAGTGGGTTTACATTAGATTTGAATAAATGTTATTACTCACCAGAAATGGAGAGAGATGTTATTTCCTTTCATGCATTGTATAAACATGGTTTTACCTTTTATTTTGATAATAATAATGGTAGTATTGATGCTTTCTTGAATAATGTTCTTTATTTTAAAGCATTACCTTGTGATGGCGTGTATGAAACTGTATCTGTTGTAGATAATCTAGGAAATAATGTATTGTGTATTGACTCTTCCACTAGCTTAGATAAATCATCTTTATGGCATTGTCATCTTGGACATGTAAGCCAGAAACGCATAGGCCAACCCCAAAAGGATGGAGTCTTGGAGTCATTTGACCTAAAGGCAGATGATAGTTGTGAATCTTGTTTGCTTGGTAAAATGACAAGGTCACCTTTTACTGGCACTTGTGCTAGGGGTGAAGGTTTGTTGGACCTCATACACACAAATGTGTGTGGACCCTTCAGAACTGTCACAAGAGATGCTAATCGGTTCTATGTGACTTTTACTGATGACTTTAGTAGATATGGATATATCTACCTAATCAAGCTTAAGTAAGAAACCTTTGAGAAATTCAAAGAGTTTAAGTAAGAATTGGAGAATCAGTTGGGCAAGAACATTAAGATGCTTCGATCCGATCGTGGTGGTGAGTATCTTAGTACTGAGTTTATTGACTATCTTAAGGAATGTGAGATTGTCTCACAATTGACACCTCCTAGGACAACACAATTGAATGGTGTAGCTGAGTGGCACAATTTGACCTTGTTAGACATGGTTCATTCCATGATGAGTCAAGCTTCGCTAACAATCTAATTTCGGGGGTATGCCTTAGAGACTGTTGCCCATATCCTTAATCTATTCCCTACAAAGAAGGTTGCCAAAACACCTCACGAGGTGTGGAATGGAAAAGTTCCCAATCTAGACCACATAAAGATTTGGGGTTGTGAGGCTTTCGTGAGATGCGAGACTCACGATAAGCTCGAACCCTGAAGCTAAAGGTGTATTTTCATCGGCTACCCACATAATTCCTTTGGTTACATCTTCTACAGACCCAGTGATAGTGTGGTATTTGTAGTAAGAAGAAGATTCTTCCGAGAAAGAGAGAATTCATGAGCCAAGGAGACAGTGGGAGGCAAATTGACCTTGAGGAAATTCAAGAGTCAAGTGGTGAAGGAACCTCAAACTCTAGCCCTCAACCTGAGGAGGAAACTCCTCTTGACCCAACTGAAGAATCTATACCTCTAAGACGTTCCACCAGACTTAGGAATGATCCTGAGCATTATTATGGTTTTCATATTACTGCAGAAGGTGAGACACTTATCAGTAATAACACACTGGTAAGTCTGGATGAGCCTAACAGCTACACGAAAGCAATGGAAGGCCTTGAGGATGCTAAATGGAATGAGGCTATGGATAGCAAGATACAGTCCATGCATGACAATCAAGTTTGGGACTTGGTTGACAATGTACCTGATCGTAAGATAGTTGGGTGCAAATGGATCTTCAAGAAGAAGACCGACATGGATGGTAATGTACACACTTATAAGGAACGACTGGTTGCAAAGGGTTATTCTCAAACTCCGGGAGTTTATGATGATGAGACCTTTTCACCAGTGGCCAAGATTAAGTCTATTAGGGTTCTTATAGCCATTGATGCATTTCATGATTATGAAATATGGAAAATGGATGTCAAAACCGCTTTCCTTAATGGAAAGTTGGTTGAAGATGTTCACATGGTTTAGCCAGAGGGTTTTGTCAGTACAGAGTACCCCCAGTAGAGTGTGTAAGCTCGAGAAATCCATTTATGGATTGAAATAGGCACCTCGCAGATGGAATCTTTGCTTTGATGAGAAAGTCAAAGAATTTGATTTTTCAAGGAGTGAAGATGAATCTTGTGTCTCTATCAAGGCTAGTGGGAGTAGAGTCAGCTTTTTGGTACTGTATGTGGATGACATACTACACATAGGAAATGACATCTCAACCTTGCATGAAGTAAAGTCCTGGCTTGAGAAGTGTTTCGCTATGAAGGACCTTGGAGAAGCTACCTATATCCTAGGGATAAGGATTTTGAGAAACAGGAGTAAAAGACTAATTGGACTTAGTTAAAGCACCTATGTGGACAAAGTGTTGAAAAGGTTCAACATGCATAACTCCAAGAAAGGAGAGTTACCCATCCAGAGTAACGCCAGATTGAGTAAGACACAAAGCCCTAGTATTGAGGCTGAGATGGTAGAAATTAGTCGAATACCTTATGCTTCAGCTGTAGGATCGATCATGTATGCTATGACGTGTAATCGACCTGATGTAGCCTTTGCTTTGAGCATGGTTAGCAGGTATCAGGGGAACCCTAGCAAGGAACACTGGACTACGGTAAAGAATATCCTCAAGTACATACAGAGGACTAAGGACTGGGTCCTTACCCTTGGTGGGAGTAATGACCGGAGAGTTGTAGGGTACAGTGATGCTAGCTTCCAGACTAACAGGGATAATTCTGCTCTCAGTCGGGCTGGGTCTTTTCCCTAAATGGAGGGGAAATTACTTAGAAAAGTTCCAAGCAAGAGACAGTGGCTGATTCCACTTGTGAATGAGAGTATATAGCAGCAAGCGAGGCAGAAAAGGAGGCTATATGGCTAAAGAACTTCGTCAGAGACCTTGGAGTTGTACCAGCTATAAAGGAGCCAATGGAGATTTTCTATGAAAACAATAGTGCGGTTGCCTTAGCCAAGGAACCAAGAGATCATGGGAGATCCAGACACATTGACATAAAATATCATTTCATCAGACATTGAATAGAAGAAGGAATCCTCGTGGCAAAGAGGGTATCATCGGATGAGAACTCAGCAGATTCCTTCACGAAGGGACTGACTCGGGCTAAGCATCTCCAGCATGCTAGGAGCATAGGGCTGAAGGATGATATTGTTGGAATACTGTCTAAGGCTGCAACTACATTGGGCAAGTATTTGACCCGATTGTGCATGGTCCTTTTGGGTTGCCTTCACCATAGCAACTTGATAGGGTGATTTATTATGAGAGAATAAATATTATTAATATATTATGAGAATAATATAAGGAATAATAATATTATTGTTTGATTAATATTGTAACAGCCGGATTTTATCAGATATCTTGTTTGTTGTATTTTGTTGTTTTGTGAGGGGGGACTCGGCGAGTTGGAGCTCAGACTTGTCGAGTCAGCACTGTGTAATGAAACCCTAATTTCTCGGGTTTGAGACTTATTTAAAGGGCCTAATGGCCGTCATTTGTGCTCACCAGCCCCTTGAGTGAAACCCTAATCGAGTGTGAGCATTGGAGCTAAGTAGGAGGCCATTATTGACCTTGGAGGTGCCATTTTTGCAAGGAAAGGAGAAGAGCTAGCCAAGGGAAAGCAAGAAGGAGCAACTTTTGTGGGTTTGGAGTCCAGAGCATCACTTTTGTGGTAATAAATCCGAGTTACCTTCTTGTTGTTGTTGCTTATCTAGATTTAGGGTTTGTTGAACCCTTTTATGGCAAGATTTGGTGTTCTTTTGGTCCCTTATGAGGTTGGAACCATAGATCTGGACCCTTAGAGGTCAAGAGTGTCCCTTTACCCAAGCTTTTGGGGATCAATGGAGGCTTTGGATTGGAATCCTCATGCCTTGGGTCAAAAATGCCATTATTGAGTTATAGGGTGTGTTATGAGCTCCAAGATAGGAGCTTTATGTGATGAATCAGTCGAGGGAGGCCAGATCTATAGTTTTTGGAAGCAGATCTGACCTTAGAAGCAAGTTGGAGTGGTTGCATGGCATGGACTCGCCAGTCTGTTCATCCGACTCGGCGAGTAGCTTGAAGATTGCCTTGGGACTGCTCAGCGAGTGGTCCAATCGAGTCATGGGTAGACTCAATGAGTCAGGGTGAGTTGGAGAGGGATGACGAGTGGACTGAGTCAAACCTGGACTCGCCGAGTTGTCCTTGAGACTCGGCGAGTTGAGTCGGGGTGGCCTCGCGATTTATTCAGGTGAAACTCGTCGAGTAAAGGGGGGGGATACTCGATGTGTAGAAAGAGGATTTCAGAGGGTTGATAAAAACGTCTAGACTCGCCGAGTCGCCTTGGTACTCACCGAGTCCGGTCAGAGTTGACCATTGACCAGAGTTGACCTGTGTTGACTCCTTATAGATAGTCAACCTTAGAGATATAAAGTGTTAATTAGAAGCATATAATGTTATAGGAGGATTAGAGCTCGGAGGATCGAGCACGAGGGATTTCTAGGATTCGTGAGATACTGAGATACGCGAGGTGAGTGTTCTCACTATACTATATTACCTTGAGTAGGTAACCTAAGTTATGTGATAGAGTATTGTATGCTATGCATGTTATGTGTTGTACTGCATTATTTCTATGTGATTTATGTAGTGCATGTTTATCAGAGCTAGAACCTGAGGGTTCACAGAGTTTGGGTGCACGGACCCACAGAGTTATAGCCTCGAGTGGCTAATATGTGTTATATGTGGTATTTTGGGGAACTCACTAAGCCTTGTGCTTACAGTGTTTGATGTTATTGTTTCAGGTACTAGTGACGATCGCGGGAAGGCGCCGGCTTGATCCGTACACACACACACTCGGAGTTTTTACATTGTGATCTTGGGATTTTGTATTGACCTATTTTGGATAATTAATATGGTTGTTTGATGAATATTGATGGAATTATGTTTTATAAAAATTGAAATTTTTTTTTTGAAATTTACAGTGTTACAAATATAAGTCATAAAGAGATTAATTAAATAAGAGGGTATAAATTGTCAATTGTTTGATAGTTACACTTTCGGCTATATATCCTTTAAGGATAAGGGATGGATGATTTCTAGGGCTAAGGATAGCCATAAAATCGTCCAAGGTTTATCATGGAAAGGATTGGGATTGCTTAGGGCTTAAGTTATCCAATTAGCGCTTAAGGGTGAAACCCTAGGATCCTTACAAGTATAAATAGACCTCTTGGGGTGCTGAAATCGACACATGTGTCTTTGGAAGAACCCTGGCCGATTTTTGTCCTCTCTCCTCTTTCTCAAATCATCCTCCTTGCTAGTTGGTGTTTGTAAGCCATTAGAGGTGTGACATTTGTCACTCTAGAGCTCCAAGAACAAGAAGATCAAACAAGTGTTTCAAGGTAAACTTCTAACTCTAATTTTGTATTGTTCTTATACCTTATTAGCCATTAGAAGTCTTGGATTCAATGCATGTATAATTAGAGAAACCTAGATCCAAACATTAGGGTTTGCATGTGCACATAGGAATGTTCATATGGACAAAAAACCCTTCAGTGGTATTAGAGCCAAGATTGGTTTCTATTAAATTGATGCATGGTAGTTTTGCAAAATTCGAATTTTGTGGATCTGAGTGTTGAACTCGGCGAGTCCCATAGTCGACTCGGCGAGTTGCCTTGACTCGGCGAGTCCAGTTGGGTACTCGGCGAGTCCGAGCGTCAGGAAGAGCAAAAATCGGGATTTTTTGATATTTATCTTATGGAAACTAGCCTTTATCATATAAGGTCAATATAAATCCTATTTTTTGATATATTTGAGTATATCCTTGACCTAATTGAAGATATTTATCAATTAATTAAATATTAGTTTCCTAATGTGGTAATTGACTAATTATTTTAATTAAATTGGTAAATTGTTTTGCAAGAAATAATTAAATAAATGAAATATGGATAATTAAGTGATTAAATGTTAATTTAGATTATTTGTTATTTGATCCTCTATGTTTTGAAAAGTTTAAAACCTACCCTCAAGTTTTGAAATTTATGTTTTGTGATTAAAAGTTTAATTTGGACAATTTAAATTTCAAACCCGAGAATCTTACAAGTTTAAAATTCAACCCTATACTAATATAATATTACAAGATTAATATATATATATATATATATATATATATATATATATATATATATATATATATATATGTATAACTAAAATGCTAGTCTTACCGTTAGTAGGCCTCATTCACGAAGCCAGTCTATAAGGTGGGTATAAGGTTGCTGCCTATAAAATGGCGCTTAATGGGTGTACACTCACACCCACCGCTTGCTTGATCGGTGGAGGGTCGTTAGCCGAACGGGTAGGATAGGGCAACCTTATCTCCTCATTAAAAGTATAATATGAAATACAAAGTAACTACATGTTTTTTTTTTCAAAATTCCCAATCCTAGTTACTTTAGGAAAAGTGAATAGATGCAATCCCATGAAATTACACTTTGCACCCTTGCTAAGAAGTTAGCGGGGCGTGTGTGGTTTACCGACACACTAATTGGTTCTAAGCGAAGGATGGCAAAGGGTGATTCATTGTTTATCATAGTTCGATGGAGCGTGTGTGGTTTACCGACACGTCGAATAGGTGATCGTTACAATGAAGGCAGCATGTGAATTTCCATGCTAATTCACACCCACTTTGTGATCCTCGGTATCCCAGTCACAAACGAGAGGGGCATATCGAGATTTAAACATGCCATTGAAAAGTTCAATGAATTTCATCCAAACCTAGGAATTTTCGATACATTTAGAACTTAAAGTTATGTTTTCATGGTGGAGAATTAGTGAATCGTCATTCACTTACCTTCAAATTTCTTGCATGTTAGATTACAACATCCCTTTTCTAATATGTAAATATTGTTGTTGGATCCTAGCCCTAATTTCTCTTATTGGGTGATTATTAGGGATCCAAATTCTAATCTATCATTGTCCTTTCTTTTTATAGATGTCAAACGCAAACAATGCTCCTGCAAGCTCGTTCACATTGATGAGCCTTTGACAAAAGGTTACTTTTGATGGAATGAACTTTAGCGAATGGATAAGATACATTCGCACGATTGCTCGCTACGAGGACAAGGAGTATGTCCTCGATGAGAAGCTCGAGAAGATCAATCCTGAAATCGCTACTACGGCTGAAATCACCGCCTTTGAAACTCATGAGCATGATGCAACGAAGGTTCATTGCATCATGATAGCCGCTATGAACTCCGAATTCCAAAAGTCCTACGAGGACATGTATCCGTACGAAATGCACCAAGACTTGTTGGAGAGATACCATCAAAATGCGAGGCAAGAGCGTTATAAGATTTTCAATCACATGATTTCTGCCAAAATGGGTCATGGAGAATCTCTAACCGTGCGCCTGCAAAAGATGCAAAGGTATGTCGATCGTCTTCGCAAGTTAAATGTTGACTTTGGGGAAGACTTAGCAATCGACATGGTGCTTCACTCATTGCCTCCGTGTTACAACCACTTTAGGATGACCTACCACATGAACAAAAAAGAGGTCACCCTAAGCAGGCTCCAAGGTCTCCTTAGATTTGCTGAGAGCAATCTCAAGGACAAGTCCGTTGCACCTACTCCCAATCCACCCGCTGCTCTTGTTTTGGCCATTAGGCAAGGAAGAGGCAAGAAGAGGAAGGCTCCGTCTAAGAGCCACTGCAAGGGAAAGTCCCGAGATGGTTCCTCCTCTAGTGGGACAAAAGTTGATCCCGCTAAGCCTACTTCTAACCCAAAGGAGGCAGAGTGCCACCATTGCCATAAAATATGGCATTGGGAGAGAAGCTGCCCAGAGTACCTGCAAGCTATCAAGGAAAGAAAGATCATGCCATCTTTTGCAGTTATATATACAATTAAATCTAGTGATTCATCTCATGCTATTTCTTGGGTCCTCGATACCGGGTGTGGTTACCACATTTGGTCTGAATTGCAGGGACTAAGAAGAAATAGGGATCTTGAGCATGGAAAAATAAATCTAATCATGGGGAGCATAAGATCATCTCCTGTGAACAAGATTGGAGTGTATTATCTAGTGCTTAGGAATGGCTTATCTTTAGATTTGAACAATTGGTGCTGTTCGCCAGAATTGGCAAGAAACATCATTTCATTTCATGGTTTGTTTAGACAAGGATTTAGATTTTCTTTTAATAATGAGAATGGTTCTATTTATTCTTATCTAAATGGTGTCTTATATTTTGAAGCAATACAATGTAATGGAATTTATGAAACTGTTATGATCGTTGATAATTTAGGAAATGATGTTTTATGCATGGATTCTTCCAATACTATGGATAGAGCATCCTTGTGGCATTGTCGTCTTGGACATATCAACAAGAAACGCATAACCCAACTCCGAAAGGATGGAGTGTTGGAGTCATTCGACCTTAGGGAAGATGACACGTGTGAATCTTGTTTACTTGGAAAGATGACTAAGTCACCCTTCACTAGTACGTGTGAAAGGGGTGAGGGTTTATTGGACCTAATACATACCGATGTATGTGGATCGTTTAGATAAACCACAAAGGATGGGAATCGCTTCTATGTGACTTTTACCGATAACTATAGTAGATATGGGTATATCTACTTAATCAAGCAAAAGTCAGAAACATTTGAAAATTTCAAAGAGTTCAAGAATGAAGTGGAGAATCAATTGGGCAAGAAAATCAAGATGCTTCGATCCGATCGAGGAGGAGAGTAGCTAAGTCTTGAATTCCACGATTACCTCAAGGAGTGTGGAATAGTTTCACAATTGACGCCACCTAGGACACCACAATTGAATGGTGCAGCAGAAAGGCGTAATCGAACCTTGTTGGACATGGTTCGCTCTATGATGAGTCGTGCTTCACTATCTATCTCATTCTGGGGGTATGCCTTAGAGACTGCCGCCCATATCCTTCACCGAGTCCCTACTAAGAAGGTTACCAAAACACCTCACAAGATGTGGACAGGGAAAGCTCCTTCGTTAGCACATATCAAGGTTTAGGGTTGCGAGGCTTTCGTAAGACGAGATACTCATGAAAAACTCAAACCTCGGAGTGAGAGATGTATTTTCATCGACTACCCGAAGAAATCCTTTGGATATCTTTTCTATAGACCGAAGGACAATGTTGTCTTCGTTGCGAGGAGAGGAGTTTTCTGAGAGCGAGAACTCATAAGCCAAGGAGACAGTGGGATGCAAATCGAGCTTGAAGAGATTCAAGAGTCGATAGATAAAGGAACCTCTACTGCTGGCACTCAACCCGAGGAGGAAACTCCGGTTGAACCGATTGACATATCATTACCTCTTAGATGTTCCAAAAGAGTTAGAGTTCAACCCAAGTTATATGGTTTTCATATTACTACTGAATGGGACATGTACATTAGTGATAGTACACTAATAAACCTTGATGAACCTAATAGCTATAAGGAAGCCATGGCAGGCCCGGAGTCTGCGAAATGGAAAGTGGCAATGGACAGCGAGATCCAATCCATGTATGATAACCAAGTTTGGAATTTGGTTGATAATGTACCCGGTCGTAAGACCGTTGGGTGCAAATGGATCTTCAAGAAGAAGACCGACATGGATGGAAACGTACACACGTATAAGGCGCGATTGGTTGCGAATGGCTTTACTCAAACTCCCGGAGTTGACTATGATGAGACCTTCTCACCAGTTGCGAAGATAAAGTCTATTAGAGTGATGCTAGCAATTGCTGCATTTCATCATTATGAGATTTGGGAAATGGATGTCAAGACCGCTTTCCTTAACGGGAAGTTGGCTGAGGATGTTTACATGGCTCATCCAGAGGGGTTTGTGGATCCGAAGCATCCGAATAGAGTGTGTAAGCTTGAGAAGTCCATTTATAGACTTAAGAAAGCGTCTCGCAGATGAAATCTTTGCTTCGATGAGAAACTCAAAGAGTTTGGATTTGTATGAAGAGAAGATGAATCGTGTGTATAGTAAGCTTCCTCATTCTATATGTCGATGACATATTACTCATAGGAAACGACATCCCGACACTGCAGGAGATTAAGTCCTGGCTCGGGAAGTGCTTCGCTATGAAGGACCTCGGAGAGGCTTCCTATATTCTAGGAGTAAGGATAGTGAGAGAACGAAGTAAGAGACTAATAGGACTTAGTCAGAACACTTACTTAGAGAAGGCACTAAAACGTTTTAGTATGGAAAAGTCAAAGAAGGGAGAATTACCGATACAAAGTAATGCCAAATTGAGTAAGACTCAAAGTCCGACTACCGAAGCTGAGATAGCTGAAATGAGCCGAGTTCCATACACTTCCGCAGTTGGCTCAATCATGTACGCTATGACTTGTACTCGCCCTGATGTAGCCTTTGCTTTGAGCATGGTTAGTAGATATCAAGGGAACCTTGGCAGAGCTCATTGGATTGCGGTGAAGAATATCCTTAAGTACCTTTGGAGGACGAAGGAATGGTTTTTAGTCCTCGGAGGGAGTGATGACTTGAAGGTGCGAGGGTATAGTGACGCCAGCTTTCAAACCGATAGAGACAACTACCGTTCGCAGTTGGGCTGGGTCTTTACCCTGAATGGAGGAGCAGTGACTTGGAAGAGTCCCAAACAAGAAACCGTAGCTGTTTCAACGTGCGAATCAGAGTACATCGCAGCGAGCGAAGCGTCGAAAGAGGCAATATGGTTAAAGAACTTCATTGGTGATCTTGGAGTCATACCTACCATAAAGGAGCCATGGAGATTTTCTGTGAGAATGAAGGAATAGTTACCTTGACCAAGGAACCGAAGGATCATGGTAGATCTCGACATATCGACAGAAAATATCATTTTATAAGACATCGTGTAGAAGAAGGACAACTCGTAGTGAAGAGAATATCATCAGAAGATAACCCAGCAGATCCGCTTACGAAGGGACTGAGCAGGGTTAAGCACTTGCAGCATGCTAGGAGCATTGGGCTGAAGGATGATATTAGTATAGATTAGATAGTGTTAGAAACGCGTGATACATAAATAAAATTAAAATTTGATGATTAAATAAAAGAGTATTATTTATAAGTAAAGTTACTATCCTATGTTAATCATTTAACTGTTGTTTCACTTTGCATGTTTTGACTTACATAATAATTGAGTTTATTAAGAATAATCGAATTATTCAAATGTCCACAATCGTTGATATGTTGGAAGTAGGTATGAATGGAGATTGTCATGAATTGGTGTGTAGATTGATTAAATGGTATTAGACATAGCAAAAGGTTGCTACAACGTTCATTAGTGCTTATGAACTAGTTTTGAGCATTGGAACAAACCCGCGCTTGCTGGAATCACCTTATGGAATATGACAAAAAGGGTGATTGCAAGACGATAATATCATATGGTCTTAAAACCTAGATATATGGTTTGTTATTTATTAATTGGTTGTACATTGATAATGCGAAACCGCATCAGTAACTTGATGCTATAAAACGCATTGTTGTGTATAGTTGGTTAATGAATAAGTAAATGCATATAAGTCGAAGTTTATTTGTTACTTTTATCCTAAGAAGGAAAAAGTGATATGTCGGCCGCTCGATGATTTGATTTGACTTATGTGCAGGGCCCGGTCAGAACTATATTGATGTGTTCGATTAAGTTCTATGTCAAATAAATCTGAGATCGAGAAACCAAATGCTAGACAATTGTTTCCATGAGAATGTCTGCATGATATCTATACAGAGGACTGTACGATCTCTTATCTAAAGGACAAGATTGACTAGATCAGAGTTTGACAGTGTCTTTGAGAGCTACGATTGCAAACCAGATTGTACTTGTGCATATAGTTACTAGACGTATCCAAGTGGGAGACTGTTGGAATAATGTCTAAGGCTGCAACTATATTGGGCAAGTATTTGACCCGATTGTGCATGGTCCTTTTGGGTTGCCTTCACCATAGCAACTTGACAGGGTGATTTGTTATGAGAGAAGAAATATTATTAATATATTATGAGAATAATATAAGGAATAATAATATTATTGTTTGATTAATATAAGTCATAAATTAATTAGGAATTAATTTGGTGACTTAAAGAGATTAATTAAATAAGAGGGTATAAACTGTCAATTGTTTGATAGTTACACTTTGGGCTATATATCCTTTAAGGATAAGGGGTGGACGATTTCTAGGGCTAAGGATAGTCATAAAATCGTCCAAGGCTTATCATGGAAAGGATTGGGATTGCTTAGGCCTTAAGTTATCCAATTAGGGTTTAAGGGTGAAACCCTAGGAGCCTTACAAGTATAAATAGACCTCTTGGGGTGGGGAAATCGCCACTTATGTCTTTGGAAGAACCCTGGCCGATTTTTGTCCTCTCTCCTCTTTCTAAAATCATCCTCCTTGCTAGTTGGTGTTTGTAAGCCATTAGAGGAGTGACATTTGTGACTCTAGAGCTCCAAGAACAAAAAGATCAAACAAGTGTTTCAAGGTAAACTTCTAACTCTAATTTTGTATTGTTCTTATACCTTATTAGCCATTAGAAGTCTTGGATTCAATGCATGTTTAATTACAGAAACCTAGATCCAAGCATTAAGGTTTGCATGTGCACATAGGAATGTTCATATGGCCAAAAAACCCTTCAGATATTATTTTTAATAGTTAGATAATCTTGAAATTTGTAAAATGTAGTTGGCATTTGATGATAAATAAAAGCTGTTATTTATGAGTAAAGTGTTGCTATCTCTTTTCAATCGTTTACTATATTTCTTTTGCATGTTGTGACTTCCAGAATAATTGTGTTTGGTATATCATATTATTCGAACCTCCACAGTCGGTTATATGTCGGAAGTAGGTATTAATCAAGACTGTCATGATTGGTTGCAGAGGTCTGAGGTGTTGGACATGGCTACAACAATTATGAGTTCTCATAAGGTCTAACCATTGGACTCAACCCACACTCACTAGAATCACTTCATGGAATTTATCTCGAGTGATCGTGAGACGGTAATATCATATAAGTCTTCAAACCTAGAGATACGATTTGTTACTTATGAGTTGGTTATGCATTGATTGTATGTAAACGCATTGGTAACTCGATGTTA
Organism: Lactuca saligna; assembly: GCF_052625555.1. Taxonomy (NCBI): domain Eukaryota; kingdom Viridiplantae; phylum Streptophyta; class Magnoliopsida; order Asterales; family Asteraceae; genus Lactuca; species Lactuca saligna. The sequence goes on from NC_136421.1 coordinate 171,050,743, forward strand.
TAAAACGTGCTTTTATGTATAATTCAATGAGTGGTAGAATAAACATATGAATCGAAGTTTATCTGTTCCTTCTTGGATTAGAAGCTGATATTTGGGCCCCTCGATGATTTTGTTTTGACCTATGTATCGGGCCCGGTCAGAACTAAATTCATGTGTTCAGTAAAGTTCTATGTCAAACAAATCAGAAATCGGGAAACAAATGCTGGACAATAATCAAGACCATGTTCCATGTATTTCTCCAGATGATATCTAGAACAGAGGATTATATGATCATTTATCTAAAATGGTGCATTCTAGTTCGATAGAGTTTAAAGAGCTACGATTGTTGATCGGTTCCTGAAGTCATACATGCAACTATAGTTATTAGACTTATCCAAATGGGAGAATGTAGGATATAGTGTCTAAGTCCATAACTATATTTGGTATGTACTTGACCCAACCCGACATGGTCCATTTGGGTTGCACTTCACCCGAACAATTTATTGATAATCTTTTGAGAATAGTATAAGTTATAATTCATTAATATATTATAAGTTCTAATATGTTAATATAAAATCATATTATTTAATTAGTATTGATCTATAATTAATCTAGGATTAATTTAGAGATCAAAAGTATGACTAATTAAATATGGGCTCTTGTATTTATATAGTGTGGGCTAATGCTTATTTGGAATGGGCTAGGCTTGCATGGAAAGTCCATGGATACTCCATGGAGCTTTAACCCATGGATCTCATGGAAATTAAAAGACATAGGTATTAGGGTTTACATGGATGTAACCCTAATCCATCACACTATATAAAGGAGGCTTTGGTTCTTGAAATCAAACTAGTTGTGGTGAGTAAAGTAAGGTGGTTGATTTCAAGAAGGGTTACTATTCTCAAAGTTCCAAGTTTGTGGTGATTTGTGATTTCCATTTGAGGCATCCACATTATTGGTGCTAGGCTCTATAACTTCAAGCAATCAACTACAACTAAAAGGTAAGTAATTCTACTAGCTTTATTTGATTCAAGTTCCCCATGCCTTGCTAGATAGGATAAGAATCTTGGAAAAAAATTATTTGCATGTATCATAGTCAAACATATATCCAAGGTTTCTAAGGTTTCATGTACACCATAGGAGTGTTAGAATGCTCAAAACCCATCAGATATCTCGTCTCATGAGGCTTCAACTGCCTCGATGCGTATGCTATCACATGACCTCTCTGCAACAATACTGCACCCAGTCCTTATATCGACGCGTCCTTGGACGGATCGACCAATATCTCGTTCCGGTTAACGAGATGCCCCATGAATTGGACTTCTCATAACAAGAAATTGCACTTGGAAAATTTGGCATAAAGCCTCTCCGATCTCAGAACTCCGAGGATCTCCCTCAAATGATCTTCATGCTGCTCTCTAGATCTCTAATATACCAATATATCATCGATGAACACATTCACTGAACGATACAACATCAGCCTGCACACTCTGTTCATGAGGTCCATGAATGTCGACGGTGCATTGATGAGCCCGAAAGGCATCACCACGAACTCGTAATGCCTGTAACGAGTCCTGAATGCTGTCATCTGGATATCCTCATCGCGTACTCTCATCTGATGATATCCAGATCTCAGATCGATCTTGGAGAACCAAGATGCTCCCTGTAACTAGTCAAACAAATCGTCGATCCTCGGCATGGGGTAACGGTTCTTGACCGTCAACTTGTTCAACTCCCGGTAATCGATGCACATCTGGTGCGAACCATCCTTTTTCTTGACAAAGAGGATGGGCGCTCCCCACGGCGAGCTACTCAGTTGAATAAATCCCTTACCTAGTAGCTCATGTAGCTGTGAGGATAACTCCTGCATCTCTAGTGGCACAAGGCGATAGGGCGCCTTGGCAATAGGTGCTGCCCACGGGACCAAATTGATACGGAACTCTACTGCCTCTCAGGAGGCACTCTCGGCAACTCCTCGGGAAAAACATCCGGGAAGTCACGCACTATCGGGACCTCATCGACCATCCTCGGTCTCTCTGCATCTACTCTCGTATCCACCACATAAGCCACAAACCCACTACAACCCTATAGTAGGCTCTGTCTCGCTCTAGCGGCCGAACAAAATGCTGACCCATGACGGGTGCCCTCGACATAAAATGTAAGAACTCCCCCACTAGCGTCTCGCATGGTCACTAGTTGCCACTCACAGTCGATAACTGCTCCAAATCTACTCAAACAGTCCAGCCCACGATGACACAGACATCCCCCACCGCAATCAGAAACTCAACTCTGAAGATTTCAAGCACACATCCGCAAATCACATCGGTGGCATACACTGCTCGCTCGTCATCTATGGAAACTCACAGGGGTCGACTCAACGCCACTCGACGAATACTGATGTGCTGACTAAAGGCTAATGACACAAAAGATCGACTCACACCCATGTCAAATAACACCAAGGCAGGCACATAACACATAAGGAAAGTACCTACTCATAACGTAATATAGACACCATATCTTAAACATCGTAGTAAATACGTGAAATAATACATACCAGCCACAACATCGGATGTCGCGCGGACCTCTTCCATGGTCAACTGGAAAGCTCTTTCTCGTGTCTTCGGTGCCTCGACCTTCACCAGCCGCCTCTCGGTAGCTTGAACAGCAGTAGGCACAGATCCCAGTGATGCTCCCTGTAGTGATCCCCGCAGGTGCGGACACTCGGCTTTCCAGTCTCCGATCTGGTTGCAGTGAAAACAAATTGCAAATCCCTTGGGGAAATCCTTAGCCATATGCCCCTCTCTCCAACACTTGTAGCAAGACCCTGCTCCACACACTCCCTCATCACCCTTTCTGCACTTGCCACAAGTATGGCCCTTCTGGTTGCCTGATCTCGAATCGGCGGGCTTGGCCCGCTTGGCTGCCGGCTGGGACTGAGTCGGTCACTGATCCCTCACCTAAGACTCCACCTCTTCGCTAACCTGAGTCTCCAGATCTATCTCCCTCTTCCGAGCATTTTCCTAAAGATCGGAAAATGTTAGGTATGACGAGTTCACCACGAACTCTCGTATGTCCCTCCGCAGAATACCCAAATACCGACTCATACGTGCCTGCTCGGTAGACACATGCTCAGGGCAGAACATCGCCCTCTCATGGATCATCCTGGTGATCATAGTAACAGACTCAGTACCCTGCTTGAGGGTTAGAAACTCCTAGGCCAAACGTTCCCTCTCCACTGGGGGAACGTACTCATCACGAAACATAGCAGTGAACCTCTCCCAAGTCACTGCGGCAAGCTTACCAGATGCCGTCACGAACTTCCACCAGTCCTTCGCTCCCAAGCGAAGCTGGTTCAGTGAGAACCAGACCCTCAAATGCTCTAGACATGAACACGTATAGAAGATTCGATCAATATTAGAAACCCATCTCATCTCAGCAATCAGATCCTATGTCCCATCAAACTCTGGTGGCTTCGTGTTGCTAAACTCCCGGAACAGCAACGAATCACCACCTTAAGGTCTGGCAACAACAACAACTGCGGTAGCTGCAGCTGCTACAGCCTAAGTAACCACTGCGTATCTCTCATCGAAAGTCTCAATCAGAGTGGTCTTAATAGACCCAAACATCTCTGGAATCTCCGCAGGGATAGCCACAACCACCTCCTCATGGATCATCTGGCAGAGCTCCTCATAGCTCACCCTGCTAGTCCCTAGTCTATGACATGTCCCAACCATGATGTCTCTGAAATACTACATAAAACATATTAGAGACACGCTCGAACATACTCGCACTTGATAAGTCGACCCTACTCGTTCCCTGGTACCCCAAGGATTCTTACATGGGTTGCGCACTGCTCTGGTGTCTTCAGTAGTACGGGCCCAATACTACCGTCCACACCGCATCAGTATTCATCCCAAATCTTGCTCCTACAATCCCAAATCCCAAGTACTCTACTCTCACTATGCATAGTCTACTCTCTAGCAGATCTCTCATAGCTCCTCGCTGCTATCTACTCGCTCTCAAGCATCTCCTAGCAAAACCCCTAGGCTAAGGCATCACAAATCAGGCCACTCTAGTCCTAATAAGTGTACCTAGCCTGTTCTAACATGCATAACATATTATCTCGTAACACATAATATAAGGGTATTTTAGGAAATCACTGTTCGGGTGATGGCTGATCATACATACTATTCTGCTCTACTCTTTTCAAACTTTTAGTCTTTGAGAAAATTTTTGTGATTTTTATTTGAAAATCTATCAAATCCTCGGTTTGATTTCAGATATGCCCGAAGGTGCACCCAAATCCCTCAAACCAAGGCTTTGATACCAACTTGTAACAACGTAAATTTTCAAACAATTTTTCACATTTTCAAAAAACATACTTTCATTCATAAATATTATAAAAATGTCATTATATCACATATCAATCATAGAAACACAACCCAAGATCATAATGTATAAAAACTCCTCATGTGTGTACTGATCATGTCGGCGCCTTCCCGCGATCATCACTGGTACCTAAAACACATAACACAACATTGTAAGCATAAAACCTTAGCGAGTTCCCTAAAATACCACATATAACACATAATAGCCACTCGAGGCTATAACTCTATGGACCCTCCGGTCCTAACTCTGTGGACCCTTTGGTCCTAAGTCTGTGAACTCTAGAACATATATGACATGAATCTCATAGAAATGATGCGGTGAATCACAATCACATAAATAACATATAATATAGTCTGTCATATAACTCTAATTACCACTCTAAGTAAAGTATAGTGAGAAGACTCACCTCGGTAACTCGGTAATCTCGAACTCGGTAAAATCTGGTCTAGCCTCTGCCTAATCACATGGAATTAGCACTCTAATCAATACAACTCTCAAGGATAGACTATACCCTCTCTTAGCAATTTCAGAAGGGTAAAAGACCATTTTACCCCTCTCATGGCTCAAGGACCCTAACATTGGCAAAACCCTAAAAGTCAACGAAAGTCAACTCTCCGGGTTACATTGCGCGTACCAAACCTGTACGCTGGGCGCACCCGACGACCTCACAGAAACGGGGAACGTGAACCCCTATGTCGTGCGTATTGGGATTACGCCCCGTGTAACTCCCAGTTTGAGACTCCTTAGCTTTTGTGGTCTTAAACAGTTAAGACACACATCTAACCTTCAGATCTAACCATCCCTAAGCCTCTTAATCTATAAAGTTGGTGACTTAAGCCTTTGCATGGCTGGACACGTCACTAACACCCATAACCTTCCATTTCCAACCCTAGAAAGCTCATAACTCAAGCATGACCCCATAACAACGACCAAGTTGGGATTTTTATGAATCTATAACACAAATATCACTAAAATGAGACAACTCTAGGTCCATGGAGTCCATTACACTCATAAAGTCTCCACCTTTGGGAATTTTAACCCTAGAAATGGTCCATGCAACATCAAACCAAATAAAGAGGAAAGTTTTGAACTTTATACCTCTAGATGAAGCTCCTTCCTCTGAAGATCTCAATTCCAAACTTGCACTTCAAGCCCTATCCTCCACAAGCTCCTCTCCTTCTTCTTCACTAACACACCAAGGCACTTTTAGCTCCAAAACACTCACAATCAACCTAAGGATGATGGAAGGCTCTCTTAGGGTTTCACTCTCTGATATGGAGGCTGAGAAATGAGCCTTAGAATCCCTTATATAGTGCACAAGATAAATATTAGTGTTTTCATCTGGGCCTGCAACGCCCAACATAACCCTGGGTCCACCCAGGGTACCCAGGTGAGTCCGCGTCCAACTTAAGTGCATGAGTACGTGAAACATACTCACTCAAGGGACTAATCTTGACAACTTGACAAAAAGGAAGGGTTAAATAGCTTTACCTGAATTTCGGGATGTTATAAATTAGAGAAAACATAGATCCAAAGCATCTAGGGTTGCATGTGCACCATGGGAGTGTTATAGTGCTTAAAAACCAACAATAACATGGTTCGGGTACCATAATTTTTAGTATAGTGTGTTTCCTTCTTTACCAGTTATCCCATTATGGTTTTTCACACTGAGAGTGGATATGGTAGATTGCAGGGCCAAAGGGCCATGTTGGTCGAGCTTCAATGTAGCATACCATGCAGCGAAAATTAAGTTTAGATCTACAGGGGTTTGGCAGGTGAGGTGCCAGTTGGAGTCGCAGGGATCAAGGAAAAGTGGAGATGATGTTTTGTGGAAGATTGTTGTTTAAATTTAGTGACTGGTCGATGGTTGAGATGTCACTTTCTGTGACGAGAATTACATTATTTCTGCTCCCATGTGGAGCGAAAGAGATAATGAGCATCCGATTTCAGAGTTTGGAGTTAAACCCCATGGGGTAGCATATAGTTGCAATATTTTCTCCTGAGTATTTTGTTATATGTCTGTTGCAAGGTATTTCTTATACCGTGAGAGAGTCATCAATGGGAAATAAGATTGATTAGGACAAGGATATTCCTTAGTTGAGTATATTAAGGAATATTTTAGCATTAGTTCCAGGTAATCAAGAGGAGTATATCAGGGTGGCGGCCCTCGTTCTTTATGTTGTATATCAACTGTCAAAATGAGGTCTCTTGCTTCTATGATTATTCACACGATGAAATGTTGGTTGATGAATCAGAGATGAGGTGTGTGTGGTAGTTCATTATTTCACATTGAGAGTCGTAACTAATTCGGGACAGTTAAGGTGTCTGGTGAGGTGTCGGCACGAGATTTTGTAGTGACTAGAGGTAGTCACATTGGGAGGATTCTAAGGTTTTCATCTAAGATTCGGGATACTTGGAGTTATTCGGTCATTATCTGGAAGATCATTGAGTGTTGGGTGTATGTTCCATGATTCGGGAATGGTACATCTGGTGAGCCAGTCTGTAGTGTGGTATGTTGGTATGTTAATCGATGATTGTTCGAACCCTAAGTAAGGGAGAACTAGGTATTCTGTGAGGAGAATCCTCAATCTGATGTGGTACAGAAGTTTAGGTTATAGGGATCACTGGTCCGAGTATATGAGACTTGGGTCATGTGGTAGACAAGACAACATACAAAGTGAAACGATGCATGTTGCATATGCTCATGAGAGAATGAATGTCTTCACGGCAGGTGGCCGTTGGACATGAATCTGATTACGGTCCACGTTTCTTCAGGTGTGCTAATTTTTGAGTTTCGCGACGGTTGGCTTGCTGAGGTCAAGACTCGATTGTAGAGAGATTGATAGTGTAACATCCCGAAATTCAGGTTCAACCATTTAAACCTTATTCTTTTACAAGATTGTTATGTTAGGTCCCTTATTGTAAGTGATAGGCTTGTGAGTACGCTGGGAATACTAAGGAGTACGATGCACGTACTGACGCGCTTATTTTTTATGCGGATTCATCCGGGTACGCTGGGCTTACCCAAGGTTACGCCGGGCGTAACCGGCCTAGATGCAAAACCCTAATATGACTTGAGGGCTATAAAAGGAATGAGATGGTCTTGTTTCTCAGCCACCATCTCACAGAAAGAAACCCTAAGAGAGTTCTCCCTTCGTCCTTAGCTTGTGTGTGAGTGTTCTAAGCTTCAAAGTGCCATTTCAAGGTGGTGAAAGTGAATAGAGGCCATTGTAGGAGCTAGAAGTTGGTGGACAAGAGTAGATCTGTGGTTTTCAGAGGTTTGAGCTTCTTCCTGAGGTATAAAGTTTAGAACTTGCCTTGTTGTTTGTGTTGTGTACTTCCTGGACCAAATTCTAGGGTTTAAGGTCCCAAGATAGAGACTTTACGAGCAAATAGTTTGCATTGGCCTAGATCTATCATATTCCATGACTATATGAGTGGTATTTTCATAAAAATGCAATCTTGGACGTAAATGTTGGACCATGAATCAGATCTAGACTTTTGGTGGAGAAAGGAAAGGTGTTAGAAGGTGTGGGAACTTTTATAGCCATGCAAAGGCTTAAAGGTTTCGACTTTATGGATTAAGAGGTATTAGAATGCCCAGATCTGGAATGTGAGATTATGTCTTAACCATTTAAGACCTAAAATGAAGAAAGTAAGAAATTGGGAATTACGTTGGGCGTAATCCTAGTACGCGCCGCGTAGGGGGTCGCCTTCCCCGATTATGGCGTGCAAGGGTACACCCCGCGTACAAGAGTTGGTATGCCCCGCGTACTGCTTGCTGTTGACTTTTGTTGACTTCTAGGGTTTTGGTCAACATGTGGACTTTTGAGTCAGGGAGGGGTAAAATGGACTTTTACCCTTCTGTGGAATTGTAGAAAGGAATGTAGTATAGCCTTGAGAGACGTTAATGATTTGGAATGGTTACTTGATGTGATTAGGCGATGCTAGGTTGTTGTTTCGAGATTCAGAGATATCGAGCACGTGAGACACTAGACATCATACGAGGTGAGTCTTCTCACTATACTGTACCTGGAAGGGTAACTATGTGTGACCGTAAGGTCTGCTATGCTATAAAATATTTGCATTGTATGCTATGAGTTGTCTTTTTTTTTTATGATATATGTATGCTATGCTTGATATGGGCCGGAAGGCATTATGATGTGGACCGGAAGGTTTGGGAGTCATGGACCGGAAGGTCGACATGGGTAGGACCGGAAGGTTTACCGGGTTGGGACGGCAGTCCCCTAAGACACATGGACCTGAAAGGTCATGTGGAGTATGGCCTGGATAGGTATATGTGTGTAAGTGGTATATTGGGGAACTCACTAAGCATTTATGCTTACAGTTGTTGTGTTATGTGTTTCAGGTACTAGCGAGGACCATGGGAAGGCGCGGGCGTGACTCGTACACACACAGGCGGATTTGGATATATTTGATCTTGGGATTTGACATGTTTTGTATTATGACTATGTTACATTGGATTTTATGGTTTGTCTTGAAAGAAATTATGTTTTAAAGAAATGAAAAATTGTTTTGAAAATTTACGTTGTTACAAGTTGGTATCAGAGCCTTGGTTTGAGGGACTCGGATGCACCTTTGGGCATATCTGAACTTAAACTGAGGATTTGAGAAATTTTCAACAATAAAAACTAAATTTTCTAAAAGAGCAAGGAGTTTTGAAACAAACAGAGAAGAGCAGTGTATACGGTCAGCCAACGCCCGAACGGTGAATTCCCAAAATACCCTTACATTATGTGTTATGAGATATTCTATGTTATGTTAGGCCTGCTAGAGTAGGCTAGGTATTCATATTAGGACTAGAGTGGCCTGATTTGTGATGCCTTATCCTAGGAGATTTATGCTGCTATAAGATGCCTTGAGTGAGAGTAGGTAGCAGTTAGGAGCTCATGAGAGGTCTATCGGAGGGTAGCCAATGCATAGTGAGAATAGAGTACTTGCGATCCGGGATCCAAGGAGGAGGACTTGGGGTGAATGTTGATGCGGTGTGGTTAGTAGTATAGGGCCCATACTACTAAAAACACCAGATCAGTGAGCAGCCCAAGTAAGAATCCTTTGGGTATTGGAGGACGAGTAGGGTTGCGTTATCGAGTGCGAGTATGCTCGACCGGGTCTCTGATATTTTTATGTTGTATTTCAGATGCATCATGGTTGGGACACGACACACACCTGAGAGCAGTGGGGTCAGTGACGAGGAGATCCATTGATTGATTCATGAGGAGGTGGCTGCTGCCATCCGGGCTGAGATTCTAGAGATGTTCGGGGACATCAAGACTACACTGATTGAGACCTTTGACGAGCGGTATGCAACGGTGATTGAGACCACAACTGCTATAGCTACTGCTGCTGTTGCTGCTGCCAGACCTCAGGGAGGTGACTCGTTGTTGTTTCGGGAGTTCAACAACATGAAGCCACCAGAGTTCGATGGAACGCAGGACCCGATTGATGCGATGAGATGGATCTCTGACATTGAAGGATGTTTCTATATGTGTTCTTGTCCAGAACACTAGAGGGTATGGTTCGCTCTAAACCAGCTCTGCCTGGGAGCGAAGGATTGGTGGAAGTTCGTGATGGCGAGCTTCACTCTGGTAGAGATTTCCGAGGTGACCCGAGAGAGGTTCAACGCCATGTTCAGGGATGAGTATGTTCCCCCGGTGGAGAGGGAACGGTTGATTCAGGAGTTCTTGACCCTCAAGCAAGGTACTGATTCTGTTATAGTTGTTACCAGGAAGTTTCATGAGAGGGCAATGTTCTTCCCTAAGCAGGTGTCTACTGAGCAAGCAGGGATGAGCAGGTATTTGGGTATTTTGAGGAGGGACATTCGAGAGTTCATATCGAACTTGATGTACTGTACATTTGCTGAGCTTCAAGAAAATACCCGGAACCGGGATATTGAGTTGGAGACTCAGGCCAGAGAGGAGGCCGAGTCTCAGAGGATGGATCAACGGCCGGCTCAGTCTCAGTCGGCAGCCAAGCGAAATGCAGGCTAGAAGGGTCGCACTTGTGGGAAGTGCAACAAGGGTCATGAGGGGGTCTGTCGATCGGGTGCTTGCTACAAATGTGTCAAGGAGAGGCATATCACCAAGGATTGCCCCAAGGATTTATGGTTTGCTTTCATTGCAACCAAACTGGCCATCAGAAGGCTAAGTGTCCACAGTTGCATAAGGGGTGAACACAGGGATCTGCAGCTGCTGCGAGGGTTACCAAGGTTCGATCAGTGAAGGTCGACGCTCCGAAGGCTCATGGGCGAGCTATCCAGTTGACAGCGGAGGAGGTCCGCGCAGCACCCGACGTTGTGGCCAATATGTATTCTTCTCTCTATTTATTTAAGTCTGAGATATTATGCTTATATTATGTTATGAGTAGGTACTTTTCTTGTGAATTATGTACCTGCCTTAGTGCTATTTGACTCGTGAGCAAGTCGAACTTTTGTGTCGTTAGCGTTCAGTCGTCATATCAGTATTTGTCGAGAGGCCTTGAGTCGACCTCTACGAGTTTCTATAGCTAACGAGCGAGCAGTGTATGCCACGGATGTGGTTCGAGGAGGTATCCTTGAGATATTCGGTGTGGAGTTCCCGTATGCGATGGGGGACATGTGTGTTATAGTAGGCATGGATTGGTTGAGCCGATTTGGAGCTGTTATAGACTACGAGCATCAGTTGGTGACAATACGAGACCCTAGTGAGGGAGTACTTACGGTGGACGGTGAGGGTACCTGTCTTGAGTCAACATTTTGTTCGGCTGCTAGGGCGAGACAGAGTTTACAACAGGGCTGTAAAGGATTTGTGGCCTATGTGATGAACACACGAGTGGCCGCTGGGAGGCCAAGTTCGATTGATGAGGTCCCAATTGTGCGACAGTTCCCTGATGTTTTTCCCAAGGAGTTTCCGGGTGTGCCTCCCGAGAGGCAGGTGGAGTTTCGTATCGATTTGGTGCCAGGGGTGGCACCTATTGCCAAGGCACCCTATCGCCTTGCGCTGCCCGAGATGCAGGAGTTATCCTCGCAGCTTCAGGAGCTATTGAGAAAGGGGTTTATTAAACCGAGTAGCTCACCTTGGGGAGTGCCGATCCTTTTTGTCAAGAAGTAGGATGGTTCACACCGGATGTGTATTCATTACCGGGAGTTGAACAAGCTGGCGGTCAAGAACCGTTATCCGTTACCGAGGATCGACGATTTGTTCGATCAGTTGCAGGGAGCGTCTTGGTTCTCCAAGATAGACTTGAGATCGGGTTATCATCAAATGAGGGTTCGGGATGAAGATATCCAGAAGACAGCGTTCAGAACTCATTATGGGCATTACGAGTTCGTGGTGATGCCTTTTGGGTTCACCAATGCACCAACCGCATTCATGGATCTCATGAACAGGGTGTGCATACCGATGTTGGATCGATCGGTGATTGTTTTCATCGATGATATATTGGTATATTCGAAATCCAGAGAGTAGGATGAGGAGCATTTGAGGGAAATCCTCGGAGTTCTGAGATCGGAGAGGCTTTACGCCAAATTCTCCAAGTGTTATTTTTGGTTACGGGAGGTCCAGTTCCTACGGTATCTCGTTAACCAGAAGGGGATATTGGTCAATCTGGCCAAGATTAAGGCTGTGATGAGTTGGGAGGTGCCGAGGTTACCTACTGAGATTAGGAGTTTCTTAGGACTGGCAGGCTATTATAAGATATTTATCAGGGATTTCTTGAAGATCGCCGTGCCACTCACTAAGTTGACCCGGAAGGGTGTTGCATTTTTTGGGGTCCGGAGTAGCAGACCTCGTTCGAGACACTTCGCCAGCGATTATGTGAAGCCATGGTGTTGGCCCTTCCGGAAGGGATGGAGGATTTCGTGGTATATTCTGATGCATCAATATCAGGGTTGGGAGTGGTGCTTATGCAGAGGGGGCACGTGATAGCATATGCATCGAGACAGCTAAAGCCTCATGAGTCGAGGTACCCACTCATGATCTGGAATTAGGGGTTGTAGTGTTCGCCCTCAAGATCTAGAGTCACTATTTGTATGGGGTTCGGTGTACGATATACATGGACCACAAGAGCTTGAAGTATTTGATGGATCAGCCCAATCTGAACATGCGCCAGAGGAGATGGTTGGACGTAGTAAAGGATTATGATTGTGAGATCCTGTACCACCCGGCAAGGCTAATGTTGTAGTCGATGCCCTAAACTGTAGGGCAGAGGGCGCCCCGATACGAGATATTTTCATGAGATTGACAGTGATGACTCCGATATGGGACACCATTTGAGGGGCCGAGGAGGAGGCCGTGAGACCGGAAAACCGCAAGAGAGAGCGAGTGATTGAGCAGGTATCGAAGTTTGTTACAGATAGTCGAGGACTTATGACCTTCCAGGGTCGGGTTTGGGTACCGTTTGTAGGCAGAAAGCGTACCGTCTTGATGGAGGAGGCGCGTAGATCGAAGTTCTCGATCCACCCCGGGGCCACTATAATGTATTTGGACCTGACGAAGGAGTATTGGTGGCCCTGTATGAAGAGGGATGTTTCATGGTTCGTAGAGAGGTGCTTGACCTGTCTCAAGGTTAAGGCCGAGCACCAACATCCGCATGGTAAGTTGCAGCCATTAGAGATTCCCGAGTGAAAGTGGGAACAGATCGCCATGGATTTTATCACCAAATTGTCGAGGACTACCAGGGGTGTTGATGCGATTTGGGTGATTGTGGACTGGTTGAAGAAGAGCTCTCACTTTCTTGCTATCAGTGAGAGCTCTTCTGCTAAGAGGCTGGCAGAGTTGTACGTGAGGGAGGTGGTATCGCGGCACGGAGTTCCGATCTCGATTGTTTCAGACTGATATATGCGTTATACTTCCAGATTTTGGAAGACGTTTCACGAGGAGATGGGTACGAGGCTGCATTTCAGTACCGCATACCACCCACAGACGGATGGACATAGTGAGCGGACGATTTAGATGCTCGAGGACACGCTTCGGGCATGTGTATTGGATTTCGGAGGAAGTTGGGACACGTATTTGCCCTTGGCTGAGTTTTCCTATAACAACAGCCATCACTCGAGCAATGGTATGCCATCCTTTGAGCTGTTGTATGGGAGGAGGTGTCGGACCTCCATTTGCAGGGGTGAGGTAGTGCAACGGGTGATAGGTAGTATGGAGATAGTACTTCGGATGAGAGAGCAGATACAACAAGTCAGACAGAGGTTGTTGACCGCTCAGAGTCACCAGAAAAATTATGCAGATAGGCGACGATCCAAGCTTGAGTTTCAGGTTGGGGATTTTGTACTCCTGAAGTTGTCTCCATGGAAAGGAGTGATTCGATTCAGAAAGAGGGGCAAGTTGGGGCCCCGGTATATTAGTCCGTTTAAAGTGATTGCGAGGGTAGGAAGTGTAGCATATAATTTGGAGCTACCTACGGAGTTGAGCCCGATTCATGATACCTTCCACGTGTCTCAATTGAGGAAGTGTATAGCCGATGAGTCAGCGGTAGTGCTGCTGGAGGATATTCAGGCGGATGCAGGCCTGAATTATGCTCAGAAACCAATTGTGATTCGGGATCGGAAGATCAAGATTCTGAGGAACAGGGAGATACTGTTGGTGCAGGTTTAGTGGTAGCATCGGAAGGGGTCCGAGCTGATGTGGGAATCAGATTCAGAGATGTGGGAGCAGCATCCAGAGTTGTTTTCGGTATAAGACTTCGAGGGAGAAGTCTGGTTCTAGTAGGGGAGAATTGTAACATCCTGAAATTCAGGTTCAACCATTTAAGCCTTCTTCTTTTACAAGATTATCATGTTAGGTCCCTTATTGTAAATGCTAGGCTTGTGAGTATGCCGGGCGTACTAAGGAGTACGCTGCGCGTACTCACGCGCTTATTTTATACGCAGATTCATCCGGGTACGCTGGTCGTACCCAAGGTTACGCCGAGCGTAACCGGCCAAGATGCAAAACCATAATATGACTTGAGGGCTATAAAAGGAATGAGATGGTCTTGTCTCTCAGCCACCATCTCACAGAAAGAAACCCTAAGAGAGTTTTCCCTTCGTCCTTAGCTTGTGTGTTAGTGTTCTAAGCTTCAAAGTGCCATTTCAAGGTGGTGAAAGACAAGAGGAGGCCATTGTAGGAGCTAGAAGTTGGTGGACAAGAGTAGATCTGAGGTTTTCAGAGGTTGGAGCTTCTTCCTGAGGTATAAAGTTCAGAAATTGCCTTGTTATTTGTGTTGTGTGCTTCTTAGACCAAATTCTAGGGTTTAAGGTCCCAAGATGGAGACTTTATGAGCAAATAGTCCCCATTAGCCTAGATCTATCATATTCTAGGACTATATGAGTTGTAGGTTCATAAAAATGCAATCTTGGACGTAAATTTTGGACCATGCATGAGATCTAGACTTTTGGAGGAGAAAGGAAAGGTGTTAGAAGGTGTGGGAACCTTTATAGCCATGCAAAGGGTTAAAGGTTTCGACTTTATGGATTAAGAGGTATTAGAATGGCTAGATTTGGAATGTGAGATTACGGCTTAACCGTTTAAGACCTAAAATAAAGAAAGTAAGAAACTGGGATTTACTCTGGTCATAATCCTAGTACGTGCCATGTAGGGGGTCGCGTTCCCCGATTCTGGAGTGCAAGGGTACGCCCCGCGTACTGCTTGCTATTGACTTTTGTTGATTTTTAGGGTTTTAGTCAACATGTGGACTTTTGAGTCAGGGAGGGGTAAAATGGACTTTTACCCTTCTGTGGAATTGTAGAAAGGAATGTAGTATAGCCTTGAGAGTCGTTAATGATTTGGAATGCTTACTTGATGTGATTAGGCGAGGCTAGGTCCTTGTTTCGAGATTCAGAGATATCGAGCACGTGAGACACTAGACATCATACGAGGTGAGTCTTCTCACTACACTGTACCTGGAAGGGTACCTATGTGTGACCGTAAGGTCTGGTATGCTATAAGATATATGCATTGTATGCTATGAGTTGACTATTTTGTATACGATATGTATGCTAAGATTGATATGGGCCGGAAGTCATTATGATATGGGATGGAAGGTATTATGATGTGGACCGGAAGGTCTGGGAGTCATGGACCGGAAGGTCGACACGGGTAGGATCGAAAGGTTTACCGGGTTAGGACAGCAGTCCCCTGAGACACATGGACCAGAAGGTTGTGTGGAATATTGCCTGGAAAGGCGTATGTGTGTAAGTGGTATATTAGGGAACTTACTAAGCATTTATGCTTACGGTTGTTGTGTTATGTGTTTCAAGTACTAGCGAGGACCGTGGGAAGATGCCGACATGACTCGTACACACACACAGGCGGATTTGGATATATTTGATCTTGGGATTTGACATGTTTTGTATTATGACTATGTTACATTGGATTTTATGGTTTGTATTGAATGAAATTATGTTTTAAAGAAATGAAAATTTGTTTTGAAAATTTACGTTGTTACAGATAGTTGATGAATTAATTGTGATTCGTACTCCGGAAGCGGCATCAGTTGATTTGTCAATCAACTTCAGAGTCAGTATGAGTAGTTTCACATGGCTTCAGATTGTTATCAACGTGTTCTGTCATGGACAATTCCTCCGTGCTTCAAATTGTGAGTTGCTATACTTTAAGGTTTCGAGTTGTGTGAATGGATGATCAGTAGTTGTGGCAATACATTGTGAGATTCTGTAATGGTGTATCGAGGTATCTGAGTATGATGCCCTAGATTGTTGGATTATTATGAGAATTGGGTTGTCAGACGACAAGTGGAACATCAAGAGACTATATTTCCAGATGTGAGACCATCAGTTAATTATCGTCGGACGGGGATTTTCCAAGGGTGTAACTATATTGAGTAAGTTTCCTTGTCTACGATAATTTTCATCAAGAGTGGTGATGTATAATCTGGGTAGGTGTGTGCAGCTATTTATCTTGGACTACAGGTAGAGAGTGAGTGGATCCAGGTGGGAGTAGTCACTTAGGACTGTCAGGGAAAACCGTAGGATGAGCTCATGGTGAGTGAGAGAGTGTTGTAAGACTATGGAGAGTCGTAGCATTCACATTACTATGAGAGAGAGTATCGTATGACTACGGGGAGCCATATCATACACGAGTCAGTGAAAGAGTATCATAGGACTGTGGGGATCCGTAGCATACACGAGTTAGTGAGTGAGTATCATATAACTGCGGGGTGCCGTAGGATACATGAGTCAGTGAGAGAGTACCATAAGACTGCAGTGAGACGTAGGATATACGAGTCAATGAGAGAGTATCGTAAGACTATGGGGAGCCGTAGCATTCATGAGTCCATTAGAGAGAGTATCGTAAGATTTCGGGAAGCCGTATCATACATGAGTTAGTGGGAGATTATCATAGGACTGTAGGAGCCGTAGCATTCAAGAGTCAATGAGAGAGAGTATCCTAAGACTACGGGGAGCCGTAGCATTCACGGGTCAGTAGGGGAGAGTATCGTACGACTGTGAGAAGTCGTAGCATTCACCGGTCAGGGTGTGATGTAGAGAGGTTCTTAGGCCTGTTGGCCTTGCCTATTGACTCCTTAGGAACTTGGTAGCTGGACTAGGGGTGAGACTGGGGTCTCCACGATGGTCAGAAAATGGTATTATATCAATTAGGGAGGGGTTATCACAAATCGAAAGGATAGGAAGAGTAATGTACACGTAGATTCGCGGATCTCGATTCATGAGTTGAGTATCAGATTGGACACAAGTGATTCCAATTCTGTGTTGGACCAGACTCTTGTGTTTGGTTTGGGTCTATCTGCATGGAAGATGGGCAAGTTGGGTATTTTCGAGTTTTCAGATGGCTTTCAGTGTGAGTGGGGATGTTTGATGTTTTAGACCTAGGTGAATCAGTTTGTTTGTTTGAAGAGAACCACCACACACATGAATTAGCAAGTAGTAGACGGTAGAGGCCGAAGGTGAGGTGCAAATTCAAATCGGTTGTAGTAATCACTTGGGGTAAAGCAAACTTGGTGATTATAAGTCTAGTGAGATTGGTTGAGACAACTCGGTTGGATAGAACAATTTTGAAGTCGTATTGCCGGATGTGTTAGGCTAGCCTTGGAGGTTTAACTCTTAGTTCGGGAGCTGACCTGGTACTCAATGTTGGAAGGAACATTTGAAGGGAAGCTGGGGCTTATGGTTATGGATATCAAAGGATATATCCGACTGGGCATGGTCATTCTTCTATTGTCTGAGGGTAGAGTATTGAGATTCATTCTTCAGATTGGTTCTGATTGTAGTGTCGGTGGTTGATTCTGGATCGACTGGTCTGTCTAACATGAGTGATCAACAACCAATTATGGTCAAGGACTTGTTCCTATCAGTCACAATGAGATAATTAGAGTTGTAAGTGTTTTATCAGTCCGTGATTCGATGAGCGATTTACATGGTGATATTCTACATGGGTGGTCTGTTGAGGAGACAGACCACTATATTTTCCGAGTTTGGCAGAGTCAGAGTTGATACCACCACAACAAAGGGGCCAGTCCCTCTTCGGGCGGAGGGTTTCCTGGTTGGTTACAGATGTATTAGGAGGCAGATCATTGTATGTTACGAGATTTTTGGTTGTGCTTCTCGGCTTGTTGGTTCCAATGTATGTGTCAATAAATAGTGATTTCGAGGCCAAAATCTAATTTAAGGGGGGTAGAATTGTAACGCCCCGATTTCTTGGAGATGGAATTTGAGAATTTTATTCACATTAGAGGACCTACTCGATGAGTTGATTGGTCCCAACTCTTCGTGTAGAAGTTGATCAGAACGCATGAAATATGAAATCTACTCGTTGAGTCGTAAGATTGGACTCGACGAGTTGAGCCTCTTTGATGAAACCCTAATTGTTTGGGCTTGTACCCTATTTAAAGGACATTAAATCCTTTACCCCGCCTCCCTCACCACTTTACCACCCTGAGACAAACCCTAATCGAGTACCTTCCATTTGAAATTGTTTAGAGCTAATAGAGGGTAGGTTTTGGTGCATTCCTTGAAGAGAAGAAGCTTGGAACAAGAAGGATTCTTTGGATCCGACATCATCTCAGTGGTAGCAGTCCTTTCAAGGTAAAAAGTTAATACCTTTACTTCTTGTTTGTTAGATCTCTTCATTAGAGAGTGTATGGCCCTTTCTAGCTTCTCCTTGAGTCATTAATGGTTGTGAGCATGCAATGGAGATGAGACCTCAGATCTGGACACTACTAGGCCCTTTAGACCAAAATCTTCAAGCTTTATGAAGTTTTGATCCGTCTTCATGTCCTAAAACTTTTCTTGAGCTTAGTATCAGGTGTTTTAGCCTTCTAAGGCCTTGCATGATCACAAAATTAGCAACTTTACGTGGAAACTTCATCGTAGGAGGTTAGATCTGGAGTTTGGAGCGTTCGAATCGACTGGAATGATTTTAATGTGAAATGGTTGAAGAACTCAACGAGTTGCGCATCCAACTGCATGAGTTGAGTCGGGTTCTCCCGTTTTTGTATGCAGAGTAAACTCGACGATTTGGTGGAACGAATCAACGAGTGGTTAGGGTTTTTCCCTGATCTTCTAGACTCTGCATGGAGTCGACGAGTTGGTTAGCAACTCGGCGAGTTAACTCAGGTTTTCGTGATTTACTGAGCACTGTGGACCTCGACGAGTTAATGAGTTGTACTTAATGAGTAGGGTCAGCTTTGATTGTTGACTTCTACTGACTTTAGGGTTTTGGTCAAGCTGTGGATTTTGGAGACCATGGAGAGACAGAGTCTAGACCAACAGTTCTAGTGCATGATATATTGCTTTACTAGGTGAGATGAGTCTTGTCACTATAGTTACTTGAGTGGTAGTACTGTATGGCCAGAGGGTCTTATGTCCTTATAGTGAGTGATGTGATTTTATGTACTTTGTCTTTTGTGATTTATGTTGTATATTATTTTTTGCCCTACTGAGTTAGTATCGGAGGGTCCAAACTAAGATACAGGACTAGAGGGTCTAACCTGAGCTGTGAGATCGGAGGGTATTCACTGTGATACATGACTAGAGGTTGCAACCCGAGCTGTGAGACCGGAGGGTCATTGAGACACATGACCAAAGAGTCCACACGGAGCCGTGGGACCGTAGGGTCCTCACTGAGATGCATGACCAGAGGGTCCATGTGGAGCTATAGCCATGAGAGGCTTATTATTTGTGTATGTAGTATTTTGGGGAACTCACTAAGCTTCATGCTTATAGTGTTTGCGTAAAATGTGTTTAAGTTACATCTCAGGATCATGGGAAGGCACCGTCATGATTGTACACACCTGCTAGAGATTATGTTTTTGAGGATTCTAAGATATTATCAAACATTTTATTGTCTTGTGTTTTGAATAACTTATACATTTGAGTTTTTGAGAAATGTCAGATTGTGTTTTATGTGGTTTTAAAGATGAAATATGTGTTTGAAAATTTAGAGTGTTACAAGAAGGGGTCGATATCCAGTTGCCTTCAATTTTGATTGTGTCACCTTCTTCATCGGATCAGGAAGGAACAACAAAAGAAATAAAATATCAAGGATCGTTTTTGTCCTATAACACAAACGATGGAGGAGGGGTCTTCGCCTTCATGTCTGATAGGAGAAGAACACTGAATGAAAGCAACAGTAGTTACCGCTCTCATGGAGGGAACCACATGTGCTTGGCTTGTTTGGATAAGGAAAAATAAAAAAAAAAAAGTAGAAAAGTGGTTTGATGGTGGCTGTTGTGAATAACAGTGATGGCAAGGGGGTTGCCCCAACGACCTCCTTGACTGACTTCTTTTTCTAAAAGGGCTGCTCCAACACGCTCGGTTGTCTATCTTCTGTACGGTTGTGAAACTCAAATAAAAGGGAGGTACATCGGATGTAGCTCAGCAGGGGGTGTTAGACAGCCGGTGCTCGATGTTAACACGTGAAGAGGGACGAAGAGGTTAGGATTGCAACCGCCGACCCTTTTCTTCTTCTTCTTCTTCTTCTTCTTCTTCTTCTTCTTCTTCTTCTTCTTCGCTTGTTCTACAAACAAGAGGGAAATTTTTAGATGAAGTGAATGTGAAGAGGAAGGGGAAGGGAACAGAAAATGAGAGACTGATGCCTCATTGGATCACCAAAAAACAACCACCTCCCATGGTGTTTTCCCTTGGCAGTATTAAGAACAAATAAGAAGGATAGAATGATAGACCGGGAATGAAAAAGAAAAAGAAATGTAGCTTTTCTTTTAAGCTTTGTTTGATCATTATAGGATATCAAATGTTGACTTTTTGAAGATATTTTAACCATTAACATGGGCAAAACATTCTTGCTGTTGTCATTTCATTTCTCGATTATCGTGTTATGAAATCCTGATACATAATTTTTGTTTAAAATGCCTACTTACTATCCCGATCGTGGAATTACTTACTATCCCGATCGTGGTTATTCCAAAAATGTAGACGCAATTCAATTCCGATATACATAACTCTAGGAAACGGCGTTTAAAGTTATGCGATTAATTGTTTCAGATTCGACATATTTTATGAATATGATTTTTTTCGAGATTAAAAATATGATAAAAATGAAATAAAATAATATACCATAATCTGAGTTCAAAAACATGCTCATAAGCAGTTTACGAGGTTCGCAGGTATTCCAAACGATGTAGTGCATGGTTCGTTTTAGGAAAATTAAATAAATATTGATTTTTATAATAATAAAGAGGCGTAACTTCTTTATATGATTTCCGTTTTGAACATTTTTTATATCCATGAAATCAGGAGAATGTCATTTATTTAAATTTCTTATCTATAACCCCCAAATAAACTTAATGCAAAAATTTATTTTTAATGTCATCAATACATTTAATTTTTGGTGATCTTAAATTCGATCTTCAACGATATATGGTTTTCACAATTTGAGATGTTCTAAAAGCAATTATGAATATAATATATTTAATATACTTTACAAACATAAAATTACACAAAATTAGTTCTTAATACGCAACGATTCGTGTTTGTTTAACAACCGAACTCTGTGAAAGATAATAGGGATAAAATAGCCTTGGAAATTCTGATAATTGTGATTTCACTATCAAATCAAAGTATTCAGTGGTACTCCCTAATCTTTGATTGGATAAAACTCAGAAGAGAAAAGAACAGAGAATAAGTGTATGAATTTTCATAAGTACCAGAAAAAACTGACCAAAATCGGTTAAATACCTTCTTTGTCTATAAAATGTCAAAACTGTCATAAAACAGTTTGGCAATAGTCAACAAACTATCATAAATCCGGGTTTTCTATAAGAATTAATACCAAGTCAAAACCAGCTCGATCCCAGCCAGGGGCTCTGCCCGTTGGACCCCGCTCCAAGGGGCGCTGCCCCCGGACCCCCGTTCGTTTAGGGGCTTTGCCCCTAAATGATAGTCTACTTTTAATCTTGAATAAACTTAAACAAGTGTGCACTCCACACATTCCTTACTTGTTTAATATTTATCAAGATCACTTTTGGTCAACAAAACTCATTACACTTAAAACACATTAGTGAAACAAATCACCAACAAACCTCCCCCATTTAAGTGTAATCTTGATTAATTTAAAACAAAAAACATAACAAACTGATGCATAAATGAAATATCGTGACGATTAAATTTCACATTAGTATATTATTCATTCCAAATATTCGAATATCAGGGTGTCACTAAGGATTGAACCCTTTCTATTGTAAGTGAATACATGAAGATAATATACACAACAGTTTACATTCTCTAAGTTCTAGCTTGACACTATATTTCACTAGCTTGTGTCCCATCCTTCAATAAGCATATCAAAGTCAAGTCCTAACTTCTTGAAGCAGCTAAACTTCATACTTATATAGGTAGTTCTTTTGTTCTTGCACCTGCAAATGCATTTTTTCAAAGAACTATTAAGAAATAAAATTTCAACCTCCTTAACTTGCAGTACTGAACACATACCTTGGGATGATAATAAAATGTGTTCCAATCTTCAAATATCAAGCTTTCCACATTGAATTCAACATCTAATATTGCATGAGATGGGAATTGGGTATCTCGATATAAAAGATTTAAGTGGACTTTAAACCCATCCCTACAGCCACCTTGTGCACAAGATCTCTTGCTAACCCTTTGGTTAGATGATCGACTAAATTCAACTGAGTTCTTACAAACTCCACAGATATCACACCAGTCATGATGAGCTCACGAATCATGCTATGTCTAACATCTAAATGTCTAGACTTTCCATTATACACTTGACTATAAGCCTTAGCGAAGGTTGCTGCACTATCACATCTGATAGAAATGGTAGATATCGGTTTGGGCCATAATGGAATTTCATAAATCAAATTCCTTAGCCACTCAGCTTCTTTACCAGCAGCAGACAATGCAACAAACTCAGACTCTATGGTTGAGTTAGTAATACAAGTCTGTTTCTTAGATGCCCAAGAAATAACACCTCCTCCAAGAAGAAACACCCAACCACTTGTAGAGGAGTGATCCTCTAAGTTGTTAATCCAACTGGCATCTGAATAACCTTCCAAAACAGAAGGATATCCACTATAAGTAAAACCATAATTCATGGTCCCTTTCAAGTACTTGAATACTCTACTCATAGCTTGCCAATGATGTGAACTAGGATTACTAGTATATCTACTAATCTTTCCTAAAACATATGCTATATCAGGCCTAGTACTAATCATGGCATACATTAGACAACCAATAGCCCTTGAGTATTCAAGTTGAGACACTGGAGATCCTTTATTAGGTAGAAGCTTAAGACTAGGATCTATAGGAGTGCTAACAGGAGAACAATTCTCAAAGTTAAACTTTTTCAATATCTTCTCAATATAATGTGATTGAGAAATTGAAATCCCATTGGTTCCTTTTCTAATTCTTATACCAAGAATTACCTCAGCCTCCCCCATGTCTTTCATATCTAAACTAGATGATAAGAATTTCTTGGTTTTATCAACTTCTTCTAAATCAGTACCAAAAATCAACATATCATCTACATATAAACAAATCATGACTTCTTTACCAGAAGTATCAAATTTGCTATACACACACTTGTCAGCTTGGTTTAATGCAAAACCATTAGACGAGACAACATCATCAAACTTTTGATGCCATTGTTTTGGTGCTTGTTTGAAACCATATAATGATTTCTTCAACTTGCACACTTTGTGTTCATTTCCAGGCATCACAAACCCTTCAGATTGTTTCATGTATATTTCCTCATCCAAGTCACCATTCAAGAATGCAGTTTTCACATCCATTTGGTGAATCACAAGATTATGTATAGCTGCAAGAGCTAATAATAATCTAATAGTAGAAGTTCTAGCAACAGGAGCATAAGTATCAAAGAAATCAACGCCTTCCTTTTATCTAAAGCCTTGGATAACTAATCTGGCTTTATACTTATCAATTGTGTCATCCACTTTCATTTTTCTTTTGAGGGTCCATTTACATCCTAATGCCTTGCAACTAGGAGGTAAATCAGTCAAAACCCAAGTATTGTTATGCATTATAGAATCAATCTCATCATGAATTGCCTCTTTCCAGAAATGGACATCCCTAGAAGCCATAGCTTCACTAAAAGTCTTTGGATCCTCTTCAATATTAAAACAATATTGATGTTGAGAAATAGTCTCATTCCTTGTTCCTTCAACTAAATATAGTTGAAAATCAGATCCAAAAGACTTAGCTTTTCTAGCTCTGGTGCTTTTCCTAAGTTCAGGTATAGAACTTGCACCACCAAAAACATCTTCAGCTTGAGTAGTACTCTTGCTGGAAGATTGATGAATCATGTTCCTTGGTCTAGGTATAGATGTAAATCTTTCTTCATCAAAGATAACATCTCTTGACTCTATTACTGTGTTTACAGACACAGAGTCATTAGATTCTAAAACATAGAATCTATATGCTTTGGAATGCTCAGCATATCCAATAAAGATACAATCTATACCTCTCTCACCCAATGTTTTCCTTTTGGGTTCAGCGAGCCTTACAACTGCTCTACAACCCTAAACTTTGAGATAACTCAAATTTGGTACCTTTTTACACCAAAGTTCATAAGGAGTATTTTTACTCCTTTTATTTGGAGTTCTATTCAAGATGTGACATGCAGTTAACATTGCCTCACCCTAAAACCCTTCACTTAAACCAGAATATGACAACATGGAATTTACCATTTCTTTCAAAGTCCCATTCTTCCTTTCAGCTACACCATTTTGTTGTGGTGTATATGGAGCTGTGGTTTGATGTATTATTCAAGTTGATTCAAAATAATTTGGATCATAATACTCACCACCTCTATCAGTACGCAATACTTTTATTAATTCATTTTTATGAAGCTTAACTTGTTGTTTATAAATTTTAAATTTATCAAGTGCTTCATCCTTAGAATGTAGCAAATAGATATAACAATATCTAGATGCATCATCAATAAAAGTAACAATATACTTCTTGTTTCCAAGGGAAGGTGTTGCATGGAAATCACATAAATCACTATGTATAAGATCCAACACCTTGCTTTCCCTAACAACATCTTTGAAAGGTTTTCTAGTGATTTTAGTTAGCATGCATGTTTTGCATTTTTCATTATTTTTCATATCAAAAGTAGGAATTGAACTCATTTTAGACATGTCTTTTAATCTCTTGTAATGAATGTGTCCTAATCTAGCATGCCATAATTCAGATTTATGAAAATTATTGTTACTACTACTAGAAGCCATGCATATAGAATTATCACTAGAAGGATAATTAATATTAAGCCTAATCATTCCATTACATATATATCCAAATCCCATAAAAGAACCATGTCTTGACAAGATATACTTATCACTTTCTAAGACTTGTTTGTAACCACAATTATTTAATACAATTTCAGATACGAGATTCTTACGAATCCCTGGAACATATAAAACATTGTTCAAACACAAACATTTCCCAGAAGTAAAAGTAAGTAAAACAGATCATATGCCCTTGATTGGTTCAATTGCAACATTTCCCATCTTCACAATAGATCCATCTTCAATTGGTTGAAAGTTCTTGAACCAATATAGATCTTTGCAAACATGACTTGTTGCTCCCGAATCAACCCACCATGCAACTTTATCATCCTGCACATAAAATGCTTCAGAAATCACAGAAATATAATTCTGAATATATTTAGGATTCTGCATGAAAATAGAAATCTGACCTTGTTGCTTTTCTGGATCCTTGGATCCACTTGGTCCAGCACCATCCTTGTTCACTTTGTGAAGACGACAATCTTTCTTGAAGTGACCCGGTTTGTTACAATTCCAACAAACCAACTTAGCCTTTTTGCTGGAAGACTTGTCATCATTTCCTTTAAACTTCCTTTTTCCATTAGACTTCTTGGGATTCTTTGAACTTTCTCCTTCCACCATATTCACAGAAGAGGAACGAACTTGGTTCTTGCCTTTAGGATTGATATCAAGTTCTTGAGTCCTTATGGACTCTTCAATCATTAAATGGCTTCTAAGTTGAGTCAAAGTCAATTCCTCTTTGTTATGTTTCAGATTATGTTTAAAATCCTTCCAGGAAGGGGGCAGTTTGTTAATTATCACAGCCACAGACATGGCTTCATCCATTTTTAAATTGTGTTGAGCAAACGATCCCAGAATCCTCAACATTTCTTGTAATTGTTCCATAACAGGTATGGAGTCAATCATCTTGTAACCCATAAAGTTACTAATAAGAAACTTCTTACTAGAAGCATCTTCAGCCATGTACTTGGATTCAAGAGAATCCCACAGTTCTTTTGCAAATTTGAAATTTTGATAAATGTCAAAAAGAGAGTCAGACATACCATTGAGAATATGACCATGACATATATAGTCATCATTTTCCCACTTTGATCTGCTTCTTGTTGCGTCCAAAGGTTCATCTTCAACAGATTCTGGAAAGACTGGTATGGGTGTACTCAGAACATACACCACTTTCAGAGTGGTAAGGAGAAACTTCATCTTCTTCTGCCATCTACGAAAATCTTGTCCTACAAACTTGTTCAGTTTTTCAAACTTACTTGTCATTTCCTTCACAGAATCACCACTTGCCATGATCACAGAATACTTTGATTTTGTAAGATAATAGGGATAAAATAGCCTTGGAAATTCTGAGAATTGTGATTTCACTATCAAATCAAAGTATTGGGTGGTACTCCCTAATTTTTGATTGGATAAGACTCGGAAGGGAAAAGAACAGAGAATGAGTGTATAAATTTTTGTAAGTACCAGAAAAAACTGACCAAAATAGGTTAAATACCTTCTTAGTCTGAAAACTGTCATAAAACAGTTTGGCAACAGTCAACAAACTATCATAATTTCGGGTTTTCTATAAGAATTAATACCAAGTCAAAAACAACTCAATCCCAGCCAGGGGTTCTGCCCCTTGGACCCCGCCAATGGCTGCCGCCCCTTGGACCCCGCTCCCAGGGGTGCTACCCCCAGACCCCCGTTCGTTCAGGGGCTTCATCCCTAAATGACAGTCTATTTTTAATCTTGAATAAACTTAAACAAGTGTGCACTCCACACTTTCTTTACTTGTTTAATATTTATCAAGATCACTTTTGGTCAACAAAAATAATCTCATTACACTTAAAACGCATTAGTGAAACAAATCACCAAAACTTTGACCAATTTTTGGCAATTATTAGAGTATTAAATTGTCATACAAAATTGTTAAAAATATTTTAAAAGAATGTTTAGAAATAATTGTATGAAATTTGCAAAAAAAAAGTATAAAAATGTAAAAAATAATAATAATAAAATAAGAAATGTAAAAGCTTTTAATAAAAGTTTAAATCATATAGTAAATATTTGGTTTAACAGCATTGGTATTAAAATTATAAGAAAATATTAAACAGTTTAACAAATTTATATGCAAAGTTTAAAATATTATATTAAAAAAACCTAATAAAAAAACATCATAAAAATATTGTAAAAATTATAAAAAATCTTATTAAATTTACAATAAAAAAATTGTTCGCATTTAGACATCTTTTTGCATATATTACCATTTAACTTTTTAAATATATTTACCACTACTAGAAAACTTGATCAATAGCTACGGCACAATCCGTAGCTATTCCGTAGCTAATTAGCTACGGAATAGCTACGGATTAGCACATGTAGCTATTCCGTAGCAATTCCGTAGCTAATTAGCTACGGAATAGCTACGGATTGACGTCCGTAGCTATTTCGTAGCTATTCCGTAGCTATTCCGTTACTAAATTAGGGCATCTCATTCTGTAGCTAATCCGTAGCAATTCCGTAGCTAATTAGCTACGGAAAATTTCCGTAGCTATTTTCCGTAGGAAAACCCTATGTTTTCTAGTTGTATATTTATATTTACATGTATTATTATATATTACCATTTAACTTGTAAAAAATTATAAAAAATAGTTACAATTGCCAAATCATTTTTCCTAAAAATAATTGTTGCTTGTAACGAAGGATATGATAGTAAAAAAACTTGAAAAACTAATACACACCTTAAGTAGAAAATGTAATTCTTAGAATTAATTAACTGTCATATATTAATTTATTATACATATTATATCATCATAATTGTATACGTGCATTGAAAACTAATAGTCATCTACAAAACTGTACTTACACTCATTTATAGAAAGTTTTGACTTAATTATATCTTAATTTATACGAAGATAACTCATGGTACGTAAATTGTTATCTGTTTATTGCAAATATCTTTTGACGGAAGCAACAGCATGAACCAAATCAAAAATACACGTGAAGAAGATCATGTTTCAGACGATTTTAAAGAAAATTATTACTTTGGGAAGCTTCCTCTAGCAATCTGTTTTTTATTTTTATTTTTTTTATTTTTTTTTACTTAATAACTAGCTAGAGATATCTTTCGATTTGGAAAAGTAACAAAGAGAAATGTATATTAATCATATTTTTTCTACATTTTTTAACAATAAAAAAGCTAACAAAGGGTCACAACTTTAATTACATTGCAACATAGCCATATAACTAACCAAGCTAACCAATCTCGAACCCACTAAAAATTCAACAATTGAAAATTTGTGTTTGATTTTATCATGAAAATATTTTAATGGTTGCTTATATTGTTTGAAATCTTAAATAATAAATATTATCTGTACTAAAGCAAAACCTAGATACACTTTGTAAGCAAAAAAAAGGGCATATGTTAGCTATATAAGTACTAAAGCCATCTAAAGCAGTTGTGCAACGAAAGAAAAGTTATGGGAACTCATTATATTACATCTCTTGCGACTGCTCCATCACCTAATAATCCAGTGGCTTCAGGTAACATTAATCTACTTTAATTACAAGTTCGAAATGTAAGTCAATAACAACACGTTTGCACATACTTCACTGACAATTGATTTTTCTGTTCACCTTCACTAGAAGAACGATGCTTATTAGATGGAAGGTGTAAAATCAAGAAACAATACACCACCATTGGTATTCAACAATACCAATGGAATCTTCATGCAAAATATATTCACAGACGTTTTGTTTTCTTTCGACCACACAATGTGAATTATATTCGAAATGCAAGTTTTGTGTCGAACACATTTGTATCAAAGAGTTCTCCGGACTCGATGGGTCATGAAGAATCTGCAAAACATGCCATGGATATTTTGTTCAGGTTTTCAAGACCTTATGCTGCAATGGCGACAGTAAGTTTGGCTTTGAATCATTAATCTCACAACTACGCTATATATGAATATTACTATATGATTAATATCTAAATTTAAGTTTGAATCACTAATTAAGGAAATGTTTCGATTGTTTAGGAGAAACAAATATAAAAGTGTTGAAATTTATTTTTCAAAAGAAGTTTAAAAGAAATTAAAAGTCACAACCCAAGGTCTTTAGCATGCCCTAATTCATTGTTATTAGTCAATATTTGGCTCAAATATTCAATTTTTGTAGGTTTTAAGCGTGCTTTCAACGTCTCTTGTAGCTGTTGAAAGGCTTTCGGATATCTCGCCATTGTTCTATACAAAAGTACTACAGGTAATTGTGGATTAACTTATAAAATTCTTACTCTATTTCAAAAAAAAATACAAACCTTATATATAGCGTTTTCTAGGCAATTTTTGGAGGCATTTTTATGCAAATATACGTTTGTGGTTTCAATCAAATATGCGATATAGAAATTGACAAGGTAGGCCACTTAAAATTTTCGTTCTTTGCCACATTTCAGTGTCATAAAAAGGTGTATTAATATTATGTTTCAGATTAATAAGCCATATCTTCCATTGGCTGCTGGAGAATTAACCATGAATTCGGCCATCATTGTGACTTTAATATCGGCTATTATGGTAATTAAACACATTTGTCCACTTCCTTTTAATATATTTTTTTCATCAATCTTAGTTGTTTTATAGAAAGATCCTTCAATCAAACACTAAGTGGCTTTACAACAACAATTTTGTGTCGTACATTTTTATTAATGAGAGAATTTATACTTGGAGTATCTTTGAGTGCAGAGTTTTTCAATCACGTGGATTTCTCGTTCTTGGCCACTATTTTGTGGTCTCTTTGTTTGGTTTTTGATAGGAACCGCATATTCGGCAAATGTGGTGAGTACATTTATTTTATATCTCAGTCACTCATCCAAAGATACGGGACTTTTCTAAAACCATTACACCTATATAACATCTAATGTATATTTCAAAAATCGAAATATATGAATCAAATTAGCAATAGTGAGTATGAAAACTCGTAACATGTTTTAATTATATTTCTTTCAGTTGCCACTTTTACGATGGAAGAGGTTTCCTTATACCGCTGTTTTATACATGATAAACTCACGGGCGCTATGCATTCCACTTGGATATTACATGCATGTGAAGGTACCTTAGTCGACAACTTCTATTGTCAAAAACAAAATATTTAAATAACCTATAAACGTAAACTGATTTGTTCTAATGATTTTATAGAACGCCATTAAGGGACGAGTTGTAGTCCTCTCAATGCGTCACCTTTTTTCCATTGCCATGCTCTTCGTCTTCTCCATTGTTTTGATACTGTTTAAGGTTAGGGATCCGTACTACTACTTCCTTGTAATGCGACTTTATATATATCGTACATTAAAAAGTTTTTATTTTATTTTTTATTATTATCTTGTATTCAAGGATTATGGATTCTATTAACTAAGAATTCGTTCTTTATGATAGGACATTCCTGACATTAAAGGAGATGAGATGCATGGAATCAAGTCGTTGGCTTCTCAGATCGGTCCTGAACGGGTTGGTTATATAACTCTCAGTTAATATGCATATTCTTTATAAAGAGTTTGCTTGTTACAAATTATTTGGGTTTTGGCACTACAAGTAAAAGGACAATTCTAATCCGTTGATAATTTAGAATCGATCAAAGTTAATATACTGAAAAATGCCACAAAAAGAAGTGAACAAAATCGTCAAGAAATATATATGATTGCAATAATGAGGCGTTGCCAACTGTAAAGCGTTTAAGTTATAGTTTATATTGCCCTAATTGTAAATGTATCGTGTTATAAAGTTATTCTTCTCATATAGTCATATATGATGTTACCATAAGAATTAGTATTTAACAAAAAAAAAAAAGCATAGTTCTTTTGGGGTTAAAATAACTCTTTACATACATATTTCGTTTCCTTGCATAATAATTACGATCTTTAATGATCAATTTTCCAAAATAACTAACTAAGAAACGGGTTTGTGACACATTTGGCATTTTACAGATGTTTTGGAGTTGCGTTTGGTTTCTTGGAATCGCTTATGGTGTTGCTATTTTGATTGGAGCAACCTCATCATCTAGCTGGATCAGCAAATATGTGACGGTAAACGGTTTAAAAAACTAGTGTCATTAATTAATAAAATGAGTAAATTACACGAATGGTCCCTAAGGTTTAGGGTAATTTGTGTGTTTGGTCCCTAACTTATTTTTTTAACTCGGAAAGTCCTTACTGTTTGTTTTTGTTACACGCTTGACCCCTGTCTTACCTAAATATATTATTTTACCCTTGATATTTTAATTTATTTAAGTAAACACACACCCAACCTCACCCCACTCACCTTAGCTTACCTACCCTATTATTTTTTTTCTTATTTAAATAATAGTCGTTTTACGTAAGATATGGACCAAGTGCGTAACAAAAACAAACCGTAGGGACCAAGCACGTAACAAATACAAACCGTAGGGACCTTTCGAGTTAAAAAAATAATTTAGAAACCAAACGTACAAATTACCTCAAACCATAAGGACCATTCGTGTAATTTACTAAAATTAGTGGTTTAGGCTTAACTAACCTTAAACAATAGAATACTTAAACATTTGTTTTTTTGGAACCGAGAAATATGCATTAAAAAGCACCAAGAGTAGAACAAAATACAATTTTAAAGAAAGAAAAACAGGGGGGCTAATTGAAAGGTGATTGACACCATTCTAGCCAATTACAACACCCAATGGAACGAATGCTGATAAAACTGTTTGGTATTATTCGAGGTCAACGAATGAAATTAGGCAGGGCTATAAAACTAGTTAATTATTAGCAACTCAACAACCTAACAACCTTAATATACTGCGAATATAATAAAGTTTTTCAGTTAATTTATTTTTGATTCTTAATGAGAGCTTTGAAATGAACTAAAAAATTAAAATAAAAGTAATAAATATACTAAAACTATTTAAAAAATAAACGAAAAGGATAATACGTACTGAGAGTTTTTAACTGCACGATTCATGTGAAGAAACTTTAAAATCAATATTCCGAAAATTACATGCATTGTCACGTAATTATCATCGAATTGTCACGTAGTTATGTATATATTATGATTTTTACTTTTAATTTATGATAGATTTTGGGTCATTTGGTGTTGGGTTTGATACTTTGGATACGAGCAAAATCAGTGGATCTGAAGAGCGTATCGTCTATATCATCCATGTACTTATTTCTTTGGAAGGTAAATGGTGTTATACGATCAAGTTTTTTTTTTCTTCTATATTGTATAATATATGTGAATTAATTATATTGGAATATAAACTTACGCAAAAGAATATAACATAAAAGAGTATCAATCAGATCATATAAGTTTGTTCTATTATAATAAACTTTTGAACTTAGAGGTATAACGATATTTTTGGTAAAGGCCTAAAGGACCATATTAATAAGTCAAATTTGAATGATTGTAGTGTTCTATTCCTAGGAAATGCACATATATAACAAACGTAAAACAAAGAATATCTTCCCTTTGCTTAATTATATGAAATAATTAATGCTAAAGCATTTCTATAATTTTTGTAATGCAGCTTTTTTATGCTGAATACTTTCTTCTGCCACTCGTAAGATGAATCATACAATCAATATTATTATGAATGTCAAAGATGTTTCTGTGTAGCCAAATTTGTTTGTTTCAATTGTATCTTCTTCTCTTGAAATGATCACTATACCCATAGATATTTTTGTAGATAAAAGATTTGTAGCCTTATTTTTATTTATTTATTTATTTATTTTCAATTATTGTTTATACATCACGGGAGGATCGTTTCCACAATTAGTATTGATGTAATGAATAACCAAAAGCTGAATACTTGAATATTATATAT
Source organism: Lactuca saligna (assembly GCF_052625555.1). NCBI lineage: Eukaryota > Viridiplantae > Streptophyta > Magnoliopsida > Asterales > Asteraceae > Lactuca > Lactuca saligna. The sequence continues at coordinate 171,083,680 of NC_136421.1, forward strand.
ATATATATATATATATATATATATATATATATATATATATATATATATATATATAAGAAGGATCATTTGAGAACATATATTTTTTCCGAGAACCTGAGAACTAAAAGTGAACAGTCTGATTAAAAAAGTTAACGACTAATATCTTTAAGAGCTAAAAGTCGACTATCTAACCAAAACAATTTAGGGTAATGTTTCTAGTCCTTTATTAACAGCAAAACTCGAAAATCTGCATCCGATGCCTCCTACTCGTCGAGTGCAAGAGCCTACTCGACGAGTAGGATGAATTAACACATGGACTTGTTGAGTCCCCCACATTGACTCGACTAGTTCACTCAGCAGATACCATATTTTTGAGTTTGTCAACAAGTTTGCATCAAGTATTAACAAAACATGCCTAGGCTTTGATACCACTGAAGGGTTTTGAGCATTCTAACAATCCTAAGGTGTACATGCAACCCTAGAAACATTGGATCTATGTTTTACTAAGATACATGCAAATATGATTTTCCAAGGTTCTTAACCTAACTAGCATGGGATAGGGAACTTTGAAAAATAATAGCTAGTAGAAGAACATACATTTTTGTTGCTTGGATTCCTTGAGAACCTTGTGAGTCTAACACCTTAAGTGTGATGCCTCAAATGTCTCACACAACACCAAAACCCTTTGAATAACTTTGAGAGAAGTTTACTAACACTCAAAATCAACTAGCCCTCTTGTTCTTCACTTACTCACCTATTTTGCTAGCCATGGTGCTTTTTATATAGTGTGTCACATGTAGGGTTACTCAATGTAAACCCTAATATGCATGACTTTTCATATTCCATGATCCATGGGTTTATAACCTCCATGGACTATCCATGGAGCACCTTATATGTTTTAGCCCAATTTAATAAACCATGGATCATTAGCCCACTATACAAGAATGAATGATTTACACAATCAACCCCATATATTTAATTAGTCTCTTTTTGATCACTTAATTAATTCCAAATAATTATTGATCAATATTAATTAAATAATATATTAATAAACCTTAAGTATCATTTCTCCCATTTAGTCTATCCAAGTGTTGCAATGCCATGCAACCCAAATTGACCATACCAACCGGGTCAAGTACATTCCAGAAATAGTTATAAACTTAGACACCTAATCCAATAGTTACCACCCACAAAGGTGAATTAAACTGAAGTTGACTTCCCATTACTTCGATCTCCACCCCAATCCACATCTGTCAAACCACTAACATGGTGGTCTTGATTTTTTCCAAAAAATATACCCTTTCTTGGAGATGATTTAAGATATCTCAAGATCCGATAAACTACATCCATATGAGTTTTGCTTGGTGCATGCATGAACCTCCTAACTACAGACACAACAGAAGCCATGTCTCGTCTCGTGTGAGATAAGTAGATAAGCTTACCACTAACTTCTTATACCGATCTTTCTTATTAGGAATTTGATTTGGAAGTATCTCCAAATGGTGATTTGTTTCGATAGGGGTATCCGTTGGTTTACAGTTCAACATCTCAGTCTCTGCTAAGAGATCTAACACATACTTCCTTTGATTCATTGATATTCCTACCTTTGATCTTGCCACCTTAATCCCTAGGAACTATTTCAAACTTCCTAGATCCTTCAAATCGAATTCAGTGGACAACACTCATTGGAGATCCTTCATTTCAACATTATCATTTCATGTCACTACTACTTCATCATCATAAACAATTAGGGCTGTCACCTTCCTATTTTTCGACTTCACAAATAAAGTGTGATCAGCATCACTTTGCTTATATTCAAGTTTCCTCATAAATGTTGAAAACCTTCCAAACCACGCACGTAATGATTGTTTCAGTCCATACAGGGCCTTCCTTAGCTTGCACACCTTCCCTTCACATTTAATACCCGGTGGAGGATCCATATAGACTTCTTCTTCAAGATATCTGTTGAGGAAAGCATTCTTTTCATCAAATTGCTTAAAGGGCTAGTCTTCATTTGCAGCAATGGAAACAAGAATTCTAATGGTATTAACTCTTTCCACTAGAGCAAATGTGTCACCATAATCTATTCCATGATTTTGTAAGTATACCCCCTTGCTACTAGTCTGGCCATATACTTGTCAATGTTCTCGTTTGAGTCCAACTTGACAGTGTAAATCCACCTACACCCTACAATCTTCTTTCCACTAGGAAGTCTCACCAGTTCCCATGTCTGATTCTTTTGAAGTGCCTTCATTTCCTCATTCATTGCATCCTTCCACCTTTCATCACTTAAGGTTTCTTGTACATTATTCAGAATGGAGATAATAGGTAAATTCTCTACCAAAAATGCATGTGGTTTTGCTAACCTATGTTAAGAAACATAGTTAATGATTGCATATTTTCCTCTTGCCTTCACGTCTGGTTGATATTGCTTCTTTGGTTTCCCCTGATTGCTTCTTATGGGGTATCTCTGCACACCTCCTGTTTCAAGATCGACATATTCCTCTTCTAGGTCTGAGATATCATCATTTCCTTGTTCATTTCCTACAAAAATACACATCTGACATTGTATTATCAGTTTTTTTAGTATCTTCGATCACTTGATTATGCTCCATTTCGATAATTGGTTCTTCGGTGACTTCAATTTCCTTAGTTTCAGACTCTTCGATTGTGGGGTTGGTGTTACTATCTAGCTGTCATTCAAAGATTTCAAAAAAATCATTCTCATTGGGACTTTGTTCATTTGGGTTCTCTTCATGACATCTCTCTCCCTGAAAGCGGACCCTTATGATCAAAGTTGGTTGTTATCATTCACTTTCTTACTGATGTCTTTGGACAAAATCCCTTTAAATCCATTAAATATCAAAAGTTGCATAAGAATGTCATAGTTATGAGATTTTAGCCCGATAATGTTGGTATTGTTATCATTCACTTTCTTATTGATGTTAGATCCAAACACATCTGATAGTTTAACATCCTTTAGAAACCAACAAAAACAATTTTGATTAGTTTTCATGAACGAGTAAGATGGATGGGTTTAAGGAACTTGTTACCCGTTTTTCCTAACCATTGAGTTTTCTGAATGCTCAAGTGTTTCAAGTCATCCTGAGCATTTGATGTGTCTTTAGACTTATCATTCATCACAAGAGTACCAAAAGTACTTTTAGTGACTTTTTTTTTTCAATATGCATAACATCAAAGTTGTGCTTCAACTTCAAAGAAGACCAATACTCAAGTTGTGCCAAAAACTGCTTAAGATGCGAAACTCTACACTATTTGAGAAACTGGGCATAAAGTGTAAATTAGCACCAACTGCAGGGACTAAACTTGTAAATTCTACAATTTCTTAGCTTTCTTAGCCCATTTTCGAAGTTGGGTATTTTCTGCCAACATGTCGAAACTGCAGGGGCTAAAAGAGAAATTATGCCATTCCTCACAACTTTTGTCACCATTTTGAAACGGGACAAATTTTGCCATTTCATGAAATGATGAGGGATATGTTTCAAAACTGTTGGTTATCTTCTTCTTCACTTTATTAATCAGGTAACGAATCCAAACATCTACATGCTTCGCTTTTTAGTTTAAAGGATTGGATTAACAAAGCATCTTCTTAATCATTCATAGGGGAAATAAAAAAACAAAGCATATCGAATCACTGAATAATTTCTTGACCATTCAATCACTTAACCACCTCAATTCACAAGCATTCGTTAGCAATCGACATTACGCTTCGACTGTCGAATTCATCTTCAAGCAACAAACGAACATCTGAGTTCGTTATTCAGTGCGTTCCCAAACCATCCTTCCCAAAATCGACTATCAAAACCAAAACAACCACAAATCTGTGATGTCGACTATCAAGTAACTCAATCATTCTGTTTTAATCTACTTCCCAAAATTAATTAAGAAATTTGAATAATAATCTCCAAACATGTCAAACTCAATATCGATTTTCAGACTGTGACCATCATTCGACCTCTTGACTGGTTAACAACCAATATCAACAATCGATCCTTTGCACATCGACAATTAACATTCATTCGCACATTAACAAATAGGGTTTCGTCTTCAAGCTTCAAATTTGTTATGTCGATGATTTTAAAAATCAACACACAGTCTATTGTCGACATCGACCAAATCGATATCTATCCCAATAACGAATCCAGACTCCAAAGCTTTTCACTATACCAAAATCCAATTTTGACTTTTGTTAGTTTGAACAATTATCAATGAACGCCAAATTGATTTCCAATAGCGATTTTGAATCCATTCACCATTACCAGACATTCGATTCTCAATCCTTAATAAAAAATAAAATCAACTCTAATCTTCCAATTTAATTTCAGACAAACCAGTGTTCGAAATCATAACAATCGATGGTTGCTATCCATTCACGAAATCAAAACAATCGAGTCCAAAATCAAAATTTTGATTTCGAAATTAGTTCACATCGATCGGTATTCATTACAATAAATATTCAATTCCAATTCCATCAATTCTTGCTTTCGATTTCAAATAATAACAAGTTTGATTTCCAAGTGAAAAATCAAACACGTTTTCAAAATAGCAATTGAAATTCAGGTTCAATTTCAATTTTAAGATATAAGAATGAAACACAGACGATTTGGAATAAGAGAAAAAGCGAGACTTCAAAAATGAGAACAAAAAGATATAATGAATTAGAACTCATATGAACACAACCAAGAATAGTTGATAGTACAAACACTTTAAGCATGTGATAAGGAACGAACAAAGTGTTTATTCTTTGGGCTTCTGAACAAATTGATGAACAGTAATAGACATTTGGTTTGGGTAGATGAACAATAATTTTGAGAAAAAAACAATTGAGAATAGTATTTTGATTTTGAATTGATCTAAACAAAAAATAATTTGATCAACAATGGGGTTGAAACAGATTTGATCCAATGACACAAATCGATCAAAAATGAAAAACGTAAAGTACGAATCAAAATCATGGACGTTTTAGAATTCATTTGAGAATCTGTGATACCCTTTTGATGAACCGAGTTGGATTTTCAACGAACGAATCAAATTTAGACAATCTTGGTTCTTTTGTTGGGACAAGAAAATCTTCAATTTGAACATTATACTACCCATGATGCATGATGTACAACTCGTCCTTCGTGTTCTTCAACGATCCAAGAACATCTTCATAAGAACCAGTAACACTTTTGGGTTTTGAGTTCAAATTCAATGCAACTTTTGGAAATTGTTGCTTTGAAACCCAAATTTGCTTCACAAAAACATTTGATGATTTTTGTGAGTAAACCTACTTGTTTTTCCATTTAATCTTCTTCTTCTTTTTCTTTCTCATATTTTTACATCTTGAAGATTTGATTTCATGAACAAGCCCACTTTCCTCAACTTCAACTTTGTAAGTTTGAATCAAATATTTTGGAGTTTGATACTTGTGAATTTCTTGGATTACCAACTTTCGATAATGAATCACTCCTTCAAATGAATCACAAGAACAAAAAATTTCATCTGATTGAACTCCAATCGAGCAAAAAACCTTTTCATCTTCATGATAATCAACTTGAATCTTCTTATCATTGAATTCAAGAACATCAATAACATCACATTAAACTCCATAGTCATAAACTTTAATAACCTTAAGAACAAAAAGATGATTTGGGTTTTCAATACGAGAAATGTATATCTTATTAAACAAATCTCTTTCTTCACCTTTTTCTCGATTTTCACTTGAAGCTAGCATGATAATTGAAAGTCCATACAAGCATTCAATATTTGAAAGTGGATGAAATATTAATCTTCCATGATCATCCTTCAATCCTCCATAAGAAAACATAGTACTCCATGAAATTAACCTGCCTTTCAATATTTTAAAGTACAACTATCATACACTTGACAGTTTATACCCCTCAATTTAATTAATCTGTTTAAGTCGCCAAATTAATTCCTAATTAATTTATGACTTATATTAATCAAATAACAATATTATTATTCCTTATAATATTTCTTCTCTCATTGTAAATCATCCTGACAAGTTGCTATGGTGAAGGCAACCCAAAAGGACCATGCTCAATCGGGTCAAGTACTTACCAAATTTAGTTGCAGCCTTAGACACTATTCCAACAATCTCCCACTTGGATAAGTCTAGTAACTATATGCACCGATTAGTAATCGTAGCTCTCAAAGATGCTATAAAACTCTGATCTTATCAATCTTGTCCTTTAGATAAGGGATCGTACAGTCCTCTGTTTAGATATCATGCTGGCAATTCTAAGGAAACAATTTGTCTCGCAATTGGTTTCTCGATCTCAGATTTATTTGACGTAGAACTTAATCGAACACATAAATTCAGTTCTGACCGGGCCCGGCACATAAGTCAAATCAAATCATCGAGCGGCCGAGATATCGCTTTTACCCTCTTAGGATAAAAGTAACAGATAAACTTCGACTTATATGCATTTCTTATTCATTAATCAACTATACACAACAATGTGTTTTATAACATCAAGTTAGTGATGCGGTTTCGCATTATCAATGTACAACCAATTAACAAATAACAAACCATATATCTAGGTTTTAAGACCATATGATATTATCTTCTTGCGAGCACCCTTTTATCACATTCCATAAGGTGATTCCAGCAAGCGCGGGTTGTTCCAATGTTCAAAACTAGTTTATAAGCACTCATGAACGTTGCAGCAAACTTTTGGTATGTCTAATACCATTTAGACAATCTACACACCAATTCATGACAATCTTCATTCATACCTACTTTCAACATATGAGCGATTGTGGACAATTTGAATAATTCGATTATTCTTAATAAACTCAATTATTCTGGAAGTCAAAACATGCAAAGTGAAACAATAATTAAACACTTAACATAAGACAGTAACATTACTCATAAATAATACTCTTTTATTTAATCATCAAATGTTAATTACATTTATCTATTATACGTTTCTAATACTATCTAATCTATACTAATATCATCCTTCAGCCTAATACTCCTAGCATGCTGCAAGTGCTTAACCCTGCTCAGTCCCTTCGTAAGCGGATCTGCTGGGTTATCTTCTGATGATATCCTCTTCACCAGGAGTTGTGCTTCTTCTACATGATGTCTTATAAAGTGATATTTTCTGTCGATATGTCGAGATCTACCATGATCCCTCGTTTCCTTGGTCAAGGCAACCGCTCCTTCATTATCACATAAAATCTCCATAGGCTCTTTTATGGTAGGCACAACTCCAAGATCACCAATGAAGTTATTTAACCATATTGCCTCCTTTGACGCTTCGCTCGCTGCGATGTACTCTGATTCGCACGTTGAATCAGCTACGGTTTCCTTCTTGGAACTTTTCCAAGTTACTGCTCCTCCATTCAAGGTAAAGACCCTGCCCGACTGCGAACGGTAGTTGTCCCTATCGGTCTGAAAACTGGCGTCACTATACCCTCGCACCTTCAAGTCATCACTCCCTCCGATGACTAAGAACCATGCTTTGGTCCTCCAAAGGTACTTAAGGATATTCTTCACCGTAATCCAATGGGCTTTGCTAGGGTTCCCTTGATATCTACTAACCATGCTCAAAGCAAAGGCTACATCAGGGCGAGTACAAGTCATAGAATACATGATTGAGTCTACTATGGAAGCGTATGGTACTCGGCTCATATCTGCTATTTCGGCTTCGGTACTCGGACTTTGAGTCTTACTCAACTTGGCATTATATTGTATCGGTAATTCTCTTTTCTTCGAGTTTTCCATACTAAAACGTTTTAGTACTTTATCTAAGTAAGTGTTTTGACTAAGTCCTATTAGTCTCTTACATCGTTCTCTCACTATCCTTATTCCCAGAATATAGGAAGCCTCTCTGAGGTCCTTCATAGCGAAGCACTTCCTAAGCCAGGACTTAACCTCCTGCAGTGTCGGGATGTCGTTTCCTATGAGTAGTATGTCATCGACATACAAAACGAGAAAGCTAACTATACTCCCACTGGCTTTGACATATAAACATGATTCATCTTCACTTCATAGAAATCCAAACTCTTTGACTTTCTCATCGAAGCAAAGATTCCATCTGCGAGATGCTTGCTTAAGTCCATAAATGGACTTCTCAAGCTTACACACTCTATTTGGATGCTTCGGATCAACAAAACCCTCTGGCTGATCCATGTAAACATCCTCAGCCAACTTCCCATTAAGGAAAGCGGTTTTGACATCCATTTTCCAAATCTCATAATCATGAAATGCAGCAATCGCTAGCATCACTCTAATAGATTTTATCTTAGCAACTGCTGAGAAGGTCTCATCATATTCAACTCCAATAGTTTGAGTAAAGCCCTTCGCAACCAATCACGCCTTATATGTGTGTACGTTTCCATCCACGTCGGTCTTCTTCTTGAAGATCCATTTGCACCCAACGGTCTTACGTCCGGGCACATAATCAACCAAATTCCAAACTTGGTTGTCATTCATGGATTGGATCTCGCTGCATTGCCTCCTTCCATTTCGCAGACTCCGGGCCTACCATGGCTTCCTTATAGCTATTAGGTTCATCTAGATTTATTAGTGTACCATCACTAATATACATGTCCCCTTCGGTAGTAATATGAAAACCATAAAACTGGGGTTGAACTCTAACTCTTTCGGAATGTCTAAGAGGTAAGGACTCGTCAGTCTATTCAAACGGAGTTTCCTCTTCAGGTTGAGGACCAGCGGTAGAGGTTCCTTCATCTATCGACTCTTGAATCTCTTCAAGCTTGATTTTCCTCCCACTGTCTCCTTGGCTTATGAGTTCTCGCTCTCAGAAAACTCCTCTCCTGGCAACAAAGACAACATTGTCCTTCGGTCTATAGAAGAGACATCCAAAGGATTTATGCGTGTAGCCGATGAAAATACATCGCTCACTACGAGGTTGGAGCTTGTCATGAGTATCTCGTCTTACGAAAGCCTCGCAACCCCAAACCTTGATATGTGCTAACGAGGGAGCTTTCCCTGTCCACATCTCGTGAGGTGTTTTGGCAACCTTCTTAGTAGGGACTCGGTTAAGGATATGGGCGGCAGTCTCTAAGGCATACCCCCAGAATGAGATAGATAGTGAAGCACGACTCAGCATAGAGCGGACCATGTCTAACAAGGTTTGAGTACGCCTTTCTGCTACACCATTCAATTGCGGTGTCCTAGGTGGTGTCAATTGTGAAACTATTCCACACTCTTTTAGATAGTCGTAGAATTCAAGACTTAGGTACTCTCCTCCTCGATCGGATCGAAGCATCTTGATTTTCCTGCCCAATTGATTCTCCACTTCATTCTTGAATTCTTTGAACTTTTCAAATGTTTCTGACTTTTGCTTGATTAAGTAGATATACCCATATCTACTATAGTCATCGGTAAAAGTCACATAGAATCGGTTCACATCCTTTGTGGTGGATCTAAAGGGTCCACATACATCGGTATGTATTAGGTCCAATAAACCCTCACCACTTTCACATGCGCTAGTGAAGGGTGACTTGGTCATCTTTCCAAGTAAACAATATTTGCACGTGTCATCTTCCCTAAGGTCGAATGACTCCAACACTCCATCCTTTTGGAGTTGGGCTATGCGCTTCTTGTTGACATGTCAAAGACGACAATTCCACAAGGATGCTCTATCCATACTATTGGAAGAATTCATGCATAAAACATCATTTCCTAGGTTATCTACAATCATAACAGTTTCTTAAATTCCATTACATGGTATTGCTTCAAAATATAAAACACCATTTAGATAAGCACAAATAGAACCATTCTCATTATTAAAAGAAAATCTAAATCCTTGTCTAAACAAACCATGAAATGAAATGATGTTTCTTACCATTTCTAGCGAATAGCAACAATTGTCCAAATCTAAACGTAAACCATTCCTAAGCACTAGAGAATACACTCCAATCTTGGTCACAGGCGACGATCTTCTGTTCCCCATGATTAGATTTATTCTTCCATGTTCCACATCCCTATTTCTTCTTAGTCCCTGCAATTCAGAACAAATGTGGTAACCACACCCGGTATCGAGGACCCAAGAAATAGCATGAGATGAATCATTAGATTTAATTGTATATATACCTGCGAAAGACGGCTTGATCTTTCCTTCCTTCATAGCTTGCAGGTACTCTGGGCAGCTTCTCTTCCAATGCCCTATTTTGTGGCAACGATGGCACTCTGCCTCCTTTGGGTTAGGGTTAGGCTTAGCAAGATCAACTTTGGTCCCACTAGAGGAGGAACCATCTCGAGACTTTCCCTTACGGTGGCTCTTAGACGGAGCCTTCCTCTTCTTGCCTCTTCCTTGCCCAATGGCCAAAACAGGAGCAGCGGGCAGATTGGGAGTGGGTGCAACAGACTTGTCCTTGAGGTTGCTCTCAGCAACCCTAAGGAGACCTTGGAGCTTACTTAGGGTGACCTCTTCTTTGTTCATGTGGTAGGTCATCCTAAATTGGTTGTAACATGGAGGCAAAGAGTGAAGCACCATGTCGATCGCCAAGTCTTCCCCAAAGTCAACATTCAACTTGTGAAGACGATCGACATACCTTTGCATCTTTTGCAAGTGCACGGTTAGAGATTCATCATGACCCATTTTAGTAGAGATAATGTTAGTGAAGATCACGTAACGTTCCTGCCTCGCGTTTTGGTGGTATCTCTCGAACAAGTCTTGGTGCATTTCGTACGGATACATGTCCTCGTAGGACTTTTGGAATTCGGAGTTCATAGTGGCTATCATGATGCAATGAACCTTCGTTGCATCACGCTCATGAGTTTTAAAAGCGGTGATTTCAGCCAGAGTAGCGATTTCAGAAGTCATCTTCTCGAGCTTCTCATCGAGGATATACTCCTTGTCCTCGTAGCGAGCAATTGTGCGAATGTATCTTATCCATTCGCTAAAGTTCGTCCCATCGAAAGTCACCTTTTGGCAAAGGCTCATCAATGTGAACGAGCTAGCAGCAGTGTTGTTCGCGTTCGACATCTACAAATAGAAAGGACAAAGATAGATTAGAATTTGAATCCCTAATAATCACCCAATAAGAAAATTAGGGCTAGGATCCAACAACAATATTTACATATTAGAAAAGGGATGCCGTAATCTAACATGCAAACAATTTGAAGGTAAGTGAATGACGATTCACTAATTCTCCACCATAAATCATAACTTTAACTCTAAGTGTATTGAGAATTCCTAGGTTTAGATGAGATTCATTGAAACTTTTCAATGGCATGTTTAAATCTCCATATGCCCCTCTCGTTTGTGTCTGGATACCGAGGATCACAAAGTGGGTGTGAATTACCATGCAAATTCACATGGTGCCTTCATTGTAACAATCACCTATTCGATGTGCCGGTAAACCACACACGCTGCATCGAACTATGATAAAACAATGAATCACCCTTTTCCACCTTTGCTTAGAACCAATTCGTGTGCCGGTAAACCACACACGCTCCACTAAATTCTTAGCAAGGGTGCAAAGTGTAATTGCATGGGATTGCAACAATTCACGTTTCCTACAGTAACTAGGATTGGGAATTTTTGAAAAACATGTAGTTACTTTGTATTTCATATTATACTTTTAATGAGGAGATGATGTTGCCCTATCCTACCCGTTCGGCTAACGACCGTCCACCGATCAAGCAAGCGGTGAGTGTGAGTGTACACCCATTAAGCGCCATTTTATAGGCAGCAACCTTATACCCACCTTATAGACCGGCTTCGTGAATGAGGCCTAGTAACGGTAAGACTAGCATTTTAATTATACATACATACATACATATATATATATATATATATATATATATATATATATATATATATTAATCTTATAATATTATATTAGTATAGGGTTGAATTTTAAACTTGTAAAATTCTAGGGTTTAAATTTTAAATTGTCTAAATTAAACTTTTAATCACAAAACATAAATTTCAAAACTTGAGGGCAGGTTTTAAACTTCTTAAAACATAGGGGATCAAATAACAAATAATCTAAATTAACATTTAATCACATAATTATCCATATTTGATTTTTTTAATTATTTCTTGGAAAACAATTTACCAATTTAATTAAAATAATTAATCAATTATCACATAAGGAAACTAATATTTAACTAATTGATAAATATCTTCAATTAGGTCAACAATATACTCAAATATATCTTAAAATCAGATTTATATTGACCTAATCTGATTAAGGTAAGTATCCAAAGGATAAAGAGCACGAAATCCTGAAATTAGCTCTTTCTGACGCTCGAACTCGCCGAGTTGAGGCCTACTCGCCGAGTCCACTATGGAACTTGCCGAGTTTATCAGACAGTGTGACAAAATTCGAATTTTGCAAGCATCAAACAAGCAACCAATGCATCAAATCAATAGAAACCAATCTAGGCTCTGATACCACTGATGGGTTTTGGTCATATGAACATTCCTATGTGCACATACAAACCCTAATACTTGGATCTAGGTTTCTCTAATTGAACATGCATTGAATCCAAGACTTTTGAACAATAGATCTAGGTAATAACATAAGAAAAACAGATCTAGAATATTACCTTAAGTTGCTTGCTTGAATCTTCTTGTCCTTGGAGCTTAGAGTCATAATTGTCACTCCTCTAATGGCTTACAAATACCAACTAGCAAGAGGATGATTATAGAGAGAGGAGAGGGGAGGAAAAAATTGGCCAGGATTCCTTTAGAGACAAGGGTGTTGATTTCCTTGACCCCTTGGGTCTATTTATACTTGTAAGGCTCCTAAGCTTTCACCCTTAAACCCTAATTGGATAACTTAGGCCCTAAGCAATCCAATACCCTAATGATAAGCCTTGGACGATTTTAAGCTCTATCCAAAGCCCCAAAACCATCCACCCCTTATCCATAAGGGATTATAGCCTAAAGTACAACTATCATACACTTGACAGTTTATGCGCATCTATTTAATTAATCTCTTTAAGTCACCAAATTAATTCCTAATTAATTTATGACTTATATTAATTAAATAACAATATTATTATTCCTTATAATATTTCTTCTCTCATTGTAAACCATCCTGACAAGTTTCTATGGTGAAGGCAACCCAAAAGGACCATGCTCAATCGGTTCAAGTACTTACCAAATATAGTTGCAGCCTTAGACACTATTCTAACAGTTACTCCCAAAACATGCTACATGCATATTCATAAAACTATATTATACATTGGTAGTTTATTTACATAGACTGGATACGAACTGACTATTAAGATTTTTACAAATTTTATCTATATTAGATACTTTCCCAGGAATACAATACAAAAGTTCTAATACTATCTATTCTACATCTTCTACCACAAAAAAACTATACTGGATGCTTATCACCTGCAATAGTTTAAACATTATTAGGGATAAGAGGGTGACGCTTAGTAAGTTCAATAACAGTTACAATATAACATTATGTCATATACATATCAATATGATAAAATCAAATATGGAGAAGGAACAAGAAAGGCAAATGAGTATCATATGACAGACTTTCCATATCAACGAATAATCAGATTCAAAGATTTATAATCAATGAGACATAACAATTTCAATACTTGATATACATCAATAAGACTTCATCCCAAGTGGCGTCGAAAATATAATTTAAGAATATCATTTCGCTATAATACACAGGCTTTAAGGCATGTCTTTGTATTCTGCTAATGCCAAAGTTGATGCTTATGCCATACACTTCATGTCCAAAGGCTACATACCAGTACCCAAGTGATGCTTATGTCATACACTTCGTGGTCAAAGAAATAGCTCATTATCATAATAACATGGGAAAGCACATTGAACATGTAACACATAATATACAACTGTCCCTATATTGAACTCAGCGTGAAATAAATGGGGCTTAAAGTATTAATTTGGGTAGCACTTCGTTTCTATAAATGACTTTCTTCGATGAAATCGGGGATTTTAGTTGAAAATCGGCCTTATGCGGGCATAGTTTCGACTTTAAAATATGATTTTCTCAGGAACTTCAGGGCATTTTGGCTTGCTTCGGGTGTCGGGGATGATACCAGGACTTCAGGGCTTAAAAGTAGCTTAGAAGAGAGTAGAGAGTGATGGGCGTAAATTATTCTAAACAAAAACCCGAAGGCTTTGTTTTCTATTTATAGTGGTTGAAACACCCATTACACTGGGCGTAAATTATGAGTATGATGGGCGTACAACTCTAATAGCCACTACGATGGGGATACAACTTAGTATGTTGGGCGTACTTCTCTATTTGCCATTATGTTGGGCATAAAGCTTAGTATGTCGGACGTACTTTGATGAGTGGCATCGGATGTGTTGAGCTTGCGTGATACGTGTCGATTGCGAGGAATAGGCGACGTGGCCAATCTCGGACCGTGAACACGAGTACAATGGGCGTACTCATGTACGATGGTTGTACTCCGAATTTCCAAACTTCAAAAATTTGTATCTTTTGCATACAAGCTTCGTTTTTGACGTTCTTTGTATCCACACGTAGGTGAGATTATCCTCTATAACTTTCGTTTAGACTCTGTTGGCTAACTTTGATTTCATTTTTAATAATATATTTTTAACAGTCGGAGACAGAAAAAGTCCGTTAAAATTTATGACTTCTTCATCCGACGCCCGTTTCCGTCTGTCATTTTACTGTTGTACTACTATTGATTAGACCTTTGATTCTCATTTAGGTTGTGTTGGCTAAAAAATCACTCGATCTTTTTTTTGAGTTTTTAGATGTCTACTGTTATAACGAAACTTAGAAAAATCATAACTTTCTCATACGAAGTCAGATTTGGACGTTCTTTTTATGAAAATTCTCTGTTTAACGAGTACTACGGCTTTCATTTAGATCACATAGGCTAAAAAATAGTTTATCAAAAACTCACTTTTTATGTCATCGACGTCGTGTCTGTTCAGTCGCAAAACTTTAAGGAGTCATAACTTCTTCGTTATAGCTCGGATTTGATGAGGTTTTCGCCTATATGTTTCTAACAAGATTCTTTACAACTTTAAACAATAAAATTTTACTTATTTCAAATTTTATATTTTCGTTAAATTTTGTTTTTTGACTTTTGATTGGAATCTCATAATACTTCCAATATTTTCCAAGTGATTATAAACATTGTTTTACTTCATCTCTAGTAGAAACTATCTGTTAGAACTCAATACACTTAAACATATAATATTTCATAATATTATTAACTTTTTTTTTCAGAATTACAAAATACGATTTCAAAACATGTATGTTACAAATACCTCCTCCTTTTGAGGATTTCATCCCCAAAATTACATTGATTAAAACAAAGGGGGATATTTCGTTTTTATATCACTCTTATTTTCCTAAGTATAATTTGGGTCTCGATGGTGTTTCCACTAGACAAGCACCAACTCCACTTCTTTATTATGTAGATTAGTCATTCTTTCGTTTATGATCTCTTCAGGCTCTTCTACATATGTTAACTTATTATCCAGTTTCACCTCGGATAACGGAACCGCTTCATCATTTATGCTTAACCATTTTCGCAGATAACTCACAAGAAACACATCATGAATACCTGCCAAATATTCTGGTAATTCCAAGCGGTATGCTTGCTTACTAATTCTCTGGATAATTTTGAAAGGACCAACAACTCTAGGACTTAGTTTTCCTTTCTTTCCAAATCACATAATGCCTTTCCATGGGGATATCTTCAGCATTACAAAATCACTCACCTGAAATTCTATGGGTCGTCTCCTCTTTTCAACATAGGACTTATGTCGATCTTGCGCCGCTTTCATTCTTTTTCGTACAACTTGAATCTTTTCGGTGATGTCTTGAATCATTTCAGGGCCTTAAAGGATCTTATGTCCTATTTCACGCCAACATAATGGAGTACGAAATCTACGTCCATTTAGTGCTTCATATGGTGGGATTTTGATTGAAGCGTGGTAATTGTTATTATATGAAAACTCGACAAGAGGTAAGTGCTTGTCACAGTTACCACCGAATTCCAAGACACATGCACGAATAATATATTCTACAGTTTGGATTGTTCTCTCTGCCTAACCATCTGTCTAAGGATGATAAGCAATGCTTAGAGCAACTCAAGATCCTAATTCACGTTGCATACTCGCCCAAAAGTGAGAAGTGAAGTGAGCATCACGATCGGAAATGATCTTTAGTGGCTCACCATGTCTCATAACAATTTCATCCAACTATACATGTGCGTATTTCTCCATTGGATCTGTTTCACGCATGGAAAGAGAATGTGCACTCTTAGTTAGGCGGTCGAAATTACCCAAATGCTATCATGCTATTTAGTAGTCTTTGGCAATTTGGTAATAAAATCCATGGACAGTTCATCCCATTTCCACACAATAACACAAATACTTTCTGGAGTTCCGTAAGGATTTTGGTGCTTTGTTTTGACTTGCAAACATACTAGACACTCTTGCACATATCTTCCAATGTCTCCTTTTAATCCATGCCACCAATAATCAACTCGTACATCATAGTACATTTTACTTGTACCAGGATGTGTTGACAGTTTAGATTTATGGGCCTCATCCAAAATCTTCTATCTTAATCCACCAATTTTTGGAATCCATAACTGATTCTTAAATACCTTCAATCCTCGTGGATCATCAACTAAAACATCAGTATAATGTATCATCCCTTCTTTCTTCACATTTTCTGGATTTAAGGTCTCTACTAGCCATTTGACTAGTTAATCAAGAATAGTGAACTTTAGTGTAGTATGAGTAATAGTATAACACACACTATTATGATAAACTTTTCTGGTAAGTGCATCGTCAACTATATTGGCCTTTCCAGGATGATACAATATTTCACAGTCATAATATTTGATCAGCTCCATGGCTCTTTGTTGTCTTATATTCAAAGTTTGCTGACTAAATATGTACTTGAGACTTTTGTGGTCGGTAAACAATTGGCATTTTGTACCAAAAAGATAATCTCTCCAAAGTTTTAAGGCAAATACAACTGCAGCGAGTTCAAGGTCATGGGTGGGATAATTCTTTTCATACTCCTTCAGTTGTCTTGAGGCATAGGCTATCACTTTACCACATTGCATCAACACGCAACCTAGTCCTAATCTTGAAGCATCGCTATATACAGAAAAATCACTATCACCTTCTGGAAGTGATAAGATCGGAGCATCAGTCAAAAGATCTTTTAGAGTTGAGAATGCTTTTTCTTGGGCTTCACCCCCATTCGAATTTTACTTTCTTTCGTGTGAGACTCATGAGAGGTATGGCTATACGTGAAAAATCTTTAATGAAATTCCGGTAATATCCTGCATGACCCAAGAAACTGCAAATTTCAGAAGCATTACGAGGTGCTTCTCAATTTTGAATGGCTAGGATTTTATTAGGATCTACGGATATATCGTCACCAGAAATCACATTGCCGAGCAATTGAACTTGGCGAAGCCAAAATTCACATTTCAAGAATTTAGCATATAATTTCTCCTTTCGAAGAAGTTCTAATACTTCGCGAATATGAATGGCATGATCATATTCACATTTGGAATAAATTAGAATATCATCAATGAATACTTCACAACATTGTTACTCCCAAACCATGTTACATTCATATTCATAAAACAATATTTTACATTGATAGTTTATTTACATAGACTGGATACAAACCGACTATTAAGATTTTTGCAAAGTTTTATGTATATTACATACTTTCCCAAGAATACAATACAAAAGTTATAATATTATCTATTCCACATCTTCTACCAGTACAAAACTATATTGGATGCTTATCACTTGCAATTGTTTAAACATTAACAGGGATAAACGGGTGACGCTTAGTGAGTTCAATAACAGTTACAATATAACATTATGTCATATCCATATCAATATGACAGAAGCAAAGAGGGACAAGGAACAAGAAAGGCAAACGAGTTTCATATGACAAGCTTTCCATATCAATGAATAATCAGATTCAAAGATTTTTAATCAATGAGAGATAACAATTTCAATACTTGATATACATCAATAATACTTCAGCCCAAGTGGGGTACAAAAATATAATTTCAGAATGACATTTCGCTAGATTACACAGGCTTTCAACTTTGTCTTTGTATTCTGCTAATGCCAAAGTGATGCTTACGTCATACACTTTATGGCCAAAGGCTACATACCAGTACCCAAGTGATTCTTATGTCATACACTTTGTGGTCAAAGGAATAGCTCATTATCATAATAACATGGGAAAGCACATTGAACATATAACACATAACATACAATTGTCCGTATAGTGAACTCACTGTGGAATAACTGGGGGTTAAAGTATTAATTTGGGCAGCACTTCGTTTCTATAAACGATATTCTTCGATGAAACCGTGGATTTTAGTTGAAAAACAGCCTTACCCGGGCAGAGTTTCGACTTGAAAATATGATTTTCTCGGGAACTTCGAGGCGTTTCGGCTTGCTTCGGGTGTCGGAGATGATATCGGGACCTCGAGGATTAAAAATAGCTTAGAAGAGAGTAGAGAGTCAGAGGGAATAGATTTTCTAAACGAAAACCCGAAGGCTTTGTTTTCTATTTATAGTGGGTGAAACACCCTTTACGTTGGGCGTAAATTATGAATACGCTGGACGTATTGCTTTAACAGCCACTACGTTGGGAGTACAACGTAGTACGTTGGATGTACTGCTCTATTTGCCATTACGTTGGGCGTATAGCTTAGTACGTCGGGCGTACTCTGATAAGTGGCATCGAACGTGTCGAACGTGCGTGATACGTGTCGATTGCGAGGAATAGGTGATGCGGCCAATCTCGGACAGTGAACACAAGTACGTTGGGCATACTCATGTACGATGGGTGTACTCCGAATTTCCAAAATTCAAAAATTCGTATCTTTTGCATAAGAACTCCATTTTTGACGTACTTTATATCCACGAGTAGGTGAGATTATGCTCTATAAATTTGATTTAGACTCCGTCGGCTAACTTTGATTTCATTTTTAATAGTCCGAGACAGGAAAAGTCCGTTAAAAATTTATAACTTCTTTCCGATGTCTGTTTTCGTCTGTCTTTTTACCGTTGTACTACTATTGATGAGACGTTTGATTCTCTTTGAGGTTGTGTTGGCTAAGAAATCACTCGATCTTTATTTCGAGTTTTTAGCTGTCTACTGCTATACAGAAACTTAGAAAAACCATAACTTCCTAATACGAAGTTAGATTTGGATGTTCTTTTTATGAAAATTCTCGGTTTAACAAGTATTACGACTTTCATTTGGATCATATAAGCTAAAAAGTAATTTATCAAAAACTCACTTTTTACGTTATCGACGCTGTGCCGGTTCTGTTGCGAAACTTCAAGGAGTCATAACTTCTTCGTTATAACTCGAATTTCGATGAGGTTTTCCCTTAAATGTTTCTAAGAAGATTCTTTACAACTTTCAACAATAAAATTTTACTTATTTAAAATTTTATATTTTTATTAAATTTTGATATTTGACTTTTGATTGGAATGTCATAAGACTTCCAATATTTTCCGAGTGATTCTAAAC
This sequence comes from Lactuca saligna, assembly GCF_052625555.1. Lineage (NCBI taxonomy): Eukaryota > Viridiplantae > Streptophyta > Magnoliopsida > Asterales > Asteraceae > Lactuca > Lactuca saligna. The sequence continues at coordinate 171,103,192 of NC_136421.1, forward strand.
ATAGTTTTACTTCATTTCTAGTAAAAAACTAGATGATAAAACTCAATATTCCTAAACATATAATATTTCATAATATTATTCACTTTTTTTTTTAATTACAAAACACAATTTCAAAACGTGTATGTTACAGATACTCAGGGACCATTTGTGTAGTTTTGTCCCACATTTCACTATAATATGTGTAGTTAACATACTAAAGTAAATGTATCTTACTTTGTCTTCTAAAACCTTTTTCAGTAATTAAGATTGCTTACTACTGTATTACAAGGTGCTCAACTTTCATGTTATTCTTTATATTCTTCTACACACTTAGAATAAACTTATGTTTCTCATTGTAGAATTCTTATCGGTTATTTTTCGACCTGCATGCCTTTACTCTTCACTTATCTTCTTTTTCTCTTAAAATGGACCCTACATGTATGATTATCATCTTGTATTCCAATGTCTTATCAAAGGTGATGTTAGTAAGTTTATAAAATTTATTTACCATTATGTTCTTAATAATAAGAGTAAATTATATATTTGGTGCTTGAGTCGAAGTTTGTAAATTTGGTCCCAATTTTTTATTATTATTTTTTTTTTTGTGAATTTCAATCCTTATTTGACTTTTTTTTTTTTGCAACATTTTTTGTCCCTATTCCACGAAAAAGTACTTTTTTGGCAACCAAAGTTGCAAAAACCACTTCATGTCTATTGTGTTTGATGAGTTTTAAGGAAGATCAAGTTGTATAAAGTTGGGCTTTGTAGTTTCTTTTCCTTTTTCGTTTTTTTTTTTTAATTTAGGCTTCATTGAGACTATTACATTTTTTTGTTTTGAAGTTAGGAATGGAGTAAAACCTCCATTGCATGGGGTGAAGGAGAAAAAAAGTACCAAGTTACGACTTTTGTACATGAGGGGTTAATTGTATTTGTGGGAATGATGGAGAAAAAAACTGAAGTTTACTGTTGTATTTGAAAAAACCACTTCAAATCAGTAGATCTTGCCATCTGTTTTATTACCAAACACTTTTATATTGAACAGTGTGTTATATGACTTAAAACATTCTTATGAATACGATGATATTCAGAAACAATGGAAATACAAGCCTTGGAAGCTCTAAAACAGACAAGAAAAAACATGTGCTCGAATCAATCGAAGACTTTTAGAGTGGAGCTGCATTTTGCAGCCAAAATACAAATTCTGGCAATTGCCCAGGCTTTGAGAGGACAAGCGTCCTACTCCATGGATGCCATGAGGGTGCTTCATATCATCCTAAGACAGATGCATCAAACTAGTAAGTTGTCACTTTTATATTGACATTTTGGTGAATCTTATGGACCTACCAGGATCAATATAGGCAATGCAATGTATGTTTTACCCATGATTACAATGTAATTGCATTTATTCATCGATAACGGCAATAAACTTTATTCTTTAACCAATATATGTATATTTTTGTAACCCCAAAATAGGTAAATATTCTCATTTTGGTACACATATGCCGCTAAACCATCTGCACCTTTGGTCAAGGAAAAATGGGTTTTTTTTATCTCTAATCTCATTTATAAAATTGTTATACATTTTAAAACTAGACATTAGTTACAAAACAATATTTTTATACCATAACTTAAATGGGCTTGATAGAGCTATGGTACCAGTAAAGAATGGTGAAATGGTTTCCACAACAACCTTCTGTCCCATGCGAAGCATGTGGACTCTTCAAGTTCCTCTTAATTTTACAACAAATGGTGGTCTATGTTCTCACGTAACCATCAAATTAAATTTATTGATTTTGGAGACATTGACAAGAAAAAAGTCAAACATGGTGCTAATATGTGTCTTCATATTCTTATTTGTGTCTAACGAACTTTTATTACTTTTAATTATTTTCGTTATGCAAATAAGTTCTATAATTATAATTAATATAATATCGAATTCAGTTAAGATTACCACATGATAATTTTACGTTGCTCATATTTATGTTAATTGGTGGCATACCTACCCTCAGACCAATGCTAATTGCATCAGTATTTCTAATTCAATTTTCATTTTGTAAGGATTTTGATGCATGAAATGTTACTCATTTAAACCAGTATTTCTAATTTATTTTCAATAGTTGAATAATTTCTTTTTCTATGTTGTTATTGGTCAGGTTCGTAGGTGCAATTTTTTTTGAATGGTCGTATGTATTAAAAAGGCTAGCAAAGAGCTACCAAAAAGAACAAATTAGTTCATGAGAGGATTAACCATCCACTCATTCTAATTTGTCCTTGCTTTATGATTCCTATTACAATACCAATTATAAGAAAAAGAAACGACGTAATCAAACATAAACTCTTTCTTGTACTTGTTGCCAAAAACAAGGTTGTTCCGATACGTTCATAAGACCCAAATGAGAGTAGTAGCACAAATTGATTCCATGATCACCCTTTGGAAACGAGCAGCTGGAATACCATCAATCGATATAAAAAATTTGTCACTTCATGAAAAGTAGCAATTAACTTATCCACCCACTTAGCAACTTTAAGCCAAAGTAGACGTACAACGTTACACTCGAAAAACAGATGATTCCTCTCCTCTTGTTCCACTTCACAACACGGACAAAGCAATGACTCAAGATCAATCCCTCTTCTATCCAAGTTACATCTCGTAGGAAGCCTATCCAAAAGCATTCTCCAAACAAAATGTTAATTTTAATAGGAAGAAGGGTATTCCACCTAGTGACCAGACCACCTAAAGGGAGATTCAAGTTATCCAATCTAATTCTAGCCTCCTTTACCACAAACGTATCACTTGCACTAATTGAACACCGTCAAGAATCACGCCTATTACACAAATGAATCGACTCCAATAGGACATTTGGTTGATCTAAATGATCACCAAGCACCCCACCATTAATATTTCGAATCCAATGAAAAGTCTAAGTTGATCCGTTCCAATAATCACTAACAAGTACATCCTTATTATATGCAAGAGCATACAGGTGAGGAAACCGAGCTCTACGGATAATATCTCCGTAGCAAACGTCCATCCAAAAATTTGTATTAGTGTCATTTCCCACTTGTTTACACATCACATCAAAATTAATAAGACATTTGTTCACACGAGCCTCATAATGCCCAACCAAACTCCCGATTTGGATTTGTGAGATCTAGACAAAGAAAACCCACCATCATCACCATAACAACTTTTAATCATTTGGGCCCAAAGGTGATTATGGTCATTTAAAAAACGCCACCTCCACTTGTACATCAAAGCATAATTAAACACTTTCAAACTCCCAATAGACAACCCGCCACACTCTTTATCATTGAGCATCACATCCCATTTAACCCATTGAATAATCCTGTTTTGATCCTCCACACCCCAAAAAAATCTCGATCTAATCCTCTCTAAATCTTTACCAATTGAAACAGGCATGTGAAAAGGTGAAAAATAATAGATACCTAAAGTTCCAAGTACCGATTTCATTAAATAAAACGACCTCCAATAGAAAGCATGCTAGATTTCCAAGTTGGGAGCTTCTTACGAAATCTCTATATAATATTCACCCAGGTCGATTTGTTATCCATCTGTTGGCCAACGGGTATATCGAGATACATAAACAGGAACGAACCAGCCCCACAAGCAATACATATGGCGACCTGCTCTATCACATCAAGAGTCACCCAAATTCCATATAACTTGAATTTGTGCAAATTTATTTGCAAACCTGAAGCCATATAGAAAACTTGAAGGATAGGAATAAGCACCCTAATGTTCTCCACATCCCAATCACCTAAAAAAACCGCATTATCAGCATAAAATACATGCATATTTTGAATGTTTTGTTCACCATTAGACACACCTCTAAACAAAGAGTTATGAGAAGCATCCTCCATGCAAACATGCAAGCCTTCCATTTCCAGAATAAACAAGCAAGGAGACAAAGGATCACTTTGTCTCAAATGGTTGTGTAGTTGGAACTCATTTGTGGGATTCCCATTAAATAAAACTAAAGATCTAGCCAATATTAGACACCCCCGAATCCAAGAACACCACTTTTCCCCAAAGCCCAACACCTCTATAATCTTGTCTAAGTACTCCCAAGCTACCAAATCGTAAGTTTTTTCAAAGTCCACTTTAAAAGGCATCATTTTCTTTTTTTTTCAAATTCGCCCACTAAACAATCTCATAAATCAATAGAGTGCCATCTAAAATTTGTCTATATTTAATGAAAGCAGAATATACTGGATTAAAAATCGAAGTCACCACCTTTGCCAAGTTGCTAGCGAGTAATTTTGCAGTATTTTTATATTTAAGACCAATTAAGCTAATCTGCCTATAATACTTGATTTCAGTGAGATTTTCAACTTTAGGAATCAAAGTGATCAACGAATAACTACGACCTGGCGACATAACTCCTGACTCGAAATATTCATGCATAAAGTTGAACACGTACTTCTTAACAAGGTCCCAAAATTTCTTCAAAAATGGAAAAGTAAACCCATCTGGACCCAGTGCTCTATCGCTACCACAAGACCAAACAGCATCACACACCTCCTTTTTAGAAAAGTTTGACTGAAGATCATCAACTTTATCATCTGAGAACTGTTGAAACAGAGAACTTGGGGTACCAAGATTCACGCCATGAATATGTTGAAATTTTGACTAAAAGAAATCATAAAACTCTTTTTCACAAGCTTAGGATTAGTAACCAAAATACAATCAACCAGAATCCCCCTTATCGCCATTTTTTTCCTCCATCTATTCAACATTCCATAGAAGAACTTAGAATTTTCATCACCTTCAACGTTCCATTTAACTTTAGACTTTTGCTTACAGTCTAAAAATTCAACCTTTTCAATTTCTGTCACCCTATGTAAGGTATTTAATCTCTCATTCATGAGATCATTCATGGCAATTCCATCAGCAACCGATTTGTCAATCTCACAAAGACGGTTTATGAGATTTTTACATTGGTCACCTTTTACAACATGCATACCGGCTTGCCACAGTTTGATCCTATTTTTAACAAACATGAGTTTATTTTTTAAATTCAAACACTTGTTAATATGAGATTCTGGCATAGACTCATTAACAATGGTTTGTACGACCTCTTAAAAACCATCCATATCTAACCACAAATTAAATATCTTGAAGGAAGAAGGACCCTAATCAATAGGATCTTCTTTCAAAATCAAAGGACAGTGATCCAAGCATCTTCTCTCAAGAGAAAAGCAGCACAAATCAACAACATCATCAAGAAGGTCCTCTAAAATAAGAAACTGATTCATACGACTTAGTTTACACCCAACACTATCCATACGAGTAAACTTCCGATCAGCAATGGGAATATCCACCAAAGTAGTGTGAAAAATGAAATTATTAAAATCTGACACTTCAGAGCTAGAAAAAACCGATCCATGCCTCTCTGAAGTAGACCTTACCACATTAAAGTCGCCAAACACAATGAAAGACCTCGTATTATTTTCCATAGTTGAAATCAAATAAGCCCAAAGATCTTGTTTTTTTCTAGCATGTTGTGGAGTATAAACATTAATAAGGCTACATTTTAAATTCCTCATAACCCAAGTCCCTTCCAGAATAATGACATTCTCTATACATAGGACCAATCCTTTTTGAAAACTGATGGGTCCCAAATGGAAAGTAAACCACCTGAACTCCCTTTAGCAGTACTACAAGAAAAATCAAACCTGGAATAACCTCACATATACCGAATTTTAAAAATATCCACACGAGTCATCCGAGTTTCTTGTAACCCCAAAAAATTCACCGTGTTATTGTTACAAATTTCTTTCATCCATCCATGCTTTTTAAGCGTTTTAATCGCACAAATATTAAGGGAAAAACAATTCATAAAGATTGGATCAAATCTATACTGACTAATCATTTTCAAATCATCCTTTGTGTTTTCCACATCAAACCCCAACAATTTTCCCAGCTCAATAAACCGACTTACTTCATCACAAGAACTAACTACAGCTATCAGAATCTTTTTTTCCAAAATTTTCACCGACCCTGTCCTCCATGAATGCTTAAATTCATTACCTGAATGTTGAAAGGGACCTTGACAATCCCTAGTTTTTTGTTCTTGAAATCTCTACCCACCAAAACCCAAAGGTTTTGTACCACCTGTTTCACTCCTTTCATCGTTGCTCTCGATATGCTCTTTAGCCCCTGGAGACAATTTTTCATTTTTATTAGCAATAATCGATTCAAAATGCAATGATTATGCATGCTCGTGACAATTATTAACACTTGTTGTATTACTTTTGTTAATAGGACAATTTTCCTATTCATTTAAATCTTTTCATTAAACAAACCAACCTTTTCACCTGATAAATATTGCTCTTTTCACCATGTCCATTTACATTCTCATCTATACTCCTTTCTTCATCTTGATTATCATAATCTGTTTCACCATCAAAGTGATCTCCATAACCTTCTTCTAAAGGATCATTCGACTTATTCTCATCATCATAAAGACTTCCATCATCTGCAATATCAGGTTCCCAAGGAGCAATTTCCTTTACATGTACCTGGTATTCCCTTCCTTCAATCACCACAAGAATATCTTCTTGAATGTTTGTCATAACACCAGTCAATACATACTTTACCGGTCGACATGCAATTTGTCTCATTATCATCTGAAAATAGCACTGAACCCTAAGCAGAAGCAACTTTTTTAAATACACATAGGTTCCACGCACACATAGAAGACCAATTATCTCCAATCACACAACCCTGTACGAGATCACAAAATATTTGTCAATGTGACAATTGTTGCAAAAGATATTAGAAATACCCGTGTTCATAGAGAAATTTCTACAAGCTTTACATGATTGAAACGATACCCACACCCACAATCCACCAACTTACCGGATTTTCACATTAGGAAAACCCTCCTCACTACACAAATTAACTAGGTTTGGAATAAAGGATGATTCTCTTACCTCACAAAGCATTGTAGATTGAGCATATGTCATGCCAGTGAGTTCTCTATCTCCAATCATCACTTTGCGTAATTGAGGATCTAATATGATTTTACGCATCCCTTTCACCCATAACATAAGATTTCTTCTTCTGGTCATCTTTACCTTTTACATCATTCACTTTCATCTTGATATTCTGCTGACTTTTCTTGTTTTGGATGGATACTTCATCATTTCTCTTGAATCTAGCAAAGGATGCAAACACATTATAATTACCAAACCAAATCTTACACAATCTTCTTTCTAGTTTGTTATTGTTAATTCATTGAACATATTTATGTAAAATCATTGAACATTAAAGTATATTACTATTTTATGATGTCTAGTATTTAAGTGTCCAATATTAATAAAGGCTTGGATAAAAAAGAATAAAAAATAAAATAAAAATAAAAATAATAAAAACCTCCATGGGTCGTGCTAAGCTTAGCCTATACACATCCATGGTGGTATTTACCAAGGTTTGCTAGCTGGTGTCCAGCCACATCCCAACACTAGTACAAAACGTATGTTTTCGTGCAATGAGGGTTTTTTTTGTTGGTGAGGTGGTAGCATAAAACCGCACCATTAAAATACTTTTGCATCAATAAATCAAGGAACCGCACTAACAAATGCATTTTTTGATGCAGTTTTCTTAAAACACACTAATAAATGCATTTTTTGATGTTGTTTTCCAAAATCGCACTGATAAATGTATATTTTAATGTTGTTGTTCAAAACTGTGGTAACATTAAATGCATTTTTTATGCGGTTTTGGAAAACTACACTAATAAATGTATATTTTTGTGTAACACCATGAATCTGGTATATCTTGAAATCCTTGAGAATTACATTTTAGCATAAGTGGTCCCATAATTATGTTGGGTGTACTTAAGTGTACACTTAGCGTACTACGCTTGGTTGGTCTCGGAGGAACTAAAGGTATGCTGGGCGTACCAAGCCGTACGCTGGGTGTACGTGCCAGGGGTTAAAAACCCTAATTTTTGGACATGAGACCTATTTAAGTGACCTTAAGTCCCTTGGACTTAGCCCTAGAGAGCCTTCATTGCCTTAGAACGTCCTTACACTCCAGAGAACTTGTGTAAGACCATTTTTGAGCTTGGATAAGTGCATTGTGACTCTTTTAGTGTTCATTCCAAGAAGAAGAGGTGGTTATACAAGCTTGGAACGAGTTGGTGCTTAAAGATCCTACATCATAGTAATCTTGCAAAGCTTCTAGAGGTAAACAGCTTGGATCTTTCATCTTAAATATCGATATTTAGCTAGGGTTTTCTACCTTGTCCCTTTTTGGTTGATTTTGAACCTCCATTGTGAGTTAAGCAACTCCAGAAGATAAGGAAAGACAGATCTGAGGTCCCTTGGTCCTTTAGTGTCATAAAAATGGAAGATTGATGGGAGATTTGGCCTCATGCATGGGTTAAAGACCTTGGAAAGGTCTTAATGGAAAGGTTGGGTGTGTATGAGACATGCAAAGGCATAAAGTAGCCAACTTTATTCCTTAGGACATTTTTATAGACTTAGATCTGGCTTTTGGACGTAAAGGAAACGATTATTAATCAATTAATGGAGAAAGTGCTCAAAATGTTTGTACCTTGGGCGTAACCCAGTGTACACCGTGAGTAGTCCCAAGTCCCAATACGTTGCGCGTACCAGGATGGTACACAAAGCGTACGCAGTACAGATAGGCCGAATTTGTTTTCGGCCTTCGAGCTATTTGTGACTCACTAGGTTATTGGGCATGGTGTATTTTGCAAATTATGGGCTACTTATCTGTTATGGGCCATCGATATATTAGTTGGGTCTCACTGGGCCAGTATGCCCATTAGTAATTGTGGACTTGGATTTCGGGCCCAACAGCAAGGGAAGGATAATTAGGCCTCATGGATGGGTTTGGAGTTTGGGTTTTCCTTTGTCTAATCTAAGGTCCTAACATTGACTAATATTATTATTTAACTCGGGGAGATTTCAGACTGTTAAGAGAGCAGCTTTTGTATTCAGCAGACAGAGGTGAGTCTTCTGACCATACCCATGGGTCTAAGGCACCAAGGCCGGCCCATTATGTGTTTATAGTATATGTGTTAGCCATTTTGTGAATATATATGATGGGATTATGTTTTTTGCATGAAGACCCTGGGGGAAGCTCGTGGCATTAGATGTAAGACCATATCAGGTAGCCCATGGTCGTCCTAGGTAAAGACCATGTGGGGTAGCTCATGGCATTGGGTATAAGACTGTAACGACGTAATTTTTCAAAACAATTTTTCATTTTTCAACACAATAAAATCACATAATATTCTCAATTATCATGTTATCAAATATCATCACAAATAAACATATCCCAGAATCTCAAAACATAATCTCCTGCCAGTGTGTACAGATCAAGTCAGTGCCTTCCCGCAATCCTCGCTAGTACCTGAAACACATAACACGGTAAGCATAAATGCTTAGTGAGTTCCCCAGGATACCACATACATCACATAAGCCACTCAAGGTTAGAACTTGGATGACCCTCCGGCCAATGTGTCTCTACGGGACCCTCCAGTCCCGTAGCTCGTTGGACCCTCCGGTCCGGTCTAGCTCGTTGGACCCTTTGGTCCGGTCTAAATCATTGGACCCTCCGGTCCGGTCTAAATCGTTGGACCCTTCGGTCCGGTCTATATAACACATAGCATACATATAACACAATGCACATAAATCTCAAACATACACATACACATAAGACCATCCGGCCTGCACATAGATACCACTCTAGGTAATGTATAATGAGAAGAATCACCTCAGGTAACTCGGATAATCTTGAATCTCAAACACTGATCTAGCCTCCGCCTAATCAGATAAAAAAATTTCATCTAATTAACAATGGCTCTCAAAAGCTAGATTAATCCCCTTTATAATTCCTCAGAAGGGTAAAAGACCATTTTACCCCTCCAAGACCCAAAAGCCCAATCGTTGAGCAAACCCTAAAAGTCAACGAAAGTCAACTCAGTCAACGGTTCAAATTTGACGAGACTCGCCAAGTGCACTCATGGAGCTCGGCGAGTTCATGCGCATCTTTTGATTCCTTCTAAGACCTCACTCGACTCATCGAGTTAACCTTTCACTCGACGGGTTACCACTGATTCCGAATCGTAGGGAAACCTTACTTGACTCATCGAGTCCTCTCATGGACTCGGCGAGTTTCCTCCATGGCAACTCCTAAATGACATTTTGAGGTCAGATTTGCTTCTCTAACTTATAGATCTGACCTATAAACACTCAAAAGTCACGTAAAGGTCCAATCTTTTTGCTTGAAAGTCTCAGAACAACAACCTCCTTTGGCCCTTCTTGCCGAATCACTTCTCCTCTTTAACACAATCACACAAATGGCTCAAGATGGCTCTCTCTCTCACTTCACATGCTCAAATATGCTAGGGTTCTTTTCTCTGGAAAGGGTGGCTGCAAATGAAGGCCATAAGGACCCTTAAATAGGGCACATGCCCAAGGATTTAGGGATCTGTCAACAACACAGACTCATCATGTCCATTCGCCGACTTGTCGAGTCCACTTATTAATCTGAGTCCTCATTTGCGATGCTACTCGACGAGTTAGGGCATGAATTCATCGAGTCACTCCTCATATCTCAAAACAAATAATCATATGATCATACTTGGGAATCCGGATGTTACAAAGACCATGTGGGGTAGCCTATAGCAATCGTAGGTAAAGAGCATGTGGGGTAGCCCATGACATTAGATGTAAGACCATGTGCGGTAGCCCAAGACAGTCCTAGGTAAAGACCATGTAGGGTAGCCCATATCACTATTACAGGTTTTATGTATGCATGACTTATGTGATATGTGTGTAGCTTTAATTAGCTAACAGGATATGTGTAATGTGTAATGTGTGGTATGATTTGGGGAACTCACTAAGCATTCCACTTACAGGTTGATGATTTGTTTCAGGTACATCTGAGCCCAAGGGCAAGGGCAAGGTGTGATGGCGCAACATACACTCTATCTCTCTCTTTAACTGTTAGGGTTTAGGAACACTCTGATGATTTGAATAAGTTGTAATGAATCGTTGATTTGAAAACAATTATGTTGGGAGTTCATGGTTTATGCAGTTATGTTTTATTAATTAAAAGTGAAAAATTTTCTTTAAAAATTTAGGTTGTTAGATTTTGGTATGGTTTTCCAATAATCGTACCAATAAATGTATTATTTCATTCAATTTTCCATTTGGCGCAAGATCCTCAAAACTTTTAGAGCTCCCTCAATTTTTTTCATTCAAGTTTTTGTTTCCCTCCCACATATTTCGTCTCCCACATTCCTCCCTCTCAAATAGACACCTTCTTCTTCATGCCTAGAATCTATGATCTCTGTTGTAACTTTTTCCTTTTATGGGTGCTATTCAGTTTCAACCTTTATTAATTCCACTTGTTTGTGTTGCATCTTCTTATTATTGCAGGTTAGACAAAGATTTATGATCTTAAAGGCAATGAAAGATCATTACCACTTTCTTACTGCTTTAAAATCATGATTTCATGCTCCATTGTAAGATTAATATCTAACAAAACTTAAACCTTATTTATTCGGGTATGTTTATCATTTGTAATCAAAAGGAATAATCATCGTCATCTTCTATCCACGGGCTCAACCTGAGACACTCAAAATAGTTCTGGCCGCCATTGTAAATCAGTTGTCGATTGATGACAGCACAGATGCCCCTAAAATCAGTTTTACTGATCTTGGTGTTGATTCTCTTGACAGCATAAGTTTTGTTTTAATTTGAAACGAATCAAAACTCAAACCGCTAGTCATCGATCTATATGATAACTCAATACATATCGTTGAACAGGTTGAGATTATGATGCGATTGAAAGAAACCTTTTGGGAGGTTCTTATTTAATGTTGCGGTTTTGGCCATTTTTTAGAAATCTCTTTTGGGGTGGTTTTTGACTATTTTTTGGTTGGGTTTTGAAACTGCATCATTAAATAAAGGTTTTTTTTTTTTATGCTATATATTTTGGTACAGCTCAATACACGCGCCAAAAAATCCATCTAATCACATCATTCTTTTTTACACCAGACTCTCGGTCCAACATCATTACTTTAAATAATATACATTAGAAATAGATTCTCTATTATAATATACATAGAAATATATTTTCTATTATAAAATAAATATAGATTCACAGACATAGATTATTAAATTCAACCTTATCAACTCTATAACAATCCATCGACTAAATATAAAAAATGAAAAAGCTGATAAAACGTCCCTTGTGATTTTTTTTATTTTTTTTTATTTTTTTTTATCATTATATGCATAGTTTCAAAGCTACACGTATCGTTCTTTTCTAAGTATTTTTGTTGTGAAGTTTGATTTTCGTCAATCTTCAAATGCCTTTATATGACTTTGAAACTGTGTTATTGTCTTTATAAAAAGTTGCATTTAATTTTGACACAAAGAATCTACAAATACGACAGAGAAAGAAAAATATTTCTTTTTCCTTTTTTTTTTTTCCCATTCTTTCCACGTATTTCGTTTTCGTTACTAATAATTTTTTCTCGAAAAACAAATGAAAGTTTTCGTATATATCCGTCTTCTAATATATGAATTATGAAAAATTATTAATTATTGACGCCCTTCTAATAAATATCAACACTGTTAAAATGCAGATGGATATTCACATATAAAATGTCTATTATTGTCATTGTTTTATATATTTTTTATGAAGTGGATTCCCCAACCAAATATATAATATATTTTATTTTATATTAAATAAAAAGAATATATCCACCTTCTTATGATATAGGAAAAATAAACGATAACTATAACATTCAGTATTTTATACATTACAAGAAGATATTGACTAGAAATTTTAATAGAATGATATATTCACATAGTATATAATAATATATATATTTTTTACAATTTTGATTAAGTTATGTTTGTTATACTAACTGAAAATATAATTGATAGCTATAAAATTATTTAATAACATTGGTAAAAAAAACATCGGATAAATTAGACAAAAAAAATATATAATAACATAAAATATTATACAAAAGATAATATAATATTTTACGATAAATACATAATACATTTCATTAAACTAAAAATAGTATCAAATAACAATTCACAACTAATTATGTTAAAATGAACCGAAAGGACTATGTTGTAATTAGGGTTGTCAAAACTGTAGTACGAAAAACCAACCAATATGGTATCAAGTGTATCAAGAAAGTTGATAGTCAATATATTTGGTTACCAACATGTTTGGTTGGTAATGTCTTACAAATTCAGAATTTTTGTCCGGTAATGGTACAAAAGTTTGAATACCATGCTAATAACATATCATTCAATAATTGTGTGTGTGTGTGTGTGTATATATATATATATATATATAATATCAGTTGTTAGTTGTGTTTAGTGTTTACAGTTTTAAGAACATTATGTAAGTCATTGGTTTCGTTAGTCAATTATTATTACCGTGTTAAAGCCCAAAATTAAAACTTTACTTTACTGTTGCATTAATTGAACTTTTTTATATATTAAAAGAACTACGTAACTAATTTCTTTATTAAACGTTAAAATTACCCAATGTCTTTGTTTATATTTAAATCTTAAAATAGAAAATTAAAAGAAATTCGTATATATCATTAATAATTTGTACCAATCAAACTTATTGTTAGCCAAATATATTGATACCAAGTATACTTGGTATGATACTGATAGCAAAATTTTAAACCAACTATAGTTGGTACGATACAAGGTTTAAGATAAAAAAAATTGATACCATACCAATTCCACTCCAAAATGCAACAGTATAAATATATATCGGAAAAGTATTCTCCCCAAGTGATTGAGGGTTTACATTTTGTGATGGAAAAAATATGTAGATTTAGAAGTAGGAGTAAAGGTATTGTTTTTTGTTTTAAAAAGAATATGTTGAAATGATATTTCTTCCATATCATATCTGTTAATGATACTATCATATAATATTAGGATTGCAGTTGTATTTGAAGGTATTTCGAATTAGTTTATCCATATCTAATGGTAGGATGATTGTTGTATATATATTCGTTGATGATTAATGACAAAGATAGTGAAGTTATTTACCTTTATTGTATAAGAGCATTGACTCTTCCCCTTCATACCCATCTTCTTCACGTTCTCAACCCACTTTCTAAATACCAGTCAACACCATGGTTACACAAGGATATAATTTGCAACCTAAGGAAAACCCTAATTCGGAACCCAAGGAAAACCATAAACAGTTCTTTCACCCTGTGTTTGTGGTAACTAACATAAAAAATGATATACCTATAATTCTTGATCAACCTGATTATCGTTTTGCATCATGGGTTGAACTCTTCACCGTTGTTGCCTGATATGTGCATAATTAGTTAATTATTTAGCATATATTCTTAGTTATTTTTGATTAATTATGTGAATAATGTGGACAAAAGGTACTTAAAATGTTGTGAATTGTGTTTTCAGTCCAAAAGATATGCTTGGAAGCAAAAAAGAGAAAAGGGAAGCAATTGAAAATCAAAGAGTGAAAGAAGGGGATATACTCGGCGAGTAGATCGACCCTACTCGGCGAGTACACGAGGATATTCCAGAAGATAAATACGACTGCTGATTCAAGACGGATAAGTATGGATCTACTCGGCGAGTTGATTCTGCTACTCGCCGAGTACACCCTGTTTTAGGATATCTATAAAACACGAATCCTTATCTCATAGGAAGGAACCCCTGGCGATTTTTGAAGGTTTAGCTGCGACTAAGAGATTCAGAAGGCGCTAAGGAACCCTAGGCTTCACTATTTGGAAGAATTCAAGCAATTAGGTTAATTCTACTACTTAGACTTAGGAATTGAACATGTTTGCTTTAGTAAACTTTGTTTTTATGTTTGTTTCTACTGCAATTATGAGCTAAATTCGTTTTTTTTATGTTTGGGGAATACCAAAGAACTCCTATTGTTTGATTATTGATTATTGATTAATTGTCTTTTGGTGATTTATTAAATTAAGTTTGTTAAAGAAACTTACGCATTAATCACTACTATTTTCTGTTAATTGGAAGGCAATTAGGTTGCATGAACATCACTTAATTGTTAACCTCATATGTCTATGTGAATGCTAAACCATATGCTTAGAAGTAATGATTATGAAACTAAGATTAATAAGAAGATAGGAAGATTAATGTGTGAGCTTGTTTGAGAAACCATCAACAAGAGGTTAATTGAATTAATAACTTAATTGACCATTACAAATCTTATTTAATCCAAATAATTAATCTAGGGAATTAATTAGTTTAAACACTTGATCAACGCTTAAATTAGTTAATTGTCTAAGGGTTAGGAGTAATGAATATGAACCTAACTATTATAATTGGTAACTAATAGCAATTAATCTATCTTAAACTTAAATAACCATAGGAGTGAATTGGTTGAACCTAAATGGAAACATCTTTATCAAATTTGGTGAATAGTTGTTGCTTTAGTTAATTAGTTAATTTAGTTTGTCTAAGTTTCTAGTCTTGCAAAACTAGAGAAAAACCCTTTACTTTTATTATTTGTTTTAGTTAAAATTAGTTATTAGTTTAATTTTCCGTTCCCTGAGTTCGATACCTTACTTATCAATCTATACCACTTAAAGACAGGTTCACTGCCTTTGTGTGCTCAATTCATTAATAAAAAGTAGGGAAAAAACTAGTTGGTTTTACACACATCAAGTTTTTGGCGCCGTTGCCGGGGAACGGTTCTAAATAATTAAGTTAATTCCTAATTTTTTCGATCCTTTGTGTGAGTTTACTTGCATAAAGTTCATTTATTGCAATTTAGTAATTAGTAATTAGGTTTTAGTATCTGTTTTAGTTAATTTAAAACTTAGAATTTTTTTTTGAAATATCACTGATACTCGCCGAGTGCAATCGCACCTACTCGGCGAGTAGCAGTTTACTCAGCAGTAGATTTTCTTTATTTTTACAATCTTTTTGTTCTTTTTACGCTTTTTATTTTATTTATTTCAGGACTTTCATGACCAGAGGAGAAAACACACCACTAGTACCCCCGTTTGAAGACCCCGAATCCGCATTGAAAAGACACAAAGGGAAGGACGTAGAGAGTTCAAGCACACCAAAGAAATCACCATTGTCCAACTTGAAGACTGTTTTTGGAAAAAGAAGAGCAGTAAATCAGGAGATTCTAGCGCTTCTTTGATAATTGAGGAGCCAATTCAAGAAGATATTGGATACGAGACCGAGGAAGAAGAGGAGGCAACGTACGAGCAAGAAACCGAGTCGGAGGAAGAGTTAGCGTTCACTATGGCTAACATTGATGAAATCCCCATGGGAGAATGGAAGAAGAGGATGCGCGACGACCATAGCCTGGGACTTGTGCAACCCGCAATTCCTGCGACTGCTACCTTCGAGCTAAAAGGTCATATCCTAGCTTCACTCAAGGAAATACCTTTCTATGGGAAAGATCATGAAGATGCCTATAAACATTTGGATGAAGTAAATGATGTTGCTGATTACTTCAATATTCCAAATGTAACTCGCGAAACTCAACTACTTCGTATGATTCTGGTAACCTTCAAGGGTGCTGCTAAAGACTGGCTCAAGTCACTTCCTCCCAGATCAGTCACTACTTGGGCCAGAATGAAGGACGGATTTATTGATCACTTTTTCCCACCATCCAAGATAGCCAAATTGAAGAAGGCCATTGCAAACTTTGAACAACAAGCTGGAGAGTCCTTATATGAAGCATGGGAGAGGTACAAAGGTCTGCTAAGAAACTGCCCACACCATGATCTAAACAGCCAGCAAGAAGTTTCCATCTTCTATGATGGAGTCAATGTCACAACCCAGCAATTGCTAGAATCGCAAGGCCCACTTACAAAGAAGCCACCCCCGGTGATTAAAGAATTGATTGAAGAATTCTCTAAACACTCTAGAGAATACCACAACCCTAGGAACGATGTCACGAGGGGAGCCGTGTATGCTGCTACTGAAGATTTATCCGCGGTCATGGCCATGTTAAAAACCATGGATAGGAGAATGGACAAAATGGATCAAACTATCCATGCTATTCGGGTGGGTTGTGAAAACTGCAATGGACCTCACCTCACTAGAGATTGCGATTTGGATGAGAATGGCAACAAGAAGGCACAAGCATGTTATTCGAGCGGTGACCGGTATGATGAGGACTGGCGCAAACAAAAGAAAGAGTGGCTGCCTTACGAAGAGTACAAGAAGGCCAAGGAGGAGAAGTATAGACAAAAAAGGAGGGGCTTTTATCAAAAGGAGGAGCCAGTACAAGAGAAGAAGCAAAGCTTGGAAGATATGCTTACTAAATTTGTGGCTGCTTCCGAGAAAAGACATAGTGACCATGATGCTGCTATCCAAGAAACAAGAACCATGCTCAGGAACCAGCAAGCATCCATCCACAACATAGAAACACAGCTTGGGCAACTTGCTCAACAACTAAACCAAAGGTCACCGGGTGAGCTTCCTAGGAAAACCGAGAACAACCCACGAGGCGCACAAGTAAACATTGTCACAACGAGAAGTGGGAAGATCATCACTCCCCTGGCCCCCATTCGAACTGAAGCAACCAGGGACTCGCAGAAGGAAGGAACGGAAGAACAAGCAGAAAACCAAGATTCACAATCTGAGAGTTCTACTCGCCGAGTAGGGCCGATGGACTCGGCGAGTACCCCAGCAAAATCGAATGAACAGCCTCCCTTGAAGCCATACCAGCCTCCAATGCCATACCCAACCCGAGCCAAGAAAGAGAAGCAGGAAGAGGAATATCAGAAGTTTCTAGACCACATTAAAACTCTTCAAATCAACATTCCTTTCACTGAAGCCGTCATGCAAATGCCCAAGTATGCTAAGTTCCTTAAGGAACTCCTCACCAACAGAAGAAAGATGGAAGAAGTGGTGCTTAATGAAAACTGCTCCGCCGCAATGCTAAACAAGTTACCAAAGAAGAAGGGTGATCCAGGGAGCTTAACTTTACCTTGCCAATTTGGAAACCTGGCTGCAATTCATGCCTTAGCTGATTCTGGAGCAAGTGTGAACCTTATGCCATACTCGTTCTTTAAGAAGCTAGACCTCCCGGAGCCAAGGCCAATTCGAATGGCAATTCATTTGGCAAACAAGACTGTCACCTTCCCAAGAGGTATTTGTGTAGATTTGCTAGTGAAAGTGGACAAATTTGTCTTCCCGGCTGATTTCATCATTCTGGACTTGGAGGCGGATCCGCAAGTGCCAATTATCCTTGGAAGGCGCTTCCTCAACACAGCTAGCGCTATCGTACACATGAGAGATTCTAAGCTCACATTGCGAGTTGGGGACGATTCAGTGACATTCGGGGTAGACCAAGCCATGAAGTACTCAAGGAGTAGTGACGATACTACTTTCTCAATCGACATGCCTGACGAACTATTGGAAGAAGACATACCTGAAGATTCCAGCAAGTTTGCAGCTTTGGATGAAGCATTTGACCCAGAAAAGGACTTACTAGAGATTGAAAGACTGTTGGAAGAAGCGGAGTATGAAGAAATAAAGAAGCAATCTGAGAGCCCTACTCGCCGAGTACAACTGAAGAAACGCCAAAAGTCGTGAATGCAGCTACCAACTCGCCGAGTACCAAACCTGCACTCGGCGAGTCCGTCACTAAGCACAACCAATTGGAGCTTAAAACACTACCTGACCATCTGGAGTATGCCTTTCTGGAAAAATAAATCAGAAGCCTGTGATCATAGCCTCGGACCTATCCAAGACGGAAAAGGAAGAACTTGTACACGTGTTGAAGAAAAGGAAAAGAGCCATCGCATGGAGCATCTCCGACATCAAGGGAATAAGCCCATCCTATTGCTCTCACAAAATCAATTTAGAAGAAAGAGCAAGGCCGGTGGTGCAACATCAAAGACGATTGAACCCGAACATGCAAGAAGTCGTTAAGAAGGAGGTGGTCAACCTTTTAGATGCAGGAATCATCTACTCCATTTCCGATAGTCCATGGGTGAGTCCGATCCAAGTGGTGCCCAAGAAAGGAGGAATGACGGTCATCACCAACAAAAAGAACGAGTTAATTCCAACGCGAACGGTAACCGGTTGGCGAGTGTGCATCGATTATCGAAAGCTAAACGATGCCACTCGCAAAGACCATTTCCCCCTTCCTTTCATAGACCAAATGTTAGAGAGACTATCGGGCCATAGCTATTACTGCTTTCTAGATGGGTTTTCAGGGTATTTTCAAATACCCATAGACCCAATGGACCAAGAAAAGACCACCTTCACATGCCCAAGTGGGACTTTCGCCTATAGACGCATGCCTTTTGGACTATGCAATGCACCTGCGACATTTCAAAGGTGTATGACTGCCATATTCCATGATATGGTGGAAAAATTCATGGAGGTCTTTATGGATGACTTTTCTGTATTCGGATCTTCTTTCCATGACTGTCTCACAAATCTTGATTCAATGCTTGCTAGGTGTGAGAAAACCGACTTGGTCCTAAATTGGGAAAAATGTCACTTCATGGTCAAGGAGGGTATAGTTTTGGGACACAAAGTCTCTAAAAAGGGAATTGAGGTGGATCGGGCAAAGATAGACACCATTGCCAAATTACCCCCACCAACTAATGTAAAGGGCATTAGGAGTTTTTTGGGACACGAAGGTTTTTACCGGCGATTTATAAAGGATTTTTCCAAAATCACGAAACCTCTAACACAATTATTACTAAAAGATGCACCCTTTAATTTTACTAAAGAGTGTTTAGAGGCATTTGAATTTCTAAAGGAAAAATTAACTAATGCCCCGATCATTATAGCACCAAATTGGAACTTACCCTTTGAGATCATGTGTGATGCTAGTGACTATGCACTAGGAGCGGTCCTTGGTCAAAGGGTTGATAAGCACTTTCAACCCATCTATTATGCAAGCAAGACCTTAAACCCCACCCAAGAGAATTAGACTACTACTGAAAAATAATTGTTAGCCGTGGTTTATGCTTTTGACAAGTTTTGCCCTTATTTGGTTTTATCTAAAACCACTGTTTTTACTGACCACTCAGCTATCAAGTATTTGTTTTCCAAACAGGATGCCAAGCCAAGACTAATACGATGGGTGCTGCTTCTTCAAGAATTCGATATAGAGATACGAGACAAGAAAGGAATGGAGAATGTAGCGGCCAATCATTTATCTAGGCTCGAGAACCTGCAATTGCAAGAAGATAAGGATGGCGATGACTTTCCGGATGAATACATTATGGTGTCCGTGGGAGAGGAGCCATGGTTCGCCGACATAGCTAACTATTTAGCTACAAATTATGTCCCGAAGGATTATAGTAGTCAACAAAAGAAGAAATTCTTTGCGGAGATCAAATATTACTTTTGGGACGATCCATACCTCTTCCGAAGCTGTGCGGATGGAATTATAAGAAGATGTGTGTTCGGGAAGGAAAGCCGAAGAATACTAGAACATTGCCATAGCAGGCCCACGGGAGGACATCATGGAGCACACTATACCGCAAAGAAGATCTTTGACATTGGGTTCTATTGGCCTACAATCTTCAAAGATGCAGCCCAATATGTCAAGGAATGTGATGCTTGTCAAAGGGTGGGAAACATTTCATCACGAAATGAAATGCCACAACATAGCATTCAAGTGTGCGAGGTGTTCGACGTATGGGGCATTGACTTCATGGGACCTTTTCCCACATCCAAAGGAAACAAGTACATACTAGTGGCGGTCTATTATGTCTCAAAATGGGAGGAGGCGCAGGCTTTACCTACAAATGACGGACGGGTAGTGGTACAATTCTTAAAGAAACTATTCTCCCGGTTTGTTGTTCCGAAGGCCTTAATTAGTGACCGAGGCACACACTTTGCCAATGATCAATTGGAAAAGGTGCTCAAGAAGTATGGGGTGACCCATAAGTTCTCCACGTCATACCATCCACAAACAAGTGGACAAACTGAAGTGACCAGTCAAGCCTTGAAGCGTATTTTAGAGAAGTCGGTAGGAAGCAACCGCAAGGAATGGTTGGACAAATTGGATGACGCGCTATGGGCATTTCGTACCGCTTTCAAAACACCTATTGGTACTACGCCATATAGGTTAGTTTATGGGAAGCAATGCCATTTACCGGTCGAGATCGAGCATAAGGCATATTGGGCTTTAAAGAGGTGCAACTTCGATATAGAAGAATTGAAGACCAACCGTTTGATGCAAATGAATGCCCTTGAAGAACTCCGAAATGATGCTTATTCTAGTTCGTGGCTCTATAAAGAAAAGACCAAGAGATGGCATGATAAAAGAATCAAGAGCAAAGACATTCATGAAGGCCAAAAAGTATTGCTTTTCAATTCTTGATTAAAACTTTTCTCGGGAAAACTCAAATCAAGGTGGGATGGTCCCTTTTTGGTCAAGACGGTGTTTCCTCACGGGGCTATAGAATTGATATCAAGAGACGGCACACCATTCAAAGTCAATGGTCATAGAGTGAAGAAATATGAAGAAGGTGTTCCCCGAAATGAAGGATTGGAGGAGCTGGTACTGTGCGGAATTGCAAACACGTAGACGGGGCGGAGTCCAGCTAATGACTCCATCAAAAGAAGCGCTTCTCGGGAGGCAACCCGAGTTTCAAGTTTGCATTTTCTTTCCTTTTCTTTATTTTTCATATTGTTTTTTTCATTCTTCTTCATTTATTCTATGTCTCTAAGTGCTTGAGGACAAGCTATGCTTTGAGTGTGGGGTGGAAGGGCTAAACAAATGAATTCATACAGTAAAATTGGCCAATTTACAAATTTTTTCAACTTGTGACATCTACTCGGCGAGTATAGCGACTATACTCGGCGAGTAAATGCCCACTTACAGCCAAAAGTCGATAACACGCGTTTCTACTTGGCGAGTAGCCGGTTCAAACCCAGTAAAATAAAACCTGTAAAAATTGTTATTATTCACCAATTCATCCCAACACTTGCCGAGCACTTCCTCTCAGCCGCCTCCCTAAGCATTTTTCAAGAACTCTCCAAATTTCTACTCTTTTCTCTTCATTCAAGCAACAAGGTAACATCTTTACCCTTTAATTTCATGAAAGGTTTGATCTTTATCACATATCTTCCCATATTTGATGTGATTTCGGATTTGGGGAGTTTTTCCCAATTTTTAGGGTTTTGATTTACTCATGAATTAGACGTTGTTAGGAGTAATTTCTTCCAGATCTATGGTTAGATAAGTAATTACAACAAAACCCTATGAACAATTTGGACTATTGCACAGATTACATAGATCCGATCTCGATCTGTCAAGAAGTTCATACTACTCGGCGAGTATGTTCGTGTACTCGGCGAGTAGGTCACAATCAGATCATAAATTTTCCTGTTTTAATTACTGGGTGTTGTTTGTTGCTGTGTTTTTGATATGTGTATGCAGATAGCATGGCAAGAAGAGGTCAATCATCACGTGGGGGAGGCCATGGTGATATGCCATGGTTAGCCTTTCAACAAATCACCTCCAAATCATCCAAAACTCGAGCCCTAAACAGGTTGGAAGCACTTCGACAGAAAGAAATCCACCTACCGAATGCAGTGGATTGGGGATGGATGGGTAATGTTGGCTTGGAAGAGGAACTCACCCCATATTTGGTGAAAGATTGTAACTTGGGTTATGCCAACATCACTTGTGATGGTTGGTTGCAATTGTTCAAGATCCAAGAGCCGGTATACGCGAAGTTGTGCTGGGAATTCATCGCTACCATCTCATTCCGAGGTGGTAGTGAGTTTTACAATCCTAACACGATCTCGTTTTCTTTGGGTGGGGAGCTACGACAATGCAGCATGGTTGAGTTCTCTTGGCGGTTGGGCGTCTACGATCAAGACATGGCGATGACGGATTACTTTGAAGCCTTCTTGGAGAATACCTACAAAGAACTTCCCGAGGAGGTGGTGGCATCGACATGGTGGAGTACAATTGCTAACCGAGTCTACATACCTTCTACTGCTCAAGAAGGTCATATCCGTTCTCCGATCCACCGACTCATTCACCGGTTCGTTGCAAGCACGATCAACATGCGGAAGGATGGGGACAAACTTCCCACCCTTGATATCTTTTACTTGTGGAGTATCATCACTCTCGACGTCTTCTGCAACCTTCCGTACTGGATTGCTAAATTTCTTGCGGAGGGGGCGGTCAAGGAGAAGATAAACTCGAAGATAAATGGGGGCATGTTCATTACTCGGCTTGCGAAATCATTTGGGATCTTGGATTTGCCGCAAGCTCAAGCGCTAACGATTATCCACCCTCCTCCGTTCAACACTGCACTTTATAGGAGGGCTCGGATAGTTGAAAATTTTGGTGATTCCTTTACTATCCCGAATGAGGATGAGCCGGCGGTCCCCGAGGAGCCGGGAAGGCGGGTTAGGCCAAGGAGCGAGCGGGTACGGGAAGACCCACCGGTTATTCCGGTAGAGGATAACGAGGGTTGGAACCAAGTGGAGTACCGACACTACTTGGATGATATTGGGCGAGGGGTTAATTACACCAATCAATCCTTCGAGTATCTTTTCCAACAAATGCACATTGCCCCGAGGCCTGGACTCGGCTACCCGTATATTATGGATTGGGACGAGAGGATGCGGAGAAGGGGTGGAGAAGGAGGTAGTGGAGCTGGAGGAGCCGGAATGGAAGAGGAAGATTGAAGATTTTGTTTTGTTTTGTTTTGTTTTATTTATGATGTTTGTTTTAAGACAATTGTGGACATGTTGGATTTGGCTTTGTGGTTGAAATATTAGTGTTACTTTTAGTTTTCTTTTCAGGTATTGAAGCTAGGAAGCATGCTAATTAGGAAGGGTCAGGAGAGGAATGAGAGTCTTTATGAGTGATTA
Organism: Lactuca saligna; assembly: GCF_052625555.1. Classification (NCBI taxonomy): domain Eukaryota; kingdom Viridiplantae; phylum Streptophyta; class Magnoliopsida; order Asterales; family Asteraceae; genus Lactuca; species Lactuca saligna. The sequence goes on from NC_136421.1 coordinate 171,127,054, forward strand.
TGGAGTCTTGTTCCTAGGATTGAGTCCGTACGAGTCGAGAGTCTTATGGAGTGTTGCTGCTTAGGAAATTCGCGTAAGAGTGCATTTATATTTCCATTTCAACACCAAGGTCAAGAGAGACAGCAGTTCAAAGAAATCTGGAAATATACGCCTTACTCGCCGAGTGCACTAACACTACTCGGCGAGTACATCTGCTTTTACACGAACTTCTTTGCCATCGAGTTCTACTCGCCGAGTCTTCACGGCTACTCGCTGAGTAGCCTGCTGCAGGAGGAGTTTCTGAATTGCTCTGGCCAATTTTTTCTGCACTATTCATATACTCTTTATGAATTACTACTAAAGACTGTTCAACAACCCTTTTTCCTTGGAGTTTTTCGAGCTATCAACCACACGAGACGTATGACGCCCGTGCCATGGATGAGCTGTTCCCATGGTTAAAGTTACTAGAAGAAGGAGTTGAAGAGAGAGTGTCAACCTAGCGACTGCTACCCCAGGGGAGTTTGTTCCAACTTTTTCTCTAATTGCATTTTTAGTTGGTATAATATGCAATGAGGGCATTGCATAAAATAAGTGTGGGGTAGGGGGTTAGTCACATCTTAGAACACTTAGAATCTTAATTTAGGCTAATTTTTAAAAAAATTGTTGCATACCGGAAAATGTTTAGGTCTTAAATTAGAAAACTTTGGTAAAAAACAATTAGGATTCCATATTAGAATTGTGTTAATAATTGCATGAAAACTCAAATGTTTAGTTGAGTCTATATATGTTCTAGTGCATTTGTGGCTTCCTTATTTCAGTGAAATCATGAGACAAAAACACGATCTTGCTCAGTCTGAGGGATGCAATATGTTTAGCAGCCTAAACCTGAAATGTATCCAGGAAAGTTTTTATCATTAGCCAATAAAGGTTGAGATTGAGCGCCCCTGCTTAAGCATGTAGGGATTTGAGTGAAAAAAATTGAGAAATACATGAAAAAAATTACTAGAAAAAAGTTATAGGAATTTTGGAGCAAATGAAGTGAAGATCTAAAGATCAAAGTTCCAAGAAATCCAAAAAGTTGAAGATACCAAAAGTCAATACAAGTTGGTGGATTCAAAGATATCAAAGATCAAATATCAAGAAAGTGAAGAATTCAAAGAGTTCCATAGTGGTATCAAAAAAATTGTAATTCTAGAATATGTGTGCTTGGGTTGCTCAATTAAAAATACCTTGAGGGTAAAGAGATTTTCTGAGGATGGATTCGGAGGGTTGCATAAAATGAGCATAGTTCGGGTGAGTGGGCGAATGTTTATGAGGATTGTGAGTATTTGACGTATGGGGGGTTTTAGGAAATTTTAGACACAAATGCATGCGTTGCGGTCTTGGCATAATGGATGGGTTGGATTGGAGTTATTATATGTGATTCTAATATGTTTAAAATCTAGTTTTGCTTGGGGGCAAGCAAAAGTCAAGTGTGGGCATAATTAGTTAATTATTTAGCATATATTCTTAGTTATTTTTGATTAATTATGTGAATAATGTGGACAAAAGGTACTTAAAATGTTGTGAATTGTGTTTTCAGTCCAAAAGATATGCTTGGAAGCAAAAAGGAGAAAAGGGAAGCAATTGAAAATCAAAGAGTGAAAGAAGAGGATATACTCGGCGAGTAGATCGACCCTACTCGGCGAGTACACGAGGATATTCCAGAAGATAAATACGACTGTTGATTCAAGACGGATAAGTATGGATCTACTCGGCGAGTTGATTCTGCTACTCGCCGAGTACACCCTGTTTTGGGATATCTATAAAACACGAATCCTTATCTCATAGGAAGGAACCCCTGGCGATTTTTGAAGGTTTAGCTGCGACTAAGAGATTCAGAAGGCGCTAAGGAACCCTAGGCTTCACTATTTGGAAGAATTCAAGCAATTAGGTTAATTCTACCACTTAGACTTAGGAATTGAACATGTTTGCTTTAGTAAACTTTGTTTTTATGTTTGTTTCTACTGCAATTATGAGCTAAATTCGTTTTTGTTTATGTTTGGGGAATACCAAAGAACTCCTATTGTTTGATTATTGATTATTGATTAATTGTCTTTTGGTGATTTATTAAATTAAGTTTGTTAAAGAACCTTATGCATTAATCACTACTATTTTCTGTTAATTGGAAGGCAATTAGGTTGCATGAACATCACTTAATTGTTAACCTCATATGTCTATGTGAATGCTAAACCATATGCTTAGAAGTAATGATTATGAAACTAAGATTAATAAGAAAATATGAAGATTAATGTGTGAGCTTGTTTGAGAAACCATCAACAAGAGGTTAATTGAATTAATAACTTAATTGACATTACAAATATTATTTAATCCAAATAATTAATCTAGGGAATTAATTAGTTTAAACACTTGATCAACGCTTAAATTAGTTAATTGTCTAAGGGTTAGGAGTAATGAATATGAACCTAACTATTATAATTGGTAACCAATAGCAATTAATCTATCTTAAACTTAAATAACCATAGGAGTGAATTGGTTGAACCTAAATGGAAACATCTTTATCAAATTTGGTGAATAGTTGTTGCTTTAGTTAATTAGTTAATTTAGTTTGTCTAAGTTTCTAGTCTTGCAAAACTAGAGAAAAACCCTTTACTTTTATTATTTGTTTTAGTTAAAATTAGTTATTAGTTTAATTTTCCGTTCCCTGAGTTCGATACCTTACTTATCAATCTATACCACTTAAAGACAGGTTCACTACCTTTGTGTGCTCAATTTATTAATAAAAAGTAGGGATAAAACTAGTTGGTTTTACACACATCATTGCCTGTGTTAATGATGCTCTTGATCATATCAGTACCGAAGCTCCTCGATCTCCTTTCGTTGATGATACCACATGGTACTGACTGGACGCCCTCATCAAACAATGTTACATTATTGTAACCTTGGAACTACTTCAAGCGATCATGCTGTCAGGAGCCACAACATAACAATTGTGGGACCGCTTGTAGGAAAATGTTAAAGATAGGGCAACAAGAGCAGTTTACCTTGAAGAGCAATTCAACATAACTAGATTGGATTCATTCTCCAATGTCATTGATTACTGTGCATGCCTGAAAATTCTCTCCGACCAGCTTGCGAATGTCGGCAACCCCATATCTAAAACAAAAATAGTGTTACAATTGGTCTCCGGGCTGACCCGTGGTGATTTTAATACCATTGTTACCTTGATTCAATAGTCGGATCCTCTTCCCTCATTCAACAAAGCCCAAGCTCAATTGCTTATCAAAGAGATGTGGCGGAATAAACAGGATCAATCATCTTCTCAAGCCCTAATTTCACAAGGTTCTAAAAACCAAATTGCTTCAACTAATTCTGATTCGACTACTGCTCGTGAAAATCCCTCCACCAAACGTAGCTCTTATCGCAGCAGTGGTAGGGGCGGACAAGGAAGCACTCATGCCGCTGCTCGAGGAAGAGGAAGAGGTTGTGGTGTTCATGGTTCACAAAAATTGTTTGAACCTGAAAGTGAACCTCTAGCAATCCTAAGCACAAATTGTGAAGTAGAGATATTTCGAAATAAATGATGTTCCAGAGTCGATTGTGAAGAGTGGTCTGGAATCTGTCCGCAATAAAAGAGAAGAAGGTAAGAAACTGAAGTGAAGACATTTCAGAATGATCTTCATGTCCGGAATGGGTGCTGATCCGTAGTGACAATATTTTGTATTTATGCATTTATTAAAGTTTGTCTTTGTATTGATATGACATTTCATAGGACTTAGTATTTTGTAATATTAGACAATCAGAATGTCAGAAACAATCCTGTTGTCCAATCCTAAGTCAATATCGCAGTTCATACAATGCAACCTTTACACCTATTTATAGGAGCCTTTAATGCAAAGTCAAAGAGAGACGGATCATTCATTGATTTATAGTGTTTTTACTAAGTTTCCTTATCTTTCTCAAAAACATTGTTATTGTTCTTCATTTAATATCTTTACATTGACCATTATCTTCTCTCTTCATTTATTTCTTGAATACTTTGTTTGAAGTACTTATTCAGACTTGGCTGGAACACTTGTTAGTAAGCAGACATTGATCTTAAGCATTCATTCAAGGTTTGAGTTTTCAAACCTTATCCCTGCACAATAGATTGTCCTTGTACTCATAATTGGTATCAGAGCTTGAGTGGTTTTCCTTTGAATCCACAAGATCAGATTATCATTGATTTGAACTTACCTTGGTCTTTCAATCATTTTTGTGTTCATGATAAAAGTTCTTCTATATACCACTTTTGCTCAAGATATCTTAACTTCAATGGCTGCTTCTAATCCTCAACAAAATGTATTCAATGCAAATAGCAAATAGCATGGGTTGCCCTACTCGTGCCCCATTGCCAGTTGTTGAAGAATATGATAATTGGAAAGTAAGAATGGAGAGATTTTTACATGGAAAAGAAAAAGGTGAATCTATCTGGAGATCTGTCAAAGAAGGTCCTCATGTTCCAGTTCGAACAACTATAAGAGATCTTGCTACTCAGCTTATGGGTCAAGATGAAACTCGTCCAGCTCCTCTAATAGCTGAAGATCTTGAGAAGTTGCATGCTGATCAAATTGCCTTCTCTGAAATGGTGTTTGGTGTTCCTCCTTCTCTTTTCGAGCACATCAAACTATGCAAGTCTGCTAAAGAGATCCAGGACACTCTCCAAGATCTATTTGAAAGGTCAGAGAATATGAAGGACAAACTATTGACTTTGGGTGTTAATGAGTTCGATAGATTCACTACCACTCCTGGTGAATTTGTTACCTCAGCTTTAAACAGATACCGAACCATTGTCAACAACATGAAATCTCATGGAATAGTCCGAAATCCTCTTGAGTACAACCTCAAGTTCATCAACAGCCTCGGAAAAGGATGGGATAATGTGAATTCTTGCCTTCGGAGTAATGGATCTCTGAAGAAACTAAAGCTCTATCAACTTTTTGATGAGCTTCAGGGTCATGAACTAAACGTTGCTCAAACTCTAAGAGAACTCTCCGGAGGTCCCCTTGCCTTAGTCAGCACCTATGAACTTCCTCAGACCTCCAACCTAGGTACTTCGGACCTTCTCACTTGTCACACCCACGAACCGTCAAAAAAACAATGGCGGAAATGACCGGGGGCGGCGACGTCATACGTAGTATTACAACAATCGTATCATAGCAATCAAAGTAAACACAATAATTACATTAGAATATGAATATTTACATCTGTTTTGAGAACATTGTTTGTACATCACATTCTATAACAAAAGATAAAGATGAGACTCCAAAAATGCCCCGTCTTCTCCAAAAGCTGGCTAGGTACCTGTCTATCGTTGTCCTGAGAATACAAGCGGTTTTGAAAACGTATCAGCTTAAAGCTGGTGAGTTCATAAGTAGGCTTTTGTATTAAAAACTAGTCACTGAATTTGTATAAATGTTTTCTTTCCATTATAGGTAAACATCGTTTGTATCGAAAATCCTTGTCACCAAGTTCTGAAATATGTATGCATGCTTACCAAGAAAATCCAATATTTTCTAACGTGTTTGTTGGTTTCTGTATGTAAAGTACTATCTATTTGAAAACCCAGGTTACCACCAGTATGTATACTAGTTTTATTACTTAAAATAAAACCATATATTTTGTCGCTGGAATACCCTCCAGTAAGTAGATAAGTAGTTTTATTACTTAAAATAAAAATATAGAGGAAAGAAACCCCGTAAAAAATGATTAGTTTATACTTATTGCGAGTCGTATAACCATACTAATTTGACCTATGACCTCCTTGACGTTCTTCAGATGTCGTATGATTACAATATTTGTCACCCCAGGCGTGCCCGCCTAACTATAGCTAATAGTTCAGGTGTGGGATTGTTGGTCCCGAATAGATCTATTAACAAATGTCACGCTCTCCCTCCAGGAGACTATGGTTATACTACTAGTGAGGATTTATTGGTACCCCAAGAGAAAAAATGAAGATAGTTTCACAATCCAGTATTAACTAGTTTACGTGTTGTTCGGTTGTTCTTGAGTTCGAAATCGTTTTTAACGGAGTAGAGTATAAATAATTATATACAATTTTATTATTTAGCATGATACTCTAGTTTTGGTATTCGTAGTAATGGATAAACTAAATCTGACATAGTTTATATGTTTGACTTTGCATGAAGTTTGAATCTGTAAGACTAGTAATGAAATCCCAAACTATACCTATTATAGTTTGAATGGTTCGTTACGTTCACGTAAGGTTTTGAGACTATGCAATTATAAAATTGAAAACATCCCTTATGCTTCGCATAATACAAAAGGGATAATTGTATCTAAACCTTTGATAGAAAATTGTTATAATTGCATCAGGCTTTAAGTTATGAAAACCGTTATGGTTAGCTTGTATTCACCCCCCCCCCCCCCCATGAAAACATGAAAAACTCGGAAAAGTGTAGAGGTATGGACATACAATTTATCATAGGATCAAAATGTTCAATTGATTATGAGCGTCGAGTGTCAACCGATGATTTGTTCGCGTGAGGACCCTATTAACATATATAACACATATATGTATTAGATTGAGTATTCCATGACAAACCATGATGGGAAACCACCTAAGGACATGAAGTCACTAGAACTAAGTGTTCTAAGTCCCATACTTAGTGATCTTTACAAGTTTAAGGCCAAATATGAGCATTTGAGTGGGTGTATGGCAATAAAGGTGAGTGTACAACTAGGGTGTGCGGCCAGACTGTGTGTGCGGCCAGGGAGTGCTGCCAGACTGTGTGTGCGGCTGCACACAGGAGTGTGCGGCCATACAGAGTGTGTGTGTGTGGCTGTACAAAGAGTGTGGGGTCGTACACTCCTCGTTTGTGCCCGGAATGTCGAATTTTGAGGTGTTCAGGTGCTAAAACCAAGTCTAACTAGTAAATGGAGGCCAAACTCTTCACCTTGGAGAGTTTTGATGAGTGTGCGGCCACAATCCTTCAAAGGATGAAGAATAAGAAGAACATGAAGAGTTTCAGGCTTAGATTTAGGTGTTTTACCTGTATAACAAGCTAGATGATGGAGTTCTTCACGTTTTTGAGCCCCTTAGAGTGTTCATGGAGGAGATTTTTAGAGAGCGAAAGTAGAGAGAGAAAGTAGTGTGCAACCAAAGATGAAAAAGTCAATGAAAGAGGGGTCCTCTCCTATATATAGGGTCGGGTGTGTGGCTGGGGGTGTGTGTGCGGCTGGCTGGCCGCACACTCGGGTATGCGGCCGCACACACCCTCTTTGGTGTGATTGGCTCGATTTTGTGATGCTACACACTTTCTAAACCTTCTTAAGACTCGTATCTATGTTATACTAATCTTAAAGCACTCATATGGACCCACAATTTCCCTAAAAGATGATAAATTCGAGTGTAATATTGATATACAGATCAATTTTATAGGATAAAAGTTTCGGGTTGTCACATCATCCCCTCCGTTATAGGGAATTTCGTCCTGAAATTCAAGAATATGGATACATATCATGGATTTGGAAAAAGATGAGGGTACTTTTGTTTCATTGAATCCTCACACTCCCAAGTGAATTCTGGTCCCCGCTTGGCATTCCAGCAAACCTTCACTATCGGGATGCGGCTTTGCTTTGTTCTTTTGACCTCTCAGTCCATGATTTCGATTGGTTCTTCCACGACTTTCAGGTTCTCGTTGATTTCAATCTCATTTAGAGGAATTGTAAGGGTTTCATTGGACAGGCATTTCTTAATATTTGAGACGTGGAAGACGGGATGAATGTTACTGAGCTCATGCGGTAGACGAAGTTTATAAGCTATGGGACCAATCCTAGCAAGGATTTCGAATGGTCCTATGTACCTCAAATTTAGCTTTCCCCATTTTCCAAAGCGTATCATGCCTTTCCATGGCGAGACCTTTAGTAGAACACGGTCTTCGGCCTAGAATTCCAATGGTTTTCTTTGTTTATCGGCATAGCTCTTTTGTAGATCTCGTGAAGCTCTTAGTCGTTCCCGGATTTGTGTGATATTTTCAGTGGTTTCACAGATGATTTCTGGACCAGTGAGAGTGCTATAAGGGACTTGCCCCTTGGCTAGCTGCGTGTCGCCCACCTCAGCCCAACACAGAGGGGATTTTCACTTGCAACCATAGAGGGCTTTGAAAGGCGCAGCCTTGATACTGGTATGATAACTATTGCTGTAGGATAATTCAACCAAGGAAAAATGGGTGTCCCACGATTTACCGAAGTCGATGACACATGCTCTCAACATGTCTTCTAAGGTCTGGATGGTTCTCTCACTCTGTCCATCTGTCTGAAGATGGTAAGTTGTACTCATATCCAGCTTAGTTCCAAGAGCCTTCTGTAGGGATTGCCAAAATCTCTAAGTAAACCTGCTATCTCGATCGGAGATAATGGAAACAGGCACACCGTGCAATTGAATTATCTTTTGGATGTAGATTTGTGTGAGCCTTTCCATCTTGAAAGTTTCTTTGATTGGCAGGAAGTGGGCGGATTTTGTTAATCGATCGAATATTACCCGGATGGTGTCGTACCCACTCGGAGATTTGGGTAACTTGGTAATGAAATCCATGGTAATCCTCTCCCACTTCCACTCAGGTATCCTCGGCTGATGAAGTAGAACTGAGGGCTTCTGATATTCGACCTACACCTTGGGACAAGTCAGACACTTGCCCACGAAGGTAGCGATTTCTACTTTCATGTTTGGCCACCAATATAACTTCTTGAGATCAAGGTACATCTTGTCCGAACCTGGGTGAATGGAATATCTAGTTTTTTGGGCTTCGTTCATGATGACTCCTCTGTAACCACCAAACTTTGGGGTCCATATCCAATTCATGAAATAATAGACTCTGTCTCCCTTGATCTCTAAGTTCTTTTCCATTCCTCTCTAGGCTTCCTCTGCCACATTCTCTGGTTTCAGTGCTTCCAACTGAGCCTCTCTAATTTGTGCGGATAAGTGGGAATGGATGGTCATGGTAAGTGCTTTCGCACTGTGACCTGAGTAATCTTTTCGGCTGAGGGCATCAGCTACCACATTGGCCTTGCCAGGATGGTAGTGTATTTCACACTTATAATCACAGAGTAGTTCTACCCATCTCTGTAGTCTCATGTTTAAATCTTTTTGGTGGAAGAAGTGTTGCAGGTCTTATGGTCAGTGAAGATCATGCACTTTGTTCTTAGAGGTAATGTCTCTAAATCTTCAATGCGAAGACAACTGCTCCCAACTCCAGGTCGTGAGTTGTATAATAGATTTCCTGTGCTTTCAATTGTCTCGAGGCATAAGCAATAACCTTTCCTCATTGCGTAAGCACACAACCTAAGCCCCGATTCGATGCATCACAATAGACACGATGTCCTCCATCCCTTCGGCCAGAGATAGGATAGATGCGTTGCGCAAGGCGCGCTTCAATGTTTGTAATGCAGTGTCTTGCTTTTCACTCCAACAAAAGGGTACACCTTTCTGAGTCAGAGTGGTTAGGGGTTTGGAAATTCTGGAGAAATTCTGGATGAATCTACGATAATAGCCAGCAAGACCCAAGAATTGACGGATTTCTATGGGTGTCTTCGGTGCTGACCAATTCTATATCGCTTTGATTTTGGACAGATCCATGTGTATGCGTTCCTCGCTCACCACATGACCGAAGAAAGTTACTTTTCGATTCCATAATTCACACTTGGAGAATTCCATGTATAGCTTTTCTGTTCTTAGAGTTTCCAACACTAATCTCAAGTGTTGTTTGTGATCTCTTTCGCTTCTGGAATAGACATGTATATCTTCTTTGAACACGATAAAAAACTTATCCAGAAATGGAAACACACCCGGTTCATCAGGTCCATGAACATTGCACGTGTGTTGGTTAGACCGAAGGGAATTACTACGAATTCGTAGTGACCATATCAAGTCCGGAATGATGTTTTAGGGACATCACCCTCGTGGACTCGTAGCTGATGGTACCCTAATCTGAGGTCTATCTTGGAGAAATAGCTGGCTACTTGAAGTTGGCCAAAGAGGTCATCGATCCGAGGAAGAGGATAACAGTTTTTGATGGTGATTTTGTTCAGCTCTCAGTAGTTAATGCACATTCGGAAGGATCCATCCTTCTTTTTCACAAATAAAACCGAGGCTCCCCAGGGTGAAGAACTCGGTCTGATGAATCCTTTGTTGAGTAGCTCATTGAGTTGGCTGGATAACTCTTGCATTTCTGCTGGCGCTAGGCGATATGGGGACTTAGCTAAAGGAGTAGCTCCAAGGATTAAGTCGTTGCGAAACTCGACTTGGCGCTCAGGAGGAATTCCCGAAAGCTCATCGGAAAAGACATCAGGAAAGTTGCAGACTTCGGGGATGCTCTCGAGGGTTTAACCTCCTGTTTCTCATTTAGAACATGCGCTAGGAATGCATGACACTCCTTTCGCAGAAGCTTTTGGGCTTTGATACACAGAATAATGCGAAGGTTTGAATTGAGTTTATCACCACAGATAACGAGTGATTCTCCAGAGGGAAGATTGAGACGAATAGCTTTTTCGAAACAACACGATTGGGGCTCAACCAATCCATGCCAATGATGACATCGAAGCTCTTTATGAAAACTTGCATAAGGTCGATAGGAAAGGAATGATCGTTTAGGGTAATTGTACAGTCGTGGATTATATCGTTAGTGCTCTCTTTCTCACCGTTAGCCATCTCGACGATATATGTTTCGGTTAAATATTGAGGTTTATGTTTGAGAAGATGTTTGAATGCATGACTAAAAAAACTTCTCTCTGCACCAGAATCGAAAAGAATGCATGCATAAGAGTTGTTAACGAGGAACATACCCGTGACAACAGTAGGATCAGCAATTGCCTCCTCTTGTCCAATTGCTAGAACTTTCCCAGTGTTGCCAGTTGTTTATGCCTTGGGGCAATTTCTCTTGTAGTTCCTGACCTCGCCACAACCATAGCAGGCCTGACCGAAACCTGCTCCAGATGCCTAATTGGTTGGTTAGGCTGGTGTTCTACAGTTTCGAGCAATGTGATCCTTCTTACCACACTTGTTGAAGAGCATATCACGACATGGGCCGGGAATACGGTGATGATAACTTCACTTGCTGCACCATGGGAGGGTACCGGTATATCCACTGGTAGGTTCCTGAGTTGCACGAGTAGCAACAGGAGTATTGGCAGTGTGGACTACTACAGTATGTTGTTTCTTGGAAGACTCCTGGGAAGACTGGCCCTTTCGCTGCTTCCAAAATTTTCTTTTCTTGCCACTTTCTTTTGTTGATTCAGAAGCGGCTATTACTTTATCCAGATCAACCCCGTAATCTATGACAGTTTGTGCCAAGCACTTGGCGCTGTCAAAAGTGATTTACCTAGCAGCCAAGACATTTCCTTAAGTTGGGGGCGTCAATCCCCAAACGTATGTCTCTATCTTCATGCTTTCAGGGGTGACCATTCCATGGCAAAGAAGTGCTAGGTATTCAAACCTAGAAGTGTAGGCAGCAATATCGGAACCCTTCATCTTTAGGTTCCAGAGTTCGTGCTCTAGTTTCTGCATTTCTCCCTGCGGGCAGTACTCAGCGAGCATGAGCTCTTTCAAGCTCTCCCAACCCATAGCATTTGTTACTGACAGGGCTAGGGATTTGACCCGACTATTCCACCAGGTCAATGCTCTATTGGTGAAAGTGCAGGCGGCAAATTTCACCTTGTTGGCTTCCAAACAGGAACAGATTTCAAAGATAGACTTGATCTTTTCAAACCATCGAGTCAAGGTGTGAAGTCCCCAAAACAGATCTACCAATGATCAAAGATAATCACAGAAGCAAACACGAAATAATAAACAAGTATAGAACGAAATACCAAGCTTGCATACGCTTTAATGCTATAAAACGTCTGATACAACTCGGAAGAATACGAAAAATCAACAACCAATAATGACCAACACAACCCCTATTTATAGGCTAGACAAAAGATCACGACCGTACAGAGTTTACGGCCGTAAAGAGTTTACGGCCGTAAACTCAATCTGACCGTAAACTACCAACAAAACAATTACAATCACACCCCTACTGCTATTAACTACTATACCTAGACCAAACCACTATACAGGGTCTTTCAATCTCCCCCTTGGTTTGGACTAGCTCGACCGCATTCCTTTCTTTACCAGTATGACGTCCATTTGACCCATAGCACCATTCCACATCCGCTTGCTCAGAATCTCAGCAACCATCTTGGTATACGCCTTGGGCCCCTCTTCATAGATGTCTTCAACCACTTTGATCGGAAAATTGCTTAAGTACTGAATGTCCCACTTCCTGAATTGTAGTAGGTCTCTTCGATCATACAATCGTATGCATCCATTCGTAAGCTTAATGACAGCACCACAAGTACTCTCATCATAAACCCAGCACTCCATAGAACCAAGCGACCCATCTTGATAACCTTGAGCAATGGGATACTGTTTAAACTGAGTTGTGGGTGGCCACATAACCACTTGTAAAGGTTTATCAGAAGAAGCTTCAAACACATCTGAATGTTCTAGAATAACTGACTCGGCAGTTGGCATTGTCGGGAAGCCCTTTTTGACTTGCTCATCCAGAAAGAATTTAAACTGTGAAACTTGAGGATTATTTAATAGATTGATGAAAGGAGCTTGTGACAACCCCGTAAGATCCACCCTTGTCAATGAACTAAAAGCACGAATATATTTATACAACTCTGAGTTACCATTCTTGCGAATGATAATCCAAAGTCGAAGAGGATCATGAAATCCCCAAGCGGCTTCACCCGAACGATCCCCATAAGTATCTCTAAACCGAACAGTTTCAAGATCAGTCACAGTGATCAAAGATCCCACTTTAGAAGAACCCTGAGTAGTATTTCTCTTGAATAACAACTGCCCCTTCTCAGTATCATCTTCTTGATTTTTCCGAATGATCTCTTGAATATGGGAAGCCATAGGAGGAACAAAAGCAATACGTTTAGCAGAATCAGAAGATTGACCAGTTGGCACATTTACGGGATATGCTTGCACATGTAAATTTATTCTTTGTTCTTCTATGTTCGTTTTATACTTATCACCAAAATCATCTTCCAATTTCTTTTTCAATTCAAAGTAGCTCGAAGTTAGCAGATTAAAATGTTCTTGAAGATCAGAAATCTGCTTACTTTTCACTTTCTTATCCCTTTTAACCTCTACTAGCTGCCCACCAAGATAAGTTCTATCTGACTGAATTTTAGACACTTGAGTACGAAGCTCAATGTTCTGAGCACGAAGTTCAGCTACTTGAATGTCAAGCTCTTTGTTCTTCTGACTTAGCACAACAATCTCCTTTTTCAAACTAGCAAAGGATGAATCATCATCTGGAGCACCCCCTTCGTCTATAGAAATGCTCCTTCCTTGAGGACTGGACGAACGAAGTTGTTCTTCTGCCATGTGTAAAGCCATTCTCTCAGAAGCAGCATCCCTATTTAATCTTGGAACAGGAAAACCAGGAGGAGCTGAGGGGCCACCAACATCAAAAACTGAACTAGGTCCAGTGGTGAACAACTTTGTCACAGAAAGTTGCGTAGTAGCAGTAGTAATTGGTAGTGTAGGAAGACCACTGACCAAACTTGTGATTAACTCGGATTGTCTTTCATCAAGTCTTCTCCTTTTCGAATAAGGTTGATCAGCTTGTGGAGGTATTACACTAACAAATGGTTCAGTTGTAGGAGAAATAAATACAGGAGGGGAACATCCCACAACTATCTCCATTGGAATTGAAGTTGAAGTTGACACCATTTGCTCAGAAATTGGAGTAAGAGTTTCGCTTGACTTCCTCATTTCAGTTGTCGGCAAAACACCATCATCGACATTTTGAAAAATTGTGTCAAGAGTCTCATTGGACACAACATTAGCACTACTAGCTAAGGAAGCTGCAATATCATCATTATCCAATCCCGTAAGATCAAGATCTTCAAATGAATCACACCTATCATCACCGGTAACCATTTCCCTTTCATTTTGTCTTTCAGTTGATTCGTGTTCATGACTAGAAACACTTTGGTCTTCCTGAGTTGGCGAATCTTCATCATCCTCAGTCACATCTATTACCATGTTTGTTGCAGTCGAACCCTCAGTAGATGTTTTCTCAGGAGAGGTCGGTTCTGACGAATCGTATGTCATGGGCGTCTCATCTAATTTAGTAAACTTTCCAAATTTCTCCAATGGATAACGCCCTCGAAATTTCCTCTTCTATTTTGTTTAATGAGTCCCACAGTATGTGGACCCAAAGATTTCATATCCAAAGTGTCCCCCGCTTTTCTAACCTCAGGAAACTGCATCTCGACAAACAATTGAATGAAACAGGGATATTGAAGAAAGGTATCCCTCGTAGATGCCCGGATGTTTATTACAAATTCCTCTAGGATGAACTTCGAGAAATTGAAATGAATTCCTGCAGCCAAAGACACCAACGCACCAGTTGTGCGTTGAGAAATTTCATCAACTCCACTTCTTCTACCCGATATGCAACCTACGAACACATGAGCTAAAAATCTCCAATACGGATGGAGCAACTTTTTCAACGTTGGCGGGTAGGTTCCCTCATAACTCATTCGTCGTAGTATTCTCTGAACATCTTCGATACCGATCTCTGTCGGATAACTAGGTTGACCATCAATCAACAACGCATCTCTAATAAAACCTTCATTGATCACGATGTCTCGTCCTTGTACCTTCGCTGCAACCAAGAAGTTTCCATCCTCATCCATCTGCGTCCTAGCCGTTTCCCAAAATTCACGAACAATGTTCTGATATACCACCGGATTGACTGTTAATGATGATGCAATACAACATTCACGTAACCTGTGAACCATTGATAGCATATCAGAATGTACGACAGGTGGATCAACAAGAACGATTGCCAGATTGTGCATGTCTGCAAACCTGAGATTTGCCATTTGCCTGCACTCAAACGTGATTGTTAGAAAGAAACACGCAATCGTTACCCAATCAAAATTAGTTTGAATCGACAGTTTGTTCTTGGGCCGTAAACTCTAGTTTACGGCCTGGAAATTACTTCGAAAACACGATGTAAATTTATCATTTAAGTCTTTCAAACAATCCAGGGTAATTGCACTTGAATTCACGGGCCGTAAACTAAGAGTTTACGGCCTATGAATATTTACTCCGAAAAGTAGCTAAAAATCGATCTTTCTCTTTGAAATAACAAACGAAACACATATAGTCGTGATCATGAAGATAGATAGCATCATAATAAAATAACTTCAAATCAAAATCATCAATTTTCAGAGTTTACGGCCTAAGCTTACGGCCGTAAACTCCTCGACTCGATTTTTTTAATTTTTAAACACAATGCGATGATGAACTGTGAAACAAAATATATATTCGAGATCTACACGATGCTACCTTCACGATGATGTACTCGTTTTTCTGAAAATCGAAGATAAAATTTTTACACCTTGAGAGCTTTTGGGGGATAGTTTGCGGCCGGAAAATGTTGAGTGAGGAGATTCCGGCCGTGAACTCTCCTTTTTACCTTTTTACCTTTCTTTCTTTCTTACCCTCTTACCTGATAGCAACCCAGTATTTCCAATTTTTCGCCAGTTAATTAAAAAAAACTTTTGAGGATTAATTTAAATAAAAAAACCTTTTAAAACAGAAAACTAACACACCATAATTTTAAATGCTAGAAAAATAAAACTAATCTAAATAGAACAATAAAAATAAAAAATAATTAACAAAAAATTTGAAGTTGCAAAGATTAAATAAGAATAAAATTAAAAATAAAATAAAATAAGATTAAAATTAAAATTAAAATAAAATAAAATAAAAACTTTAACTGCTATTTCTTTTGTGATGCTTAGATCAAAGTTATTTAACGTCCTTATTCTACTTATCAGTACCCTTATCTTTACATCTTCGTCTTGACCGATTGCCAGTATTGTGGTCCACTTAAGCGCGAAGGATTTGTGACATTTTTAGACCTTTTACCAATGACATGATTCGGGCATATACATAATTGTAAAATTTTGTAATTTTGATAACTTCTAACTCTTAAGTGAAATCACCTTATGACCATTTAATTGACTACAACCAGGGATATTGTTGTCCACCTAAATCGAGCAGCAAGATCTACAGACAATCTGTATGTGTTCCATTTTAAGTGCACTGGAACGTGTTTCCCGCTTCCTGATATGCCCCAGCTATCAAGAACTTCCAGAGTACTCCTTACACCGGGTGAGCAGACAACCATTCAGAGAGAGAATAGATTCAGAATTCTATTACTTATTACTTCAGAGGGGTTGAGAAGAAGAAGGTTGCATATGCTGTGTACCAGGTCGGATTTGAAGTCACGCAAAGGAGAGAACATATGGCTAACAGATAAGAAGAATTTCATATATATATATATATATATATATATATATATATATATATATATATATATATATATATATATATATATATATATATATAGCATGCAGAGAGATAGAGTTGCATATGTTGCAATCCAGGTCGGATCTCTTCCAATCACGCAGAGGGTGCAACATATGACTAACAGACGGAAAGAAAGAAAATGATATTCTACAGACCTAATTTATCGGAATTTACCGGTCGCCCCATCCAACCGGAATTAAGGACAAAATCCGCACATCGAGGAAAAGTTAAGCCACGATTCCAAGTATGGGTTCAATTAGTGTGACGAGTAGATTCTCATGTTTATCTCCCTGCTCAACCTATCCGAGCGTCGTGATGTCAGATTAAACGGATCTAACTAGGTCAAAATTTGTCGAGTCCTTAAATTCATTAGGTTCAACTTTCCTAGTAAGTCCCCCTTTTTTTTTTAAATCTTTCGCGCCTACCAGCACATCGAGCACAGAGCGTAGAAGAGTCAACTTAGGTACGTTACGCCGATTCAGGTCGTCCTTTATCACTTATTAATATCATTTCCCATCACAGTACTTACAAGGAAGGTTGTTAACAAAAATGCTGAATTGAAACGACACTATTTTGGATTTTTGTGTAATTTTTGTTGTTTTTGGATTTTCTTTCTCCCCCTAAATTTGTGCATGGTTGAGAATTTAAACAAAAGAAAAATGCGCAAATTTAACCAAGCCTAACAAAAATTGAAAACAAACTTAGTAAAATTTGAAAGTAGACTAACTAGACCAAAAAATAAAAATAAAAACAACATAGAAAAAGAAAAAGAAAAAAACTTAATCCTCAAAACGTATCATTTTCAGAAATCCCACAAGCACGTCAAAACGAGCTTTGTTAAAAGGCTTTGTGAACAAGTCAGCCACATTGTTATCAGTGTGGACTTGTTCAATTCGAATTAAAGATCGTTCATAACAGTCTCTGATAAAGTGAATTTTAATATTGATGTGCTTGGTTTTAGAGTGTTGGACTGGGTTCTTAGCAATTTGTATGGCAGCCTCATTATCACAATAGATAGGGGTTTCTAAGTAATTCAAACCGTAGTCCAACAGCTGATGTTGGATCGAAATAACTTGAGAACAACAAGCTGATGCTGCCACATATTCCGCCACTGCAGTCGAGGTCGAGACAGTGTGCTGCTTCTTGCATTGCCATGAAACTAGTCTGTCACCTAGGTATTGACATCCTCCTGAAGTTGATTTCCTGTCAAGCTCACAACCTCCATAATTACTGTCAGTAAAAGCATAAAGATTAAATTCAGAATTCTTCGGATACCAAAGACCCAGTTTAGGGCTTCCTTTGATATATCGAAAGATTCTTTTAACAGCAATGAGATGAGAGAGTTTAGGATTAGCCTGATAGCGTGCGCATTGACAAACTGCAAACATTATGTCTGGTCGACTTGCAGTGAGATACATCAGGGATCCGATCATCGATCGATAAAGAGTTTGATCTACGGGTTCGCCTTCTGGATCTGGAGTCAGGAGGGGTCGTTCAGCCATCGGTGTTGAAGCAGATTTAGCATCATGAAGTGCGAACTTCTCAAGAATATCCTCCACATACTTGGCCTGATGAAGAAGAATGTCGGTTGAATTCTGTTTAACCTGAAGCCCCAAAAACATGGTCATCTCTCCCAAAGAACTCATTTCAAATCTTTTCTTCATTACACTTTCGAACTCCTTGCAAAGTTGTTGGCTAGTTGATCCAAAGATTATGTCGTCGACGTATATTTGAACAAGTATCTGGTCCTTGTCGACATGCTTTATAAACAATGTTTGATCGATAGTACCACGTGTATAACCATGTTCGAGCAAATGATTTGTTAGAGTTCCATACCATGCTCTAGGAGCTTGATGCAGCCCATACAACGCTTTGTCCAACTTATAAACATGATTAGGAAACTTTGGGTCGACAAACCCTGGATGTTGATCAACATAGATTTCTTCCTTCACTTTGCCATACAAAAAGACAGTCTTGACATCCATTTGAAAAACAGTAAAGTTCATATATGAAGCATACACTAAGAAGATACGAATAGCCTCCAAGCGAGCTACGGGAGCATAAACCTCAGTGTAGTCAAGACCCTCGACTTGTCGAAACCCGCGAACTACCAGTCTAGCTTTGTTTCGCACAATGACCCCTGAGTCGTCCTGCTTGTTACGGTAGACCCACCGTGCATCAAGAGACTTTTTGCCTTTTGGTAACTCAACTAACTTCCAAACACCTAGTTTTTCAAATCGATGCAATTCTTCATGCATCGCATCCACCCAGCTAGGTTCATTTAGAGCCATTTCCACATTCTTGGGTTCAATTTGAGAGATAAAACAAGAATACAGACATGTATTCACGTCTCCACTTTGACTTCGAGTTTTAACACTACTATCTAGCTGGCCGATAACGTTCTCGATCGAATGATCCCGTTGAACCCTAGAGGGTATTTCTTGGTTGATGTCATTGATAGAGACAGGTAGAGTGTGAATGTTAAGACCACCTTCATTTGCATGTTGAGTAGAACTAGATGGTTCTGCAACATACTCATCTGCAATAAGGTAACGAAAGAGTAATTCCATCAGGGTTGAAGAGACAGCGGAAGCATCATTTGGAACAAACTCTTTCTCGAATGATAAGAGAGGTCTCGATTCAGCATCAGAAGAATCAGTGTGGTCTGAGAGAGGACTGTCATGTTCCAGGAACAACTTTCCTTGAGAAGTAGTAGAGGATTTTTCCGAAGATGTTGCAGAAGACTCCCCCTCAATGGCAGCGGAAGGTTTTCCCTCAGTTGAAGCAGAAGGCCTCCCCTCAGTTGAAGCAGAAGGCTCCCCCTCAGTTGAAGCTTTAGACTTCCCTTTTGATGAATTAGAAGCGTGAGATACAGGCTAGTATACAACTTCTTCATCTTCATATTCAGTGATACTCTTCCAATGCGAATCAGTTCTGGATACGTCATTTGAATACACATTTAAGGATTTGAAGAGTGTTGTGTAATCAAACAACCAGTCTGGACCCACTCTTGCATCTGTCTCATTCTCTTCCAACCAACGTACGTCATAGGATTCCACAATCTGTTTGGTGTTCTTGTTGTAGACTTTATAAGCAGTACGTGTAGCATATCCAACAAAATAGCAGTCATCAACTTTGGCATTGAACTTTGGATTGGCATCTAGGTGAAGAAGGGTGCAAGGACAACCAAATCCTCGAAAGTGACTGACTGACGGTTTGTGACCATAGTAAATTTCATATGGTGTTTTCATTTGAGCTTGTCGATTAGTACTCGATTTTGAACATAACAGGCAGTGTTTATTGCCTCTACCCAAAAGGAAACAGGAAGTTTGGAGTCACACAGCATCGTCCTTGCAGCATCTTTAAGTGTTCTGTTTCGCCTCTCAGCAACACTATTTTGTTGAGGTGTGTGAGCTGAACTAAATTGACGCAGGATCCCCTTCTCAGAGCAAAAGTGATTGAGAACAGAATTCTTGAATTCTGTTCCATTATCAGTACGAAGTGCCTTCACCTTTTGATTGGTCTGATTCTCAACAAGTATGATGAACTTCTTGATCAATTCAGTGACACCAACTTTGTTAGATAGAAAGAAAACCCACGTAAAGTGAGAGAAATCATCAATCACAACTAAACAGTAAGAGCTTCTATTGATACTTAGCACATTCACTGGACCAAATAAATCCATGTGAAGAAGTTATAGAACCTGACTTATTGAGTTAACTTGCTTTGGCAAATGTGGCTTTCGATGATGCTTTCCTTGAGCACATGACACACACTTCTCAAAAGTGATAAAGTCTTTGACAGGTAATCCATGGACCATCTCATTCTTTGCAAGACGATTGAGATTTTTGGCGTTAGCGTGACCTAATCTTCGGTGCCACAACATTGCAGTTTGCTCAGAGATCTTTGAGAACAAACAAGTAACTTGCTCTGGGAGATTGCTATTCATATCGAGAATATAAGCATTTCCATCCCTTTTCGACTTTACGAGAATCCATTCTTCAGGGATGACAAAGCCTGGCTTTAAGATCATGCATTCCTTGTCAGTGAAATGCGTAGAATAGCCCTTATCACGGATTTGTGAGACACTTAGCAAGATGTGTTTTAGCTCTGGAGCGAAATTCACATTTTCAAAACTCAGAACTCCATTTGATACCGTGCCCTTTTGTGTAATTTTTCCTCCATCTCCACCCGCAAAAGAGACGTATCCCCCATTAAATGATTGAATGTTGTTCAATTGGGTGATGTCTCCTGTCATGTGCCGGGAACAGCCGCTGTTGACGAACCATGGTCTGACGACATTTCCCCGCAACTGCCCCTGCAAAATGTGCGGGTTTAATTAGATTTGGGCACCCAGGTCGTGATCTTCCTGGGTGATCCCGATGCCTTTTCAGATTTATTGCACATGAACTTCTTTGAGGATACAGATGATGCATTGGGAGTAGATTTGGGCTTCCATTTATAATTAGGTTTTTTGAAAAATTCAGTCAACTTTGTCATTTTATGTCTAACAATCTGCTTGAAGCATGTGTCACTTCTACCAGAATTGGTTGAAGATTCACTATTGCTTTGGGATGAGCTGGACCTAGGTGAGACCATGCTCTTCTTTGGTAGACTGTTTGGGACAAAGTGATTAAAAAACCTTTTATGTATGTGAAAAATATCTCCTTTTTTATTTCTTTTATCTACCCAATCATCATTTCTAGAGCGATTTTTAGAGGAATTTCTATTTAAAGATCTTCCTCTGAACTCGTTCTCTCCTCTTGGAAGATTATGACTCACAAACACTCGATTAAGACAATTTCTAGCAATATGGCCCTTAGTACCACAATTAAAACAGATCTGATTGTTATTGTTAGAACTTGTGCTGCCTGTATCAGATTTGTTTTCCCTACAAACACCCTTGCTTGTCTCACAGAAACATGCACTGTTATTAGGTTGTGAGGCAAGTGAGGGTGTTGTATTTATTGAGGGTTGTGGAACTAGTGGTATCTCAACATTTTTATCACAAACATTCAAATTGTCAACCAAACTGTTCACAGATTTATCCGAAATATTAAAAACATTCAAAACTGTATCAGAGGTAGCAACTAATGTATCAGAACAATTAAAAACATCACAAGAGATATTGTCACTTAAAACATTTAACACGGAATTGTCTTTATTTAAAATAAAATCTTCAGGCTTGAACTCGGTTTTATTTTCAGAAACACATCCTTCAACTTTGTGCTTTGACTGATTCAAGGATTGATCTGAAGGAGAAGTAGAAATGTTAGTACTTTCAACATTAATAAATCCTCCCGAAATAAAACCGGAGGGCTTGCCATAAATCATGAATGATTCATTGGCAATCTCTTCTTTGGACAGGGGCTTGGACTCGTATGAATGATTGAAAGGAGGGGGTACATGATTATAACCTAGACCTTTTGACTGATTCCTTTTAAATTGCATACTTTGGTCTATCATATTTGCAACCACCTCACTTGAGATATCATACTTTCTAACGTCAAGTTTGGCGGTCTCAAATTTTCC
The DNA here is from genome assembly GCF_052625555.1 of Lactuca saligna. NCBI lineage: Eukaryota > Viridiplantae > Streptophyta > Magnoliopsida > Asterales > Asteraceae > Lactuca > Lactuca saligna. The sequence continues at coordinate 171,149,012 of NC_136421.1, forward strand.
TTTCAAAGATTCAACTTCAGCAACCAGTTCAGCGTTTTGTTTGACCATATAATCAAAATTTTCACATTTATTGTTGTAGTCTTCCTGAAGTTTCCTAAATTCTTGAGCTTTAAGTGGTTTTTGTCCCTTTCGAAGTCGGTACCCTTCATATCTAAGATCTTCTACGTCTCTTATTACTTTGTCATTGAGTTCACGAAGAATCCTAAGATTTTCTACTTCATTTTTTAATGTCTCAATTTTATAATGTAAAGTTTTCACATAATCTGCACAAGCTTTAGAGCAGGATAGAGGACTTACCTTGGACGAATGTGGTTCATGTGAAGAAGATACCATAAAGCCAAATTGCAGCTTCATCATATTGTCTTCAGTTTCTGCAGTCCCTGCTTGAGCGTCATCCTTCACTTGTGCTAGATGAGCATTGTTTGGTCCAAACAAATTTAGAGATTGTATTTGATCATCCCAGTCAAATGACTGTGCAACCATAGCCTTTTCATTATTTTCTTGACCACTGCTTCGGTTGTTCCCAACTGCAACCATCATTTTGTCATTATTGACCCTTCTATCAGGGTGTGGCCAGTCACGAGCAAAATGCCCTGGTTCGTGGCAATTGAAACATCGAAGCTTTCCTTTGTTAAATCCAACCTTCTTGTCAGCGCTCATGCCCCAATTGTTTTTCCTTGTCTTTTTGGCAAACTGTTTTGCCCTAAATACAGCCATGGCAATTTGCCATGTGATGTCCATTTCCTCAACGCCCTCAGGATGGATTTGATCAAGATCTGCAAATGACAATTGAGGTGGAAGTTCTCCAGCTACAAGAGCATTGTAGCAATTTACAAGCCCTGCAGCAAAGACAAGGTTTTCATCACCCTCCTTCCCCTTTGATGAGGAGGCCATATTTGAGGATGGAACAATTTGAGTAGACATGAGAGGTTGGACTTGTGGGCAAGGGGTAGTTGAACCTGCAGAAGTATAAGAGAAAGAAGAGAGAGCATTATTAGTCGAAATTCCAAGATTTGCAGCTGAGTAGGAGTTCACATGATTGATCTCTCGCTGCTTGTCATCAATATCACATGCTTTGATGACAACCATCACTTCAGCTAGGGAAAGGTGATTGAGATCCTTAGTCTTCTTAATCACTGCTACGTTCATGTCCCAGGATTTTGGGAGTGCATTTAGTAGCTTCTCATTGATTTCTGACTTTGTATAGAATATCCCTGCCACAGTCATCTCTGTGTTGAGAGTTGTGAATCGCTGCAGCTGAGCTTCGAGAGTCTCTCCGAGAACATAATTAAACATGTTGAAGCGTTGTCTCAGCATATCTTGGCGACTTTCTCGCATGTCTTCATTTCCCTCATATACTTCAATGAGAGCTTCCCACAGTGCTTTAGCAGAAGTATACTCTCTGAATCCTTGAGCAATGTCTGGCGATAAGGCCATAGTCAAAATGGCTAATACCTTTTCTTGTTCTTCTATACTCTCAAAGTCTTCATCAGTGTAGTTTTCGATTTTCTTGTCGACCACCTTGCCCCCAATTACAGTGGTGATTCTGACTGGATCCTTTAAAACACATTTCCAAATCTTAAAGTCCTTCATCTTTATATACTTTTCAATTCTATATTTCCACTCGGGGAAACCATCAGCGGACATAAGTCTTGGAATGCGTGTAGTTGTACCCATCACAGCATCAAGTTCTTGGTATTGAGTTGAGTTTTGTGAATCCATTTTAAAAAATAATTTTTTTATTTTATTTTTTTTATTTTTATTTTTTAATTATTTAAATTTTTTATTTTAAAGGCTGTAAATTTATTTTACGGTAAAATTTCCAGGCCGTAAACACAAGGCCGCAAACTATTTTTACACCGTAAACTGGAGTTTACGGTCAGGATTTATATTTTAAAAAATCTTGATTTTTTTTTCTTTTTATAAATTCAAGAGGTAATTTTAACTATCTTAAATTAATTGACTTAGCCGTAAACCAAGGTCGTAAACTCGTAGGCCGTAAACCTTAGGCCGTAAACTCGAGTTTACGGTCCAATTATACCTTTTGATTTTAAACTAAAAAAAATGGTGTAATTATCATTTAACAGAAAATCGTTTTTTCGTGAATGCTTGTGTTTACGGTCAATGAAAGTTAATTAAAAAAAATCGATTTTTATATTAAAAACGACTCAATTAAATGCCAGAATTAGTATGTGATCACGAAAGCTTGAATGATGTGTATGACAATCGTTTTCGAAGAATGCACTTGTGGCCGTGAAGAAGAGTTTACGGCCGTAAACTCAGGCCGTAAAATTCGAGAACCTTTGATTTCGACTGGAATAAATCCTTCTATGCTGCTGTGAAACGCCTTTGACACTGGTATAGCTCTGATACTAATTGTAAAGTCCCGAAAACAGATCTACCAATGATCAAAGATAATCACAGAAGCAAACACGAAATAATAAACAAGTATAGAACGAAATACCAAGCTTGCATACGCTTTAATGCTACAAAACGTCTGATACAACTCGGAAGAATACGAAAAATCAACAACCAATAATGACCAACACAACCCCTATTTATAGGCTAGACAAAAGATCACGACCGTACAGAGTTTACGGCCGTAAAGAGTTTACGGCCGTAAACTCAATCTGACCGTAAACTACCAACATAACAATTACAATCACACCCCTACTGCTATTAACTACTATACCTAGACCAAACCACTATACAGGGTCTTTCACAAGGCAATAACACCTCCAGTACCGTCGAAAGCCGTGGGTTTTGCGTTCATTAAGTCTTTATAGGAGCACACCTTCTGATGCCCTTGAATCCCTTCGTGGATTTGGGAATGATTACCACTCCCTGAACCAACAGAACCACCATAATTTATCTGTGACAAAGCAGTAGTCACGGTGACAGTAACAGCTGCCTGGAACATTGCGGGATCAAACTGAGGAGGTGGTGGTGGCGTTCGATCTGTCGAAGAATTGTTGTTATTTTTGTTGGGTCTTTTCTTTAGATCCATCTTGTTCTATATCAGGAAGAAGAAGATGATAAGGGCCTTTGACTTTAGAACCAAGAGATATGAAACAGGGTATATTTCTACACGATAGATAAAGTGTTCTACTAAGATAGATAAAGTGTTCTACTAAGAGATAAACAGGATGGAGTTACTAAAGCAAGTAAAATATCGCTAGGAAAGAATGAGTAGCAACACTTGGAATGAATTTTTACAATATATCTTGCATTTACTAAAATACTCCTATAGTATTATATGTTGAAGGTTTTGTTCTATCAATTTCTCTTGGTAGGAATACGTGGTAAGTTTTAGGCCTGTTGCAACATCACAATCACTCCCAAGCACATGTTGGTCATGTCTCGAATAAATATAGTTGATCAGGCTATATTGACTCTAGAAATGATTACATAATTGCCCAGGTTTGACCATAGTGTCAAACATCCAAATACTTTTGTTTGGTTCTTTTCACGATACAGTTTCTGGTATGTAGGTATACTTGCATACTTGGAGGAAAAATACTTATATTTATAAAGTATACTTTTAGTTCAGAGCACTTCGGCCCCTTAGTGTTTATAGTTGTATACCATGTAAGGTTTGGTATATTTAGTTCACTATAAACAATAGCTCTGATACCAATCTACCACACCCCTGAACCGTCAGAAAAACAACGGCGGAAACATCCGGGGGCAGCGACGTCATACGTAGTATCACAACAATCATATCATAGCAATCAAAGTAAACACAATCATTACATTACAATATGAATATTTACATCTGTTTTGAGAACATAGTTTGTACATCACATTATATAACAAAATATAAATACGAGACTCCAAAAATGCTCCGTCTTCTCCAAAAGCTGGCTAGGTACCTGTCTATCGTTGTCCTGACAATACAAGCGGTTTTGAAAAAGTATCAGCTTAAAGCTGGTGAGTTCATAAGTATGTTTTTGTATTGAAAACTAGTCACTGAATTTGTATAAATATTTTATTTCCATTATAGGTAAATATCGTTTGTATCGAAAATCGTTGTCACCAAGTTCTTAAATATGTATGCATGCTTACCATGAAAATCCAATATTTTCTAACATGTATGTTGGTTTCTGTATGTAAAGTATGTTTTGTTTGAAAACCCTCGTTACCACCAGTATGTATAATAGTTTTATTACTTCAAATAAAACCATAGATTTTGTTCCTGAAATACCCTCCAGTAAGTGGATAAGTAGTTTTATTACTTAAAATAAAACTATAGAGGAAAGAAATCCCGTAAACAATGTTTAGTTTATAATTATTGTGAGTCGTATAACCATACTAATTTGACCTGTGACCTCCTTGACGTTCCTCAGGCGTCGTACAATTACAAAATTTGTCACCTTAGGCGTGTTCGCCTAACTATAGCTAACAGTTCAGGTGTGGGATTGTCGGTCCCAAATAGATCTATTCACAAATTTCACGTTGTCCCTCCAGGAGACTCTGGTTATACTACCGGTGAGGATTTATTGGTAACCCGAGGGGAAACACAAAGATAGTCTCACAATCCTGTATTAACTAGTTTATGTGTTGTTTGATTGTTCTTGAGTTCGAAATCATTTGTAACGGAGTAGAGTATAAATAATTATATACAATTTAATTATTTAGCATGATACTCTAGTTTTGGTATTCGTAGTAATGGATAAACTAAATCTGACATAGTTTATATGTTTGACTTTGCATGAAGTTTGAATCTGTAAGACTAGTAATGAAATCCCAAACTATACCTATTATAGTTTGAATGGTTCGTTACGTTCGCGTAAGGTTTTGAGACTATGCAATTATAAATTGAAAACATCCCTTATGCTCCGCATAATACAAAAGGGATAATTGTATCTAAACGTTTGATAGAAAATTGATGTAATTGCATCAGTTTTTAAGTTATGAAAACCTTTATGTTTAGCTTGTATCCCCCCCCCCCCCCTGAAAACATGAAAAAGTCGGAAAAGTGTAGGGGTATGAACTCACAATTTATTGTAGGATCTAAATTTTCGATTAGTTATGAGCATTGAGTGTCAACCGATGATTTGTTTGTGTGAGGACCTTATTAACATATATCGCATATATATATATATATATATATATATATATATATATATATATATATATATATATATATATATATTAGATTGAGTATTCCATGACAAACCATGATGGAAAACCACCCTAAGGACATGGATTCACTAGAACTAAGTGTTCTAAGTCCCATACTTAGTGATCTTTACAAGTTTAAGGCCAAATATGAGCATTAGAGTGGGTGTATGGCTATAAAGGTGGGTGTGTGGCCAGGGTGTGCGGCCAGACTGTGTGTGCGGCCAGGAAGTGCGATCAGACTGTGTGTGCGGCTGCATATAGGAGTGTGCGGCCGTACAAAGTGTGTGTGGCCGTACACAGAAGTGTGCGGCCTTACACTCCTCGTATGTGCACGAAATGTCGATTTTTGAGGTGTTCAAGTTCTAAAACCAAGTCCAACTACTAAATGGAGCCCAAACTCTTCACATTGGAGAGTTTTGACGAGTGTGCGGCCACAGTCCTTCAAAGGATGAAGAACACGAAGAACATGAAGAGTTTCAGGCTTAGATTTAGGTGTTTTACCTGTATAACAAGCTAGATGATGGAGTTATTCACGTTTTTGAGCCCCTTAGAGTGTTCTTGGAGGAGATTTTTAGAGAGAGATACTACTGTGCAGCTAAAGAAGAAAAAGTGAATGAAAGCGGGGTCCTCTCCTATATATAGGGTTGGGTGTGTGGTTGTGGGTGTGTGTGTGGCTATGTGTGCGGCTGGCTGGCCGCACACTCGGGTGTGCAGCCACACACACCTTCTTTGGTGTGATTGGCTCGATTTTTTGATGCTACACACATTCTAACCCTTCTTAAGACTCATATATAGGTTATACTAAGCCTAACGCACTCATATGAACCCACAATTTTGCTAAAAGATGATAAATTTGAGTGTAATATTAATATACGGATCAATTGTACAAGATAAAAGTTTCGGGTTGTCACATCACTGTTGCTATTCCACTTACTTCTTCCGTACTTCCTGCTGCTCTGGTTTATGCCAACCCAAATTATCCTCCTATAGATATTTTAATTCCTGATGAAAAAGACTCAGAACTTCGATTCCAACAAGAATTTGCTTTACTCTCAATGAAGTACAATCGTCCATTCAACAAACCATTCAACAACCACTTCTAAAATTCTTAAAAAAATAACCATTTTCAAACTCCTCACAAAGACAATCCTCAATCCTTCAACAAACCTTCCGAAATTCTTCTACTTACATGCCAAATCTTCCAAATAAGGACCACTCTTTGGAACAGTCACAAATTCCGAAATCATAAAAACCAAAAATTCTGTGTCACAAATGCGAACATGCAAACCACTTTGCCAAAGACAGCTTAGCTGAAGTCCCTCAAAAACAAAAAGTTAAGGACTCTACTTACTATGCTCGACATGCTTAGGAATTGGTTGAAAGTGAAAAGGCCTTTGTCACCTCTGTGTCAAGGGATGTGGAAGGATACTGGTCATTTGGAGATGATGATGATATAACCAATGGAAGAAACTTGTGCCTCATGGCTCAACAAAAATTGAGTGTGATGAAGGATACTGGTCATCTGGATCTGAAAGAGATGATGAAGATGTTGAGCCTAACTACTGCTACATGGCTACAAACGATCCTCCAAGGAAAAGCATCATTCGGTAGGTAAAATTTATGCTTACAGAAAATAATTTTGATTTATCTATTTGTCAACCATATCTAACTCAGATTCAATCAGACATGAACATCATTTAGAAAACCTATAAGTCAGCCATAAAAGCTAGTGAGAAGAAGGAAATTGAGTTAAGTCGTCTTAGGTTACGTTTCGAGGATAAGAAGTTAAAAATAGAGTCCATAGAAGATGAGCTTGTAATGTCAAAAGATGAATGTATCATTTTAAAAGATAAAGGCGAAATCACTTATTCTATAAGAAATGTGTTGATTTGTGAAAACAAACATCTCAATTATAAGATAAATGCTTTGCACAATTCCATTGACATGCTTGAAGCAGATATACAGATGACTCATAACTTACGGCATCTATGGTCCAAAGCACCTAACCTCGGAATCGAGTTTCCAAAGCTAATGTCTCATCATATGGAGGAATTGCCAAATTTGACATTTATGGGAGAGGTTCTGAACATCAACCATTTGGAAACCCTGGTTTCTCCCTTGTCACCTCTTGTTGAAAACAAAGATCATTTTGCTTCCTTAATTCCTAAGTTTCAACAAATTATTGCCAAGTGTACTGATTCCACACCTCTTCCGCCTCTGACAAACCTGGACCTGAATCGGACCCTGAAATTTCATCACAATATCTCAAATTGTGTAGATTATGTTCCAAGACATAATCATACAAAAAACTGTGTTATTGAGGAAATCATTCCGGTGACAACTGAAACTGGTACTTCTAAGTTTGTATGGGCATCCTTACATGATAAAATTGAAACCTCAAGTTGTGTCTCTTCTGATTGTTGTGAATCAGAATCCTTAGTCACTTCAAAAACCAAGTTGGTTCCCATTGATCCTGAATTTCGTAAGCCTTCTTCAAGACAAACTTCAAAATCTTTGCTTCAATCCAAGAAAAAACCAATGCTCAATAAGAAGGATATTGTAGATCCCAAAGTGGATGCTCGAAATGCTCATTGAAAGGAAGTTAAGTCAAGACAAAATACCATATTTTTTTAGAACTCCAAAGAGAGTTTATCTCTAAATTGTCGATCCTCAACCCCTTGTCAAAACTCGTTCACTCCGACAAAGATCCTCAAAAGACCTTCAACTTCTACCAGACCTGTTAAACCAAAGAATGTAGTTAGTTTCACCTAGCCTAAAACTCGTGTGCACTCCACTTCTGTCAAAAAGACATCTCCTCAGACAGTCTCATCTGTTTTCATTGCTTAATCTGATCGCACAATTTTTAAATCAAAATCTTCAAAAACCAATGTTTCATCAATCAAACCAAAAAGTCTAAAGAAAACAATCTCTTCAAAATCTTCAAAGCAATATTTGTGTGGAAAATCAAATCAAGCATTCATGAAACGGTTGTGCCGAAAATATACGTTGTACCCACCTCTCCTGAAATTTATGTTATGAAGAAAACTACTCCGAAAATTCGTGTCATTGAATATGACTATTGGATAGATAAAAGAACAATGTAATTCTGTCTATTTCCCAAGGAATCTCGGAACCAACCTTCAAGACCCTCAGTTGCTCATAAGTCACTTCAAAAGCCCAAGACTTGTACCCTTGTCCCAAAATCTAACTCGGTGCCTAAAAACTCCACTATTCACTAGTTTTGCAGGCACTCTATGCTTCAGAGCAAGAGACAATATGGTATATTGATAGTGCTTTTTCCATGCACATGAAGAGGTAGAAGGACTTTCTGCGAGATCTGAAGCTTTCACCAAATGTTGGCTATGTAATATATGGCAACAATTCCAACTCTCAAGTCTGAGGTTAAGGCATCCTTACCAATGGAAACTTTTCAATTTCAAATGTGGCATATGTAGCTGATCTAAAGCATAACTTGATAAGTGTGGCTCAACTCACTGATGCAAATCATCGGGTTGAATTCTGCAAAAAAAAAAAAACATAGCTACGTCATGACCGAAAATAGAAAAGAATGCTTGATCAAGTCCAACCGAAACAAGAAAACGTACCCTCTTGATATTAACATGATCATTGGCAAGCCCGACCTATGCTAACTCTCCAAAGCTATTCCTGATGTCAGTTGGTTATGACACCGAAGGCTTACTCATTTGAACTTCAGATACATGAATAATCTTGTTTCAGGGGAAATGGTTAGAGGTCTGACATTCCTCGAATTCTAAAATGATCACTTATGTGTTGCATGTGAGTGTGGTAAGCAATCAAAGAAAGGTCATCCAGTCATCTTTGAAAAATCAATTTCCTATCCCTTAGAACTTCTACACATTGATCTATGTGTACCAACAACAGTTGAAAGTTTACATCACAAAAATTATAATCTTGTGATTGTGGATGATTTCACTAGGTTCACTTGGGTTTTCTTCCTCAGGCTAAAGTCCGAAATAGAATCAGAGCTCATAAATTTCATCAAAGGAATACAAGTTCTTATCAAACTCCCAATAAGACGAATCCAAAGTGACAATGGTTTGGAATTTAGAAACTCCACCATTGAAATTTTCCTTGCCTAGAAGCGCATAGACCACAATTTTTTGGCTCCATACACTCGTCAACAAAATGGTGTAGTCGAACGAAGAAATAGAACTCTAGTTGAAGCTACTCGATTAATGTTATATTTTGCAAATCTTCCTCTCTATCTTTGGGCTGAAGCTGTTTCCACTACATGCTTCACTCATAATAGATGTATCATCAATCGGTGACTCAACAAAAAACACCGTACTAAGCCATGAATGGAAGAAAGCCAACCATTTCGTTTCTTCATGTTTTCAGATGTAGATGCTTCATCAAGAATAACTGTGATTAGCTTACTAAGTTCCAACCCAAGGCTGATGAAGTTATTTTCCTTGGATATTCCTCAAAATCAAAGGCTTACCGAGGCCTAAATCTACGTACTCGAGTTATTAAAGAAATTTTGATGTTACCTTCGATGATAATTTTGTTCGGAATTCTGGCCCCACTCATGTTACCACTCACATTATGGAGTCCGATGCTCCTCCTCCGGAATGTTCGAACATTCAAGTAATCCATGAAGTAGATTTTGAATATCTCTTTGGATCCTCCGAAACATATCTTGATTCGGAATCTCGTATAAGACATCATGCCACTCGGGATGTTCCTGTTTCTCAAAATGTCTCCGGTCCAATTCCAAGTCTTCCTCCATTTGATTCTGAACCATTTCAAAGTTCATAGGTTGAGGGGGAGAATGTCAACCTTCTATTGAATCAAATGTGGATGCATTTGTTGACTTCAATGATTCAAATCCGGTTAACAATGATGAAAACGAAAACTTCTTTTAGTTACCTTCATTATGATTATGTAAATCTCTTATGTACAGAAGTTCAGGGGGAGCATCATCCTTAATTTCAAACCATTCAGGAGAAGAAACTCAATCATATCATTGATATTGGCTCTTCTCCTTCTCAATAACATCCAAGGTTACATGTCTGGACTAAGGATCATCCTTCGAGCAAAGTAATCAGAAACCCAAACACTAGTGTACAAACTAGATCTATTGCAATTCTTCAACATGAATTTCACTTTTCAATATTTATATCCAAGGTTGAACCTGAATCCATTAAAGAAGCACTTAAACATGCTGTTTAGATCACAAACATGCAATTAGAATTGGAATAATTCGATAGAAATGATGTTTGGTCTCTCATCCCTACTCCTCAGAACCGTCCTATTTTCAGTACAAGATGGGTGTTTTGCAAAAAATTAGATGATGCAGGAGTCATTATTCGAAACAAATCAATACTAGTAGCTAAAGGTTTTACACAGATTAAAGGCCTCGACTATGATGAGACCTTTTCTCCTGTTGCACGACTTGAAGCTATTAGAATCTTCCTTGCTTATACTGCTCATAAAGGCTTCAAAGTTTACCAAATGGACGTTAAAAGTGCTTTTATAAATGGTGAAATTAACACTGAAGTATATCTCCAATAGCCTCCCATATTCATCAATCTTTCATTTCTGAACCACTGCAACAAACTCCGGAAGGCAGTCTATGGCTTCAAGCTAGCTCCTCTCGCATGGTACGACACCCTCACCAATTTTCTCAAGCGCTCTAGTTTTCGCGCATGGTATGACACCTTCTATTTTTTAGCCATAAAAGGCAATGAGAAGAAGGAAATTGAGGTAAATCGTCTTAGGTTACGTTTCGAGGATAAGAAGTTAAAAAGAGAGTCCTTAGAATATCAGGTTGTAATGTCAAAAGATGAATGTATCATTTTAAAAGACAAATGTGAAATCACTTATTCTAAAAGAAAGGTGTTGATTTGTGATAACAAACGTCTCAATTATAAGATAGATGCTTTGTACAATTCCATTGACATGCTTGAAGCAGATATATGGATGACTCATAACTTTTGCCATCCATGGTCCAAAGCACCTGACCTCGTAATCGAGTTTCCGAAGCTAAGTTCTCATCCTATAGAGGAATTGCAAAATTTGACATTTATGGGAGAGGTTCCGAACATCAACCATTCGGACACCCCAGTTTCTCCCTTGTCACCTCTTATTGAAAACAAATATCGTTTGGCTTCCTTAATTCATGAGTTTCAACCAATTATTGCCAAGTGTCCTGATTCTACACCTCTTCCGCCTCTGACAAACCTGGACCTGAATCGGACCCTAAATTATCATCACAGTATCTCAAATTGTGCAGATTATGTTCCAAGACATAATCATCCTAACAACTGTGTTATTGAGGAAATCATTCCGATAACAACTGAAACTGGTACTTCTAAGTTTGTATGGGCATCCTTAGATGATAAAATTGAAACCTCAAGTTGTGTCTCTTGTGCTTCATGTGTCTAGACAAAATACCAGATTTCTTGAGAACTCCAAAAAGAGTTTATCTCGAAATTTTCAATCCTCAACCCCTTGTCAAAACTCCTTCACTCCCACTAAGATCCTCAAAAGACCTTCAACTTCTACCAGTCCTGTTGAACCAAAGAATGTAGTTAGTTTCACCCAGCCTAAAACTCGTGTAGACTCCACTTCTATGAAAAAGACATCTCCTCAGATCGTCTCATATATTTTCATTGCTAAATTTGATGGCACAATTTTTATATCAAAATCTTCAAAAACCAATGTTTCATCAATCAAACAAAAAAATCTAAAGAAAACAATCTCTTCAAAATCTTCAAAGCAAAATTTGTGTGGAAAATCAAATCAAGCATTCATGAAACGGTTGTTCCAAAAATATACGTTGTACCCACCTCTCTGGAAATTTATGTTATGAAGCAAACTTCTCCGAAAATTCGTGTCATTGAATATGACTATTGGACAGATGAAAGAACAATGTAATTTTGTCTATTTCCCAAGGAATCTCGGAACCAGCCTTCAAGACCCTCAGTTGCTCATAAGTCACTTCAAAAGCCCAAGGCTTGTGCCCTTGTCCCAAAGTCTAACTCGGTGCCTAAAAACTCCACTATTAACTAAGTTTGCAGGAACTTTATGCTTCGGAGCAAGAGACAATATGGTTGATTGATAGTGCTTTCTCCATGCACATGATGGGGCACAAGGACTTTCTGCAAGATCTGTAGCTTTCACCAAATGTTGGCTATGTAACATATGGCAACAATTCCAACTCTCAAATCCGAGGTTATGGCAACCTTACCTATGGAAACTTTTCAATTTCAAACATGGCATATGTAGCTTATCTAAAGCATAACTTGATGAGTGTGGCTCAACTAGCTGATGCAAATCATCGAGTTGAATGCTGCAAGAAAACATAGCGACATCATGACCGAAGATAGAAAAGAATGTTTGATCAAGTCCAACCGAAACAAGAGCATGTACCCTCTTGATCTTAACATGATCATTGGCAAGCCCCACCTATGCTTGCTCTCCAAATCTATTCCTGATGTCAGTTGGTTATGACACTGAAGGCTTACTCATTTGAACTTCAGATAGATGAATGAACTTGTTTCAGGCGAAATGGTTAGAGGTCTAACACTCCTCAAATTCGAAAATGATCACTTATATGCTACATGTGAGTGTGGTAAGCAATCAAAGAAAGGTCATCCAGTCATCATTGAAAAATCAATTTGCGATCCCTTATAACTTCTACACATTGATCTATGTGTAACATCAACAGTTGAAAGTTTACATCACAAAAATCACATTCTTGTGATTGTGGATGATTACACTAGGTTCACTTGGGTTTTCTTCTCAGGATAAAGTCTAAAACAGCATCAGAGCTCATAAATTTCATCAAAGGAATACAAGTTCTTATCACACTCCCAGTAAGCTGAATCCAAAGTGACAAAGGTTTGGAATTCACAAACTCCAACATTGAAAATTTCGTTTCCTAGAAAGGCATAGACCACAATTTTTTCTGCTCCATACACTCCTCAGCAAATTGGTGTAGTCAAACGAAGAAATAGAACTCTAGTTGAAGCTACTCGATTAATGCTACATTTTGAAAATCTTCCTCACTATCTTTGGGCTGAAGCTGTTTCCACTGCATGCTTCACTCATAATAGAAGTATCATCAATCGGTGACTCAACAAAACACCGTACAAAGCCATGAATGGAAGAAAGCCAACCATTTCTATTCTTCATGTTTTCGAATGCAGATTCTTCATCAAGAATAACCTTGATTAGCTTACCAAGTTCCAACCCATGGCTGACGAAGCTATTTTCCTTGGATATTCCTCAAACTCAAAGGCTTATCGAGTCCTCAATCTACGTACTCAAGTTATTAAATAAATTTTTGATGTTACCTTTGATGATAATTTTTTTCGGAATTCTGGTCCCACTCATGTCACCACTCACGATATGGAGTCTGATGCTCCTCCTCCGAAATGTCCGAACATTCAAGTAATCCATGAACTAGATTTTGAATCTCTCTTTGGACCCTCCGAAATAGCTCTTGATTCGGAATCTCATATAAGGCATCATGCCACTCCGGATGTTCCTGTTTCTCAAAATGTCTCTGGTCTAATTCCAAGTCTTCCTCCATTTGATTCCGAACCATTTCAACCTTCATAGGTTAAGGGGGGGGGGGGGGGGGGAATGATCAACCTTCTCTTGAATCAAATATGGATCGATTTCAAGATGCAGTTGCTGACTTCAATGATTCAAATCCGGTCAACAATGATAAAAATGAAAACTTCTTTGAGTTACCTTCTTTATGATGATGTAAATCTCTTTGGTTCAGAAGTTCAAGGGGAGCATCATCCTCAATTTCACCAAATGTTGGCTATGTAACATATGGCAAAAATTCCAACTCTCAAATCCGAGGTTATGGCATCCTTACCAATGGAAACTTTTCAATTTCAAATGTGGCATATTTAGCTGATCTAAAACATAACTTGATAAGTGTGGCTCAACTCACTGATGCAAATCATCGACTTGAATTCTGCAAAAAAAAAACATAGCTATATCATGAATGAAGACAGAAAAGAATGCTTGATCAAGTCCAACCGAAACTAGAACACGTACCCTCTTTATATTAACATGATCATTGGAAAGCCACACCTATGCTTACTCTCCAAAGCTATTCCTGATGTCAGTTAGTTATGACAACGAATGCTTACTCATTTGAACTTCAGATACATGAATGTCTTGTTTCAGGCGAAATGGTTAGAGGTCTCACACTCCTCAAATTCAAAAATGATCACTTATGTGCTGCATGTGAGTGTGGGAAGCAATCAAAGAAAGGTCATCTAGTCATCATTGAAAAATCAATTTCCGATCCCTTAGAACTTCTACACATTGATCTATGTGTAACATCAACAGTTGAAAGTTTACATCACGAATATTACATTTTTGTGATTGTGGTTGATTTCACTAGGTTCACTTGGGTTTTCTTCCTCAACCTAAATTCCAAAACAACATCAGAGCTCATAATTTTCATCAAAGGAATACAAGTTCTTACCAAACTCCGAGTAAGACGAATCCAAAGTGACAATAGTTTCAAATTCACAAACTCCACCATTGAAAATTACCTTCCCTAGAAGGGCATAGAACATAATTTTTCTGCTCCATACACTCCTCAATAAAATGGTGTAGTCGAACGAACAAATAGAACTCTAGTTGAACTCTAGTACAAATCCATGAATGGAAGAAAGCCAACCATATCGCTTCTTCATGTTTTTGGATGCAGATGCTTCATCAAGAATAACTGTGATTAGCTTACCAAGTTCCAAACCAAGGTTAACGAAGCTATTTTCCTTGGATATTCCTCAAAATCAAAGGCTTACCGAGTCCTGAATCTACCTACTGGAGTTATTGATGAAAGTGTTGGTGTTACCTTTGATGACAATTTCGTTCGGAATTCTGGCCCCACTCATGTCACCACTCACTTTATGGAGTCTGATGCTCCTCCTCTGGAATGTCCGAACATTCAAGTAATCCATGAAGTAGATTTTGAATATCTCTTTGGACCCTCCGAAACATCTCTTGATTTGGAATCTCATATAAGACATCATGCCACTCGGGATGTTCCTGTTTCTCAAAATGTCTCTGGTCCAATTCCAACTCTTCCTCCATTTGATTTTGAACCATTTCAACCTTCATAGGTTGAGCGGGAGACTGATCAACCTTCTCTTGAGTCAAATGTGGATGGATTTCGAGATGTAGTTGCTAACTTCAATGATTCAAATCTGGTCAACAATGATGAAAATGAAAACTTCTTTGAGTTACCATCTTTATGATGATGTAAATCTCTTCGGTTCAGAAGTTCAGGGGGAGCATCATCCTCAATTTCAAACCATTCAGGGGTATCAAGTCAATCATATCATTGATATTGGCTCTTCTATTGCTCAAGAACATCCAAGGTTACATGTCTGGACCAAGGATCATCCTCCGAACCAAGTAATCGAAAACCCAAACACTGGTGTACAAACTAGATCTGTTGCAATTCTTCAACATGAATGTCACTTTTCAACATTTATATCCAAAGTTGAACCCAAATCCATTAAATAAGCACTTAAACATGCTGATTAGATCACAACCATGCAATAAGAACTGGCAGAATTTGATAGAAATTATGTTTGGTCTCTCATCCCTCCTCCTCAGAACCATCCTATTTTCGGTACAAGATGGGTGTTTCGCAACAAATTATATGATGCAGGACTCATTATTCCAAACAAATCAAGACTAGTAGCTAAAGGTTTTACTAAGATTGAAGGCCTCGACTATGATGAGACCTTTGCTCCTGTTACACGACTTGAAGCTATCAGAATCTTCCTTGCTTATACTGCTCATAAAGGCTTCAAATTTTACCAAATGGAAGTTAAAAGTGCTTTTCTAAATTGTGAACTAGACACTAAAGTATATCTTCAACAGCATCCCGGATTCATCAATCTTGCATTTCCGAACCACTGCTACAAACTCCGGAAGGCAGTCTATGGCGTCAAGAAAGTTCCTCTCGCATGGTACGACACCCTCACCAATTTTCTCAAGCACTCCGGTTTTCAAGGAGCTGTTCTCGACCCTACTCTATTCCGAAGATCGAATGCTAAACATTTCATGTTGGTTCAAATTTACGTGGACGACATCATTTTTGGATCTACGGACTCATCATTGGTTACTAGCTTTGCTAAACTAATGATTAATCGATTCCAAATGAGAATAAATCATGACTTAAGTTTCTTTCTTAGTCTCCAAGTCAAACAGACTAACAGAGGAATTTTCATTCAATATGAGAAGTAAATTTCGAAACTTCTCAAAAAGTACTCAATGGACACCTGTGCCTCTGCCAAGGTACCTATGGGATTCAAAGAAAAGATTTTTGCTGATCCTTCAGTGTTGCAGTTGACGAAAAGAAGTACAGAGGAATGATTGGATCTCTGCTTTATCTCATAGCTAGTCGTCTGGACATCATGTTCTCCACATGTTTGTGTGCCAGATTTCAAGTCAACCCGAAGATGTCTCATCTTTAGGCTGTCAAGCTAATTTTCAAATACCTTAAAGGTACTAAGAACCTCGAGATCTGGTACATAGCAAATGAGAGTTTCCTGTTACATGCTTACACAGATTCAACCTATGGTGGACTTTAACTGGATAGGAAAAGCACATCAGGTGGATGTCAATTCTTATGTGGTCGACTGGTTAGTTGGTCATCCAAGAAACGGAACTGCATTGCTCTCTCTACAGTCGAAGATGAATACATTGCTGCTGCCAACTATACCTCTCAAGTTCTATAGATGAAGTCTCAACTCCTGGATTATGCTTACCACTTTCAATGAATTCCCATGTATTGTGATTCTTAAAGTGCCATTGCAATTTCACACAATCCAATTTAGCACTCCGTGACGAAGCACATTGACATACGGTACCATTTCATAAAAGACCATGTTTTAAATGGTAACATTGAGCTCATTTTTGTTCCATCTAATGATGAGATTGTTGATGTCTTTACTAAGGTATTAGACGAAACCAAATTCAATGGTTTTCTGAAGCAGATGGGTATGATGATGCACGATCCTCAATTCTTTCAAGAGACTTGTTCTCTCTGATAAACGTATTCGAATGAAAATTAGTTCCATCTTAAAAATAATTTTTCTTTCAGAACTCCTTTCTCTCGGAATATGCAGGATAATTTTATTTGTCTTTATTTCTAACCATCACTTGAGTTTTTATGTTGTACATTTCATCTTGATTGTCTATTGTTCCAAGTTCACTTAGTCATAATATTAAATACTTCATCATGGAATTCACTCCATATGGTCATCCCGGAATTCCAATCGAGAAAGGTATTATGCTCTACACTTCGAAATTCTTTAAAAAGCAAAGTTGACTCCGGAAGTTTTCTCAAAGCTTGTTTTGAATTGCCTCTCAAATCTCTTACGAAAGCCATTTTCTCCGGAACTCTAAAATCATCATTTCAGAATTTCACTCTGGAATTTTAAAAATTTCAGATGAAATTTGACTCCGAATTCTTTTTAAAAGCATACTTCCGGAATCTCAATCAAAAATCTTTTTGAACAATAATCTCACTCCGGATTAATTTCTACTCCGGACCTTTTTCAAAAGATGTTGTGCCTAAACTCAACTCTTTATCCATTGGATTTTTAATCTATTTGGAATCGATCATCTAGAATACCAACGGTTCATAAGGCGAAACTATTTCACAACGGTTACTTTTACGAAGATTGTTATCCTATCTTCCTCGATTTTCATGACAAGATTGCATGCCTCCATAATGCAACCATCGAATCCCCGTTTGGGGTTTAACATTTCAAGCTACAAACACCCTAACCTTTACCTTCCTAGGTCAACTCAACCCCCAAAAAGTAGTTATTCATTTAATATGGCCCATTTCACATTCAGACCCTCATCATTACCTTCACTGACCTGAACCATTTCACTTACCTATATACACCCATTAACACCCCCTTTTATCCTCTTACATACTCACACCCTCTAAACCTTCAAACCCTTTATGTGTTCTTCATGTTCATCGAGCACTTATCAAACTGCAACAATGGCATCCCAATCTTCACCACAGAAAACTGTTCCAACCACCTCAACTCCTAATAATTCGATTGCCAAGAAGAAACATTCAAAAGGTTCAACATCATCAGCATCTCCTGAACTGTTTCTCAGGGACACGATGGAACTGTTTTCTATAACAACGTAAATTTCAAAACAATTTTTCACTTTTAAAATTTATAATTTTAATTCATAAACATCTCATATCCCAATGTATCACATATCAACTCTATAAAAACAAATCCCAAGATCAAAATGTATAAAAACTCCAATAGTGTCTACTGATCATGTCGGCGCCTTCCCGTGATCCTCACTAGTACCTGAAACACATAACACAAAACACTGTAAGCATAAATGCATAGTAAATTCCCCCAAAATACCACATGTAACACAAAATAGACACTCAAGGCTATAGCTCTGTGAGCCCTCTGGCTCTAACTCTATGGACCCTCTGGTCCTAACTTTTTGGAACTTCCGGTCCTAACTTTGTAAACTCTGATATACACAAAACATAATCACATAGAAATAATGTTGTGCAACACATCATATAAATAGCATACAAGATACTCTATCGCATAACTCTAAGTACCACTCAAGGTATAGTATAGTGAGAAGATTCACCTCGGGTAACTTGGTAAACCTTGAACTCTGAAATAATGCATAGCCTCCGCCTAATCACATAAATAACCACTCTAATTAATACAACTTCTAAAGCCTAGTTTAACCCCTCTCTGTAAGCTCTCAAAGAAGGGTAAAAGACCATTCTACCCCTCTAATGTGTAACACTCATGTTTCTAGCCTAGGCATTTATATTGAGGTGATATTCTAGGTTAACCTTTGTAACTCATTTTGAAGAAATGAAAAGGAATTATGTGAATTATGTGTTTTATGATTAATTATTAAGGGTTTAATTAATTAAGAATAAAAATGTGCGTAAAAAAATAAATATTAGATAACGCCGATATCTTTACATAAAGTTGTATTGGTCGAAAAAAGGATTTCGAAGATATAAAGAATACCAAAATCTGAGTTATAACGAAGAAGTTATGACCAGTCAAAGTTTTACGACAAAACCGGCACGGTGCAATGTCGTAAAAAGTGAGTTTTTGATAAACTACTTTTTAGCCTTAGTAATCTAAATGTAAGTCGTAGTATTTGTTAAACCGAGATGTTCGATAAAAAGAATGCCCAAATCTGACTTCGTATGAGGAAGTTATGATTTTTCGAAGTTTAATCTTAACAGTTGACAGCTAAAAACTCGAATTTTATATCGAGCGATTTTTAGCCGACCCAACCTAAACGAGAATCGAAGGTCTCGTCATTAGTAGCACAACGGTAAATAGTCTGACGAAAACGGACATCGGATGAAGAAGTTATGAATTTTTAACGGATTTCCTATCCCGATCTGTTAAAAATAATAATATAAAAATTAAAGTCAAAATTAGCCGACGAAGTATAAACGAAAGTTATAGAGCGTAATTTTACCTACGTGTTCATATAATTAATGTCAAAAATGGAGCTCATATGCGAAGGTTATGGATTTTATAAGTTTTTGCACAAAAACCGAGAAAATTCGCATAGGTGGTTTCGGCTACGTCACCCTCGCCCAAAATGTGCCACGTGTCCGAAATTGGTGACTCATGCGAGCCATGGGTCCAAGCTGCTGAGTCATCCGAGCTCCTGACCTTATCTGAAGTGGTCCAGTGAGAATCCGACGCGTGTCATCTTCCTCGTGTCCGAAGCCTTCGCATGATGCCACGAACCCACCCTATTCGGACCTAGACCTCGGTCCAATCACAAGCTGCCAGCATCCACTTCGCACGCGCAGCCCATATGCGAGCCCTCCCCTGTGAGCCTCGGATCTTCGCCACCTGGAGGCTTCTTAGCCGTCCGATCAAAAGCTCCTCCTTATAAATAGAGAGGTGCGAGACCTCCCGGGTATATTTTGGAATCTTGTCATTTTTAGCCCCTAAACCCATATTTCATTCATTTTAACATCCCCTAATAGGGCTTGAGTGAGCTTAAAATTTTCAAGAGCTTATGGGTTACGGAGAATAAATGGAGGAGGTGAAAGAAGTATGATTTCCATGAGACATCATCTTCATTTAGGAAAGCTTGTTTCAAGAGATTTGGGAAGATCATCTTTTGGGAGATATTCAAGATAGTTGATTTAAAGTCCTTAATATAACACCCAATATGAAATATTAAGGCTAGGATCCAACACAATACTTTTATAACTTGGAAGAGGGATGCCGTAATCCAAGCTATAAAATATTTGAAGGTAGGCGGATGACGATTCACCAATTTCCACCAAGATAAACGAAATTTATTATTAGGTTTTAATTTGATTTGAAACTCCTAGATCTTTTGATATTCATTGAACTTTTCAATGGCATGTTTCAATCTCGACTGTGCCCTTCAGGTTTTGTGATTGGGATGCCGAGGATCACTAAACAATGTGTGAAGTAGCCATGCAAATATATTGGGTACCCTTACGTGTTTACCCCTTAATCGATGTGCCGGTTAACCACACAAGCTCCATCGATAGTATGATAAACATTAAGTTACCCTTTGCTTACCTTGTTAAATCTAGGTTAGTGTGTCGGTTAACCACACACGCTCCACTAACGACTTAAGCAAAGTGCAAAGTCTAATTTCATGGATTAGCGCCTTATTCACATTTTCCTAAGTAACTAAGATTGGGTATTTATAAAAGGTTTAGTTACTTAGTATTTATGATTAATAATTTTAATGAAGGGAGAATTATAGACCTTGTCCTACCCGTTCGGCTAATGACCCTCCACTAGTCAAGGAAGAGTTGACACCCATTAAACTGCCATTTTATAGGCAGTAACCTTATACACCCCTTATAGATCGGCTTTGTGAATGAGGCATACTAACAGTAAGACTGACTTTACTCTTATACATATATAAATATTATTAACTTATAATATTATAAAGTAAGGGATTAAATTTTAACTTTTAAAATTCTAAGGGCTAACTTGGAATTAAAGTATTCATAAGTGAAAACTTTTCAAATTCCAAAACTTGAGGGCAAGTTTTGAAACTATTCAAAACTAATTAATTCCATAACTTATGAGTTTAAAGTAGTTTTAATTAAAAAACTCTTCAAGTTCCACAACTTGAGGACAAGTTATGAAAGGCTTTAAACTAATAAAAGAATGTAACTTTTCTTTATTTTTTTTAACTTATGGAATTAATTAAGGTTACACATTTTATTACTTAATGAAGTGACTCTTGAACCTCCATAACTTGAGGACAAGACTCTTCATTTTTGTAACATTTGCCAACTTTTATGAGTTTTATGAAACTTAAATGTGAATTTTCATATAACTTGAGTAGAAGTTACAAAAACACATTTTAGAATCAACTCTTAGATTAAAATGGATTGAAAACACATGATAAATTAACTTATCTATTAATCTAAGCAACTCATATGAACAAATATAATTCACATCAAACTTTTTCATGTAATTAGGATAACTTTTAAACTAATACAAAACATCTATTGACAATTATCTTTGAAATTGGATTAGCATGAATATTACAACATCAAAAACAAGTTTATAAGTCCAAAAATAGCTTAGGGTAATGTTCCAAGTCCAATTCTAGCCAAACCAACAAACAGCAAGCTGTTAGCACCCAAAACTCATCGAGTTCATGCCCAACATGAAGAACTCATCGATTTTTTGGTATAAACTCGTCGAGTTTTATGTTCTGGATAGATTCAACTTTGAAAAAACACATTTGCATCAAGTATAAGAGAAACCAAGCCTAGGCTCTGATATCACTGTTGGGTTTTGAGCATTCTAAGTGTACATGCAACCCTAAATACCTTGGTTCTATGTTTTCTCTATTGTACATGCAAATATGAACTTTCCAAGGTATTACCCTATCTAGCAGACAATACTTGATACTTGGGTAATCAAATGGATAGAATACATACCTTTGTTTGATGTGGCTTATCTTCATGAAGCTTGAGTGACTAGTGCCCCAAGTGTGACACCACAAATGGTTCACACAACATCATGTGCACTTGGAATGACTTGAGAGAAATTGGAACACTTCATAAAATCGGCTAGCCCTTTCTATCATCTCATAGTGGCCGATTTTTCCCAAGAATATGATATTTATATAGCGTCACAATTAGGGTAAACCCTAATTGTCATGGCTTTCCATTTCCTTGGATCCATGGGTTCAAATACACCATGGAGCATCCATGGACCATCCTATGGGTTTTTATCCCAACTTGATAATCCATGGACTCTTAGCCTACTATACAAGTATGGATGATTTACACAATCAACCCACATATTTAATTAGTCTTCTTTTGATCACTTAATTAATCCAAGATTAATTCTTGATCAATACCAATTAAATAATCTTATTTATATATTAGAACTTATAATATATTAACAAACCTTAAGTGTTATTTCTCTCATTATAGTCTATCCAAATGCATGATGCCATGCAACCCAAATGGACCATGCCGGATCGGGTCAAGTCTCACCAATTATAGTTATAGACTTAGACATTAATCCAAAAAATACCACATACAAAACATTAGCCACTCGAGACTATAACTCTGTAAGACCCTCTGGTCAATGTATCTCAGTGGGACCCTCCAATCCCACAACTCTGATGGACCCTCCGGTCCTAACTCTCTGGAACCTCCGATCCTTACTTTGTGGGCCTTCTAGTCCTAACTTTGTAAAATCTAAATAACACATAGCATAAATCACATAGCCATAAATCAGTAATATCACAGTACTCAAATAAACACATAAGACCCTTTGGTCACACATAGATACCACTCTAGGTAAAGTATAGTGAGAAGACTCACCTCGTAAGCTAGCAAGTAAAAGTCTCGTACTCGGAAACCTCAACCTAGCCTCTGCCTAACACATAGAATAACTATCTCTAATTACTACTCTATTCATACTCAAATACACCAAAAGTTATTCTCTCTTTCACTCCAACCCTAAAAATGGGTAAAAGACCATTTTACCCCTCCCTAGTCTCCATTACTCATTTTGACCAAACCCTAAAGTCAATAGAAGTCAAACTCGAGTCAACAGTCCAAGTTGACCTGACTCGTAGAGTTCACTCATGCGACTCATCGAGTCCACTCATTTCTCAGCAGTCTGATGAAGGTCCAGCTCGTCGAGTTAAACCCTAACTCACCAAGCTATCGCATGGTCCAGCTCATCGGTACAAACCCTACCCGACTCGTCGAGTCGGTTCATCCACTCGACGAGTCCATTCAGACTCATCTCGCATTCAGACAATTTTAAGGCAGAAAAACCTCTCACACTCTAGATCTAAGCTCTCAAGGTTTGCTTATCACGTAAAGTCACGGGCCTTACGTTCATGCATGACACTTAGGGCTTGAAATACCAAGAACATGCTTTATTTGGGGTTTCTCATTCAAGGATCTATTATGGCTGAATAAAGCAGGGAACTTTAGATTCTAGGGACCTCACAAGGTCCAGATCTGATGTACAAATCTCTAAAGGTGCACAATACCTTCAAGGTCCCAAAATAAGATGGAAAAGAAGCCCTAAACTCTAATGACATGAGATCTACCCAAACTAATGAGAAAGGCACAAACTTTATACCTTAAACAGAAGCTTCTGGATGATTAGCAACATATCTATCAACCTCTTTTCGTGCCTTTCTTAAAATCCTCCTCTTTTCTTCCAAAAATGCACTAAATTTCTCAATATTGGCTCAACACTTTCTCTAAAGCTCAAGGGGTCGATTAGGGTTTCTCTTAGTGAAGGTAAGCAGATGGGGAGCCACAATTTAGGCTATAAGTGTCCTTATATAGGCCCCAAACCCAGGGATTTAGGGTTTCATCTCACAGCGCCTACTCGGCGAGTCGACTCTCGGACTCGTCGATTAGGTCATTTATCCAACATGGCTGCAGCCGACCCTACTTGACGAGTTGTAGCATCAACTTGTTGAGTTTTTTAATAATCCTAAAAAATAAATAACTAAATAATATACCTGTAAGTCCAAATATTACAAGCCTAAACCCTTGGAATATCAAACTCCCTTGTGTACTTTCTCGCACGTGTTTCACTGACTTCGGCCCTACTGGCCTTCACCCAATGATCAGAAGTTTTGGGTCTCTCCCTGGGACCCTCTACTTTTTTGCACCTGGCGTGACCCTCTCTTCTCAAAGTGCTTCAAATCAATACAACATCCTCAAACATAGAACTTATATCCTCCAGGGTATGGCACCCTGTCACACTCATTAGCTCACTTGCCAATGGTTGAGCTGCAACTGTTGGAACATCCTCTGTTCCTAAACCAAGTCACAAACTCCTCCCAAAAGCTTCTCAGATTCTCCAAGACTCTCTCCGATTTGAGTATGGATCCTGTGCTTTCAATAGTACGGGCCAAATACTACCTTCCATACCTATCTATACTTTCCTCATCAATCCTCCCGAATCCTCTATGTCACTTCCTCAAACTGATGCACCCAAGTCTCATTAAACGTCACTACCAACCCACTGAACAATATCCTAGGCTTTTTGAAGTTCCCGAACCCACCCAATCCTCAGCTGCTGAAAGATTCCCAGTAATGTCAACTAGCTACCTTATAAATATAGCCACATGTAGAAGAGATCAAATAATCCTTCAAGTAAAAGACCCATCTCTTGAACGGTTGGACTCATACAAAAGCCACACAATATGGTCAAGTCTATCACTCTGAGATTATCCAGCTTGTGCCCCATGTGACTTAGCATATTCACTTAGTAGGTAACTCACATTACCAAGAGTCCCACAAAGCACAAAGCAAGCAGCATTCATACAATGGAAATCTAACCAGCATACTCCAATCAAATTATCCTATAATCAGGAATTTGTACTAGGATACAATACCAAGTCTCATATAATCAGGCATTGCTTAAACAAGATATCCTATTACAGACTAATCAATACTAGCATTCAAGTCTACAATCCCATACATCGGCCATATAAGGCATCTTCCTAGATCTTCGGCCCGAATCTAGCATGCAGTTCTCATAATCATATTATATCATATCATTGTTGGATTAGTGTCTAAGTCCATAACTATTTTGGTATGTACTTGACCCGATGGTGCATGGTCCTTTTGGGTTGCCTTCACCAAAGCAACTTGATTGGAGAAATGAATAAATAGAGAGAGGATAATATGATTTATTAATATGTTATAAGAATAATATATTAAAGGAGAAATCATATTTATTTAATTAATATTGGTTAATAATTAATTAAGAATTAGTTTTGTGATCAAATGTAATTAATTAAACTAGAGGGCTGATTTGTAATTATGTGATAGGTACAAAATAAGGTAAGGATTATCTCATTTATATGGTGGACGAATTTAAGGTTGGAAAGCCTTAGAATTCGAGTATGATAAGGATTCAAGGATTATCTTATTGGTTGCTTAATGGATAATCAACTAGATAAGGATAATGACTGAAACCCTATCTCTACACCTATATAAACACCCCTAGGGTCATGAATTCGTGGATCCCTTCCCAAGAGGTCCTAGATACGAATTCTAACCTCTCACCTCTCTCTTTATACCTTCTCCATTTGCTTATGGTGTTTGTAAGCCATTAGAGGAGTGACACTTGTGACTCTAAGCATTCCAAAGTCAATTCAAGGAGGAATTGGGATTGTTATTGCTACATAACAATCAAGGTATGATCTTAAACCTAATTACGTGTTAATATGATTACTTGCATGCTAGAATTAGGGTTTATAGTCTTGGATTCAAAGCATGTACAATAGAGAAACCTAGATCCAAGCATTAGGGTTTGTATGAGCACATAGGATGTCTTATGACTAAAACCCATCAGTGGTATCGGAGCCTAGCTTGGTTTCAATTGTGTTGATGCATTGTATAACTGGAAAATCGTTTTTTGGGCTTTATGGAAGAGGAACTCGGCGAGTACCACAGTGTACTCGGCGAGTAGACCTCAACTCGGCGAGTACAGTGTGGTACTCGGCGAGTTCGAGCGTCAAATAATGCTTATCTCGGGATTTCTTGCTGTTTTTGCATTTGGATAGTTACCTTATCATGTTAGATCAATATAAATCCGATTTTATGATATATATGACTATATTCTTGATCTAATTAAAGATAATTATCAATTAACAAGATAATTGTTTCATTATAAGATAATTGATTAATTATTTTAAGTAAATTGATAAATTGTTTTGCAAGAAATCATTAAAGAAATCAAATATGGATAATTATGTGATTAAATGTTAATTTAAAATTATTTGTTGTTTGATCCTTGTTGTTATGAAAAGCCTCATATTTTACCCTTTAGGTTTTATAGTTTAAATTTGAACCCAAAAGTTTTGAAGTTTTGAAATTTAAATAGTTAAAACCCTAATGTTTTGAAAAAGGTTTCAAAACTTGCCCTCAAGTTTTGGAATTTAAAAGTTTATTAAAAGGTTTAATTAGAAATGTTAAATTCTAAAACCCTAGTAATGTTTTGAAAAGTTCAAATCACACCCTTATGGTTTTATTAATTAATTAAGGAGTATAATTAAAAGAGGTTTAATAAATCCATAAAAGTTTAGGTTAACCTTTTAATTGAATTAAAAGTGTAATTGTTAAAGTTAACCATATAGTATTTTAAAAGCATAAAATACACTCTATACTATATATAACATTAAAAGTCTAACATTATATATATGTATGAGTAAAATTCAGTCTTACCGTTAGTAGGCCTCATTCACGAAGCTGGTCTATAAGGGGTGTTTAAGGAAATTGCCTATAAAATGGCGATTGAATGGGTATCCACTCTTACCCACCGCACTCTTGACTAGTGGAAGGTCGTTAGCCGAACGGGTAGGATAGGACGAAACCTTCCATTATAAGTATAATGAAATACAAAGTAACTAAACGTTTTTCAAATTCCCAATCTTAGTTACTTAGGTAAAAGTGAATTGATGCAATTCCATGAAATTACACTTTGTCCCCTTGCGAAGACGTTAGTGGAGCGTGTGTGGTTTACCGGCACACTAAATGGTTCTAAGCAAAGGTAGCAAAGGGTGACTCAATGTTTGTCATAGTTCGGTGGAGCGTGTGTGGTTTACCGGCACATCAAATAGGTGATTGTAACATGTGAGGGCACCATGTAGTTTGCATGGTTATTCACACCCGCTTTGTGATCCTCGGCATCCCAGTCACAAACAAGAGGGGCATATCGAGATTTAAACATGCCATTGAAATGTTCAATGAATCTCAAAGGATCTAGGAGTTTTCATAGATTTAAAACTTAAATTTCTTTTTTGTTTTTCATGGTGGAAACTAGTGAATCGTCATTCACTTACCTTCAAATGTTCTGCGATTTGGGTTACGGCATCCCTCTCCCGAGTTGTAGAATATTGTGTTGGGTCCTAGCCTTAGTATTTCATTTGGGTGATTACTAAGGACTTAATCAATCAACTAACTTGAATCCGTTTTTCTCCCGATGTCAAAGTTCGACAACTATGGTCTTCTCAAATCCCGTGGAACAAGCATTCCACATGAAGATAATTTTCCACGATTCGATCGAGGAACAAGAAATCATGGTTCACTTCCTCCTCCTCCTCCTCCAATTATTCTCCCTAACCCACAAGATTGTAAAATTGAAAGGTTCAATATCACTCAAGCCCTTTTGGCAAGTAAACATAAAGAGGGCAAGTCGGTGTGTGCACACATCTTAGGGATGAAGTCACACATTGATAGATTAAGAATGATGGGATCCGTTGTCGGTGAAGCGATGGCTGTTGATTGGGTTCTTCAGTCACTTCCTAACTCGTATAGTGAGTTCGTAAGAGAGTACTATATGATGAACCACGACGTGACACTTATAGATCTCACCTATATGCTTATTGTTGCTGAATCTGCAATGATTTGGCACAATAGAAAGGCAAAGTTGATTGGTGAATCTGCCTTCGAGACCTCTATGGATATAGACAATGGCAATGAAAGACATGCAATGATCGAAAAGTTTGATCATAAGAGAAAGGTGATGTCTGAGGTAGTTCCATGTGTTGTTCCAAAAGAGTCAGTTTGCTTTTATTACCAATAGAGAAGGGGCATTGGAGACGAAGTTGCCCTATTTACCTAAGAGATCTAAGAGATGGGAGAGTCAAAAGTATGACTACGCTTTAGGTAAGAATCCACTATCTAACTCCATTAAGTTCCTATTCATTAATTCTTAATACATGATGTGATAAGATTGCATTTGAATGTTTTGAAGGATCGGTGAAAAGAAAGGAAGCTTGATAAGAGAGCAAGATGAATCTAATCACAAGAGATGGATCTTGATCGCATGGACTTGAAGATTGGATTTTTGAGCTTAGATAGTTATGATAGAGTTGTTAGAAATTTTCTTTTTACATAGTTTTCAATAGATTTTGCATTGTAAGGACAAATGTTTTTCCGCTGCTTTTATAAATAAAATAAATTTTGTTTGACTTATTTATTTATTTGTTTACTTCCTTGCAATGAAATCGTTATGTGAAAATTGATGTTTGCATATTTCTACAACGAATGGATATGATTCTTAGTTATGTTATTTATGGAAATGTCGAGAATTTACCAAATAGGGAGAGTTTCTCATCGCCCAAGTTTCAATTGGACAGAAACTTGGAACCATGCAACGTGGATGCACGATGAATGAGAAATTACGTATTTGGAAATTAGACTAACTCATTGACAAAGTGTCAAGTGAAGGACTAGGAGATCGAGTACATAAAGTTGTGTGTTGATCAAGTTCACCATAAGAGTAACAAAGATATTCATCATGATTTACTAAAGGCTTAGTAAATATGATTACACTTACAAGATTAAGTGTAATTTTGAATTGATTAAAGGGTTTAGATCAATCGCAAAACGAATAAGAAGAATCAAGTAGGCAGAAAGATAAGAGTTTCTCCATTCTAAGAAGAAGGGAGAGTAGCTTTTATGCTTTATGATAGGTCTTAATGATTAAGAACCATATCTCAATTAATCCTCTAATGAGTCTTGGTACAATTGTATGTCCAAGAAGAGGAATCAAATATTGAAGAAATGGTCAAATCAAGAAGTCAATCATACTTTGTTCCATAACAAGTATTAAAGTTAAGATTGTGACAATGAGTGAAAAGTATTAAAGGTTTAGAACATTCATCAAATGTGGGAAGTTGTGATGTCTTGAATAAGCCAAAGGCCAACTAGTACCAATTTATGAAGTGTTTTGCTAAAAGCTACACTAACTCTTGAATATTTGTTTGTCAAGAAATGTTTATTAACAAAAGAATCTTATATGTCAAGGAGTCAGTGGGAGTCTTAATGGTCTTGAATAGTTTCAAGAACAAATCAAATAAACCTAATCGATCCTCACTAGCACACAAGTTGAGGTTTACAACCTGTTGTGTTGACAGTATTTTGTTTCTGTGCCAATCCAATCGAGTTAATTATGCATGTGAGTCCTATGAGTTCTCATTTGAATGCATAAAAGGCAAGGACCTTGATCAATGGAAAGTACATTGATAGGAAAAGGTGAGCTACTTAACTACTTGGAAGACGTGGTGGGCAGCTGTGCTACCATAAGGCAAGAAATCAAGATTAAGAAAGTTCGATCCATATGAGTTTGAATTTGTCGTAAACTTTGGATTTTAACAAATTCACATGGATAGGAACACATACACCGTTTAAATCTAAGTGTCATAAGATTTCCTCCTTCATGAAAATGATTGTGAGAAAATGCTTTCACTAAGAAAGATTTTAAAAGATAGTGATTGTAAAATTGCATTCTCGAATTCGATCATGGTTACGGCATCCCTTTCCATAATTTGAATTGTGAGGTTTGGCAATTAGTCTTAATTGTTAAGACACACATATGAACTATCTAAGGAAAAAGTGTATAAGTTCAAGAAGTCTTGATAAAAGATTATCAAAGCACTAAGTATTAGAAACATGAACTTAAGAAATTCAATAAGTATTGTTTTTCTGAAAGTTAAGATGTTTATGAATACATGTCGAAGCTAGTGGGAGCATAAGTGTTATGTTTTATAATAATCATCATGATAGTGGGAGCATAAATGTTATGATTGTATGATTATTAAGGCAAGTATTGCATAGTTGGCAATATTAATTATAGAAAACAAGAGTCATACTTTGCAAAGTTGTAAGAGTTGAAAGGTTGTTTTGCTATAATTAAGGGAGAGAATATTATGCTTCATTTCAAATCTAAAGGATTAGGTTGTGAAATGTTTAGTCAAAGGTACATAGTGTGTTCTTAAAGTTTCGATTATGATTACGGCATTCCTCTTCACAATTCGAATTTTGAGAACATAGAAAATAAAACATTGTGCGTCGTGTCCCATACGCTTCGGGTATAGGATCGATTGCAAATGCTTTAATGCTTGACCTTCTAAAATTTTCAAAATGTGCAGCGCATTTAAAGGGAAAAGGGACTAGAATTGGTTCTGACTAAAATAATTAAACGACTATCAAAGGACGATTCGAAGTTCGACGAGAATTGGTCGCTTGTGAGTAGTTGGAAGTATAGTATTGGAAATTATGGAAATGTTTCCATATTGGATGGACAATATCGACATCATTACGAATAGATAAGATTCTATTAAGAAATTAGTTGTCATATGGAAGCGTGTCCATATTGGGAAGTAAATATTGAAAATCTATGACTAGATTAGAAACCTTTATGCAAAAGGATGTTCAAAGGAATGTGCTTTGAGTAAGAGACATCGTATCTAAGGAATTGCCTTGCAACAATCTCCGATAGAGGACTTTGTAATATCATTGGCAATAGTCTTTGAGACTTTGGTGCAGTGACATTACAAAAGGAACGGTTCATAGAGTGTTAGAATCTAGTATATTCTATAAGTAACAAGAATTTGATATTCTTACACTTAAGAAAATGGATTTGGAGTTGTGAAATGAGAATGATTGGAAATGTGTTCAATTTGTCTATTTCACAAAAGTAAGAACCATAGGTAAACATTGTGTGCATGCTAGGAGCATGGGACAAGTGTAATGATTCAAGTAAAAAGTTGATTACCCGAAACGACAAATAATGAGTAATCGATATGGTGATAAATAAAACGTGTTTTGTTTATACTCAAAGGTTTGAGGCCATATGGGATTAGTATTATTCTTGTGTTTCACTTTGCATGTTTTGACTTCCAGAATAATTGAGTTTATTAAGAATAATCGAATTATTCAAACGGGCCACAGTCATTCATATGTTGGAAGTAGATATGAATGAAGACTGTCGTGAATTGGTGTGTGGATTGTCTAGAAGAGTATTAGACATAAGCAAATGTTTGTTGCAACGTTCATGAGTGCTTATGAATATGATTTGAGCATTGGATTAAACCCATGCTCACTTGGATCACTCCATGAATTGTATTACGAGTGATTGGTGAGACGATAACATCTTATATTCTTGAAACCGAGATGTGTGAGTTGTATCTTGCTGATCGGTTGCACATTGATAATATGTAAACGCACCAGTAACTTGGTGTTATAAAACATATTGTTGTGTGTAATTCGGTGAGTGAGTGCAAGCGAGCATTGTATCAAAGTTTATCCGTTCCTTTTATCCAAAGTAGGATAAAAGCGATATCTTTGGGCCCCTCGATGGTTTAGTCATGACATACGTAAATGCTCGGCCGGGCTAGGGCTAATTTGATTTGTTCAATTAGTCTGTCGTCATAAATCGGAAATCGAGATATAGTACAAAGAGAATGATTTGAAATCATATCTCATACGATATCTAGAATGGAGGAATATATGATCCCTTATCTAAGGACACGCGTATCTGATATGATCAGAGTTGACAGCGGCTTTGGAAAGCTACGATTGCAGATCAGGATCTGAAGTCATACGCAGAAGAGTTGTTAGACTTATCCAAGTGGGAGACTGTTGGATTAGTGTCTAAGTCCATAACTATTTTGGTATGTACTTGACCCGATGATGCATGGTCCTTTTGGGTTGCCTTCACCAAAGCAACTTGATTGGAGAAATGAATAAAGAGAGAGAGGATAATATGATTTATTAATATGTTATAAGAATAATATATTAAAGGAGAAATCATATTTGTTTAATTAATATTGGTTAATAATTAATTAAGAATTAGTTTTCTGATCAAATGTAATTAATTAAACTAGAGGGACTGATTTGTAATTATGTGATAGTTACAAAATAAGGTAAGGATTATCTTATTTATATGGTGGACGAATTTAAGGTTGGAAAGCCTTAGAATTCGAGTATGATAAGGATTCAAGGATTATCTTATTGGTTGCTTAATGGATAATCAACTAGATAAGGATAATGACTGAAACCCTATCTCTACACCTATATAAACACCCCTAGGGTCATGAATTCGTGGATCCCTTCCCAAGAGGTCCTAGATACGAATTCTAACCTCTCACCTCTCTCTTTATACCTTCTCCATTTGCTTACGGTGTTTGTAAGCCATTAGAGGAGTGACACTTGTGACTCTAAGCATTCCAAAGTCAATTCAAGGAGGAATTGGGATTGTTATTGCTACATAACAATCAAGGTATGATCTTAAACCTAATTACGTGTTAATATGATTACTTGCATGCTAGAATTAGGGTTTATAGTCTTGGATTCAAAGCATGTACAATAGAGAAACCTAGATCCAAGCATTAGGGTTTGTATGAGCACATAGGATGTCTTATGACTAAAACCCATCAATCATAACGTAAATTGTATGGGTATCTTGGGGAAAACTTATTTAATCTTGGCCGATTGCACGCATGAAACACCTTGTTCTTGTCAAAGTTCTTTTTCTCCTTTCAAATTCTTTTTCAAATTTCTTTTTATAAAATGATTCTTTTGATAATTTTCATATTAAGTCATCAATTTGAGTCCAGACACACCCGAGAGTGTGCCTGAATCCCTCACATGAAGGCTTTGATACCAACTTGTAGGATCCCAATATTCAAGACCAAAAACTTCATTTTTAATTAAGTTATTATAAAACCAATAGTATAAAAACATCCATAATAATATCCCATGTCAAAACCCAAAGTGTCAATGATCAAAACGTGTTATCATAAAACAATATCAGAGTGTAATCCTAAAGATCTCATGTGCAGAAAACATAGTGTGATGCGCAACGATCGCCAACTCCTTTCCTTTGAAAACGAAGTACCAAAAACCAAAACTGAAAATAGTAAGCACAAAGCTTAGTGAGTTCCCCCATCATACCACATACCATACATAACATATACTATATAACACATCCGGGTACTAGCTACCCCTTTGTTCTCTTTCAACTGGTAACTTGCCTAGCATATCAGGGTGTTGGCTTACCCCTGCGGTCCTGTCGACCGGTAACTTGACTAGCTTATCATAGTGTTGGCCTACCCATTTGGCTATGTCGAT
Source organism: Lactuca saligna (assembly GCF_052625555.1). Classification (NCBI taxonomy): domain Eukaryota; kingdom Viridiplantae; phylum Streptophyta; class Magnoliopsida; order Asterales; family Asteraceae; genus Lactuca; species Lactuca saligna. Next base: position 171,182,637 of record NC_136421.1, read on the forward strand.
CGGTACCTCGCCTATCATATCATGGTGCTGGCTTACCCCTTCAGTCCTTTCGACCGGTACCGAGGACTATTTCACCCCTAATCTATCATATAGCATCGTAGTGCATAAATATGTAATCATATACTGCCTAGCTTATTTGGGTGTTAGCATACCCCTTCGGCCCTATCGACCAGTACTGCGTTCTATCCTACCCCTCCTATCATATATCACACACATCATAGCATACTAGCACATAATCATCACAGATAGCAACATACCAGATAATTATCACAAAGACAATCATCTCTAATATAACTCTTACTAATGGGCCGACCTTTGTACCTTAGACACACTTCTACCAAAAGGTAACTCACCTCTAATGCCGAAACTCACTGCCCGAACTCCCTAGTTGCTGCCCTGGCGGCATCCCAAACTAACAAGTACCAATACAAAATCCAATTAGCCACTAACTTCTAAACCATGAACCATAATCCAAATCTTAGGGTAAAATGACCATTTTACCCCTGTCCCAACAAGACCATAACTAAGGCCTACAACTATATATTCCATAATAACCCATCAATGGCCAAATTTTCCGAATTGGGCCCAAACCCTTACAAGGGCCTTTCCCTAAAGCCCGTTTACTTCTCTGAATCAATGATTTTTCTGATGGCTTAAAGGTCCAAGCCCATTAGGCCCAATCAAAGCCTAACTACATTGGGCCCACTAAGGCCCAACTAATCATCGAAGGCCCATTATGGCAAGCCCAACCAGAAGTCCATTACTCTAAAATCCTTAGCCCATTATTAGCCCAAACCAAAGGATAAGTCCAATACCAAGCTAGCCCACAATCAAAGAGCCCAAAACATGGTCAAATGATGCTCACATCGTGAGCACCTTATGCTCACGTTGTGAGGTCGTGATTTTGGCCGAGAAACTTCCTCGAATATGCTCTCACGTCATGTGGCTTCATTCCTTACTTCATGAGTTCAGATCTGACCAAAAAAACGATCATTAAGCTCCTAATCCATTAAGCCTTAACATGGAATAGTCTAAAGGGTCTTCCTTGACCCCATGGACCATAAAAATCGAAGCTTTTTAGTTATATATGTCCAATACATGACTTAAACACTACTTAGGTCAAAAGATGGGTGTAAACATCAAGATTCAAACTTGGAGTCCACAGCTTGTGCCAAAGTCTAGATCCAGGGGTTCTAATAAAGCGAATGACTCAATGGTTCATAAAATTGCTAACTTTATGAACCTCATGCTTAGTAAGACAAGATCTCAGGCAAAGAAGGTAGCCAAAATCTAGATCTAGCAACCTCAAGTTAAAAGGGTAGGATCTTTATATCTTATTGGAGCTCACAAGTTCAACTAGTCCACAAAGATGAGCTTATCTTGCCAAAATGAGTCACCACAAGAGCTCCTTCTTCTTCTTCTTTAAGGGAATCAAAGCGCCATTAGCACACCAAAACCACCAACAATAGCTCAAGAGCTCAAGAGGGTCGAATCTAGGGTTTTTTAGTGACTTGGGTGTGAAAGAGGTTGAAGAGAAGCAACCATAATCATCTCATACCTTTAAATACCCAAAAATTAGGGTTTTGGTGCATCAGGTGTGTTTCACGTCGTGTGGACTTCATGCTCACATCATAAGCCTTAAATGAGTTTGGTCAACAAGTCAAAGATCACTCACCCAAACCACTCCAAATTCAAATGGTCATAACTTATTCGTTTCAACTCCGTTTTTTACGTTCTTTATAAACACGGAAAAGTGGCAACAAGCTCTAGACATCTATCAACTTATCCTTAGCTCAAAACCTTCCGAACGAAAATAAAAATTCATAAAGAGCTCGAACAGCCACTTTACCGATTTACCCATTGGCTCCAATGCACAACTCAAACTCCCGGATCACCTCCAATACATTATTTGTACTCATACGGTTCTAGATCTCTGTGACAACCCGATATTTCAACTCTTTGTAACGGCCTAATAGGTCAAGTATTGTAACCACTTTTGATTTAATAAAAGTAACGTTGATAATAAAATGTCCAAAAAGTTTCTATTTAACTACTTACTATGTTTTATATCCTTAAACCGGGATCGTACGTAAAAAGAATGCCCAAATCCGGCTTCGTATATTGAAGTTAAGATTTTTCCGAATTCGGCTTAGCAACAGACAACTAAAAACTCGAATCGGAGATCGAGCGACTTTTGGCCGGAATGACCTAAACGAGAATCGAAGGTCTCGACAATGATATTTCAGTGGTAAAAAGTCTAGCAAAAACCAACGTCAGATAAAGAAGTTATGAATTGTTTAAAGAAATTTCTTAATCACGACATTTTATAAATAAATAATAAAAATAATTTCGGAATTTGCCGATGGAATCTAAACGAAAGTTGTAGAGTATGGTCTCACCTTCGCAGGGATATAAAGAACGTCGAAAACGGAGTTCGTATGAAGAAGATATGAATTTTTGAAGTTTATTAAATAAATTATATATTTATTTAAATCAAAATCCGGTATTATCCAAAGGGGGAGTCAGCGTACTCATCCGAGTTATGCGCCGCATAACCCCGTACGCGAAGGCCTTGGCCTCGGATCGTCCACGTCGCGCCTATGCGAACCACTGACCCGTCCCATCCGAGCTCCGAGGCAGTCGAGGACTCGGTCACACATGACGTAACGAGGCCTCTCAGCCTCCTATAAATAGAGATGTGAGGGTTCCGGGAAATCCACCCCATCTCTCTCATTTCTCTCACAATTTTGCTTCGATTTCCGTGCCCGCACTACCCCGAAGCCCTGGTCATTTTGCTCAAGTCCTGAAGGTCGATTTTACTCCCGAGAATCCCGAGAAAAATCCGTTTCCCGAGATGAAACTCTGCCCGGTTTTTCCATCTTGCTATCTTCAAACTTTCAAGTGAGTTCATACCCCTTAATTAACCCTTTTTAAATATTCTAAATGCTTTTATATGCTTTCTAAGGGGGGGGGGGGGGAATGCAAGTAAAACACACGACTACTATCGGGTGTTATATATAATGATTACTATACACTTTTATTAAGTAGAATCATATGTGATTTATAAACTTTATAGGGAACTCCCGTATACAAAATATATTACAATAGCATTCTATCTTTAAAACTATAAATCATTGTAATGCATGTATCAACTAAACATTTTTCCTAGATTTAATGTATATGTGTCTATTTTAGGCTCTACAAAAATCTATGCTTTCATAACAAGTGATTCCTTTTCTAGATATTCTAAAACAAACGAGGCACACTTTTAGAAAACTATAATCGGTATAGTTTTATGAGGATATTGCTAACTTTTACATACTAGAAACATGATTTTCAAGAAATCACTTTCATATACAAGAGCAAACGAACATTTTAACACGTAAATATGTTTTTATACTACGGTTCTGTGAGACATTAACTTCATGTACGTTCGAGTACACATTTCAAGTCTTGTATTATATACCAGAATCCCTTGGAGGGGGAGCATGGTGTTTGTGTATAGATCTATACGGGCTTGACAACCTGCGCCTTGACTGTTAGCTACAATCCATCATTTGGGGTGACAAACGTCATAACATTCCAACGCCTGAAGAACGTTGTGTATAGGCATTCCGAGTCAATAGTATGGTTATAAAACTCACATGAGGTATTAAAAATACATTGATTTACGAGGTTTTCAAACATATTGGTTATTTTTACACTTACATACATTTTTGGAAACAAACTTTGGTCTTGAAGGAAGACTACTTTTATACTAGTAGAAAATATAGGATTTTCTAAACACAAACAAACAAGGACAAGACATTTCATTTCATACAAACATTGTCATTAAATACTTATGAAACTCACCAGCTTAAATGCTGATCTACTCTTTCAAAATTACTTGTATGTCCCAGGGATTCAGTAACTACAGGAATCATTATGCTTTTGATGAAGGGATGTTGCGGCGCCAGTTTAATCTCATATTTTGACATCATATTGTAATTGGTTTTGAACATGTAACTTTTGACAAATGTAAACATTCAATTATATATATATGATGGTTGTATTGCTTTCTTTACTATGTATTCATTTGTTACGTTACCACATGAAGTTATCCGCCCCCGAGCGTTTCCGCCGTTCAGGTTTGGGGGTGTGACAGATTGGTATCAGAGCAATGTTTATAGTGAACTAAGTATATCGAACCTCATAAGATATACAAACTATAAATGCTTAGGGACTCAAAGTCTCTGACAAAAGTTTTTGTACCTAAAGTCCTTATTTCACATATATAGATTATTTTAGGTTATAAAAATCCGAAATACATGCATACAACGACACATTTTTTATACAAAAAGTATTAGGACAAGTTGGACACTACGACTAATTCTCGAGATATGTAATCAAATTTGGGACGAATATAGCCTGATCAACTATGTTTATCCGAAATTTGACTAACGTATGTCAAGGAATGATCGTAGTGAGCAACAAGTCAAAACTTAACAAAATAGACACTAGTATCTAACGTACAAATTAAATACTATAGGAGTATTTGGTGCATACACTTGATTAATTACTATTACATGTCTCAAGTTTTATTCAAATCTTATAACCCTATTCTCGTATAGTCAAATGGCTGGATTTCACCCGCATGGAGACTCCTACTACCCACAACAAGGCAACAAAGGATGGATTGAAGAGGATCCGGAGGAGGACGAAGAGCCCATTGAGTTAGATTGCGGGAACGACTCCGGGACGGACTCGAACCAGGAAATAGTCAACCCTCCACCCATTAGGAGGAAATTTCTAGGACCGACTCTCGTTTAGGGAAGTCACCTCGTCCACTGGAGCCAACAACAAGGGATACGCTCTCCCTACGGAATGTGTCGAGACTTCTACGACATCAGGGACGGGGGTTCAGCCGACCGAGCACTTCCAGCAATGGTAGGTAAACTGGCCAACCAGTCCTACCAATCAAGGGTTCAAGCAAACCGACTCCGAGAGGTCAACGTGGAAGTACAAGTCCACATGGCCGATATCAATCGCCTGGAGATGTTGCAGAATGACATCCACCTCCGCGTCGAAGCATTCCAAGCATAAGCGAATGCAGCCTTCGCAGAATTGAGGGAACAACAAGCCACCTTTGATAGGTGTCTTATGGAGTCAAAGCAATCAGATGCAGAATCGAGCTCCAAGCGCAACACACGTCGCAAGTAGTACTTGTGAAAACCTCAAATTTTGTTATAACTTAGGACCTCGGCTAAAAGTCTTTAAATTTCTCGAACTTTGTAATCGGAGACCCTTATAGGGGTCAAATTTTCATGATCGTTGCATCAACTTTTATATTAATATAAGTGACACTATTATTACTACGTTGAGTATTTCGTTCAAACCTTGAAAAGTCGTCGAGAGACCAAATACTTGTTTCATACTTTCAGACTTACAAATAACTTTCATTCTTCTATTTTAAGATTCATGCTATCATCCGTTGTTGAACTATGGAAATTTGGTTCATGAGACACATTCATTGTTCACTTATTCTTATCCATATCATCATCTTTTAAACATATAGTTAAAGATGTCGCCACGCAGGAATACCAGACGTAACCCTATCAATGAAACACCGATACCACCACCACCTCCACCTCCTCAATTTGATGCTGTCATGTTCCAAGCAGCAGTCATCGCAGCGGTAGCAGCTGCCATGTCACAGCTCAATAACTCGAGTACTAATGACTCGAGAACTGGCACACACCTATCCAAACATGGCGAGAGTCATGGGCAACCCCGAGAATGCACTTATAAGGACTTTACTAATGCCAAACCCCGTATGTTTTATGGAACTGGTGGTGTGATGGCTCTGAGACAGTGGATTGAAAGGATAGAATCAGTCTTTGAAATCTGCTCCTGCCTTGAGCACAGCAAAGTCAAATTTGCAACTTTCACACTCATTGATAGAGCTTTAACTTGGTGGAACGGCCACGTTAAAGTACTTACCCTAATAGTGGAAAACTCCATAAGCTGGGAGAGCCTCAAAGCCATGATGATGAGAGAATACTGCCCATGGGGAGAGATTCAAAAGCTCGAACATGAACTCTGGACTCTCGGAATGGTTGGTACCGACATCGCAACTTATACCAACAGATTACGTGATTTGGCAATCCTTTGCCCAGATATGATTGCTCCTGAGAGCAAGAAAATAGAGAGGTACATATGGGGACTGACGCCCCAAATACGGTCAAGCGTGTTAGCTTCCAAACCTGACACCTTTGAAAGTGCTAAGGAACTGGCACAATCTCTGATTGACTGCGGAGGTCATCAGAACTCAACCGTTTCTGCACCAGAACCACAGAAAGGAAACAACAACAACAACAACAGGAAGAGAGTATGGAATAAAGGGAAGGGTGGGCCTTCCCAAGAATCCGCAAAGAAACAACTGGTTTCAGTGAATGCTACCACGGTACCTACTACAGCTCCTACAAATACCTACCTAACAAAGCCTTATGTAGGTAACCTTCCAAAGTGCACCAAATGCACTTACCACCACCATGGACCTTGTCGGGAAATGCAGTGCGCCAACTGCAACAGAAAGGGACACACAACCCGTTTCTGCAAGGATCCTGCAAAGCCGATCACTCAAGTTCCCAGTGTGGGTATAGGCCATACTTGCTACGGTTGTGGCGAGGTGGGCCACTACAAGAGGAACTGCCCTAAGGCAGCAGGCACCGGCGGTGTGGGATGAGTTTTGACTATAGGCCACGACGAAGCTGTAGCTCACCCAACTGTAGTTGCCGGTACGTTCCTCCTCGATAATTCATATGCATGCATATTATTCGATAGTGGAGCGGAGAGAAGCTTCGTGAGTCAAAACTTTATTCACTTACTTAAACCTAAACCTAGCAAGCTAGAAAAATCATTCACTGTAGAGATGGCCAATGGAAAAACCGAAAACACTAACTACATATACAAGGACTGTACGTTAACTTTAGACGGTCATTCTTTCCCAATCAATCTCATGTCGGTCGCTATTAAAAGTTTCGACATCATAGTCGGCATGGATTGGTTAAGTCTTCGTCGCGCCGACATCATGTGTTTTGAAAAAGCAGTTCGTCTTAATCTCCCTAACAACGAAACATTAGTGATTTACGGCGACAAATCAAGTACAAACCTTCGTATCATTTCGTGCATCCAAGCTCGAAAGTGTTTACGGGAGGATTGTCGAGCATTCCTAGCGCACATCGTCGATACAAGTCAGGAACTGAAGGACATCAAGAACATTCCAGAAGTACGCGACTTTCCCGATATCTTTCCAGAAGAACTACCAGGATTACCACCACAACGCCAAGTCGAATTCAGAATCGACTTAGTTCCAGGGGCTACCCCAGTAGCGAAATCGCCTTATCGTCTAGCACCAGCAGAGATGCAAGAACTTTCCAGTGAACTTAATGAACTCCTTCAAAAAGGATTCATAAGACCAAGTTTCTCACCTTGGGGAGCACCGGTCTTGTTCGTAAAGAAGAAAGACGGATCGTTCTGTATATGCATCGACTACAGAGAGCTGAACAAACTTACTGTCAAGAACCGTTACCCTCTACCCCGTATTGACAACCTATTTGATCAACTTCAAGGAGCAAACTACTTCTCGAAGATAGATCTACGATCTGGATATCACCAATTACGGGTACTTGAGGGGGATATTCCCAAGACAGCTTTCCGAACTCGTTATGGGAACTACGAATTTGTAGTAATGCCATTTGGATTAACCAACGCACCAGCAGTATTTATGGACCTAATGAATAGGGTATGCCATCCCTACTTAGATGAGTTTGTCATCGTCTTTATCGATGATATACCTATCTACTCCCGAACTAAGGAAGAGCATAGTCAGCACCTACGAAAAGTCTTAGAAACACTGCGATCGGAGAAACTCTATGCGAAGTTCTCTAAATGCGAATTTTGGATTCGAAGAGTCGGATTTTTGGGCCATGTTGTTAGCGAGAAAGGGATACACGTGGACCCCTCCAAAATCAAGGCCATCGAGAACTGGTTGGCACCAAAGACACCTACAGAAATTCATCAATTTCTAGGTCTCGTTGGCTACTATCGCAGATTCATAAAGAAGTTCTCTAGCATTGCGAAACCTCTTACTGCATTAACCCAGAAAGGCGTGGCCTTTAACTGGGAAGAGAAACAAGAAAAGGCGTTCCAAACACTAAAACAGGCCTTGTGCACCGCACCGATACTATCCCTCCCCGAAGGGATAGAAGACTTCATAGTGTATTGTGATGCGTCAAATCAAGGACTTGGTTGTGTTCTTATGCAGAGAGGGAAAGTTATTGCTTATGCCTCCCGACAGCTTAAGACACACGAAGTGAACTATACGACACACGATCTTGAGTTAGGAGCAGTGGTATTTGCTCTGAAGATCTGGAGACACTACTTATACGGAACAAAGAGTACTATTTTCACCGATCACTGGAGCCTTCAACACATTTTCCATCAGAAGGAACTCAACATGCGACAACGACGATGGGTTGAGTTACTAAATGACTACGAATGTGAAATTCGTTATCATCCTGGCAAGGCCAATGTGGTAGCTGACGCCCTCAGTCGAAAGGAATACACTGGTTGGAGGGTCAAATCTCTGACTATGACTATCCATTCCCACTTATCCACACAAATTAAGGAGGCACAAGTGGAAGCTTTGCGACCTAAAAATGTGGCGGGTGAATCCCTGTGAGGAATGGAAAAGAATCTAGAAGTCAAGGGTGGCGGGGCATATTATCTTATGGACCGAATCTGGAAGCCAAAACATGGCGGGTTCAGAGACGTAGTAATGACTGAAGCACACAACACGAGGTATTCCATCCACCCAGGTTCAGATAAGATGTATCTGGATCTTAAGAAATTGTACTGGTGGCCTAACATGAAAGCAGAAATTGCTACCTTCGTAAGTAAATGTCTTACTTGCGCTAAGGTTAAGGTCGAGTATCAAAAACCGTCAGGATTACTACAACAACCAGAGATACCGGAATGGAAATGGGAATGGATTTCTATGGACGTCATAACCAAGTTACCCAAGACAACGGGTGGACTCGATACCATATGGTTCATCGTCGACAGATTGACCAAATCTGCGCATTTCCTACCCATCAAGGAGACTGACAAAATGGAAAAGCTTACAAGAACTTACTTAAGGGAAGTAGTGCGACTGCATGGTGTTCCGATATCCATTATCTCCGACCGAGATAGTAGGTTCACTTCAAGATTCTGGCAGTCACTACAAGGTTCCCTAGGGACTAGGCTAGACATGAGTACAGCCTACCACCCACAAACAGACGGGCAAAGTGAGAGAACGATACAAACTTTAGAAGATATGCTGAGAGCTTGTGTGATTGACTTTGGAAAGGCATGGGATATCCATTTACCCCTTGTCGAATTTTCATACAACAATAGTTATCATACAAGCATAAAGGCTGCTCCGTTTGAAGCCCTCTATGGTTGAAAGTGCAGATCCCCTCTGTGCTGGACTGAAGTTGGCAATACCCAGTTAGCTAAAGGAAGAGTTCCTGAAAGCACCCTCACCGGTCCGGAAATCATACAAGAAACGACAGAGAAGATCGTTCAGATTCGTGAACGATTGAAAGCCTCTAGAGACCGACAGAAAAGCTACGTTGACCAAAGGAGGAAACCTTTGGAATTCCAGGTAGGAGACCACGTTTTATTAAAGGTCTCACCAGGGAAGGGTTTAATACGCTTTGGAAAGCGTAGGAAACTAAATCCAAGATACATAGGGCCTTTCGAGATTCTTGCCAGAATCGGCCCTGTGGCTTACAAGCTTAACCTACTGCATGAACTTAGTAACATACATCCAACCTTCCACGTCTTAAAATTGAAAAAGTGTCTATCCGATGAGACTCTTGTTATTCCACTCAACGAAATCGAGATCAACGAGAGCCTCAACTTTGTGGAAGAACCAGTAGAAATCATGGACCGAGAGATCAAACAAACAAAACAAAGTTGCATACCCATCGTGAAGGTTCGTTGGAACGCCAAGCGGGGACCTGAATTCACATGGGAACGCGAAGATCAGATCAAACAAAAGTACCTTCATCTCTTTCATGTTCACTAGTGTCTTTACTACTTTAAATTTTGGGACGAAATTCCCTCTAACGGGGGATGATGTGACAACCCGATATTTCAACTCTTTGTAATGGCCTAATAGGTCAAGTATTGTAACCACTTTTGAGTTAATAAAAGTAACGTTGATAATAAAATGTCCAAAAAGTTTCTATTTAACTACCTACTATGTTTTATATCCTTAAACGAGGATCGTACGTAAAAAGAATGCCCAAATCCGGCTTCGTATATTGAAGTTAAGATTTTTCCAAATTCGGCTTAGCAACAAACAACTAAAAACTCGAATCGGAGATCGAGCGACTTTTGGTCGGAATGACCTAAACGAGAATCGAAGGTCTCGACAATGGTATTTCAACGGTAAAAAGTCTGGCAAAAACCGACGTCAGATAAAGAAGTTATGAATTGTTTAAAGAAATTTCTTAATCACGACATTTTATAAATAAATAATAAAAATAATTTCGGAATTTGCCGACAAAATCTAAACGAAAGTTGTAGAGTATGGTCTCACCTTCGCAGGGATATAAAGAACGTCGAAAACAGAGTTTGTATGAAGAAGATATTAATTTTTGAAGTTTATTAAATAAATTATATATTTATTTAAATCATTCGGTATTATCCGAAGGGGGAGTCAGCGTACTCATCCGAGTTCCGCGCCGCGTAACCCCGTACGCCCCGCGTACGCAAAGGCCTTGGCCTCAGATCATCCACGTCGCGCCTGTGCGAACCACCGACCCGTCCCATCCGAGCTCCGAGGCAATCGAGGACTCGGTCACACATGACGTACGCGTACGCCCAGCGTACGTGCGTACGCCCCGCGTAACAAGGCCTCTCAGCCTCCTATAAATAGAGATGCGAGGGTTCCGGGAAATCCACCCCATCTCTCTCATTTCTCTCACGATATTGCCTCGATTTCCGTGCTTGCACTACCCCGAAGCCCTGGTCATTTTGCTCAAGTCCCGAAGGTCGATTTTACTCCCGAGATTCCCGAGAATCCCGAGAAAAATCTGTTTCCCGAGACGAAACTCTGCCCGGTTTTTCCATCTCGCTATCTTCAAACTTTCAAGTGAGTTCATACCCCTTAATTAACCCTTTTTAAATATTCTAAGCGCTTTTATATGCTTTCTAAGGGGGGGGAAATGCAAGTCAAACACACGACTACTATCGGGTGTTATATATAAAGATTATTATACACTTTTATTAAGTAGAATCATATGTGATTTATAAACTTTATAGGGAACTCCCGTATACAAAATATATTACAATAGCATTCTATCTTTAAAACTACAAATCGTTGTAATGCATGTATAAACTAAACATTTTTCCTAGATTTAATGTATATGTGTCTATCTTAGGCTCTACAAAAATCTATGTTTTCATAACAAGTGATTCATTTTCTAGATATTCTAAAACAAACGAGGCACACTTTTAGAAAACTATAATCGGTATAGTTTTATGAGGATATTGCTAACTTTTACATACTAGAAACACGATTTTCAAGAAATCACTTTCATATACAAGAGCAAACGAACATTTTAACACGTAAATATGTTTTTATACTACGGTTCTGTGAGACATTAACTTCATGTACGTTCGAGTACACATTTCAAGTCTTGTATTATATACCAGAATCCCTTGGAGGGGGAGCATGGTGTTTGTGTATAGATCTATACGGGCTTGACAACCCGCGCCTTGACTGTTAGCTACAGTCCATCATTTGGGGTGACAAACGTCATAACATTCCAACGCCTGAAGAACGTTGTGTATAGGCATTCTGAGTCAATAGTATGGTTATAAAACTCACATGAGGTATTAAAAATACATTGATTTACGAGGTTTTCAAACATATTGGTTATTTTTACACTAACATACATTTTTGGAAACAAACTTTGGTCTTGAAGGAAGACTACTTTTATACTAGTAGAAAATATAGGATTTTCTAAACACAAACAAACAAGGACAAGACATTTCATTTCATACAAACATTGTCATTAAATACTTATGAAACTCACCAGCTTAAATGCTGATCTACTCTTTCAAAATTACTTGTATGTCCCAGAGATTCAGTAACTACAGGTATCATTATGCTTTTGATGAAGGGATGTTGCGGCGCCAGTTTAATCTCATATTTTGACATCATATTGTAATTGGTTTTGAACATGTAACTTTTGACAAATGTAAACTTTCAATTATATATATGATGGTTGTATTGCTTTCTTTACTATGTATTCATTTGTTACGTTACCACATGAAGTCATCCGCCCCCGAACGTTTCCGCCGTTCAGGTTTGGGGGTGTGACAAAATCTCTTTTTGAAAGGCCCTAATCCTTATTGTGACATCCCCATTTTCACGACCAGAAAAGACCGATTTTTGTTTATGTTTTATAAAAATCAGAGTACTTCTTTTAATAAAAATGTTTCAGAATTTGTTCCCAGAAAAACATGATAAATACGTTTTTAAAACATTTTCGAAGAAACGTATTTTGTTCATTTTAAAACATTTAGGATGTCATCGTTAATACAGAAACATAAGCATAAACAGAACTTACATTTATTTACACTAGTGATCTACATCTCTTTAAATCTCTCAGTGTAATGTGACTTCATATCAACACTTGTGATATAAATAAACTGAGTGGGTCAGGTTGGGAAACCTGGTGAGTACATAGGGTTTTCAACCCACAATAATATAATTATTATTTTCAAACAATCAAACAATCAACCCAATTACCCATCCCTATTATATGCTTTATTCTTAAGGATCTACCCTAAGAATCAACTATTCCTCGTTCATACATTCCTAAGGATCATCCTAAGGAATCGGCACGAAGTCCATCGTCACCGGGGTTTAGGCACTAAGTCTGCATAGTCGCCAAATTTATACAATAGGCACTAAGTTTGCATAGTCGCCAAGGTTTTGGCACCAATTCTGCATGAGCACCAGGGTCTAGGTATCAAGTCTGCATGATCACCAAGGTTTAGAGTACACCGGGTGAACACATCGTTCACAACACCTACAGGTTGCGAGCCTGATAGTGTTCCACTGGACTATCTAGGATACTCCGTGGTTGTCATCCATACTCTGCTGAATGATGGGGACATCATTTGGGAAAAAGGCTTCTCACATCGTACACCTCTCACCCACACCTTATAGTCTATATCACCTCTCAACTCATCATCCAACTCATATTTCATCTATTATATCTACCCATGTTTTACTCCAACATTTTCGTAGATATAAAATACATATATAGTTTAAATCATTTAAAACATGTATAAAATCTTTCACTCAGCATAGACAGTAAGTATTCAGACAATATGCACACATAGCACGTAATTTATATTAAAATACTTCATATCTATGTGTAAGATGAAAGGGACTATGCACTCACCTGAGAAGGTGGTGACTCGGTACTCGGACAGCACTTCATTTACTTTAAAATAATTTCCTTTGACGAAACCTAGTATTATCACCACTAGATTTTAGTCTAATATTACCGTGACTAATTATTAGTCTTATTATTATTATTATTATTATATAAGCGTTTAAACAATACTTTCCAACTACTATGTACAGACAGGGGCCAGACATAAAACACCGGAGGGCAGGACCATTTTGGCGTATAGCACTTCTGAAATCCAACAACCCTATGCGGCCCTTTAAACCAGATTCCCCGTACCGCGAGTAGTTAAAAGATATTATAACGACACTTATATAAGTCATAATAATAGCTCAAATATTTATTATAAATTTATAATAACAATACTAATTTTAAATATAAACTATATTTAAAATAGGGTAAGCATAACTTACTTTCAAGGGGATTTTAGCTAGGAGTCGGGCTCTGTAGGGGCAGAACTTCGTCGCTGAATCTTTCTAAGAAAGATTCGTGCAGCGCTTCAGCGCTCACCTTACTATACTAAAACTACAGAAAGAGAAGTCGAATCACGAGGAACCGAAATGCTCGGGGGATAAGGAGAGAAAGACTCTTGAATCAATAGAATGGTGCAAGAAATATGAGAGCCCAAGGCTCTTATTTATACTAATTGAATTTTCAAAAACTACCCTCCATAATTACTTAATGACCTTTTAGTTATATAAACAACTAAACACCCCTCTATAATACTATTTTAAATGGATTTAATGATATTTGTACTAAACTAATGTCGAAAGAACTCAACATTAGTCTTATAATGACCGCATCGTCGATACCTTTCTAATGATATATACATATGTATATATATATATATATATATATATATATATATATATATATATATATATGTACGTATACATGATTTATACTTTATTTTAATACGTAAATATGCTATTATAATTTGTAACTCGTTCATACGAACTCCGTTTTTGACGTTCTTTATATCCACGCGTAGGTGGAGACGTACTCTACAACTTTCGTTTAGAGCGCTAAGGCTAAATCTATCTCTATCATAAATTTACTATTTTACGCTTCCCGGCGTCGTGCCGGTTCCAACGCGAAACTTCGACGGGTCATAACTTCTTCGTTATAACTCGGATTTCGGCGTTCTTTATATGTACGGAAACCTTGTGACATATTCTAAAACTTGGTTAAGATTATTTATTCTAAATAATCTTTTTGTAGAAAAGTCGTTTTTGACCCCTATTGCCTCTAAATTGACTAGCCCGGATCTGCGGGCGTTACAATTATCTCCCCCTTAGGATGATTACGTCCCGGAATCATCAACGAAATAGGGCTCGTATAATGATTCCATACGTCATCTTTTCATCCTAGGTAATAATTGTAACTTTTATATTCCTTCAAGTCTATCTCTTAGACTCATTGACTGTAAGCAGTACTCGATCGTGCACCTGCTCTCTACCTCATGCTAGACTTCAAATTATGACCTATCATCATGTGACGCACGTTTAGACTTAGGTCTCTTAGAGTTCAATTCTAAAATAGACTATGCCTTCCTTCATGTTCTAATGTGATATTATCACACTTTAACATGTAGTGTTTCTGGCTACCAACTTCTTTAACAACGAACGCGATACTTCTATTGATCGCTTTGATTTTAATTGTTTGGTTTAAGTCGGACGCTACATCGAACTTGGTTCCCTGAACCACGCAACATACTCATCGTAGTCGGACTCAATTCGGTACGACCACTAGGGTCGGAAACTAACAATCTTTTTAGTCATTATCGAAACGATGGTAATGACATACTTGAAAAAAAACAGAATCAGTTACTAGCTTCTTGGTAACCTTGTGACTTTCCCTGATCCAAGTGTGAGTCCTATACTTCCGGTAGTATAGGCCTCTACTACCATTCACACCTACTCATACTCATCCCAAGTATTGTCCCGCAGTTTCCCAAGTCACCATACAAGAAAATCACATAACATTTTAACACATCAGATAACAAAACGAAGGTTTTATTATTTCTTGAAACTATTACATAGGTGTCCAAGTTCACCCTAGACTATGCCTCTAATAGGCTACATCATACGACACTATGGCTACTGCATAACTTGATCTTCGGATATGAAGTCCTCATCATTGATTCCTTGCACGGTTTTCTGCTTCGTCGAGGATCATGTGGAATGCCCTTGGCCTCGGTGGCGTTTCTGGTCTTGCTGCCTTATTTTTCCCCGGGCAGTCCCTGGAAATATGCCCTTCCTTGTTACATCCATAACACACCTTCTTGTTGGATGCACACTTGCTGGCGTAATGCCCTGTCTTCCCACATTTGTAGCAAGTCACCTCCTCGCTACATTTCCCGAAGTGCTTCTTTTTACACTTCTCGCACCACTTGGTTTCACCTCCACCTCCTTCTTCAATCTTTGAGAATTTCTTTTCCTTGTTGGATTTTGATGATCCTTCATGTTTCCTTTTCTCGCCAACTTCAACTCTCTCCAGACCTTTTTCCCTAATCTGGGTCTCAACATTCCTGGCTGCCCAGATGGCTCCTTTCAAAGTGGTTGCTTGCTTGACCATTGGTCCAAAGTCTGCTGGTAATCCATGGGCAAACTTATTGACCTTGGAGAGCTCAGTTGGAACTAGATAAGGAACAAGCTTCATTTTCTCTGTAAAACTTGCAGCATACTTGATGAAACTCGTCTTTCCCTTCTTTAGATTCTGAAACTCGTTGTTGATCTCCAGAAGATCCTGCTCAGAGCAGTACTGCATTTTTAACTGCACTAGAAAATCCTCCCATGACATCTTGCTCGCTTCTCCTTTGGGCATCGAATCGGCTAGTAGCTTCCACCAGCTTAGTACTCCAGATTTCAACAAAGGATCGTGAGAGCGGTCTTTTGCCTGTTGCTACACTCGCAACTCTCAAACATCGTCTCCATCTCGGAGATCCAGTTCATGACTTCCACCGGCGTCGGGCTTCCAGATAGACTCGGTGGTTTGGACGCCATGAAATCCTTGTATTTGCATCCACGTCCATCATTTCCTCCATCCTGGTGGTTTTGCCTAACTATCGGTGGCTTGGCTTGACCAACAGTCCCACTGTAGTTTCCCTCCTCGGTCTGCCCTTCGTTCAACTCGGGCTGTTCGATCTGTATGGTTGCTTCTTCTCGATTTTGCTGGAGCAAACGTCTGGTTTCCTCCATTTGATGATCCAACATCGCCTGGATCATTGCTTGCACTCCGGCCATTGTTATTGGCTCAGCAGCGGTTACCACAACCGGTATTTGCTCAATCACCAGGGGTTGGTTCCGGTTCCCATTTGCATTCATGTTTCCGCTACGGGTCCCTGCCATCTTGATCTATACACCGAATAAGGTGAATCTAGACCTTTACTTAAGATTGACGTTTAAATCATCCTTATCACTCCGAAACGTTTATATGCTAGTTCTAATATCGTATTCGTACGTTTAGAATCCTAAACACATAAGGTTTCCAGATCCGGTCGGCAACAGACCATAGATCCGATCAAACTATAGCATCATTTAGCACGTAAAAGGAATTTAGGCATCATTCCTAAAATAAGCTAGTGCTTGTGTCTATCCAGGTGCATTACCTATATCTATTTGACACACTCCTCACAATCATCACTTAGCATTCTAAGTTTAAGTCTAGAAATAAATCCATATTCCTAGTTCGCTTAAACTAATGCTCTGATACCAACTGTGACATCCCCATTTTCACGGCCAGAAAAGATCGATTTTTGTTTATGTTTTATAAAAATCAGAGTACTTCTTTTAATAAAAATGTTGCGGAATTTGTTCCCAGAAAAACATGATAAATACGTTTTTAAAACATTTTCGAAGAAACGTATTTTGTTCATTTTAAAACATTTGGGATGTCATCGTTAATACAGAAACATAAGCATAAACAGAACTTACATTTATTTACACTAGTGATCTACATCTTTTTAAATCTCTCAGTGTAATGTGACTTCATATCAACACCTGTGATATAAATAAACTGAGTGGGTCAGGTTGGGAAACCTGGTGAGTACATAAGGTTTTCAACCCACAATAATATAATTATTATTTTCAAACAATCAAACAATCAACCCAATTACCCATCCCTATTATCTGCTTTATTCTTAAGGATCTACTCTAAGAATCAACTATTCCTCGTTCATACATTCCTAAGGATCATCCTAAGGAATCGGCACGAAGTCCATCGTCACCAGGGTTTAGGCACTAAGTGTGCATAGTCGCCAGAATTTATACAATAGGCACTAAGTCTGCATAGTCGCCAAGGTTTTGGCACCAAGTCTGCATGATCGCCAGGGTCTAGGTATCAAGTCTGCATGATCACCAAGGTTTAGAGTACACCGGGTAAACACATCGTTCACAACACCTACAGGTTGCGAGCCTGATAGTGTTCCACTGGACTATCTAGGATACTCCGTGGTTGTCATCCATACTCTGCTGAATGATGAGGACATCGTTTGGGAAAAAGGCTTTTCACATCGTACACCTCTCACCCACACCTTATAGTCTATATCACCTCTCAACTCATCATCCAACTCATATTTCATCTATTATATCTACCCATGTTTTACCCCAACATTTTCGTAGATATAAAATACATATATAGTTTAAATCATTTAAAACATGTATAAAATCTTTCACTCAGCATAGACAGTAAGTATTCAGACAATATGCACACATAGCACGTAATTTATATTAAAATACTTCATATCTATGTGTAAGATGAAAGGGACTATGCACTCACCTGAGAAGGTGGTGACTCGGTACTCGGACAGCACTTCGTTTACTTTAAAATAATTTCCTTTGACGAAACCTAGTATTATCACCACTAGATTTTAGTTTAATATTACCGTGACTAATTATTAGTCTTATTATTATTATTATTATTATTATTATTATTATTATTATTATTATTATTATTATTATTATTATTATTATTATTATTATTATTATATAAGCGTTTAAACAATACTTTCCAACTACTATGTACAGACAGGGGCCAGACATAAAACACCGGAGGGCAGGACCATTTTGGCGTATAGCACTTCTGAAATCCAACAACCCTATGCGGCCCTTTAAACCAGATTCCCCGTACCGCGAGTAGTTAAAAGATATTATTGTTGGGTTATGAGCATTCTAACACTCCTAAGTGTACATGCAACCCTAAATACCTTGGATCTATGTTTTCTCTATTATACATGCAAATATGAATATCCAAGGTATTATCCTAATCTAGCATACAAAACTATCAACATAACAAGATAGAATACATACCTCTTAGATGTAGAATGTCTTCATGAAGCTTGAGTGCCTAGTTCCCCAAGTGTGACACATCAAATGGTTCACACAACACCAAATACACTTGGAATAACTTGAGAGAATTCTACACTTCATGAAATCGGCTATCCCTTTCTTAGTCTCTTACTAGTGGCCGATTTTCCTCAAGAATAAGATGCTTATATAGTTATACAATTAGGGTAAACCGTAATTGTCATGACTTTCCATTTCCTTGGGTCCATGGGTTCAAATACACCATGGAGCATTCATGGAGCATCATATGGGTTTTGGCCCAACTAGATAATCCATGGAGCATTAGCCCACTATACAAGTATGGATGATTTACACAATCAACCCATATATTTAATTAGTCTTCTTTTGATCACTTAATTAATCCTAGATTAATTCTTGATCAATACTAATTAAATAATCTCATTATTCTTATTATTAATATACTAGAACTTATAATATATTAATAACCGTAAGTGTCTTATTTCTCTCATTATAGTCTATCCAAGTGCATGATGCCATGCAACCCAAATGGACCATGCCGGGTCGGGTCAAGTCTTACCAATTATAGTTATGGACTTAGACATTAATCCAACAGTCTCCCACTTGGATAAGTCTAAAACTATTATTGCGTATGACTTCAGGAACCAACTGGAAATCGTAGCCCTCAAAAGCTTCTGTCGAACTCTGACCTTGTAGATGAACTCTGACCTTTGTTAATGACTTGTCCATTAGATAAGGGATCATATATTCCTCCATTCTAGATATCATATGGACTGAGACATGGATTATAATCATTCTCTCTGTCCATTAGTTGTTTCCCAATTTCTGATTTATGACGACTAACTAATTGAACAAATCAAATCAGTCCTGGCCCGGCCGAGCACTTCCATTTGTCATCATCAAATCATCGAGGGGCCCACAGATATCGCTTTTATCCCGAAGGTAAAAGGAATGGATAAACTTCGACTCATATGGCTTGTTCTACTACTTGTTGAATCATACACAAAGGCACGTTTTACAGCATCGAGTTACGAAATGCGGTTTCGTGCAATCAATGTACAACCAACTCATAGTAACAACTCATATCTCTAGGTTTGAAGAATATAAGATATTATCGTCTCATGATCACTCGTGATAAAATCCATGAAGTGATTCCAATGAGCGCGGGTTGAATCCAATACTCAGAACTTATGAGCACTCATGAGTGTTGTAGCCCTTTGTCCAACACCTTAGACCTCTACAAGCCAACACATGACAGTCTTAATTCATATCTACTTCCAACATATGACCGACTGTGGATGGTTTGAATAACTTAGTCATTCCGGAAGAATAACCTAGTTTATTCTGGAAGTCAAAACATGCAAAATGAAACACAATAATAATTGAATCCAATATGGTATCAAAACCTATGAACATAAATAAAACACCTTTTATTTATCACCATATGATTACACATTATTCATTGTATATTGTTTCAGCTATCAACTTTATTCTTGAATTTAAAACAATAGTGGTCCCATGCTCCAAGCATGTACACTATGTTTTCTAAACACTAGTCATGCCATACACCAAGTATGCACACTATGTTTGTCTATGATCTTTACTTTGTGAACTAGATCCATTGAACATAACTTCAATGATTCTCTTTTCACACTCCCAAATCCTTACTGTAAATACAAGAATTCCAAATTCATGTCATTTACTAAAATCTGTTAGACTCTAAACTTATATGCATTGATCCTCTTGTAATGATTATGCACAAAGTCAGAAAGACTTGGCAACAATCATTACAGAGTATTCCAAAGGAGATCAATTCCTTGGAAACATCCTTCTTGCATTAAGTTTCCTTGATCTTACACAGATTGAAATTTCTGACTTTGAAACATTTCCAGATTCATTTTGACTATAACTTCTGAACAAGAGTTGCCTCCTTACAGATTATGTCAATATGGTCCTTCCAGAATTATCACTATACTTCCAATTGTCCTTGAGAAACCAATCTTTGGTAAACCTTAGATTGTCCTCGACAATTGTTTAATCCTTTTAGTCATATCCAGTTCTAAACCTTTTCCCTTCTTAATGCCCCAGGCATTTGGAAACTTTTAGAAAGGATGAATATAGCACATGTAATCGAACCTATATCCGAAGCATATGGGACATGATTCATGATGTCTCACATAAAGACTAAACTAGTCTTTTGCTATAACATTTCCATTTCTATTTGCCAAGTTCTCATAATTCAGATTATGAAAAGGGATGTCGGAATCATAATCGAATTTTAGAACGCAAATAATGGACCCATATACAGAATTTCCTTATGTTGAGCCATTCCAACATGAAATTCATATATATCCTTGACTAAATGATTAAAACCTCACGATCTAAGCTTATAGATTTGAGATGAAGTATAATTTCCTCTCCCTTAATTATAGCAAAACAACTTTTTCCTAATTGAAACCTTTTGTTTTCTATAATTAACATTGCTAACTTGCAATCTATATCATAATTATCATGCTCCCACTAACATGATGATTATTAGCATAACACTTATGCTCCCACTAGCTTTGACATGTACTCAGAAATTAGCTGGACTTCTAGAAATCAATACTTTATTGACTTTCTTACCAAAGTTCAGATTTCTGACACTTGATTGTTTTGATAGAACTTTATCAAAATCATACACCTTCCCTTAGATAGCACACTCGTGTGTCTACACAATTATGAAGAGGGATGCCGTAATCATAATGGTTAGACCTTTTTGCCAGTTCTCACAAGTCCAGGTTAGTGTGCCGGTAAACCACACACGCTCCACTAACGACTTTGAAAATGCAAATATCACAATTGCTATCTAACTAAAATCTACTTAGTGAAAGTGTTTCCTCACCATCATTTTCATGAATCGGAGAGAAACCTTATGACACTTAGATTTATTGGTGTATGTGTTCTTATCCATGTGAATTGTCAAAACCATAGTCACAAGACAAGGATAATGACAAATCCAAACTCATATGGACTGAACTCAATCTTAATTTCTTGCCACCTGGCAGCTCAAGGGCCTACCATTGCTTCCAAGTTGTTGTGCAACCAATTAAGAACTCTAAGAACTCATATGCAAAACCAACTTTAACTGGAATGGGAACAGAATGTGTCAACACGATAGGTTATAAACCTCAAGTTGTGTGCTAGTGAGGAACTTCAGGTTTTTATTCTTGATTAGTTCTTGAGACTTTCAAGACCTTTAAGACTCCCACTGTCCTCTTGATCTATAAGACTCTCTTGTCAAATATTCAAGGGATAGTGCGGATTCTTAATCAAGACAAACGCTTCACACAATTGGCCTGAGTTGGTCTTTGTTTTATCCAAAACATCACAACTTACCAATTTCAAATGTACAAGAGTAGAAAACTTTTACTCTTACATTTGACAAGTGTTTTAAACCTTCTTTGAGACATGTCACTCAAGTCACAATCTTGGAGTATGACTCTAAGACTTGTATTGGAACGAAGTATGACTCATCTTCTTGATTTAACCATTTCAACAATTCAAGATCCCTTCTTCTTAGTCGTAAGAATGCACTAAGACTTCCTTAGAGAACTAATTTTGATATGGTTTCTTAATCATTAAGATGATCACAAAACTGATACTAAAGTACTCTCCCATCTTTTCAGATTTGAGAAACTTTTATCTTTCTGCTTGAGTTGATTCTTCTTATTCGCTCTGCTTTACATTGGAACCTTTTCCAATGTCTCAGAGTTACACTTAAGCCTGTAAGTATAATCATATTTACTGAGCTTTAGTAAACTATGACGAATAGTCTTATTAATCTTTTGTGGTGGACTTAATCAGTGCACATGACTATGTACTCGATCCCTTAGTCCATTACTTGACTCACACATCCATGTGAATAAGTAATTAGTCTTAATTTTCCAATACTTGAAAGTTCTCATTCATCATGCTATACACCTTGCATGATTCCAAGTTCCGGTCCAATTGAGACTTTGGATGATGGGAATCTTTCCTTATTTGGTAAATTTAGACATTACCACAAATGAAGGAATCAATTTCATATTTCCACTCTTGCTATTAATGGAATCATATAAGCAACAATTTTTCCTCAAATGCCATTGTAAGGATATTTTAAAATAACTAAAATAAAAAATTTTCTTTTATTTTCAAACTATGCGGAAAAACTTATCCTTACAATCCATATGAAAACCTGTTGTTATCTATTCCTTAGCAATATCTCATAACTCCTAAGAAGTAGCTCAAGAATCCGATTTTCAAACTACGCGATAGAAATCCATCTATGCGATCAGATTTAGCATATTCTTTCTTTAAGTTCCTTTACTTTTCTTTGATTCTTAAAACATCATCATGTGACCCAGTCACATCATGTATCAAGAATCTCAGAATAGAAACTTAACAGAGTTAGATAGTGGACTTTACCTGAAGTAGAGTCAAACTTATTGACTTTAACATCCTTAGGTAAATTTGGAAGCTTCGCAACTAATGACCCTTTCTTTGGCAATATAAACATATGGACCCTTTGATAATGGTACACGGGACTATCACAGACTTAGCTTTTCTCTTTACCATTTGTTCAACCGAGTTGACTATGGCCGATCCCTTTCCATTAGGAAGAGAATGCTTTTCTGGATTTCCTGTGTCACTATTGTCAATGTCCATCAAGTTTTTGAGGAAGTTGATCTTAACAAATAAATAAGATCATTAAGGGTTTTGTCATAGTCTGTTTCATAGGTGTTCCAAAAAGAACTCACTATGTGACTTAGAAAGTAGTTGAACCACCAACTTTCTCAAGACTTTGACACCCAACTCTCCCGGCTTGTCAATATGTGACTACATCTCCAAGATGTGATCACACCTAGACCTTGCCTTGCCAATAGGGCTTGAGTGACCTTAAACTTTTCAAGAACTTGTGGGTTAGGGAGAATAATTGGAGGAGGTGAATGAAGTATGATTTCCATGGGACATCATCTTCATTTAGGAAAGCTTGTTTCAAGAGATTTGGGAAGATCATAAATGTCTAAACCAGACATGTTATGGGAGATATTCAAGATAGTTGATTTATAGTCCTTAATATGACACCCAATATGAAATATTAAGGCTAGGACCCAACAAACTATTTTATAACTTAGAAGAGGTATGCCGTAATCCAAGCTATAAAATATTTGAAGGTAGGTGAATGACGATTCACCAATTTCCACCAAGATAAACGAAATGTATTGTTAGGTTTTAATTGGATTTGAAACTCCTAGATCTTTGAGATTCATTGAACTGTTCAATGGCATGTTTCAATCTCAAGTGTGCCCTTCAGGTTTTGTGACTGGGATGCCGAGGATCACAAAACATAGTGTGAAGTAACCATGCAAATTACTTGGTACCCTTAATAAATTACCCCTCAATCGATGTGCCGGTTAACCACACACGCTCCATCGATACTATGATAAACATTAAGTTACCCTTTGCCTACCTTGTTAAATACGAGTTAGTGTGCCGGTTAACCACACACGCTCCACTAACCGACTTAAACAAAGTGCAGAGTGTAATTTCATGGATTAGCACCTTATTCACATTTTCCTAAGTACCTAAGATTGGGTATTTATAAAAGGTTTAGTTACTTAGTATTTATCATTAATACTTTTAATGAAGGGAGAATTATAGTCATGTCAAACCCATTCGGCTAACGACCCTCCACCGGTCAAGCAAGCGGTGGGTGAGAGTAGACACCCATTAAGTTGCCATTTTATAGGCAACAACCTTATACCCACCTTATAGACCGGCTTCGTGAATGAGGCGTACTAGCGGTAAGACCGACTTTACTCTTATACATATATATATATATATATATATATATATATATCTATATATATATATATATATATATATATATATATATATATATATATATATTATTAACTTATAATATTATAAAGTATAAGGGTTGAATTTTAACTTTTAAAATTTTAAGGGCTAACTTGGAATTAAAGTATTCATAAGAGAAAACTTTACAAATTCCAAAA
The DNA here is from genome assembly GCF_052625555.1 of Lactuca saligna. Taxonomy (NCBI): domain Eukaryota; kingdom Viridiplantae; phylum Streptophyta; class Magnoliopsida; order Asterales; family Asteraceae; genus Lactuca; species Lactuca saligna. The sequence goes on from NC_136421.1 coordinate 171,207,522, forward strand.
CTTGAGGGCAAGTTTTGAAACTATTCAAAACTAATTAATTCCATAACTTATGTATTTAAAGTAGTTTTAATCCAAAAACTCTTCAAGTTCCATAACTTGTGGACAAATTATGGAAGACTTTAAACTAATAAAGAATTAACTTTTCTTTATTTTATAACTTATGGAATTAATTAAGTTACATTATTTTTTTATTTAATTTAATGAAGAGACTCTTGGTCCTCCATAACTTGAGGACAAATTATGGAGTCATAACTCCAATTAATTAGAACTAGACTCTTCATTTTTGTAACCTTTGCCAATTTTATGAGTTTTATGAGTCTTTAATGTGACTCTTCATGTAACTTGATGACAAGTTACACAAACACATTTTATACTCAACTCTTAGATTAAAATGGATTGAAGACAACTATTTCAATTAACTTTTCTATTAATCTAAGCAACTCATAAGAACAAGATAATTCAAATCAAACTTTTTCATGTAATTAGTCTAAACCTCAAACTAATACAAAACATGAATCTATTGACAATTATCTTTGAAAATGGATTAGCATGAACATTACCACATTAAAAAAAACAAGTTTATAAGTTCAAAAACAACTTAGGGTAATGTTCCTAGTCCATTTCTAGCCAAAAACCTCGAAAATATGTTGTCTAGGGTCCAACTCGTCGAGTGCATGAACATAACTCGGCGAGTTGGATGTATTTTTCCTTGGACTCGTCGAGTCCCTTCATGGACTCGGCGAATCTGTTGGGCTGACAGCACCAATTTCGATTTTTCAGCTTCTATTGCAGGTATAACAAGAAAACAAGCCTAGGCTCTGATACCACTGTTGGGTTATGAGCATTCTAACACTCCTAAGTGTACATGCAACCCTAAATACCTTGGATCTATGTTTTCTCTATTATACATGCAAATATGAATATCCAAGGTATTATCCTAATCTAGCATACAAAACTATCAACATAACAAGATAGAATACATACCTCTTTGATGTAGAATGTCTTCATGAAGCTTGAGTGCCTAGTGCCCCAAGTGTGACACCTCAAATGGTTCACACAACACCAAATACACTTGGAATAACTTGAGAGAATTCTACACTTCATGAAATCGGCTAGCCCTTTCTTAGTCTCTTACTAGTGGCTGATTTTCCTCAAGAATAAGATGCTTATATAGTTATACAATTAGGTTAAACCCTAATTGTCATGACTTTCCATTTCCTTGGGTCCATGGGTTCAAATACACCATGGAGCATTCATGGAGCATCATATGGGTTTTGGCCCAACTAGATAATCCATGGAGCATTAGCCCACTATACAAGTATGGATGATTTACACAATCAACCCATATATTTAATTAGTCTTCTTTTGATCACTTAATTAATCCTAAATTAATTCTTGATCAATACTAATTAAATAATCTCATTATTCTTATTATTAATATACTAGAACTTATAATATATTAATAACCGTAAGTGTCTTATTTCTCTCATTATAGTCTATCCAAGTGCATGATGCCATGCAACCCAAATGGACCATGCCGGGTCGGGTCAAGTCTTACCAATTATAGTTATGGACTTAGACATTAATCCAACAATTATAATGACACTTATATAAGTCATAATAATAGCTCAAATATTTATTATAAATTTATAATAACAAAACTAATTTTAAATATAAACTATATTTAAAATAGGGTAAGCATAACTTACTTTCAAGGGGATTTTAGCTAGGAGTCGGGCTCAAATATTTATTATAAATTTATAATAACAATACTAATCGTCGATACCTTTCTAATGATATATACATATGTGTGTGTGTATATATATATATATATATATATATATATATATATGTACGTATACATGATTTATACTTTATTTTAATACGTAAATATGCTATTATAATTTGTAACTCGTTCATACGAACTCCGTTTTTGACGTTCTTTATATCCACGCGTAGGTGGAGACGTACTCTACAACTTTCGTTTAGAGCGCTAAGGCTAAATCTCTCTCTATCATAAATTTACTATTTTACGCTTCCCGGCGTCGTGTCGGTTCCAACGCGAAACTTCGACGGGTCATAACTTCTTCGTTATAACTCGGATTTCGGCGTTCTTTATATGTACGGAAACCTTGTGACATATTCTAAAACTTGGTTAAGATTATTTATTCTAAATAATCTTTTTGTAGAAAAGTCGTTTTTGACCCCTATTGTCTCTAAATTGACTAGCCCGGATCTGCGGGCGTTACACTTATGATAAGCCATCTTCAGGCCACAGTCTCGAATTAGGAAAGTGGTCTGGAACAGGGCGTTACATATATACACACGACATGATCTTTTGAGAAATCATATATTTCCAAGAACCACTAGAGTGACAATTACAGAAGAGGTAACTAAAGCCCTCCGAGATGTGTTGCCTACGCTTCTGAATGTTAGGGAAGAGTCAAACCGGAAATAGAAGCGAGATAAGATTCTAAAAGATGTTAAAAAGAGAAACAAGGAAAAATAGAAGGTTAGGGCCAAATGGGAGAGGCTTCAAATAAGATGGGATGCACTTTCAATGCATTCATGGATTGTAAACCCATGGAGTTTTCTGGACGAGATAACCCGATATCTGGTATGACATGATTAACCCACATTATGATAAAAGTTTGTACTAGCAAATGTGCGGAGAAAGATAAAGTGGATTACGCTACTAACTTGTTGATTGATGTAACCCATTTTGGTGGGAAATAAATAGTAGTACCTTAGGAGAATAATTGGTGGCTATGTTAACCTGGGATCAATTTGAAGTAAGGTTTTGTGAAGAATAATGTTCACAAACTACAGTTCGATAATTAGAACAATAATTTTCCTAGTTTGTACAAAGAACAAAATCAGTTCAGGAATACACTGCTGAGTTTAATGATAAAGTTAGATTTATGAGACATCTAGTTGATACTGAAGAGAGAATGATCGATAAGTACCGATGGGGATTAAGGACTTAGATACATGAATTCATACAGGATTCCAAGTATACTACTTTCTGTCAAGTAGTAGATGATGTGAGAGTTCGTGAAATAAAGTTGAAACATCAATATCAAGAAAAGGTGAGAGGTGGAGATAGGGAAGTAAGTGCAGAAAAGTACCATTAGAAAAGCAGATTTGAAGAATCCTAGAAAAGATGAAAGACATCAAGGAAACCATACACTACCAAGTCAAGAAGAGATGGTGGTAAATGGTGTGAGAGGTGTCACAAAAAGTATATAGGAAGTTGTGATAACAGTTCTGCTCCATTAGAATGTTTCTAATATGGAAAGACGGGGCACACCACAAGAAATTGTTCAGCAAGTAAACCCTTGTGTTTTAATTGTGTAAAGAGTGGTCACTTTTATGCAAACTATCCAAAGACGAAAATAGAGATACTAATAAATGTTGGGCAAAACGACATAGGAGGAGCGAGGGATGTGAAGAAAAGGACGAAAGAGGTATGGTTACAAGAGCAAGAGCCTTTAAAATAACTATTGAAGAAGCTAGAGACAAACCTGATGTTGTCTCATGTACCTTTACTTTAAACTCACTCCCTATATGTGTTGTATTTGATTTTAGTGTAACATTTTCATTTGTATCGAGTCGATTTGCTGAGAAGATTAAGATACCATTAGTCCCATTAGATGATAAAGCTTTAGTAGAAATGATTGAAAGGCATCAAATTCTTGTTATGCATGAGTGATGAGATTGTCGGCTTGAAATTGACGGGAACATTTACTAGGGGTGAGCAAAACCAAACCAAAAAACCGAGAAACCGACTAAAACCGATAAAACCGAAACCGAAAAAACCGAAACCGAAGCAAAACCGACGGTTTGGGTTTGATATTTTTAGAAACCGAAAAATCGGGTTCGGGTTCGGTTTCTAACCAGAAACCGACCCATCCAACCCAAGAAACCGACCCATACTTAAAACCGACAACCCGCCCCAAGAAACCGACCCATCCAACCCGAGAAACCACCCATACTTGATTGTGTTTTAGTTGTAATAGACTATTTCGGGCTTTAGTTGTAACTTGTAATTGACTATTTGTGTAAGACTCATGTTTTTTGAAGTACTTAACTTAAATTTGTTATTTTTTGAAGTATCTAACTTGTTGCTTCATTTATGGAAAATGGGTTAAAACCTTAAACCCATGGGTTTAAACCCAGAACCCGTGAGTGTATGGGTTGAACCCAAGAAACCGAAAAACCGCCCAAACCGACCTCAGAACCCAAGAAACCGAACCGACCAGAAACCAATCTTATTGGGTTCTAAAAACCAGAAACCGACCATTTATGGGTTGGGTTGGGTTTGAGTCCAAAACCGACCCAAACCGACCCATGCACACCCCTAACATTTACCCTATCAATTTGAAGCTGATAACTACCAAAGAACTTGAAATGGTCGTACGGATGGATTCATTATAAAAAAATAAGGCTCATATTATTTGTGATGATAAAGTACATATTATTGAGCTTCCCGATGAGCCCAAGATAACTATATGAGGAGAGAGATGATTTGGTAAGGTCCCGATAATTTCATTGGCAAGAGCAAGAAATGATCTCAAGAAGGGAAGGATAATATACGTTGTTTATTTGTCACAAACGAAACCAAAGGAGCGAAAAATAGATAATATCAACATTGTGAAAGAGTACCCCGATGAGTTTCCAAATGAGCTATGTAATGTTTGATTCCTGGTACACATTTAATTATAGTTTATTCATTTTTATAGAGCTACTTGACGAGTTGGAAGCCCCAGACTCATTGAGTAGAAACGAGATTGGTCGCGGGGTTTAAAGCAATCTACTTGGCGAGTAGGTCTATTAAAGTGAAACCCTAATTTCGGGGTTTTACACCCTATTTAAGCATCTTAATCCTCACTTTATGGCCTCATTTCCAGCCTCCAAGTCCCAAACCCTAATCCATGAAACCCTAGAGCTTTGTGTGAACTTGTGAGCCATTTTGAGTGATCTTTGTGTGTTCTTGAAGCTTGAGGAAGAAGGAGGATCTAGAAGATTCAAGGAGAAGATAGTAGATCTAGAGACTTTCTTCCATAACTTATGATTTTATTGTGATGTTTGATGAATGATGGTTTTCTTAAATGATTTTAAAACGAAATTTTAGACCATATTTTTGGGATATTTTAACCTACTAAGATTACCTCCCTATCGGCAAATAGAGCTTGGTATTAATATAATACCTGAAGCACGTCCTGTAGCATGAGCACCTTATCGATCGGCACCTTCAGAAATGAAAGAGCTTCGTAAAAATTTACAATATTTGATAGATCGACGTTTTATATGTCCTAGTTCGTCGTCGTGGGGTGTACCTATTTTATTTGTAAAGAAGAAAGATGGTACCATACGTATATGTATCGATTACCGTGAGCTAAATAAGATCACAATAAAGAATCGGTATTTGTTAACACATATTGACGACTGAGTCGATCAATTGCAAGGTACTTCATTCTTTTTTAAAGTAAATTTGAGATTGAGATATCACCCGTTGAAAGTAAAATAGTCAAAGGTCTTCAAAACCGCTTTCTGAACCCGGTACGAACACTATGATTTTTTATTAATGTCGTTTGGATTAACGAATGTGCCAACAACCTTTATGGATCTGATGAATAGAATTTATCATCCATTTTTAGATAAAATTGTAATCGTATTTATAGATGATATTTTGATTTATTCGAGAAATCAAAACGAACATCAAAAGCATTTGCGATAGAAGTTATTCGCTAAATTTTCAAAACGTGAGTTTTGGCTACAAGAAGTTCAATTTTTAGGTCACATTATAAGATGCTAAATTTTTGAGAAGTCTATTCATCTCAAAACTCAATCAAAATGTATTAGAAGATGCTAAATGTTATCAGAGATGACGCATGAATATAGAATCTCTTCGATACAAATGGCGACCAATTTCATCTTTACTTTTAGTGTTATTCATGTTGCCAATGTCTTTTAGGTATGTATTGTATCAACTTTCAATACAATATAAGCAAATATATGTTGGCTATGTACCGTATCAATTTTCAATATAATATAAGCAAGTATCAACTTTAAAACTCCTGACAAATTACTAGTTAAAATTAAAACCAATATTTATAAAAACTTTTACATAGTTTATTTAAAAGTAATATGAGCACTTCTTTTTCAATAACTCAATATTCGGAACATTAAGCCTTGAATTTACATTAATTATCGTTCTACATATACTATTAATAATATCATATAGTTTATATGAAAAAAAATATAATGCATATTGTGTACTTCTGTATCAATTTGTCAATATTCGAACGTTAAGCCATGAAATTACAGTCATTGCACACATATTTTATGTATTTTATGTATACTATGTAATCGTTTTTTTATGATTATCAGAAATTAATTTGTGACTTTTGAAATGGTGAATAATTAATGTTGCATAGTAATATACAATTTAATATGTATTGGAATTTGTTTACGATATAAAATATTTTATTCTTCTAAATTAATTAATTTAATTCAATTTATATAGGAATAAGTATATTTAAAGAATTTTGTAAAAGCTTCTTCTTCAAACATTTAATCCTTATGCCTTTTTAAATAGCTAGTTTATAAGATATTTTCTAACTTAACAAATACAACAATATAAAAAAATATATCGAAAAAAAAAACTAGCTTTTAAGGTGGCATAACAAAAAAATACAAATAAAAAAATAAATCAAAGAACAAGATATGTAACTAATTAATCAATAAATAATATAAATAAATATGAGAAATGGAATATTAAAAAAATGCAAGGTGATGAGGAATATCTACCAACTCCTTCGATCCCATATATTTAACAGCACTGGTTATACACTTCTTGTCTTCTCATGAGTTTAATTTATTTGGAACAAAAATGAAATTAATGCCATTTGGATCGGCTCTAAATCCTTCTTCTTCTTCTTTACGACCTCCAATGGTGTCCACTGCACTTTCGCCATGTAAGAAATTCTCTTTCTTTTTAAACATAACTTCATACATAATCTTGTCATCATCACTCATTTAAAATGCACTGCATTTCATACATGTTGATTAATAAATCACTAAAGATACCGCAGTTAAAGGCATCATTGATTTCTGCATCTTTTATTAGGTCATGCAACAGTTGAAGCTTCAAGGATCGATCAAGTGTGGAAAACCATTAGATTAAATCATTCTATTGTCAGTTTTGGAAGACTGAATCATCTACCAAGTAAACTGAACTATCCTGAAAGTGTCATGAAGTATTTTACAGACTTTCATGGGCATCAAAGAAGAAGAAAAAAATTTCTGGCAAATGCTACCATTGAATTTTCTCACGACTCACATGTTTCTGATGTCATCCGTTCACAATTTGAAGGCAATTCACTTGGAGCTACGTGGGATGTTATTTACAGATACTCAAAAGTTTACACGCTTCTAGGAAACGTATGATTTCTAATCTTACTAACACTCCCCATGGTGATCAGTTTCATTACAGCATAATTAGCGACAATATTAAAAGTCACCGCAGATAATGATCGCAAAGAGGTTTCATCTCAAAACATACAATTTCAATATTTTTCAATATGATATTTGTCATTACACTCTTGATGACAAAAATAAATAAATAAATAAATAGTCTGCCAAAGGTTTCCTTGCATATATCACTCTTGTTAAAATATACTTAGTTATATGTGATAAGAAGTGTCACACATGCTCCATTTTTGTGTTCTTTATTTGCCACCGTATATAATGTAGCTAATGTTATTGGTTAAATCTATTTGTATCTTCAAAAAAGCTTTAATTAATGTGCATTTTGATTTTATTCAATTTAATATATAACATGTAGTGTCTAATCATGCCAACATGATATTAAGCTACATATTTTCGGAATAACAATCCATATCAACATCATTGACTCTGAATGCCACTGTGATATTAAACGATAGCTTGAGAACTTTTTGATTAAAAAATTGTCTAGACCTTGCTGTCATATCTTCCATCTTCCATTCTAGAGGTGACACCCCACTCTCCCTAGATTTATACAACTATGGGTTGAATTATGTTTAGTATTTTAATATTAAACTATTAGGATCTTTAGGCAATTTAAGTAATGTAGTTTCACATTTTTGTAAGAACTAGATTGTATCTTTTCCTTTTTATGTGCTTACAAGAAGTAATAGTTTCCTTTCATAGTAGCTCCGGCCTTTATCCTTATGTTATCTTTCTTCTTTTCCTCTATTCTTCCTCAACATCAAAACCAATTTTTTGTGCACTATATTTCAGCCTCAAAAGAAAATACAATTTAATCTTATAATTCCAACAGATTGTATCATAGTGCAGTTATAGTTATTGTATGTGTTGGAAAATTTAGTATAAATATTTATATTTTTACTAACTTTTGACATGTATAAATACATACATATGTTGTATATATAACTAACTCTAAATGGGTTTGTGTTCTCTTTCACGAAGACTTCGAAACGATATATTATATCTCCAAAATAGAGTATATGTGAATGAGATATCAATACTTAAATAAGGGTATTTGAGAATAAATTTAGCAAGAAAAGGTGAATGTGGGAATGAGTTCCACATTGGTAGAAAGACCAAACTCAACAAGGTTTATAAGCTTGAATGCATAAATGCGGGAATGAGTCCAACTCGAGCCTCAGCCACCATGTTTTGCTACTAATCTTTTCGTTACAGGAAACTTTCAAGAGGAAAAACGAAGTCCTTATACTAACCGTATGTCCAAATATATGTCAAAATGCCTACATTTGAAGGTGAATGTACTCAAAGAAACGGGAAGGATGGTAGTGTTGCGTTACAGTATTTGATGCGCACGAAGTTAAACTATTTGGTATAGGCTATAAAGATTCAAGTGAATTTGCAAGCACAAAGAGTGTGAGATGCAATTCAAAATGGAAGGTGGAGGAATGGAAAGATCGGATCGCTTCTTGTGGCCATTTACTAAGAGATCCCGTGGGACATAGTTCTTATGTCAACCAAGAAGGACAGCGCACGAAGTTGAACTATTTGGTATGGGCTATAAAGATTCAAGTGAATTTACAAGCAAAAAGAGTGCGGGATGCAATTCAAAATGAGAGGTGGAGGAATGGAAATATCGGATCGCTTCTTGTGGCCATTTACTAAGAGATCCCGCGTGACATAGTTCTTATGTCAACCAAGAAGGACACGACTAAAGATGTGTGAGAAATGCTTAAGATAATGCACATAGGATTTGATCGAGTAAAGGAGGCTAAATTGCAAGCCTTGAGAAGTGAATTTTATATCATCTGACCGAAGGACGGAGAGATAGTAGATGAGTTTTCGATAAGATTGAATTCTACTGTGACCGGTATTCAATATCTAGGTGAAGAAATGGAGAAGATTATGGTAGTGAAGAAGTTTATCTTCAAGTTGTCTTGATAAGATTTATGAAAATCATGACATCTATCAATCAATAGAAGGAAATCGATTATTTGATCCGGAAAATTGAAAATTACAGGTTCGTTGCTAGGTTGTTTTGATGAAAAACAATGATGGAATTGGTATAAACATAAGGAGGAAGAGAATGCGGCTCCTAAAACCTTTAGAATAATCAAAATAGACAGTACCAGAGTCAACCAAGGCCACCCTAATAGCCTATGAGAGTATTTGAAACATTCGAACAGCCTATGAGTCTACCTGGAACATTAGGACAACCAATAGATTACCCGAAACATCCTAACAATCGGAGTCAACTTAGAAAATCGAAACAACCTCGAAAATAATCATGTCCAATATGACTATTCCCAAAATGCCCCTTTTAGCTTTGATTTCTTCATTCTCAACCCACACAGAAATCCCTTCAAGTGATGTTACGCCTAAGGGGTTCTCATCCCTATTTGATATCTATGTTGAGAATGTGATCCTTGAATCAAGAGAATTATTGATGATTTCAACTAATCAACCCTTGAATTTTAAAGAGACGATAACCTCTAAACATTAGAGGGAGGTCGTTCTATTAGAGTTGGGTGAAATTGATATAAACAAGAGTTATCGAATTACCAATTTTCCACCTAGACACAAAACAATATGCTTGATATGGGTCTTTAAGTGAAGAAAGACCACTCGGGAAAAGTGATAAAACACATAGTTCGACTAATTGAAAAATGTTTTGTACAAAAGCAAGGAGTCGAATTTGATGAAGCTTTTACACTTGTATCATGACTTGACACTATGAGGCTCATTTTTGCCTCAATGGATCAATGTTGGTGAGTTGTCCACCATCCTAATCTCAAGTCGGATTTTCTTAATAGAGATCTATAGGAGGAGGCTTATGTAACTCAACTGAAAGGATATGTTGATAATGTACAAAATCACATGGTGTTCAAACTCTTCAAAGTTCTTTATGTTCTCCAATAGGCTCTCCAAGCATGGAACATTCGCTTTAATAAAATCTTAAAAGGGAACGGTTTTTTGAAATGATCACAAGACCTGACGGCTTACAAAAAGAACCTCTAATAGAAAAGTTCTTATTTTTGGTGTCTATGTTGATGACTTAATCATTACTGAATCAAACACTAAATACATTAATGAATTCAAGGAACAAATGAATATATATATATATATATATATATATATATATATATATATATATATATATATATATATATATATATATATATATATATATATATAATGAGTAACTTAGGTTTATTATTGTAACAACCCAAAAATAGTAATAAATTTTTTTTTAAAAGCTTATCAAATCATTCATTAATTGTTTAGACTTAACACCTAACTATAATATCCAAAACATCAGAGTAAAATATATCAAATGCGAAAATCATGAGGGGATGATTTTGTACCATCACATCAGGCCCTTCCCTTTTGAACTGGAAGTACCTGAAACCATAAACATAAACTATAAGTATAAAGCTTAGTGAGTTCCCATGAAGTACCACATACTACACATAAAAGAAAATTAATGTTATATGGCCTCACACAATCTCTGCCTTGGAGTCTCAAAAGTCAACTATTGGTCAAGCCCCCATCAAAAAGTTACATTCTTCTTTGTCAAACGGTTCATAGGCATTGCAATCTTAGAGAAATCCTGGATAAAACTCCGATGATACCCCTGCGAGACCTAAGAAACTCTGAATCTCAGATGCAGTCCTCGGAACCACCCATCGCCTCATGGCCTCGATATTGGCCAGATCGACCAATATACTCTTCTGGTTGATGATGTGCCCCAAAAATTGCACATCGCACAACCAAAAATCACACTTGGAGAACTTACCATAAAGCCTCTCACTCCTGAGCATCTCAAATACCTCTCTCAGATGTTCCTCATGTTGCTCCTTGTTCTTGGAGTAGACCATAACATAATTAATGAATACAATCATAGATCGATCCAGCATCGGCCTACAGACCTGGTGCATGAGATCCATGAATGTTGTTGATGCATTAGTAAGCCCGAAGGGCATCACTACAAACTCTTAATGACCATAACGAGTCTCGAAGGCTATCTTTTGCACATTATCCTCCCTGACCCTCATCTAATGGTACCCTAGCCGCAAATCAATCATGGAGAACCAAGATGCACCCTAAAGTGGGTCAAAAAATTTCAATCCTTGGGAGTGGGTCACGGATCTTCACCATTAGCTTATTCAACTACTAGTAATCAATGCACATTTTGTGTGAACCATCCTTCTTTTTCACAAATAGAATCAGTGCTCCCCCACGGAGAACTGATCGGACGGATAAAACCTTTGTCTAACAGTTCCTGAAGCTATGTAAACAAATCATGCATCTTAGGTGGTGCCAAACGATATGGTGTCTTGGCTATCAGAGTCACACCAGGTACCGAATCAATCCGAAACCCAACTTGCCTCTTGGGAGTCACTCTTGGTAAATCCTCAGGAAACACATCGGGGAATAGCCACCCTACTCAGTTCTATCGTGTCCTCAACTCGAGTGTCTGCAACATAAGCTATGAACCTAGAACAACCATGTTGCGAATATCTCCTGGCTCTCTCAGTTGAATATGGAGTTAGCACATGTGAAGCTCTCTCGCCAAGAATAACCAGTTCTCCCCTACTTTAGGTTCGAACTCTCACCATCTGCTGCTCATAATCAATCATGGACCCACTGGGGCCGAACCAATTCATCCGGATGATAACCTTTAATCTTCCCAAGGGAATCGGCGCCAAATCAATAGAAAGTCTCTCACTAAACAGATTCAAGACACACCCACGGAAGAACCTCGAAGCACTCACAGTATGGTCATCCGCAATCTCAACCTCTAGTAGGTAATCCATGGTCCTGGGAGCATTGCAAAACTTCTTGCTAAGTGCAAGAAATACAAAGGATCGGGTAGCCGTAGAATAAAATAGAACATTATCCATCAAACCGTTAACTATAAAGGTACCTATACAAGATCCAAATAATCATAAGCATAAACAACGAAAGCAATAAGAGATAGAGATAAGACACATACCGGTAACCACATCTAGCGCTGAACAGGCCTCATTAATGGTCAGCTGAAATGCCATGCTTTCTACCACAGATGTTACCAGTACTCCTCTGGAAAATATCGGGCAACCAACCTTTTTATCGCCGGTCTGATTGCAATGGAAGAAAATCAGAGCCCTCCTAGGGCAATCCCTACTCACATGGCCCGACTAGCCATAAATAAAACATCCTGAACCCATGGATTAGTAAGCCCTACTGTTCGTCTTGTCACACTTTCCGTAACGGCCACGATGCTGCTGGCCTTTGGTGTGAGTATCAGAGGTCTTGGGCCTCTTAGCTTGCCCACTGATGTATGTACCTATTATGGTTGTCGCTTCAACCAGAGCTCCAACTCAATCTCCAACTTGCAGGCCTTCTCGATCATATCATTTAGGGTCATGCACTTCGAAAAGCTCACGAACGCCCTGATATCCACCCTCAGCATGTTATGGTATGCCATCTTCCTCATCTCCTCATCTACGGCGTATTATGGTACTAAAAAATCCATCTGCCTAAATTTAATAGTAATCTCCACCACGGTCTCAGTAGTTTGGTGAAGGTCCTAGAACTCCCTCACCAGTTGCTACACCTCGATAGCTAGTGCAAACTCCCTCTAGAATCATTGGAAAAAATATCCTTCCAGATTATCACTGCCACTGTTGCTGATCCTACAGCTCAGGAAACCTCCTCCCACTAGTCTCCCGCTCTGTCCCTTAGTGGACAGGATGTAAATCCCACATTTGCACCTCTCGGGGAAAAGGCTCATTCGCTGACCATTCTTCATGTCAACGATCCAGCAATGACTTGGGATGGAATACTTAACCCCAAAGAACTCAGAAGCTCCACAAGCCTTGAACTCCCAAAATGAGGGAGTTTGAGCTCCAACCTGACCCGCAGAAATCTCGGCTCGAAAAGACATAAGCCTCTCATCCATGAACTCCATAATCCTCTCCTTGATGGTACCGAACAACACAGGGGTAGCATCCAAGATACCGCGAGTAACCTCGGCCGAAATAAACTTGCATAACCTTTCATCAATTGGCTCAGCAACTAAGGCAACCCTGAACCAGAATTCGAACCTGAACCTCCTCGAGTAGTTATCACTATCATCCAAACTGAAACACAACATATAAACAATTAGCAAAGGACACGAGGGGATTCCTCTACATGGCCTCGTTAGAGTTTCTAGGTCCACACTCATCTCAGATACAGGTCATGTGTTTCTATCAGTGCAGGCCCAATACTACCTTTCACACATACCCGTACATTCCTCAAGGTCAGTCCTGATTTTGCCAAGTCACCACACTAAAACCATCAACTCATCATATGCCATACAACATATATATCCTAGACTCTCCTAGGAATTCTTAACTCCCACCACTCGCAATACCAAGAACCTCAATCAACATCGATGGTTGCCTTATGCATGCAAGTTATACACAAAATAGGATCACATAGACTGTCAAATGAGGATTCTACCCTAAGTCCACAACCAAACAAGGAATAGGAAATCAGGCCAAATTGATCTTTTAGAGCTATAGAATCCTAATCGTATACAAATTTGAAAGCATACAATTAGCAATTAACTGAGTTGATATCAATTCCAAGTAATACATAACATCTAGTTCCGCTAGGCTATAACGCATCACGCAAATCAAGCAATTTTGTCATATGATCCTTGAACATATCCTTAGCCCTAATCTAGCATGCGATTCTCATATCAAGCATACTTCTCATAATACATAGGTATGGGTAATTTGGGAACCACTTACTCGAGCTCGGCTGACCGCACGCATCATACCCCTTCTTAATAAAAATACTTTTTAAAAGTTTAACTTCATTATTATTTAGAAAAGCTATCATTTCCTCACTTTGAGTTCTAATACACCCGAAAGTGTGCCTGAATTCCTCAAACCAAGTCTATCATACCAAGTTGTAACGACCCAAAAAGAGTATTAAAAATTTTCTTTTAAAATCTTATCAAATTATTCACTAATTGTTTAGAATCAACACCCAATTATAATATCGAAAACATCAGAGTACAAATATATCAAATGTAGAAATCATGAAGGGAGGATGTTGTGCCATCACGTCGGGCCCTTACTTTTTAAACTTGAAGTACTCGAACCCGTAAACATAAACTGTAAGCATAAAGCTTAGTGAGTTCCCCCAAAGTACCACATACCACACATAAAAGAAAATAATTGCTATGAGCCAAATCGTAGTCATATAATCATTTCTTGTCATGGCTAAACCATGGTCTTTCTATTCAGTGTCGAGTGCTAAATCTCGGTCTTGCATACAAGTGCCAAGGGACAGATCATTGTCTTTCATATAACTACCAGGGGCCAAATCCTGGTCATTCATACAAATGTCAGGGGCCAGATCCTTTTCTTTCATGTAATCATTACAAGACAACTAGAAATCTACAAACAAGAAATGGGTTGGCATTGGTGCCTTCGAACCATATATCTAATGAGGAAACTCACCTCAACAATTGAAAAACCAAATAAATGGTCGGGTTGTTGGACTGGAAAAATCCCCACTCTGAGTAAGCAAATAAAGCCCCGATTAATAATTAGGACATAACCCATAGCTGCAACTCTAATTTATTTGTCCTATATTTAAGGTAAAAGGGCCAATTTATTCTTTTCATATAAACCCAAACAAAATCCTAGGCCCAAACCCAAAGATTATCCAAAGTCCAACTTAGGCCTAAATCCAAAATTGACCCACTACCTTGAAAGTCTATGGTCGAAGCCTAACAAGAAAGGCCCAACGATTCAAGGCCCAAAATGACCAAAAGTTGGAACCCAATCGTACACCCCGTGTACTCAACCGATACGGGAATAGATTGCGGCTAAGGTGTGGTAGACGCAGTGTACTGGGCATTATGCCCGACGTACGCACCCTATAACAAAACGCATAATAAGGTCTTAATGTCTAACATCCTTATGTAGCACGTATCACAATATTGTCCGCTTTGGCCTCCCAACACGAAAACTTCCTAGGGGGTCATCCATCCCTGGATTACTCTCGCCCAAGCATGCTTAACTATAAAGTTCTTATGGGATCTGTTGCCCTCACATATTTAAACGCATTGTGATAGAGATGGTATCCACGCTCTTTTAAGGAATGCTTAGTTCTCTATCCCAGCCGATGTGGGATCAGGTGCAGGTAATGTGCCCGTCTTCACCCCTTGTTACAGGTTTCAATGAACCCATTGAACACATTGACCCGTGCCCTGGATTTGATATCATCTGTAACATCCCCATCTGGCATGTATCAAAACATTATCCGCTTTGGACTTCCACCAAACTTCCCAAGGGGTCACCCATCCCTGGATTGCTCTCGCCCATGCACACTTTACTGCTGAGTTCGTATGAGATATGTTGTCCTCACGGCTTTAAAATGTGTTGTGATAGAGAATGTATTCACACCCTTTTACAGAATGCATAGTTTACCTTCCCAGCTGATATGGGATCAGGTGTAGATAACCTATTTATTAAACAAAGATTTTGATGCAATTGGTGTTGCTAAAATGCAACCTAACAACCTCATCAATCAAACCATAGTTAAATGTCAAGAAGGATGAAGTTGGTCAAAAAATTGATCCAACATATAAACGAATTGTGGGTTGTTTGAGGTACTTGACTCACACTAGATCGTACTTATCATCTGTGGTTGGAATTACAGTAATTTTATGAAGGAACCAACCACATTGCATGTCATAGTAAAGCGTACATCGTGGTGTGTAGAAGGAACCATTAACTATGTATTCAGTTATGGAAATGGTCGTGAAAAAACAAATATTTGGATGGGTTTAGCGATAGTGATCTTAGAGGTGATGTTTTTAGTAACAAAAATACAAGTGGGATGATTTTCTATCTTGGAAGGAATGCAGTCACCTAGCAATCTCAAAACCAAAAGCTTGTTGCCTTGCCTATATGCAAAGTTGAGTTCATGGCAGCCATGATGACGGCATGACAAGCCATTTTGCTTGGGAATCTCATGAATAAGCTTATGGAACGTCATAGCATGCCAATCACTTTGTATATCGATAACAAGTCGGTAATTTCCATGATGAAAAATAGTGTTTCATGGTCGAAGCAAACATATTGACATTTGTTTCCACTTCATATGGGAGTGCGTTGAACATGGACAAATTATACTCGACTATGTTAATTCAAAGGATCACTGAGCACACATCTTTATAAAAGCATTGACATACATGAAGCACGGTAAACTGCAAAACATGATCAACGTATATGAAACCAAGTTCAGCCCGTTTTAAAGGGGGGAATGTGATATTAAACCATACCATGAGTCCATGACATCTTTTTTATTAAAAGTTGTCTACAACATTGATCTCCATATCTTTCCTGTAGGGGTATGACACCCCACTCTCCATTAGATTTGTGAAAGTATAACATATTATGTTCAGTAGTTTATTGTTAAACTATTAGACACTTTGAGCTATTTAAATAATGTAATTTCACAACTTTGTAAAAAGTAGATTGTATATTTTCCTTTAATATTTTTTTGTACGCTTTTATCAGCTTTCAAGAAGTAATAGTGTCCTTTCATAGTATCTCCTTTACCCTTATCTTGTGTCTCATGTTTTCCTTTCATAGTATCTCCTTTACCCTTATCTTGTGTCTCATGTTTTCCTCTATTCTTCCACTATTGCAAAACCCATTTTTTGTGCACTATATTTAAGCCTCACAAGAAATTAAGCATACTGCTTGATCCTATAATCCCAATAGCTTAAATCATTATTTGGAATAGAGAATATGAAAACTAAACTATTTTATTGATCAGGCATTGTCTATCGTCTCAGTTTCTTTGCTTGCCATCCAGAAGCTTTCAGATTTTACTCCATTATTTTTCGTTGGACTAACCCAGGTTCGCTTCTTCCATCATTACACTAATTTTGTAAAACAAAAAAAATAGATCAATTCCTTTTAAACTTAAATTTAACTTAATATCGATTTATTTCAAATTGATTTCAGGCAGTCATCGGAGGCGCATTGGCCAACTCGTATGTTGCAGGCTTAAATCAACTCTCAGATATTGAAATTGACAAAATTAACAAGCCACATTTGCCATTGCCATCGGGGGAGCTTTCAGTTAACACTGCCATCCAACTCACCTCATTATACGCTATTTTGGTATATATACAATTAAACCAATTTTAATTAAAAGTGGGGTATAAGTATCAAAATCTTAGTTGTTAAACAACGGTGTTTGTACTATGCTTATTAGGGTTTTTTCCTTGGATGGTGTATTAAATCTTGGCCGTTAAAGTTGGGTCTCTTCTTATGGTATGCATTTGGAACTGCATATTCAGTTAATGTGAGTCTCTCTTTATCTATGCATTTCAAATACAATTGAACATCTAAATTTGTCAACCTTAACTTTTGTGTTGTATACTTGTAGCTACCATTACTACGATGGAAGAGGATTCCCGCACTTGCTACATTTTGTGTTTGGATAGTTCAAGGAGCAATCATTCCTATTGTATTCCACTTGCACGCACAGGTTCACTATTTATCTTAGATTTGACTGAAATTTTATTACTGTGACTTTATTGTACAATAGTTTTTTGTCATGCATAATAATGATTTGTTTTTTGCATAAATTGTTGTGTGTTCATATATATAAATAACATTATTACAAAATTAGCACACTCAATAATTCGTTATTGGATGTAGCACAATTATCCTACTCATGTGAATCGTGTAAATGTTTTTCTCTTGGCATATATAATTGTTTGTTTGTCTTTTGAAAATCTAACAGACATATATTTTAACGTGATGATTGTTACAGAAATACATACTTGGAAGGCCACTATTACTTTCGAAGCATGTCATTTTCGTATCTGGAATCATGAGCATCTATGCGGTCGTTGCTTCACTATTTAAGGTACAAAACCTTTCTGGCAATATAATGAAATACAAATAACAAGAACACATAATTTTGATTTTCATACAACATTTGTATATGAAATTGCCAAATGTAGGACATTCCAGATGTCAAAGGAGATAAGATAAATGGCGTTAACTCGTTGGCATCACAAATGGGTATAAAACCGGTATGCTCCAAACTATGTATATTAATGATCATAAGCTATTGGACTCGACATGTGTCTTCAATTTGTTGAAACTAAATAACAAGTGAAAATATTTTGGCAGGTGTTTTGGCTTTGTATAGGGCTCCTTGAAATGGCATATGGTGTGGCTATATTAATAGGGTTATCATCAACCCGTTTTTGGATCCGATTGATAATGGTAACATAATTTCTTTTATTATCTTTTTTAATTGTAGTTAGTGTTTACCTTAATTTGTATAATTATATATATTGTGCCTCTAAGCGGAACACGGGTGGGACGAGAACTTCAAAGAAAACCATACAAACAAGTTGAATTTGGTTCCGGTTTTATATCATACAAGTAAAAAAAGATTTTAAAAAAAATACTAATAAATAAACCTTCATATCAAAATAAATATATCTAAATCGCATCTTAGTGCACAGTATTGAAGATAAAATGTGAGCGAATTTTTTTTCTAATTTAGTATTTTTGTTCATCTATTTGATATTTGAGTTGTTATTTTTAAATGAAAACTAGAGAGAAAATGTTAATATCGAAAATAAGGATTATAAAAATATAATAACTATTATTAGTCAATACTAAATTTTAATTAAAACGAACTAATAGAATATCTTTTGTAGACCTACACTGTTACATCTAATGCGCCATGTATTAAAAGTTACATGTTTTGTAATATTCATCAAATTAAGTTGGTGCATATGGACCCATGAAAAACTTATATTATATAATTGTTGTTAATAGGTAATCAGTCATAGCATTATTGGTTTTATACTTTGGAGAAAAGCAAACTTGGTTGATCTCAAAAACAATGCAGCCATTGAATCATTGTACATGTTTATTTGGAAGGTAGTTACTTTTAACATTTTTGAAGTTAACTTAACTTCTTCATATAATATAAAAAATCCACTTCGTGACATTTAACACATCATTGGCATCATTCTTTTATGCAGTTACATGGTGTAGAGTACTTGCTTGTGCCCTTCCTAAGATTTTAAGCATGTAGAAGCGACAGGTGATGTGGATTTCTTTTATCATTTGATTTCAATATATATTTCGTACAAAAATGTACAAAAAAGTAGTTATTAGATAGTTGTACTTTAAATACTAAAACACATTGTGTAATTTAGTTTTTATTTTTGATATATGTATGAGGGTGTGCAATGCTTAAGATACTCAGATGTGGTTAGAGGGGGAAAGGGATAGTGGAGGGATTTTTTAATGGTACAAATATTGCTTTGGATTTTGGACGAAAAGATGTGACCTTACCTGGTAATTTTCGTCAACTAAATGAGATATTCGGTTTACAGTTAAAGAGTGGAAACCGTTACATGCAATATTTAGTGGTGATGGGTGTAAAATTTAGACTCTTCTAATACTTGTTCTGCTCAGTACCATGATGTGGTAGTAGAACTAGAACAATAATAAAAATACACACCAAAAAAAAAAACAAACAAACAAATGATACAAGTCTACAAATATTGGAACATTGTAAGTACGATTTTGGACGTTTTCTAAGACCGTTTTTGTACGAGTTTACGTGAATGACCGTTAGATAAGTGGGCCAAGCCCAATTCGATAATAGATTTCATATATTAGTCTTTTAGTATTAGTATATATGGATTAGAAGTGTGTTGAATGTTATGATAGAAGTATACAATCAACAAGATTAACAGAAATAAAACAAACAAAATTGAAATATATATATATATATATATATATATATATATATATATATATATATATATATATATATATATAAAGTCAAGATCAAATAAGAAGGATTTTTTTTGTAGGAAGGTAAGAAATTTTTTTTCTACATATTTTTTTCGCGAACAAACAAAATGAATCATTTGTAAGATGATTCACAAGAAAAAAATTCTCAAAAAAACATCTCGATGATTCATTTATACAACGGTTTTGTTGTTATTCACTAAAATTATCATAAAATGAATTTTTTTCTTAATTTACTTAAAAATGAATCATAAAGATGTTTTTTTGGGGATTTTTTTCTTCTGAATCATCTTACAAATGAATCATCTAGTGATTCATTTATTTTGTTCGTCAAAAAAATATGTAGAAAAAAAAACTTCTTACCTTTCTACCAAAAAAATTTTCTTACCGGATCTACATATATATACAAGAATCAGTTTACAGAAAACATACTTGATGGTTTATGCTTACAACAGAAACACAAAAAATGAAATTATGTAGATTGAGGCTTGCAAATTGCAGTGTCCTAAGACAGAAATTTCCTTGGTAGGGATCTGTCTAGAGGATACAACAATCAACCAAGAACTTCTCTTGATTTTGACGAAATTCTCTATGTTCCCTTCATTGTATTTGGAGTACGAAATTATTAAAAGAATCTGTATGCAATTTTTCTGAACCCAAAATCTGGTCTTTGGTGATCTATTTATACATATAGATTGATAGGTTTTTTCCCTCCAAAATTGCTAACCGAAAATAACTATCAAGACAGTTAAAACGAATTTAACAGATTTTTAATATATAATAAAAGTCAAAATCGGAATTAATATATATATATATATATATATATATATATATATATATATATTAATCAGGTCCAAAATCTTTGGCTATTTTGCCCCGTTTACTTCTTCTAGGTTTTAAGTTCTCTTCTTGAACCTTTGAAGAATTCTCTTCATTTGATTGTAAACTTTTGTCTGGAATTGTATCATTCAGTCCATCATCTAGAGGTCTTTTCCTAGAGCAGGTAACCTCTTTCCCTTTATCCTTAAAAGGAAAAATATTTTCAAAGAATTCAGCCTCTACTGATTCCATGATGGTTTTGGTTATGGATCTCATCAACATGTGATTTATACACAAGAAACCTGTATGCTGCACTATTCATGGCAGGGCCAAGATAGATGCAATCTATGGTTTTTGGTCGAAGTTTAGTCCTCTTAGGAAGAGGTACTTGTACCTTAGCAAGGCAACCCCATACTTTCATCCTTTTGTAAGAGGGTAACCTCCCTTTCCACAGATGATAGGGTGATTTATCACTCTTTTTATGAGGAATTCTATTAAGTATTGTATTTGCTGCAAGACATGCTTCTCCCCACAGATTATGTAGTGCTCCAGAAGTAATAAACATTGAATTAATCATGTTTTTCAATGTTCTATTCTTTCTTTCTGCCACTCCATTTTGTTCAGGAGTATATGGAGTAGTTGTTTGATGTATAATACCATTTAAAGAACAAAATTCAGCAAAGTCTTTAGATTCATATTCTCCTCCTCGATCAGACCTTATAATTTTGATCTTTCTGTCAAGTTGATTTTCAACTTCAGCCTTGTAATTCTTAAAATAATTCAAGGCTTCATCTTTGGTATTTAACAAATAAATATAACAATACTTACTACAATCATCAATAAAAGATATATTATAATTCTTTCATACTTTTGTAGGTGTTGCTCTAAAATCACATAAATTAGAGTGGATTAAGCCAAGTATTTCATTAGATTTTTCAACTGATTTATGAGGATGTTGTGAAAATTTTGATTCTACACAAACCTCACATTTTATGTTTTTATCTAATGAACATTTTGGTAACATGCCAAGTTTTGCCATTCTTTGAATAGAACGAAAATTAACATGTCCCAAACGAGAATGCCACAAAATTGAAGGATCATGCATATACATAGAAGAAGGGCTATTAGTGCCCATTATTGCATTAGCATTAATATTGGTTACATCATTGTTTGGTCTTTCAACACCATAGTACAAAGGTAAGACACTGACTTTGAAGAGACCCTCACTAAGGTATCCCTTTCCAACATACATCCCACCCTTGGTGAGAACAAACTTATCATATTCAAACACAAGTTTGAAACCTTTGTTACTAAGAATAGGACCAAAAATCAAATTCTTAGTAATTTCAGGAACATGCAAGACATCGTATAAAACAAGTTCTTTTTCAGAAGTCAGTTGTAGTTTCACTTTTCCCTTTCCTTCAACTTTTGCAGTAGAGCCATTCCCCATAAACATTGGTTCAGAATCCGAGACTTTTTGGTATGTAGAAAACATGGTTCGGGAGTTGCAAATGTGCCTTGTGGCTCCAGTATCAATCCACCAATCCACATAATTGCTAACCATGTTGGTTTGAATCACAACAACAAATTGATTTGGTGATTCAATCATGTTGGCTTGACCAAAATTTCCTCCACCAGAATTGCCACCATTGTTTTCATTGTTCCCTCCATTGTTCCCTCCATTGTTTCCTCCATTATTTCCTCCTTGACCCCTCCTGAATCTGCAATCTTTGGCCTTGTGTCCAGTTTTGCCACAAACATAGCATGGACCAGAATTCTTCTTGAAATTCTTCTTGTTTGGGCCATGGTTTTTGCCATCTTTGGAAGAGTTTTTGGAGCCTTGCTTCCCTTTCTTGTTGTTGTGCTTTGTCCTTGAACTACTTGCTTCTCCAACAAAGTTTGCACTTGGTTCCAAGGAATTTGCATCTGCCTTCTCATTCAATCTGTTATCTTCTTCCGCACGAATTCTCAACACAAGTTGCTCAAAACTCATGTCATCAGTTAAGTGTTTAAGATATAGTTTGAAATTCTTCCAAGAAGGAGGAAGTTTTTCAATGATTGAACCAACAAGAAAGTTAGAGTTTATACACATACCTTCAACTTCAAGATCATGTGAAATGACTTGAATTTCCTCCACCTATTTGAGGACAGATTTGGTATCCACCATTTTGAAATTCATGAACTTTCCAATCACGAATTTCTTGGAACATGCCACTTCTGTTTTGTATTTTTTTTTTTTTCAGTGATTCCCATATATCTCTTGCAGTAGTGATGGTAGAGCAGATATCATAGAGGGAATCATCCAGGGCATTTAGAATATAATTTATGCAATTATATTCATTTGTGTTCCAAGTTTCCACAGCCCTTTGATGTTCTGCCAATTGGGGTGCAGTGGGTGGTGTTGTTCCTTCTACAGTGGTTACACCAGTAGGAGGAGAGGGAGCATCATCAGTGATAACATTGGAAATATGAAGAGTTGTTAGATAAAATAACATCTTCTGTTGCCATCTCCGGAAATCTGAGCCTTTGAATTTCTCAGGCTTTTCCACATGTGTTTTGATGATGGAATTTTGATTCATTGTTCACTCTTTGATTTCTGTCTTAGATTGTTATGACAGAAGTATACAATCAACAAAATTAACAGAAATAAAACAAAAAAAATTGAAATATATATATGAAATATACAAGAATCAGTTTACAGAAAACATACTTGATGGTTTATGCTTACAACAGAAACACAAAAAACGAAATTATGTAGATTGAAGCCTGCAAATTGCAGTGTCCTAAGACAGAAATTTCCCTGGTAGGGATCTGTCTAGAGGATACAACAATCAACCAAGAACTTCTCTTGATTCTGACGAAATTCTCTATGTTCCCTTCATTGTATTTGGAGTACGAAATTATTAGAGGAATCTGTATGCAATTTTTCTGAACCCGAAATCTGGTCTTTGGTGATCTATTTATACATATAGATTGACAGGTTTTTTCCCTCCAAAACTGCTAACCGAAAATATCTGTCAAAACAGTTAAAACGAATTTAACAGATTTTTAATATATAATAAAAGTCAAAATCGGAATTTATATATATATATATATATATATATATATATATATATATATATATATATATATATATATATATATATATATATATATATATAAAATATTGTAACTAGTCAATGAGACCCCAAGAGCTCCAAGGCCCAAGGCCAGTCTTTGACCATTATATATATATATATATATATATATATATATATATATATATATAATATAAGCTTTCAAGACCAATTTGACTAGCCCAATCACCAAATCCAACCCAATCCCTCTAGTCCAAGCCTTTGATCTAATTAGTAAACAACTAGTAGGAGGCTTTTTAAGGGAGTATAAGTTTCCTCTTTCTTCCAATGTGGGACAAGTCCCAAAGAGAGTGTTTTCCATTTAACAAAGTTCCAACATTGAAGTGGTAGAGGTGTATATCCAAACTGGATTTGTAAAAAGACTGATATCCAACCTATATGCAAACTGAAAAAAATTGGTAAAGTGTAACCCAATGGGATAAATCCAAGTGACTTATTTATAATAGGTTTAAGAAAAATGGATAGAACGTGTTTTTATTGTGTTTATATCTCGTTTCTTTATAACCAGTGCAAAAGAAAATTATATTTTTGTATACCCAACGACTATATACTTGTTTATAACTATTTTTACCCCAAAATGGCCATATTACCTCTCTAGACCTAGCGTAAATGTATGTTGAATGTATTGATTTTACAAGTTACAACAGTCAAAATGATATCTATTATCATAATCTTCGTTATTTTTGAATTATCACAATCTCGATTCTTCACTTCTTTATTCAATTCTGATAAAAGTCATTCGTCCATGGAGGAACAAAATTTTATATCAATAAAGATGTCATATCTGTACTTGAGAATTCTCAAGACCTAAAATTTGGGACAGCTTTGATACATTTCAATTGATTACTCACGGGAAAAGGGTGGATGCAAAAGATGTAAGTTTTTTTAAAAACAATCGATACACCAAATTGAAAAATTGTACCCAAAAGATGTAGTAAGATTTTCTTAAAAAAACAATGGAAACTCCATGTTGAAAAATCATATGCATCATCAAGGCACTTAAACAAGTTATGTGCCCACCTCAAACTAATGCCGGCATAACATGTTATTTCTATACAATAACGGCGAACTACAAGAATCCTTCATGAAGTTTGTGTTGGTGATTTTGTTATCATCAATGTTATTTAAGTGTAATGGGATTACTTTGTTGACCAAAAGTGATATTGATAAATATTAAACAAGGAATGTGTGGAGTAAATACTTGTTTAAATTTGATCGAGTATCAAAGTACAGTGTCATTTAGAGGTGAAACCCCTGAACGAACGGAGGTCCGGGGATAGCGCCCCTAGGAGTGGGGTCCAATAGGTAGAGCCCTTTTTTTAGAGAATTGACCCATTTTGACTTTTATTCAAAATACCCATTTTTATGACCAGTTTGGTGGTTTTGTGACAGTTTTAAACTGCATATGATAGTTTTTTAGACAATGATCTAAAAGTTAGTTTTGGTCTCTTTTTCTGGTACTCACGAAATTATACACTCTCATTCTCTTTCTTTCTCTCTGAATTTTCAGAGTCTTATCAAATTGGGGATTTGGGAGTACCACCCAAATACTGTGATTTGATAGTGATAATGAATTAAAAATCCAAATTTTTAGAGAATTGACTCATTTTGACTCTTATTCAAAATACTCGTTTTTATGACCGTTTTGGTGGTTTTGTGATAGTTTTAAACTGCCATATGACAGTTTTTAGACAAGGATCTAAAAGTTAGTTTTGATCTCTATTTCTGGTACTCATGAAATTATACACTCTTATTCTCTTTCTTTCTTTCTGAATTTTCTGAGTCTTATCAAATTGGGGATTTGGGAGTACCACCTAAATAC
This sequence comes from Lactuca saligna, assembly GCF_052625555.1. Taxonomy (NCBI): domain Eukaryota; kingdom Viridiplantae; phylum Streptophyta; class Magnoliopsida; order Asterales; family Asteraceae; genus Lactuca; species Lactuca saligna. The sequence continues at coordinate 171,233,645 of NC_136421.1, forward strand.
TTCGATTTGATGGTGATAATCACGATTCTCATATTTCCAAGTGCCATTCAATCCATATTTCTAACAGTTTGTGGTCCAAGAAACATTGTCACTCAAGCACACCTCAGCAACTCAAGATTTTCGAATATTATGAAAATGAAGCTTCAACTAAGTTAAACTTCGTTAAGTCATAATATCATCGGACGAGTTGCAATAAAACTTCTGAATGTGACAAAATAATGATTTTAGGTTTCAGAAGGTATGAACATATTGCGTCCTTAACAATGTGACCTTTCAGCTCTTTGGTCTTTGTGGAAAGCTAGAAACGACTGCTCCTTTAACAATATTGCTCCATCTCAGACCCGTATCGTTGAAGATATCAAGGTGAACTCTTTCATGTTGACAAAAATCAGGAGAGGGGGTACCTCCTTAAATTGGTCTTCTTGGTGCATTTTTCCTTTGATGTAATTCTTGTACTTTTATTTTTCTACTGTTCTACTTTGCCCCTAGTTGTCAACCCCCAAAACCGGAACGGCGGAAACGTTCGGGGCTGGAGGACGTCATGTTTAGTATCACAAGACATGCATCATAGTAATCAAAGTAATAAACAACCATTTCATTAGAAAGAAAGTGTTTACAATGTGTGTGTTCACAAAACATAGAATACATATGTAAATAACAAAATAAGACATGAAGCTATACTGCTCCATCTTCTGAATTCCCAGCACGAGCACCTGTCTACTAGTTTCCTGAGAATACAAGTTATTTTGAAAGGGTTGATAAGCAATTAAGCTGGTGAGTTCATAAGATTTAGTGATGTAAGTAATTTGTATGAAAGTTTAGTAAGTTGTAAGTTCTGTTTAGAAAAGTTCGCATGTTCCTCCAAAAAATCCTATATTTCCTGCTTTTGATGGAAGATAAGTAAAAATGACTCTACAATCCTTTCTATGAGTACTAAATGGATACAAGTTATATAAAACTCAGAGTAAACAAACAATCGATTGTGTGTATCTGCCCTAAGCCCACAACCAAACAAGGAACAGGGAATGAGGCGTATGGCACACATCCCATTGGTTGTTAGATCATTGTTGTATATAACCCTGGTGTAATCATTTGGTACTCACGGAATTAACTGTAATAGTTCCTTTATATTTGATGAAAATATTCTTTAAGAAAACCCTTATTTCTTTTAGTAAAAATGGTAACCACAGTGGTTCCTCCTATAATCTCTTAGGTTATACTAGTTATATATAATCTAATGTCGAATAGATAGTTAATTGTGTGAATCTGCCCTAAGCCTACAACCAAACAAGGAACAGGAAACGAGGCGGAAGACACACATCTAACTATCTATCTTGTATTAATTATATATAACATGATGTATAAACTAAGGTATTATAGAATTAATCACCTAAGGTCCTTTAAGCTATACTCGTTTAATAAAATGGATTAAACCCTTTACTGGTAAGTTTTTAGTTTTGTCTACCAAATGTTCTATTTGAAAAGTATGTTTTGTACTAGAAAAATATGCATTAAATTAGTGTCCTATTACCTGAACCATACCTGGTACCCCTTATGATGACTTAATGTATACGAAACATATATATAACTAAGATCGAATGGATAATACACTGAGTGAATCCGCTCTAAGCCCATAACCAAACAAGGAACATGAAATGAACCGGAAAGCACACATCTTATTACCTGTCGGATCCTATTAATATATCCCTTGATGTATACATTAAGGAATCATAAGGTTAGCATTATGGTCCCTTTCTATTGAATGTACTAGACCCGATTGTTCTGTTTGTCATTTGAAAGCATGTAAGTTTTCCCTAGTTTATAACTATCTTGACTTGAAAATAGTTTTCATTAACTTTCAAGTGGAACTGTCACTTCATGAAAGTAATGGGAAAATGAAAGTACTCAGTTGTCTTTTGAATTGATATCCTGACATACTGATTACCTTAAAACATGTTTGTTTTATTAAGGTCATTATGTGAAGCCTAGTACCCATACTATACGCTCTCCCTGTCAAAAGATTCGGGGAACCAAATGCGACTTCAGCAAACCAGTTGCTAGGCCGTGTAATCCACATTAAATTTATATGATCATCTATACCCAATTTAACTATCACCTTTTGTTTAGAACAATGAGTTAGTGATTCATTGGTATAATTAGATCCTGTAGTTGTTCCATGCTATAGCATCTTAGTACTTGCGTTCTGTTATAGTATCTTAGTATGTTCTTTCTGTTATCGTGTATTGTATCTTCCTCCCTATTTCTCTTTATTGTGTGTTCTCTTATGTTATCGTGTATTGTATCTAGTATGAACTAGACCTCTAAAGTATACCCCTTATAGTTTACTAGTGTTTTACTTGAACTGTTATTGAAAAGACTCATTTTACTACTAAGTTATGCTTGTACTTTAAAAATGGAGTTTTGTTAAACTAAAAAGTAACAAAACTTTAAAAGAGTTTTTGAAATGTTTTGATCACTTATAAAAGACATAAGAAATATTTGGAAAGATATTTATAACAAAATTTTACCCAATTATCATTGTGTTCAACTTGTATTCCCCACTTAAAAGCATTTAAAAAAGTTAAAAGATTCATTACGGGGTATGAACTCACTTGATGTGGGTGATTCAAACGAATATGTGCGTAAGGATGAGAAGCTCCACAAATGAAGTCCCAAGACTTAACGATTCCTAAATGACATATATTTGCATATACTGACATAACTATTGTGTTTAGAAGCAACCAAATGCAAGGAAAAACCTCACAGGACTAGGAAACACTTTGACCAACTGTTGCAATCACATTTGATTCACTAAAAGGGAGTGTACGGACACTTTGAGAAGTGTGCGGCCATGGGTGTGCGGCCGTACACTCAGTGTAATGAGTGAACAAAATTGTTTTCTAAAGGTAGGGAGGCTTGTGGGACGATTTCTCAACAAGTGGTGAAGCCAGAATTGCATTTTGAAGGCCCTTAAAGGGTGTTTTGAGGGGTGTACGGCCACACATGGGTGTGCAGCCGCACACACCATATGATCATGAGTTTTGGGCATTTTCAAGGACTTAAACTAGTGTTCTAAAAAAGATTCAAGCATTTGGAAAGAGTACTTACGATCCGGAGGCTAAAGAAGGCTCAAAATCACCAAGAACGAGTGTGTTTTCTTAGTGTTCTTGGTGAGATTTGAAGATCTAGTCAAAAGATGATTTCCAATGGATGAAATCAAAGGGTGTTACAATGTTATGAGGAATAACAACAAATCAGAACGGAAGAAATCTTACATTCATGAAGATCGGGTGAAAGACTCGATGATAGTAGAGAGAGAAATCGATGTTCTTGGCTTGGAAACTGATCAAATGGCTTGGAAATGGAAGGGTATCAACCTTATGGAGGGGGTGTACGACCACCATGGGTGTACGGCTGCACACACATGTGTGTACAGCCGCACACTCATGTGTACGGCCGTACACTCCCTCAAATGGAGTATAGGGCTTGATTTTGGAGCTAGAAGTGTACGTGACCCAATCTTATACTCGAGGCTTGAATGTACTGAGATTTGAACCTTTGAACGGACTCTAAACAAGGCTAAATGATAGTAGAAATGAGTCTGACACTCAGTTGAGTTGACTGGCTGGGCTTTACAAGGCAAAAAAATTCAGGTTGTCACACTAGCTGCTTGCTAGCGGTTTAATAAAAATTTCGCAGTTAAAAAAAATAATGTGACCTTTCCACATCACTCACGGGCCTTGTATCTTGCCATTACGGCTCATTTATGAACCGGTAAATTTGGATAATGATTATACTTGTATCACGTTTTTAACCCTACGATAATTATTGGCGGCTTACAAACTTTAATTAAAATTAAATCTGAGTTTTAGGTTTAACTGAAATACTATAATCTTTTCCAAAATCAAGTTACTAATTTTAACAATATTTTTTTAAATTAATTTGAAAATAATACCATCATGTATTGTTCACAACATGATATAATACCTCAGGGTAAAAACAGGGTGAATTATCTTACAGCAGTCATGATGTAAATATCACATTTGATAATATTTTACTATAGGAATTTAGTAAATGACAACGAACTTTCTCCTTGTTAGTGAATTAGAAAATTATATGGCTTTTAGTTTATTATAGCACCAAGCGAATACATGCACATTCCGAAAGTTATATTTGTTGTAGGATCCTGTGAGATGATTAGTCGATGCAAAATGATATATCTCGAAGTTAGCCAATTATAAAAATGATGAACACAAAAAAGGGATAATCTAATATTTTACAGAAAGAAAAGGTTATAAATATGACACCTGTAACATCCCAAAAATAATACACGAAAATTTCATTTTTCAATTAATAAAACCAGTGATCCGAAAACATCATCATAAGAATCCAGGTAAAACAAATGTGTCAATCATTACATCATATCATAGTAATTTAAGAAGATACAAAATGAGATGTTGTGTGCTCTGCAATCATCCATAACCCTTCCTTTTGAAAACAGAAGTACCTGAAACATAAATTGAAAACGGTAAGCACAAAGCTTAGTCGATTTCCCCAAAATACCACATAATACACAACCACAGAATATCATGCGATATACATATAGTTACCATGGGCTGACCCCATAGTCTTTACCTAGAATGTTATGGGCTCCCCTATGGTCTAATATCCAAGTGCCATGGACTACCCCTATTGTCTTTACCTGGAATGTCATGGGCTCCCCCCATGGTCTGATATCCAAGTGTCATGGGCTATCCCTATGGTATTTCATACAAGTATCACAAAGACCACTAACATTCCACATAACAAGTAATGGGTCGGCATTGGTTCCTATGACACATTGATATAGTGAGAAGACTCACCTTGGATAGTTGAAACCCACTGATACTTTCTGACTGTAGATCCGCTAATAATCTCGGGATATCAAACATGAATCACATTGAATTAACATTTGGGTTCCAATCCCAAAACCTACAATTCATATATAGCGTAAAAAGACCATTTTATCCTTCACTTAGTTTTGTCCAAGACTAAGGCTCAAACTCACAATCAAAAGGCCAACAAATGAAAATAATCATTCAAATCCCACTTATGGCCTAATTTTCCAAATTAGGCCCAAACCCTTACATGGGCCCTACATTAAAGCCCATTAACTTTTCCCTAATCCAAAACATTTGTTCTCGGATGACCCAACAATGCTCCAAGCAACCCAGCCCAAATCTAAAATGACACCACAAGGCCCAATAAGGCCCAAATCCATTTTAGGCCTAACCCGAGAAGGGCTAATATCCTAAAAGTCTCAAAGCAACCAATGGTCGACCCTAGTCAAACTTTTAGTCAATGGTCCATAGCCAACAAGTCAACAAAGCAAGAAAAACTCATCTGATTGAGTACATCTGGCGTACTCAGTGAGTACGCTTGGTGTATGCCAAAGAAACTCAATATGCACTGTGTACGAGGAGGTATGCCCCGCGTACTGACCTTGCCCACAACGAACCAAAACATGCCTTAATCCATAAAGTTTATAACTTTGAGGTTTTACATGGCTCAATGGGGCTCTAGAGCTCAAAAAACCTATTGAGGGGTCTTAACACATGCATGAGTCCAAATAAACCATAAAGATCATATTTTTATGTCTTTGAGACACCTAAATGTCTAGATCTACAAGATCAAGCCTTTGAAACAACCTTAGCTCGCAAGGACCATCAAAAGAGGCTAAAATAACCATAAACAATCCCAAATGAAGATGTATGAAATGAGAAGAAAAGATAAAAGCTTTTTACCTTCAATCGATTGCCAAATATGAGAAACTTCTGGATGTACACGCTCCTTTCTAAGAGATGATTCTTCAACAATCTCCAAAGCCTTCAAAGTGCACAAGAATACTCCAAGATTCTTCACAATAGCTTAAAAGGTCCAAGATAAAGGCTAAGGGTCGACTATTAGGGTTTAGGAGGCTTAGATGCTGATAAAGGACAAGGCTCATGAAGAAAATGAGGTTTAAATAGGTCAAGGACCAAAAATTAGGGTTTCATGGCTGAAGGCGTCACACCCCAAGCCTTTTCCCGTTAACGTTAGTCAAGTTCTGTTAAATAAATTTTGGATTTTTTTAGTTCCGTCAAATTCTTATGGTTTGGAAAATCATTTAAGTTTTATAATTGAAATTTTATATATTATTCGAAACCAAAATCGCAAGAAAACCCGAGTTACTTTGAAAATCAGTGAAACCGGCCTGACTGGCATTCACGGTCGTGAACCCGATCACAGTCGTAAACCCGATCATGGCCGTGAACCCATTCACGGTTGGTGGACCCCACCACCGACCATACCCCCCTAGCCTATATATACATCACCCCTACCCTCATTTACACTTTTCTAATCGCGAACACACTTCCTCTCTCTAATAACCCCCACCCGAAAACTAGAGATTTTTCAAGTTTTCTCTTCATCTAACACTCCATTCATATCAAAACACGTTTGGGAGCATCTAACACCAACCTTTTAGTTGATTCAAACATGGTTGTTCTTGATTTCACAATCGTACACCCTTAAAGTCTTCAAACCTTCAAGGTCCGCAAACCGTTCACGGCCGTAAACCCTTCAAGGGTTGTTCAAGGAAGAAAACAGTTCACGGCCGTAATCCCCTTCACGGCCGCAAACCCTCCCTGAGTAGTGAACTTGACTGAAGACCTGCTTTCTCCGATTCAATCGAGTTCCGGTAACATTCCTAAATCAAAAGCAAGTGTTCTTCCAACACTATAAATAATGGTTTTGCTAATAAAGTACATTCATTTATTTAATTGTTATTAGGAATCCTGTTAAGTACCGCGTACATTAATCCGAGGGTCTTCATTCCAATTTTGTTGTTCGACACTTTCGCACAACCAACAGTGAGTTCATACCCTCATATTTTCCATGTTTTTCATTGTTTTAGGAGGGGAGGATACAAGTAAAACGCAAGTAATCTTGTGTTTAAGAGTATAATATTGCTTATTATATTTTCTACTAAACATGCTTAGACACGACCACCTTACAAACACAGATTTCAACACGGAAATAAGCTTATAAACTATATTGATTATAATTTATGGAATGAACGTATTACTTTTTCAAGGATACGCATTATTTGCAAAAAGGATTTCATTATATTATTAGTAAATTCGTTGAGAGAACCAAATTATGAGACACGTCTTTTGGGAAGACTACACCTTAGGAACCAGAGTCTCCTGGAGGGAGAGCGTCAGTTTTTGTATAGATATATACGGTACTAACAATCCTGCACCTCGACTATTAGCTACAGTCACCCTGGGGTGACAAACATCATCTATAGTTTACGACGTCTGAAGCACGTCGTATTTTATCGTCCATCAGCATGGTTATGAGAACTCACAGGGCTAAACAACAACTAGTTCACGTAATAATATGCCTAGTTAACAGTCTCTAGGGTTAATAACTATGTGCTTACTTGGTATATGCACAAGAGTGATATGAAATCAACATCCGACATGTAACACTCAATATTTAAGCCAAATTTAAAGTTTTAAAAACACGTCAAATTCATCAAAACATTACAACTTTGTTTTCAAAATACATTTATATCATAGTTTTCCCAAAAACATAACACAATAGGAGGAGCTGTAGGATCAAGCCTTAGCCTTGCCGCGATCCCCTGAGGTACCTGAAACAATAAACTGAAACTGTAAGCCCGAGAGCTTAGTGAGTTACCCCAAAAATACCGATACACATACACTTCACATAGCAATATCAACATTAGCATATCATATCAATCAAAACTATTCAACATCGTGCACTGGGTCCACAGCTTTACAAGCTGGACTACCCCTGGGCCCTCAGTACGAGTCTGGAATGCCTACCGGGCCCTCAGCTCGTATCTGGAATGCTCTCGGGTTTGTTGGCTACTGCACGGAGCAGTAAAACCTCAACCCACCCCACATAACATGTCGACATGTAACAGATAAATGCGCACACAGGTAATCAATCAGTATCACTAGCGGTCCTACAGATCTACCCGACTAGAACATCAAATGGCATGCATTACTAACTCAAACCCTACATAACAATAACTACTAGGATATCAAATCCAATGGGCCAGCTTTGGTGCCTTAGACCCCTTAGTATAGTGAGGATAACTCACCTCGCAACTGTCGTCGGAAATAAGAAAGCTCAACTCCCGGGTCCAACACGAACTTCACCACCAAAAAGTACCACACAACCTTTTTCATAAATCTCCCAATCCCAAAAACCCACAGAATTCAATTCGTCAACCCCTTGGTCCAAGTCAAAGTCCACAGTCAGAGTCAACAGTCCATGTTGACTCGACTCGCCGAGTGCAGGTCTCCGACTCGCCGAGTTCTTCTTGAGTTCGAGAAGTCGTGGAATCCTCGACCTGCTCGCCGAGGTCTCCTTTTCACTCATCGAGTTCATATACGTCCAAGATTTTGGGAGAAACCCTAGCCAACTCGCCGAGTTCAAGGCAATCTTCAACGAACTCGTCGAGTTGTTCATCCAACTCGCTGAGTTTATGGCCATCTTCAACGGAATCACCGAGTCCCTTAATCAACTCGCCGAATCCATGCAGATGATCTTTAAGCCATGGCAAGGCCCCAAATTACAGATCCAAGCTCCTAAGGCATGTTTATTACGTAAAGTTGCAATCTTTAAGTACATGCAAGGCTCTAAAGACCCGAAATGATCAATCTAAGCTCTTTAATGGATTTTTACACCTTGGGAGAGTTTCAACCTTGCATAATCTGGGAACTTTATGGATCTAGAGGTCAAGGGAAGTCCAGATCTGAAGTTATAACTTCAGATCTTAGCTTAAACATGGAGAGTCCTTCATAACACCCATCCAAGGGAGGTTCAAAGTGAAAAGAGCCTAAGGGAATAGCTTATTACCTTCCAGAGAGTGATGTCTGATGCAATCCCTTAGTTTTTTCCTGAGTTCCTGACCTTGCTTGTCCTTTCTTCTTCAAATGCTTCCTTCCAAAGTTACTCCTTCAAGCTGGAATCAGGACGTTACAATTCTCCCCCACTTGAACTAGACTTTGTCCTCGAAGTCTACTGCGGCTAATAGTCCCAGATAATGTTCTCGCATTTCTGCCTCTACCTCCCACGTCCATTCGGATCCCTTCCGATGCACCCATTGTACCTTCACCAAAGGTATTTCCTTGTTCCTTAGTATCTTCACCTTTTTCTCTAGTATGGCCACGGGCCTCTCCACATATTTCAGGCGCTCATCGACCTGAATATCATCCAACGACACCACCGCCTCCTGATCCATAACGCACTTTTGCAGTTGTGAAATGTGGAAAGTGTTGTGTATCCGACTAAGCTCCTCTGGCAGCTCTAACCTGTAACCCACCTTACCAATCCTAGCAGTGATCCTGGATGGTCGGATATACCGGGGACCCAATGTTCCCCTCTTCCTGAAGCGGATCACGCCCTTCCAGGGAGAGACCTTCAAGAGTACCATGTCTCCCACCTGAAATTCCAACTCAGATCGTCATTTTTCGGCATAACTCTTCTATCGACTCTGAGCGGTCTGCAAGCGCTGTCTAACTTGCTGGATCTTTTCGGTAGTCCGCAAAACCACCTCCGTACTACCCATCACCGTGTGTCCAACTTCGCCCCAACAGACCGGGGTGCGACATCTCCGCCCGTACAACAGCTCGAATGGTGGGGCGCCCACACTGGAGTGATGGTTGTTGTCGTAGGCGAACTCCGCAAGCGGTAGGTGGGAGTCCCAACTCCCGCCGAAATCAATGACACATGCCCTCAACATGTCCTCGAGGGTTTAAATAGTCCACTCGCTCTGGCCGTCGGTCTGCGGGTGGAATGCTGTGCTGAAGTGCAATCGCGTGCCTAGCTCCTCGTGAAACTTTTGCCAGAAGCGAGAGGTAAACCTGACATCCCGATCGGAGACAATGGAGACAGGAACCCCATGGCACGACATGATCTACCGAATGTATAATTTGGCCAGTTTCTCGGCCGATGAGCCCTCTCGAATAGCCAAGAAATGGGCACTCTTGGTTAGTCGATCCACGATGACCCATATAGCATCAAATCCCCTTGCCGTCTTTGGCAATTTGGTAATAAAGTCCATCGTGATTTGTTCCCATTTCCACATGGTAATCTCTAGGGGCTGCAATTTCCCATGCGGCCTCTGATGCTCGGCCTTGACCATCCTATAGGTCAAGCATCTCTCAACGTACCAAGCTATTTCCCGCTTCATGCATGGCCACCAGTAACTCAACCTCAAATCTCGATACATCTTGGTGGCCCCCAGGTGAATAGAGAGATGAGACTTATGAGCCTCTTCCATAACCGTCTGCCTAACCCCACCCGTCATCGAGACCCAAACCCGACCACATCGGGTCAATAGTCCCTGACTATCTTTAACGAACTGGGTGGTCTCGCCTTTGATCCTTTCCAGCTTCCAATTTTCCGGGCGGATGCCCTCGACTTGGGCATCTCTGATCAAAACCACCTGCGGAGAATCCACTGATATCCTCATACATACTGTTGGCGTAGGATACCCTGCTGACTTGCAGCTCAAAGCGTCAGCCACTACATTCGCTTTAACGGGATGGTAAAGAATCTCACAATCGTAGTCCTTGACTACGTCCAGCCACCTGCACTGCCTCATGTTCAGGTTTGGCTGATCCATGATATGTCTCAAACTCTTGTGATCCGTGTAAATGGTACAATGGACCCCGTATAGGTAGTGTCTCCATATCTTGAGAGCAAACACCACCGCCCCCAACTCCAAGTCATGCGTAGGGTATCTCGTCTCATGCGGCTTTAGTTGTCGCGATGCGTAAGCTATCACTCGTCTTCTTTTCATGAGGACCGCCCCTAAACCTTTGATGGATGCATCACAGAACACCACAAAATCCTCAACTCCCTCCGGGAGTGTCAACATTGGTGCCTCGCATAATTTCTGACAGAGGGTCTCAAGCGCCCTTTGATGCTCGGGGCCCCACCGGAAATCTACTCCTTTCCTAGTCAGACGAGTGAGTGGCACTGAAATCTTGGAGAAATCCCGTATAAACCTCCGGTAGTACCCTGCCAAACCCAGAAAGCTCCTAATATCCGAGGGAGATTTCGGAACCTCCCACTGCCTAACCGCCTCGATCTTGGTCGGATCGACCAAAATCCCCTCCTAGTTAACGAGATGTCCAAGGAACTGGACCTCCCGTAGCCAAAACTCACACTTCGAGAACTTGGCGTGCAGCCGTTCCCGTCTCAGAGCTCCCAACAGCTCCCACAGATGCTCCGCATGCTGCTCTCGGATCTTGGAATACACCAAAATATCATTTATAAGTACTATGACCGAGCGATCAAGCATCGGTCTACAGACTCGATTCATCAAGTTCATGAACACCGCTGGCATGTTGGTGAGCCCGAACGGCATCACCACGAACTCATAATGCCCATAACGAGTTCGAAACGCGGTCTTCTCCACGTCCTCCTCTCTAACCCTGACCTGATGATACCCAGACCTCAAGTCTATCTTAGAAAACCAAGACGCACCCTGTAATTGGTCGAAGAGATCATCTATCCTCGGGAGCGGGTAACGGTTCTTCACCATCAACTTGATCAACTCCCGGTAGTCGATACACATCCGGTGTGAACCATCCTTTTTCTGGACGAAAAGTATCGGTGCTCCCCATGGAGAACTACTAGGCCGAATGAACTGCTTGCCTAGCAGTTCCTGCAGCTGCGATGACAGCTCCTGCATCTCTGGCGGTGCCAACCGGTACGGCGCCTTAGCAATAGGGCGGCACCTAGCACCAGGTCAATCCTGAACTCAACCTGCCTTTCCGGAGATATCCCTGGTAGTTCCTCCAGGAATACATCTGCAAATTCCCTGACCACCGGCACGTCGAAAACCGAAATCTAGTCCCTGGCTCGCGTATCTACCACATACGCTAGATAACCTGTACACGCGTGCTGAAGGTACTGTCGTGCCCTGGCAGCTGAACAAAACCCTGATCCTACTCTAGTTCCCTCGCCATAAATAATCAATTCTCCCCCACTTGGCGTTCGAACTACCACACGCTGCCCCTCACAGTCGATCATGGCACCGAATCGACTGAGCCAATCCATGCCTACAATCACGCATACCTCCCCCATGGGAATCGGAATCAAATCTATCAGAAAAGACACCCCGAAAATTTCCAAGTCACACCCTCGATAAACTGAAGAAGCAGAAACCCCGTGTTCGTTGGCGATAAACACTCACAACGGATACTCTAACTCGCCCACTGGTGCACTGAACCCTCTACTAAATGTCTAAGATACGAAAGACCGACTCGCCCCTGAGTCAAATAAAACCAAAGCAGGCAAGGAGTTCACTAAAAACGTACCTAACCATAGGTGCCACAGATAAGAATGCAACAGATATAAAAATAACCAGATAAGGATAGAAACATACCAGCAACCACATCTGGTGCTGCTCTGGCCTCCTCCATTGTAAGCTGGAAGGCACGACCCTGAGCCTTTGGAGGCTCAGTCCTGACTGGTCTCCCATCCGTGATCCTCAAAGTAGCCGGCGCTGGATCCTGCGTCGGCTTGGCGGCGAGTAACGGGCAGTTGGCCTTCAAATGGCCAACCTGATCACAATGGTAACATAACCTCAGACTCTGAACTGGAGCGGCCTGGCGACAGTCCCTCGCGTAATGCCCCTCCCTTCCATACTTGTGGCATCCACTACCAGCTCGACACACACCAGAATGACCCTTGCCACACTTCCCACATGTGCGGCTCTGCTAACCCCCAGTCCTAGTATCAGCGGTCTTAGGCCGCTTCGGCGCCGGCTGAGAATGTGTCGGGGCCTGCCGCTGTTCTCTCAACTGTTGCTCAATCTCCAACTCATGCCGTCTGGCGGCCTCCTGCAACTCTAGAAGAGTATCACATCGCTGGGTAGACACAAACTAACGGATATCCGTCTTGAGCATACTCAAATAACGAGTCATCTGAGCCTTCTCTGAAGCAAACTCCGGGCAAAACATCGCCCTCTCGGTGAACATCTGGGTGATCTCCATCACCGACTCCCCATCCTGTCTCAAACTCAAAAACTCTTGTGACAATCGCTCCCGTTCAACCCGTGGAATGTAACGGGCATGGAACATATCCCTGAACTATTCCCAAGTAACAGCAGCTCTCTGATCATTAGAGAATGACCCAGTCGCAAGTCTCCACCAGTCCTTGTCCGCCGACCTAAGCAGGTTCAGAGCACACCTGACCTTCTGGTCAGCAGGACACGAGCAGGTGAAGAAACACCCCTCCACATATGAAATCCACCTCATAGCCTTGATGGGATCCTGCATCCCATCATAAGTAAGGGGCTTCGTGTTATCGAAGTCCCTTTACTGGAAACCCCTACCAACTCCTCCCCCCCCCCCCCCCCGCGGTCACTGATACAGCTGATGCAGCTGCTGCGGCGGCTGTCTCTGCAAGGGCTGCATAGCGCTTATCAAAATACTCCACCATGGCGGTCTTAATTGACTCGAACATCTCCGGTAACTGAGCCCAAAATGCAGCAGCAACCTCATCATGTAGGATTTCCCGAATCCTGGCATCCAACTCCTCTGTACCCATCTGCACCACTGGCTCAGGTGCTATCGGCCCCTCCTGACCTCCGTCCCCTGATCCTGATCCCAAACTGGATCCAACCACGAAGCGTCTCGTCATCACCATTCTGAAACATAGCACAAGATATTAGATAATTCATATAAATATTTGGGAGCCAACTCCCTACTAACCCTAGGGATTGCGACTTACTTGGCACGCGTATAGGTTCGGTGCTTTTAGTAGCATGGGCCCTTACTACCTTCCACACTTACCCATATTCGTCCCAAGTATCCCCACAACGCTAACAATATGCACAATAAGGCGATCGCTCAACCCTCACTCCTAGAGGAGTGCTAAATATCTCATAACTGACCTCTCGGTCTCACTCAATCCCTCTTACTCGTGAAACTTCCACCAACCCTGCAGCACTAATGTATGCTAGCCATACATAATGTTGGACCCTATAGACTTTCGAATATCCAATCCTACCCCAAGCTCCCAATCAAACAAGAACAGAACATAAGGCCAAATCAAACATTCTCTAGCTATAAAATCTTAATTAGGTACAACTGTGATGCATACATTAGACAACTATAGTAATGATGTCAATCTCACATAAGGGATCCCTAGGCTATTAGGCATCATATAATCAGGCAATTCTATCATGCGATTTCTGAAGATCCCTAGCCTAGTACTAGCATGATGTTCTAGCATATCACAATATCAAATAACTGTATGGTATTTTGGGATCTACTTACTAGCTACGGCTGATCGTACACCCTGCATCCTCCTTTACTTATTTTGAAAACCATTTAAAACCATTTTGAAATCTTTCCTCGATTTGAGACTGGATTCACACGAATATTCCTCCAATTCACTCAAACCAAGGCTCTGATACCAACTTGTAACACTCAATATTTAAGCCAAATTTAAATTTTAAAAAACACGTCAAATTCATCAAAACATTACAACTTTGTTTTCAAAATACATTTATATCATAGTTTTCCCAAAAACATAACACAATAGGAGGAGCTGTACGATCAAGCCTTAGCCTTGCCGCGATCCCCTGAGGTACCTGAAACAATAAACTGAAATTGTAAGCCCGAGAGCTTAGTGAGTTACCCCCAAAATATCGATACACATACAGTTCACATAGCAATATCAACATTAGCATATCATATCAATCAAAATAGAACAACGTGCACTAGGTCCACAGCTTTACAAGCTGCACTACCCCTGGGCCCGCAGTACGAGTTAGGAATGCCTACCAGGCCCTCAGCTCGTATCTAGAATGCCATCGAGCCCTCAGTACGAGTCTGGAATGCCTACCAGGCCCTCAGCTCGTATCTGGAATGCTCTCGGGTTTGTTGGCTACCGCACGGAGCAGTACAACCTCAACCCACCCCACATAACATGTCGACATGTAACAGATAAATGCGCACACAGGTAATCAATCAGTATCACAGGCGGTCCTACAGATCTACCCGACTAGCACATCAACTGGCATGCATTACTAACTCAAACCCTACATAACAATAACTACTAGGATATCAAATCCAATGGGCCAGCCTTGGTGCCTTAGACCCCTTAGTATAGTGAGGATAACTCACCTCGCAACTGTCGTTGGAAATAAGAAAGCTCAACTCTCGGGTCGAACACGAACTTCACCACCTAAAAGTACCACACAACCTTTTTCATAAATCTCCCAATCCCAAAAACCCACAGAATTCAATTCGTCAACCCCTTGGTCCAAGTCAAAGTCCACAGTCAGAGTCAACAGTCCATGTTGACTCGACTCGCCGAGTGCAGGTCTCCGACTCGCCGAGTTCTTCTTGAGTTCGAGAAGTCGTGGAATCCTCGACCTGCTCGCCGAGGTCTCCTTTTCACTTATCGAGTTCATATACGGCCAAGATTTTGGGAGAAACCCTAGCCAACTCGCCGAGTTTTCTAACACTCACCGAGTTCAAGTCAACGAACTCACCGAGTTGTTCATCAAACTCGCTGAGTTTATGGCCATCTTCAACGGACTCACCAAGTCCCTTAATCAACTCGCCAAGTCTATGCAGATCTTAATCCATGCAGATGCTCCTTAAGCCATGGCAAGGCCCCAAATTACAGATCCAAGCTCCTAAGGCACGTTTATTACGTAAAGTTGCAATCTTTACGTACATGCAAGGCTCTAAAGACCCGAAATTATCAATCTAAGCTCTTTAATGGAGTTTTACACCTTGGGAGAGTTTCAACCTTGCACAATCTAGGAACTTTATGGATCTAGAGGTCAAGGGAAGTCCAGATCTGAAGTTATAACTTCAGATCTTAGCTTAAACATGGAGATTCCTTCATAACACCCATCCAAGG
Organism: Lactuca saligna; assembly: GCF_052625555.1. Classification (NCBI taxonomy): domain Eukaryota; kingdom Viridiplantae; phylum Streptophyta; class Magnoliopsida; order Asterales; family Asteraceae; genus Lactuca; species Lactuca saligna. The sequence continues at coordinate 171,249,599 of NC_136421.1, forward strand.
GAGGTTCAAAGTGAAAAGAGCCAAAGGGAATAGCTTATTACCTTCCAGAGAGTGATGTCTTATGCAATCCCTTAGTTTTTTCCCGAGTTCCTGGCCTTGCTTGTCCTTTCTTCTGCAAATGCTTCCTACCAAAGTTACTCCTTCAAGCTAGAATCGGGACGTTACACGACATGCAGTGGGATGTGTGACTCCTGCCTCATTCCCTGTTCCTTATTTGGTTGTGGGCTTAGGGCGGAATTACCCAATCGACTGTCTGTTCGATCTAAATTTCTATAAGTCGTATATACCAAGCGATCACAAGATAGTATTAACGTCACCTCCGGATTATAGATCAAACACGTTTTTGACTAGTTTTATTCAGTAATAAAGCTACATTTTACAACTTAAGTATGGGATTATACTTGTACTTTTCATTTTTGTAACATTTAAGACAACAACTCACTTTTATGGAAAATATAGGATTTTCCAGGGCAAACATTGGTGTTTTACAAACAAAAGAGTTTACCATTCAACTAACAAGCACTCATTGTTAATTCTATAATCCTCCAGTTTAGACACCAAGGTTATATATGAAGAATATCTGATACGCAGTGGAATGTGTGGCTTCCGCCTCATTTTCTGTTCGTTGTTTGGTTGTGGGCTTGGGGCAGATCCATACAGTTAACTGTCCGCTCGATTTTGGTTCACATATAACTTGTATAAACTCAGAGGATCCTAGGAGTAACTCCTTTCAACACAAATAATATTAGGAAAATATAGGATTTTCTTAAGGAACTAATTCAGATAATTTTGTAAGTAGCTGGTCAATACAACAGGGGTCATATAAATAAGGATCCAACAGCCAGTGGAATGTGTAGCCTCCGCCTCCTTTCCTGTTCCTCGTTTGGTTGTGGGCTTGAGGCAGAACCACACAATCGATTGTTTGTTCGATCTGGATTTGTGTGTGATTTGTATACACTAAGCACTCGTAGAAGGAACTGGTATGAATCATTTTACTTATCATTCATCACATCAGAAAATATTGGATTTTCTGGAGAAATATAGCATGTTTCCAAGGAATAAATAACCTGTTTTCTAAAATAAAATGCTTATGAACTCACCAGCTTTTGTGCTGATACTCTTTCAAAACCTACTTGTATTCTTAGGACTCTAGTAGACAGGTACACGCGCCATATTCTAGAAGACGGATCATGTTAGCTTCGAGTCTTGTTTTGTTATTTACTTTTGAAGTTGGTTTTATATGTAGTAAATATAATGTAAACATTATGATATTAATACAATGGTTGTTGTTGCTTTGGTACTATTATACAATTGTTGTGATACTCGAACATGAAGTCCTCCGCCCCCGAGCGTTTCCGTTGTTCCGGTTTGGACTCGGCGAGTTTGTTGAAGATTGCCTAGGACTTGGCGAGTCTGTTCTTGGACTCGACGAGTCTGGTCGCAGAACCCAACCTCCTTTGGTTAAAGCCTTGAATTAAGCGATTCGGTTGGCGACTCAGTGAGTTGGACAGGGTGGGACTCATAGATCGTTGGACTCGGCGAGTCTTGGGGCAACTCGACGAGTTAAGTTGTGTAGTGAGAGTTTTCTGGGTATGGGAACTCGGCGAGTCGACGGGGTGACTCGGAGAGTAGAGTCAACCAGGAAGGTTGAATTTGACTGAGGACTTTGACTTTGACCAGGAGTTGCCAGTTTGACTTCCAAGGGTATTGTGGTAATTCTGGTATTTATGGAATTGGTTCTTTGATAGTGCTTTGAGGTGAAGTTCGTGTCGGTGGTCGGAGCAGCTTGGTCTTATCTCTTCAGTCGGCAATTGCAGGTGAGTTATTCTCACTATACTAAAGGGTCTAAGGCACCAAGGCCGACCCATTGGATTTGATATCCTAGTAGTTATTGATATGTTGAGTTGAGTCAGTATTGTATGCCAGTTGATATGCTAGTAGGGTAGATCTGTAGGACTGCCTGTGATACTGTATGATTATCTGTATATGCATTAGTCATGATACATCTCGACATGTTATGTGGGATGGGTTGAGGTTCTACTGCTCCGTGCAGTATCCAACAGACCCTAGGGTATTCCAGATATGAGTTGAGGGTCCGGTAGGCATTCCAGACTCATACTGAGGACTCGGGAGCATTCTAGATACGAGCTGAGGGCCCAGTAGGCATTACAGACTCGTACTGAGGGCTCGATGGCATTCCAGATACGAGTTGAGGGCCTAGTAGGCATTCCAGACTCGTACTGAAGGCCTAAGGGGTAGTCCAGCTTGAAAAGTTGTGGACGTAGTGCATGATGTTCTGTTTTTGGTTGTTATGATATGTTATTTGTTCATGTGTTATTGGACTGTATGTGGATCGGTATTTTGGGGGTATCTCACTAAGTTTGCGGGCTTACAGTTTCAGTTTATTGTTTCAAGTACATCAGGGGATCGCGGCAAGGCAAAGGTGTGATCGTACAGCTCCTCCTATTATGTTTATGTTTCTGGGAAAAACTCTGATAATTAATATTTTGAAAACAAAGTTGTAATGTTTTGATGAACTTGACATGTTTTATAAAGTTTAAATTGGTTTGAAATTTTTGGATGTTGCAGTTGAAATATCTCTAAAACTCTAAAGTGTATGTGATCTCTAAACATAGACAATGAAATATCTATAGTTAAGGTCTTCTAAGCACCGAGACTTATACTTCTTTATCGATGAAGAGTGAGATCCAAATTCATAAAGCTAATTATTAAACCAATATGGTCAAGTTTTTCCTCGTAAACTCTATATTTCTTCAAATAGGTTTATAGGAAATCTAGTGTTTTCGGATCGCGATGTGCAGCTCTAGCTCTAGTAGGAAGGGTTAAAATGTTTGTTTGACAAGTGTTTGAAAATGTGGAAAATGAAATTTAGATAATAAGCTTGAAGTTGTATAATTGATTTTTCTTAGAAAAAAGAAAATATGTAGTTAAAATAAAAACTATTACTGTAAGCACAAAAACTCAATGAACCGTGTGATAAATGGTCTTTGATCATGAACTACTAACAAATTCTAGCGAAGTAAAATGGCTACAAACAAGATAGACATCATATATATATATATATATATATATATATATATATATATATATATATATATATATATATATATATATATATATATATATATATATATATGACTTTTTTTCTGAAAAAAACAAGCTTAAAATGGTGTATTTAATTATTGGAAATGACGAAAATTAAGTTTAATAACGAGGGAATTGTGATACTTGAGTTTCAGAATATGTGAAATATGTGTCGAGAGTTGGTTGTTGTTGCTAGGGATGAGCAAAGGAACCGACCCGACTGGAACCAACCCGAACCAGAACCGGCCGATGAAACGAACTGGACCGCCGGTTCTACCGGTTCCGGTTCCTACCGGTTCTTGTCGTGTTTTCAAATGTTGGAACCGCTCTTTGAGAAATAGCAAAATACAATTTCGGTTTTTGTCGGTTCCTACCGGTTTCCGGTTCCAAAAATCCACAAAAATATCGTCTCGGTCCTGGTCCGACCGGTTCCATCGGAATATGGTTTCGATATCGATTCCGACCAGTTTCCCGGTCCATATGCTCATCCCTAGGTGTTGTGCATTTGTTGTCCAAATTTTTCATAACAAGACCTTTTTATCATGGATTGAATCCATTTTGATTGTGAAATATTGTGAGGAGGAATGTTGTCAAATATGGTATGGTAAAATGAATAAAATTAATATGTATTTATAAGGTTAATCTAATATATATATATATATATATATATATATATATATATATATATATATATATATATATATATATATATATATATATATATATATAGTCATTGGGAGAATCTAGTCTTTGAATAATGGCCATGAGGGAGAAACAGTTCAAGAGAAACAATCCAAAAAAATGTCTTTCTTGTTGAACCCGGTGAGTATGGGTGACAATCGGATCTTATTTGAGTTGACGGGTCATAAAAATAACACACGGACATGACTAATATAAATATTGATATCGTCCTGCTCAATCATAACCCAAATTAGCCACAAACATATCAACACATTTAATTATACAAGTTTGTGGATCAATTTCAAGTTCATGGATTATTGAAAAAAAAAATTAATATCCTATATTTATTTATTAGTCTTTAATCTCTCATTTATTTAATAAATATTTTCTTTACTTTTGTAAATCTAATAAAATAAAACATGTTTATATAGGTCCACTTGTGAAATTAATTGCAAGCTCGAACATAACTTGTATAGTAAATTGGTTGATAGTCAGAAAAAATCAAATGAGTGTTGTTTGGTTCGCAGAATGTTGCTGAAGGAATTTGAATTGGAATTAGAAAATGAATCTGTTAGGAATTTGAATCCAATTCCATATGCTGTTTGGTTGGTAGGAAATGGAATTGGAATTAATTTTAGAATCTGTTTGGTTCACAAAAAATGGAATTGGAGTTAATGTAAAATGACATAATTACTCTTTTTGCCTGTTTTGCTTAATTTTACCTTGTTTTTTTAACTTATATGTAAAAATACATTATGAAAATTATAAAAATAGTAGAATTTCAGCGGTGGTGGCGGCGACAGTGGCCGGTGGCGGTGATGGTGGCTGCGACGGTGGTGGTGATGGTGGTGGTGGCATTGATTGTGGTAGCAAAAGTAGTGGTGATGGTGGCAGTGTTAGCTGGTGGTGACAGTAACGACAGTGATGGTGCTGGTGGTAACGGTGGCGGCCGGTGGTGGTAGCGGCGATGGCGGTGGTGTTGGTAGTGGTGGTGGTTGTGTTATTAGTTGTGGTGGTGGTGGTGGCGGCGGTGGTGGTGGGTGATGACATTGGTAGTGGCAGGTAATGGTCATGGTGGTGGTGGCGGTAATAGTGACGGTGGTGGTAGGTGGTGGTCGTTGGCGGCAGCAACGGTGCTAACAACGTTGATGGTAGTTGGTGGTGGCGTCGCAAGCATTGGCGGTGGGTAGTGGCGGCGATGGTGGTAGTCATGGCAGTAGTAGTGGTGGTCGGTGGCAGATGCGGCGGTGGCGATAATTGCAACAGTGGTAGTGGTTGTGGCAGCAGCGGTGGTGGTGTTGGTCGGTGGGGCGGCAGCGGTGGTGGTGATGGTGAGGGTGGTGGTAGCAGTAGTGGTAGTGATAGCGGTGGTAGCGGCGATGGTGGTGGTCAGTGATAGTAGTGGTGGGTTTGCTAATAAGTATAAGAGGTGTTTTTATAATCTGTCACTTTCCTTGAGTGTTTTCCATCCAACTTTGGAAGGAATTCACTTTCCTCCATATGATGGAAAGTTTATTTCATTTAGGAATCTTTTTCCCTCCTCTAAGTCGAACCAAACGCATGATTCGAGGGAATTGGAATCATTTTCCCTCGAATTCCATTCCTTCCCTGCCAACCAAAGTCATTCCAAACATATTTTGAACTTAGGACGAAAGAAAAAATTAGCCTTTAAAATAAAAAAAATGTTATCAAGTTTTTTCTAATAACTAAATAATTGAAATAAAATTACTTGTACTATCTTCTAAATATAAACATTTTCATAAGAGTCTTTTAAAAGATGGATTTTGGAGGGTCGCTCTATCGTCCACCCACTGGGACGGATGCAGAGAAATTGAATTGCAGCAGATAATGAAAATGCAGAGAAAAAGAATTAAGTTAGATAAAAGTAATTGATTATAATGTTTGGTAAAACTGAGAATCCACTGGAGAAATGTTTTTAAGAATTTGTATATTAATTTATCACATTACAATTTTGTATTTGTATTATTTTATTTTCCTAATGACTTATTATTAATTATTGCTTACATTTGTCAATTAACGCTTTATATATTATTTAATATAAACAAAAAATATTGATCTTAGAAACAAAACTTCTAGCATTATCTAAGCAATTCGAATTATTAATTATTATTTACAATTGCCAGTTAACACTCTATATATTATTTAATACCAATTCGTATGCAGTATTATCTCTTCAATGCATTAGCAAAATAAGTAGCACAACGTCCTAGTAAGGTTCGAAGTCAGGTTTGAAGTCATGACTTGAAGTGAGGAATCAATTCTCAGTTTTATTTTCTCTAATAGATTATTATTCTCATCTTTTCTAATAAATAAATGTTTTTTTTGCCCTTGTCAATTTATCATAGTTTTGATATTTATCATTTTATGATATTTTTGAAGTAATATTATTCACTTGTCAATTTTTAAAATTAAAATCATATATTTATATATGTAAAGTATTAAATATAATATATATAAAATTAAATTGCAAGTGAATATGTTTCTTTATTTCTTATTTTAAAGTTTTACATAAAAAATATTTACATTTTAATGTTTAATTTTTTTTTTAAATTTACCCGTATAATATATGGGTTTCACACCTAATTTCTTTATTAAAAAAAAAAAAAAAAAAAAAAAAAAAAAAAAAAAAAAAAAAAAGAAGAAGAACTTATAGAATGAAAATAGAAATCAATTTTTTCTCTTTTTCTCAATCTATTAGTGCATTTCTCCTCTTATTTCCCTATAGGCTATACCAAAGATCTCCTTATATTAACATGTTTTGTCGAAAATTTCCCCATGGTAATTATCATAAATAACCCAGAGCTTTTCGGATCAATACCCACCCATTATAGGTTGGACACTTTTATCGGATCCATACCCACCCCTTATAGATTTGACATTTTAAAGTGGAGTAGTTTGAACCAATAGATAGTGGTCCAAATAATGAAAGGTTTGAATGTTATTACTTATTACTACTCGATTACCATTTAATGTTAAAAAATTAAGTATGACCCCTCTCACCCGACTGTTATAAAATTCGCCTGCAGAATTCTTCTTGTTCTTTGGGCTCTGTAAAAACACGAAGCAACCAATCAAAAAACACAATTAATTTTTAACCTTTATCCTGCATCTTCCAATCTCTCACTCATCAAGAGATACCAACGAATCGACTTCATAAAATTACAGATAAACCTTCTTTCCAGATCTTAACGCTCATTTGGGAGATCTTATTTTACTCGAGGTAAATGTTTAAAGAAAGAGCTTGAAGATTGAATTTCCATTACTCACAATCATTTCTTTTTCGTATTATTTCAAGAAAAATCCCCTATAGATTAAATTTCCCTTTTGGGTATTAATCAGATTCAATTCTGCATTGTTCATATGGGTTCACGTGAATTCGTATAAAGATTTGATTTTTTTAGGAGGGATTCGTTCGATGCTTTAAAATGTTGTTACATTCGTTTATATATACATATTTGCATTTATGTTGGCATTTAGGGAACTAAAGCCATGAATGTTTCGTGTTCATATATCCAATGTCTAAATTAGGACTAGAATTTGGTCGTTGACTAAGATGGGTTGATTTTTCATTTCCCTTTTGATTTTGTGCATTGTTTTTCCTGTTTTCTTCATCTTTTATTGTGAATTGTCGGTTGTTTAGAAATCCGTTCCTTGAACAATCTTCGATTTCGATTTTAAGCTTCTTAAAGATGATAAGTTATGTGTGGTTGAATTGATCCAATTGAGATAAACAAGTTTGTGCTTTCTTAATCTATTGCTTAATTCATTTGTTAATCATAGCGAAACGGGTCGATTTATGTTACAATCTTAAATCCTAATGTTTGCAAAATCAAGAATTTTCAATTTATATTAATCGGATGTGCATTTTCAAAGTGATTATTGCAAGTTAAAAAATCGTAATCAAATAATCGATAGCTTAAACCTAGTAAAAACTAAAAAGTTAGCTAATTTTATGTATTATAACTTTTATTTTCTTGTTTGCAGGATTGGATAGTTAAAGGATTGAAATTTCGTGTTGATTTGATCTTAATGTATACTCTATAGTTTTGAGTTTGATGTTCTAAAAAGAGACAATTTCATTGGATATAAACGTGTATTATCTTTAAATGAAGGCAGCTCAGGCATGGCGTATAGGCATGAAAGACACACAAATCTTGCCTTTGCCACGTCATCGTGCTCGATTAAAGAAACCAACTTGGATTATTGTATTGGTTGTGTTTGTTTGTGTTTTCTTGATTTTTGCTTATATTTATCCACTTCAAAATTCGGGTGCGTGTTATATCATTATGTCATCTAGTTGTAACACCTTTTCTAGTTGGCTTCCCCCTCCTGCAAGAGAACTTAGTGATGCTGAGATTGCTTCTCGCGTTTTTATCAAGAATATTTTGAATACGCCCTCAATTGAGTCGAATAATCCCAAGATTGCTTTCATGTTCTTGAGTGTTGGATCATTGCCTTTCGAGAAGTTGTGGGACAAATTCTTTCAGGTATTGATGGCATATACATATGTCATGTGTCTGATACATACAAGTATGTATCATAGGGACAATAATGTACCTGATACATACATATATGTAGTTGTGCATGATATCTAGCATGTATCAGGCACAACTAGACACAGACAATATATCATATTTGACATAATATCTATGTCTGATTAATATTTATTAGGCATATATTATGCCTAATATATATATTAATCAATATATCAATTAGGCAATATGCTTGTGTATTGCATATGCCTGATTAATATGTGTGTGATAGATATTAATCAGGCATAATAATGTACGGTGTATGTGGTATTTATCAAGCATGATGTGCGTGATAAATATAAGGCATATTGGTTTTAAATGTATCATTTTAGATACATTTTACTTAGTGATGTTGTTATTGCATATATTAGGGACATGATGGGAGATTTTCCATCTACATTCATGCATCAAGAGAAAAACCTATCCATTCTAGCCGTTACTTCATCAACCGGGAAATTCGCAGTGGCAAGGTATGTAGATTCGTAATCGGGAAATTTGAATATATTAATTCTTGATGAAGCATTGTATGCATAAATTTAAAGAATATTTGAGAAATTGACGACACACTTAGGAAGATGGAAGGAAAAATAAACGAAGGAAAATTTCTAAAAAGTTAGGACATAATGGAGAAAGACTAATTTCACTGGTTTTATTTATTAAGTCGATCTTTCTGCATTAAGTCAAAAAGAAACGCCTCAACACCCATATCTACCTTATCAATTATCATATTAAGTGATGTCCTCTTTTAGGTCATTAAGTAAAAATGAAACAATATCTTAATCTATTATGTAGGTAGATTGGGGGAAAATTTCGATGGTTGATGCAGAAAAACGACTTTTGGCAAATGCACTAAAAGATCCCGACAATCGTCATTTTGTATTACTATCCGACAGGCAACCATCTCTCTCTCTCTCTCTCTCTCATGCTTCCTAATATCCAATTTTGCTTTAAATTCTTGCTTTTTTTTTTTTTTTTGCATTTCAGTTGTGTACCCTTGCGTGATTTCGACTATGTGTACAATTATCTTATGTACACAAATGTCAGCTTCATTGACAGGTAAAGTACACACCTCTTAAATGTTTCACTACTTTTTTAACTTTTATTTTTCAAAAAAATTATATTTCAAAAAACTCTGTGCTGCCTATTTCTCCAAAAATACTACTGCTTTAAAAGTTAAAACCTTTTTTTTTTTAAATTTCTTTTAAAGGAAAAATATACAACTTAATAGGAATCAATTTTTTGTGTTTTCTAGCTTTGAGGATCCTGGTCCACATGGAAGTGGCCGATACTCGGAACATATGTTGCCTGAAGTTGAAAAGAAATCTTTTCGAAAGGGCGCACAGGTAAAAGCTTTTGAAATTGCATCTTTTTTCAACATCGTAACTCTTAAGCAATTTTCTAAATCTTTTTTTTATGTAATTTCATGCAAATTTTGATGTTAAATTTTTGTAGTGGTTCACGATGAAGCGCCAACATGCAATCATAGTTATGGCCGATAGTCTCTACTACACAAAATTTAGGGATTATTGCAGGGTGAGTATACTTGTACAAATCGTTTAAGGTTTAATTTGTTTAATTGAGCTTTTTTTTTTTTTTTTTTTTTTGAAATGGGAATAATGACATTGACAACAATTATGTTAATCTTCAAACTTCAAAGATCAAGAATCATTTGAGTAATTTGTAGGAATATTTCTTGTATAACAGCCTGGTATGGAAGGGCGCAATTGCTACGCCGATGAACATTACTTACCTACCTTTTTTCATGTGAGAAATTTTTTTTCCCATTTCCTTCACTTAATTGAATTTGGGGGAAGTCTCATAAATTTTTTTTTTTTTTTTAATGTTTAGATTCTCGATCCAAAAGGGATCGCAAACCGGTCGGTAACACACGTTGATTGGTCCGAAGGAAAATGGCATCCAAAATCTTACCGAGAAAAAGACATCTCCCACCAACTAATCAAAAACATTACGGTATAATTAGTTGCACAGAACCAAACTGGTTGCACTGTGTTTGTCTTGCGTTAGATTCAGACTCTAATCGACAAGATAAAAGTTGCAAATTTTGTCCTGATATGAAAGGCGGGACCCACTAGGACTTATTGTCTTGTCTGTGCTAAAAACAAAAGTTGCAGCAACACAAAAGACTAGACTTTTTTCCGATGACATGAATACACTTCTCATTCTTATCATTGAATTTTTGGATTTTGATGCATTTTGGTTGTATTATTCTTGCAGTCGATCACAAAGAGTGTTCATGTTACAAGTGAGGGAAAGGTATATTTTTGAAAGTAGCGTTTCTTTTACTTAATAAGATAAATTGCTATAATAAACAAATACACGAAATGCATTTAGCCTTTTTCCTTATTCTTCTTTAAAGAATCATTGAATATAAATCAAATTGTCAATTATGCAGAAGAAAACTATGATTATGCCTTGTATGTTGAATGGGATCAATCGTCCATGTTACTTATTCGCAAGGAAATTCTTGCCTGAGACACAAGACTCCATGGTAGACCTTTTCACACATCAGACAATGTTTTGAATTTTTGTTACAATTTTTTCCTTTTGTTGTAAATCTTTTTCAAGTGAACTTCATTTTTAGCCAATTATTTAGTGGTAAATTTTCCTTGTATCTATTTTTTGATGTAAACTTCATATTTAAATGGCTGAACTTTTGTAAGTAAGAACAAGTTTCTATTCTTTAAACATGTTTATTAGGAACCAACAAATCTATGTTTCTATGTTTTTGTTTATATGTAATGTAATCGATGCTTCAATTATTTTAGGAGAGAAATGAATATTATATATTATATACATTTCTCAAATAGGTACGATTATAGGTGCTAAAGGGACTTTTGTATTTTTGGGTTTCACCTCCCATTCACCATTTTCTCTACACTTCGATAATACAAAATGTTTTGGAACCCAATTTTCACCTTTCAACTTTCTATTTTTAGCAAATTCCCTCTCCTTTTCTTCAATGGCTGTCTTTGCAACTTTTGCTTCATCCCATGACTTGTTCATTATCCCTTGGTTAACTTTCCCCCATACCACACCAGATTCACTTCTCCACACTCCCTAATTAGTTAATTCATTATACAAATTTAAAAAAAAAAACATTTAACATAAAAAAAAGTAGTAAAATTATACCTTCACATCCTTCACAATTGGTGTTTTAAGTCCTGAGATTACATCGTTTGCCCTATAAATCACTGTCATTTTGCCATTGCTAATGTCCGTAACTGTCACTGTCCTGGTTAATATTCAAAAATAAAAAATAAAAATAAAAATCTTTATCCCACTCAAAAAGGTGTTTTTGTGAAAATAAATGACGTTGAAGAATTACTTGTCCCAATGACCATTGATCTCATAAATAGTTTTCATGTTTGATGAAGATATAATTTTTCCTTTAATAGATCTGTAATTTCCCTTTCTTCCTAGAAAGGAGTTGCCTTTGTAACACAATTCGGCTTCAAGCCCTGTTTCTTCACATTGAATTTTAACATTTCCAAGCCACTCCACATCAGGGAAAGGAAGAAACTTTATAACAAGATTTGGGGAATTCATCACGTAACATTCACCCTTGTTTAGAAGCTTCACATGTCTTTTACCAAGCACTTTTGTTTCAATCGAGGTACCTAAATCACATAAAACAAGAGTAGCCTAACTATACAATATTTTACTAAAACAACCACATTAAATGATTTAAATCCCTGTTTTTTTAAGTAGAAGCACAAGACATAACAAAACAGGTTGTACTGCGTTTGACATGCATTGGACTGCGACTAGAACCGATATCAATAAAACAAAATTTGCAATTTTTTTGTTTTATTCAAAAAGGTGGGACCGGGACTTCACTCCCAATCTCTCATATGTGCAAAAGACGTAAACGCCCTTCTTATCCTCATAATTGAAAATAGTCCTAGAAAGCTTGTCCAGTCCAATCCCCTCCCTTAACCAGGACATGATTTGACTAGACAAGCTTTCTAAAGCTATTTTAAATGATGAGGATGAGAAGGGCATTTACGTTTTTTGCACAGATGAGAGATTGAGAGTGAGTCCCGGTCCCATCTTTTTGAAAAGGACAAAAAAATTGCAAATTTTGTTTTACTGATATCGGTTCCGGTCACAATCCAATGTATGTCAAACGCAGTACAACCTGTTATGTTATGTCTTGTGCCAAATGGGGCATAAAAATGTTATAAATACCACAAAATTTTGGAATTGCATATTGACACCATGTCATTTCAATGTTGTCTATTTCATTGGTAGCATGAAGAGCACTCACAGGTGGATGATGTGAAACCTACAAGGAAGAGTAACAAGTAACAAGCATTTTTTTAATGAAAGTTTATATAAAAATTAAAAATATAATTTGATTGAAAGAAGGTGTTACCTGTTCTAGTAATACATTTAGGTTGCCTCTTGAGACATGATGAGTCTCTCCAAGAACAGGGTTGTAGGGAGCCACACCAAACATTAGAGGGCGGAAAGTAGAAATGCTCCATGCAACAACTGATGTGAATCTTTCAAGTGGGCTTCCACCATTTGCACATCTGGTAAGAATGTCATTGTTGACACAATACACTGATTCTCCATAACATTGGAGCTGTGATTTGGGGATGTTGAAGATAGGTGGCAACTGAAATGCAGTGTGATTATCAACAGTTATTCATCAGAAAAGTAAAAGCAATTTGGACCTGAATTTATAGAATGAAGAAGCAAACAAAAGAGGTGTATGAGAATTGAGAAGAGCAGAAATTGATAAATTCATAATATCTCAAGGGGTAACCCTTGTCAAGTTTAATATTAATATATTATCAGTTTATCACCAATTAGATGAAGTTTTCCTCTTTATATTCATCTCCTCTAACACAAGCACAAAAAGAGACACTTGTGACTAATCTTCCACAACAAAACTGATGATCGTAAATCATAATACAAAAAATTTACTAAAATTTCAAATAACCTGATTGAACTTCACAACCAGAATCGAAATTTGGAAAATTCTGTGGCTGAAATCTTTGAAAAGTTACATAACAATCGAAGACAAAAGTCAATAGCTACATCGAATAAAAGCAGCAAAAACCCTTTGAATAATTTGATTGAGACGTACATAAGCAATAACTGAAAACAGAAAAACATACTGTGAAACGAGTGAGATCGGATCCTGGTCGAACATTCTTCAAGAGACTCAATAATCGCTGTAACAGATTCGGTGTTCTATAATCATTCCCAGACTCGCAATCCAACGATAAAGGCGAAGTCAGAACTACGGTGGATTCCTCCTCTTCTTTCACCTGTTCAGAATCCATTTTTTTGTAGAGATACGATATTAACACACAAGATTTAGATTAATATATACCACTAAAACGTAGTAATCGAATCAATTAACCTGAAACTTTAAGGAAGTCGATGAGGGCGGAGAATCTTTGATAAAGGGAAACAAACGTAAAAGGAAAAGATAAGAAAAAACCCTAGATAAACGCGTAACGAAAGCAACTGAAAATGTAAAATAGATATTTTGCCTTTTTTGAGGCCAAAACCAGCGTAGATTTTCACCCAAATGGAGATATGGTGTACTTTACATGGGGCAGCGTTTACATGTGTCATAAATCATAATTCCAAGAAAATGTACAACTTTATTATTTAAGACACAATTGTCAATGAATAATGTTGTCAATATGTGACTAATTATCAATATCGAAATAGTTCAAACTTGAAGAAAATAGTATTTTGATTTTGTATTTTTGAAAGTGGGATTGTTTGATTGCCCCAATCCCAACCAAACAATATGCCACCGTAGTTTCAAAGAATATTATAAGACAGGTAAAACAATATCAGTCTGTTTGCTTTACGAAATTGAGTAGTGAGCAAGGAGTTGATTAAGATGAGTCAAGAGTGTGGTTATTGATGGAACCTAGATAGGTTATTCATCCAAATCCCATTAATATATTTAATTTTTTATCGGTCTAATTGATTCCTATTATATCATTTTTAATATACCATAGGTGAAATAATATTGTTTTATGAACTTCAAAGATATGTAACAATTAACAAATATATTTTTAAGAAAACTTCTTGATTTGTTTTATTTAATGAACGCTTTTAACCTCAAACAATGTCATGATGTCTAAAATTTGTATTTATCGTGTTATTATTATTTATTTTTTTAAATCATGGGTGACTCAAAACATGAATTAATGATCAAATTAGGGGGTGTTTGGGATTGTTTATTTAATATGTTTATTAGCTTATTGTGGTTTGGCAAGTTTTAGTGTTTAGATATATTAAAATATAAGAAATACTTATTTGCTTAATTGATAAGTTAATGGGTTCTAATTTATATAAAATTGTTTATGACTTATTTAAACTAACTTGCTATATTAACCCTATTATATATATATATATATATATATATATATATATATATATATATATATATATATATATATATATATATATATATATATATATATATATATATATATATCGGCATTTATTGGTCTTTTAACATCTATAAACATAAATTGTCAAACACTAAAATCAATTTAACTTATTATTAGGTTTCAGATAAGTTAATTTAAACATTTTTTAAAACTACACCCAAAAAAATTGCAAATAAACCAAAATTTTTAAATAAACAAATCCCAAACACCCCTTAATAAAATACTAAGAAAAAACGTTGACCATTATTTAAAAAAGCAATTTTAATTTAATTTATAATAACTCAAAACCCCATTTGTTATGTCCGAATTTATTCGCCAGTAGTTGCTGGCTGTGACTTGCCGGCACCGGCAATTTCAGCCAAGTTGGTCTTGTCAGTTGAAATGTCACGAAACTTTGACTTTAATTTAATTTTCGAAAAAAATAGTCATTAGGTAACAAAAATACATTATGTGTTATGTTTTTAAAAGGGGCCCTTATTTTAATTAGTTCGATTATAATTAATAGAAACAGATCATGAGACCCATACCACATGTTATGCTATATATATTTTTTAAGTGATATAAGAATTTTTAAATATTATAAGAACAACTTTGGACTATAAGATTAAAAAAAAATAATAATAATAATAAAAATAAAAAAAAAAACTTTGAATGATAAGAGCAATTATTTCTTTTAATAGGTTTGGCCAAATTATCTTATTTTTTTCTGAAGATAAATTTAAATTTGTTATCTAATTATGTGTAAAAGGTTGGACGAATACAAGTTCATTTACGATGTGGATACCGTGATTTTTCTATCGTATATTCGTTCAGTATTTAAAATTGAAAGTGATACATACATAACAATTTTTGTCATATACAATAACTTTTTGTTGTATATGGATTAATTATCATTCAAAATACTCAAAGTGTATTTAAAAAAATAAGAGAGGAAAAAAAAAACCTTAAATTCGGTATCATAGATATTATATGCACATATGTTGACACCCTTACGTTCTATCAATTGAAATGCATTGTCAAAAGACTTGACCTCTTTTTAGTAGTAATGTTGGTAGTTAATTTCATATTAAAAAACAAGGTGTAAGATCATGTATTATATAGATTCATGTAAAAAAAATTATATATAAAATTCTAAACATTTGAGAAGTTTAATTTAAAATATATATATATATATATATATATATATATATATATATTGAATTATTAAAATTAAAATGTTTTTTCTCTTTTAAATTTAAACAAATAATTTTGATAAATAAACAAAGAAAACAAATGAACTTTAATTTAGAAAATTTAAAATTAGAAAGAAAGTCAATTAATGAAATTGAAATGTCTTTATTAGTATATTTATTGCAATTAATACATTTAATAAAAATAAACAACCATAAAATGTCATATTGAAAAAATATAATAAAAAATAACCACAAAATAACATGTAATCAAATCAATAAAAGTATAACAAGTGATAAAAAAAAATTCTTTATTTATTAGGAATGATATTTAATAACACGATTTAAATTAAACCACATCATTATATAATTTGGCATAAGTAAAAAAGGAAACCGCTTGGACCAGGAAATTGGTTTGGAGCTTGGGGACCTCGGTCTGACTTATTCAAATAAAAAACGTTCACGTATTATTTTGTATTATCTATATCTATGCATTATCGAAAGATATTTCATATCTTTAAATGCAATCATTGTCACTTCTTGTGAATAATATCCGGAAAGAGAAAAGTTAATAAATTATAAATAAATACGAGAAAAATATTTTCATAATTAAACATAAGACGATCGTTCATGTTATCATTAACTATAGTTATAGTTTTTTTTAGTGTTTTGACACAACTCTATGATATTGGTACAAGTATACATACATACATAAGAGAGAGAGAGAGAGAGAGAGAGAGAGAGAGAGAGAGAGAGAGAGAGAGAGAGAGAGAGAGAGAGAGATTGTGTGATATAAGATATATATATATATATATATATATATATATATATATATATAGAGAGAGAGAGAGAGAGAGAGAGATTGTGTGATATAAGAGATATAGAGAGAGGTAGTTTGTGTGTGTGTGTGTGTGTGTGTGTGAGAGAGAGAGAGAGAGAGAGAGAGAGAGAGAGAGAGTACCATTTGAAAAGAAGTAGCTTATGTGATATAGGAGAGATATAGAGAGAGGAGGTAGCAATAGTAAGCGAAGGATGGGTATATATAAGCCCAAGAGCTTTGGTGGTTATGGAAGAACATGGACTTGTTGTAGCCTGTAGGGTTTGGTTTAATTCATCCATTCTCATAACAAGTGAGGGAGAGCTTTATAGTTTTATATTTTACAAATATCTTGTATAATTCATATAATATTTTTTTTTAAATATTTACACAATCACTATTTGTCCAATTATTGTTATTGACATGTTTTGGATAAAAAGAAAAATATTCAGAAAAGTTAGGAACGTGCATTCAAACTTTAAAGTTCAAAACACAAAATGCAAATACTTTTTTAAAGTTTTTGGATTGTAGCATTTGGAAAGATTTTTTTTTTATATTTTTATGTAGGTCAAAATCTATCACTAATCCACGTATTATGAAATTGTTTGATAATACATATACAAATATTTACAAGAATATATACTTAAATAATTATTTTTACATAACTTAATTAAAATGCCCTACATATCTAATAAGGTAATAATTGTTCAACGCTTGACTTTCATTTGGATAATTTTTGGGGATTAACCTCCATGACATTTTCTTTGAGGTGGACCCTAATGCATAAATATGATCATATAAATACATTATTTTTTGTGTTTCGTATCTTAGTAACAAAACTATATGTATTAACCTGAGTACTTTAAGTTTGTATTAATTTAGGAACCGATGTAGTTGGGGTTTCTATGTGACCAGACAATTATTATGGAGAACTTAATATTTGATGGAAATCGGTTATTTGATTTAGGGCCTTTTTGATAACCCATCTGAGTGAGTCTGAGTCAGCAAATTGGGTTGACTCGGTCAGACCATAGCTGTTTGATAGTGTGTTTTTTCGGTAAGATGTCTAGCTCAATAATCTTACCCAGCCAGCTTTGTAACATATGATGACCGGGAATAAAGACGTTGCTCCCATTGTATTCTTTCTTCCATCGTTACCACTCTTCATGGTGACCTAAAAAAAGTGTTGACTCAAAAAACGCCGCTCCTCCATCAACAGCTCACCATCATCTCACATGTCGCTGCTATATCGCCACCATCTCACCAGCCAAAAAGAGCTCACCATCTCCGATCAGTTTCTCGGTTTTCCTATCATTCAACCACTACAATTCATCAAAAACATGTAAGAATCTTCTCATTTTATTGTAACGCCCCGACTCTAAGGTATTAATTTCAGCAGCTTTATTTTTCATATTAAAAGGTCTACTCGACAAATTGATACTATGACTCGTCGAGCAGGAATTTTGAGGCCATGTGTTTTAAATAACCAACTCGCCAAGTCGGAGACATGACTCGACGAGTTGGAGCTGGAGGATGAAACCCTAATTTCCAGGGGTTTGCACCATATTTGTAACATCCTGATTCCCAGATACGTCATGTATTTATTTATTTATTTATTTAATGAGTGACTCGACGAGTTGGGTGTTCGACTCGTCGAGTACAGTTGGATTGAGCACGTGGGTTTAAAGACCGACTTGACAAGTCAGAGAGCCGACTCACCGAGTTGGCGTTGAGAGATGAAACCCTAGGGACTTATTTAAAGGAACTTATGTCCTTATTTCCGCCTCACCAGCTACCCAACTCCCCTGTGTGAAACCCTAATCGTTTGTAGTGAGCCAAGAGAGATATCGAGCTAATCATTGAGTATTTTAGTGCATTACTTGAAGAGAGGAAAAGGATTTTGTGACATCCCCAAAATCTCGGCCAAAAAAGACCGATTTTCATTTATGCTTTTAAAATAATTTCAGAGTAAATCCTTTTGATTTGAAAGAGTTGCGGAATTTGTTCCCAAAACAAAACGTGATAAAACAATGTTTACCAAAGCATTTCATAAAAGAAATGTATTTTCATTATATAATCAAAACTCGGGATGTCATGTTCCGATACAGACCATAAAGCATAAACGATAACATTACAAGTCATTCAACAAATATATACATATACAGACTTGTAAACAAAACAACTTGATGGTTCATCCATCTTATGCCCTTGCGCCACTTCCTGTAATACAAATAAAACTGAGTGGGTCAGGCTTGAGAGCCTGGTGAGCATATATGGTTTTCAACCCATAATAAATAATTATATTTAATTTCCACCAACCAATAATAACCCGATTACCCATTCTCGTTATTCTCACCTTACGTCCCTAAGACAACTAACATAAGGGACCTAGTCTAAGAATATTTCATCGGGGCGACAACACATGCTTCGGGGGTTCCTCAGCAATATAAGTCAAATAAGGCAACCATGAGGGGGATGGAATACAACGAATGAACACCCAAGTTCATTAACACCTACTGGTTATGAACCTACTAGCGTTCCACTGGACTGTCTAGAAAAGTCTGTGGTCGTCATCTAAATTTCGCTAGATGACTGGATCAAAACAACATCGAGACCTCTCATCAGTTTATTACACACCAACTATCTACCCATGTTCTACCCAACATATTAGTAGATAAAACATACATTTTTATACATAGTTTCAAAACCTATATAGCATGCTCAATCAATACATTTTCCACATAACATATGAGGCAGACACACATAACACGTATTTCATAGAGAAATAATCAGATCTATAAGATAGAAGAAAGTGAATATACATTCACACACATAACAACAAAATATACACATAACACGTATTTCGTATAAAATACTTCATAATTATGCGTTAGAAGAAAGTAACTACACACTCACCGGATTAGAAGATGATCGGACAGCACTACGGCTTGCAGAAGTAGAAATCCTCAACATATCTGGAAGATCTCTACGAAAATCGAACTTCTCGCGGACAGGGCTTCGGCTCGGGAATCGCACTTCTCGGGATCTTCGGGCTTCGAAACTTGCTTCGTATTACCGAGGCTTCGGGGTACTTCTGGCGCAAATCGGGGTAAAACGGGAGAGAGAAGAGAGAAAAAGAGCAAATGAGCCGGCAGCCCTCGCATCCTATTTATAGGAGGCTGAGCCTCGCACGTACGCGGGGCGTAACCTCCGAAATCGTCACTACATGCGTCATCCGAAGAACTTGAGTGCGAAGGACGTACAACAGTACGTTGGGCGTACATCGTATAGGCTCGGTGACACCCCTTCGGATAATACCGGATTTTAAAATTAAATTTTAATATTAATTATTTAATAAACTTTGAAAATTCATATCTTCTTCATACAAACTTCGTTTTCGACGTTCTTTATATCCACGCGTAGGTAAGACTACGCTCTACAACTTTCGTTTAGACTCCGTCGGCTAATTTTTACTTTATTTTTATTAATTATTTTTAATAGGCCCGGACAGGAAAACTTCGTTATAAATTCATAACTTCTTCGTTTGACGTCCGTTCTCGCCTAACTTTTCATCGCTTCGATACCAACAACGAGATCTTCGATTCTCGTTTAGATTGATTCAGCTAAAAACCGCTCGATCTCAAATCGAGTATTTCGGGTTGCATACTGCTAAGTCGAAACTTCGAAAAATCATAACTTCCTCATACGAAAAATCATAACTTCCTTCAGGTTTTGTGACTGGGATGCCGAGGATCACAAAACAAGGTGTGAAGTAACCATGCAAATTACTTGGTACCCTTAAGTGTTTATCCCTCAATCGATGTGCCAGTTAACCACACACGCTCCATCGATACTATGATAAACATTAAGTTACCCTTTGCGTACCTTGTTAAATACGAGTTAGTGTGCCGGTTAACCACACACGCTCCACTAACCGACTTAAACAAAGTGCAAAGTGTAATTTCATGGATTATCACTATCTTCACATTTTCCTAAGTAACTAAGATTGGGTATTTATAAGAGTTTAGTTACTTAGTATTCATCATTAATACTTTTAATAAAGGGAGAATTATAGTCCTGTCAAACCCGTTCGGCTAACGACCCTCCACCAGTCAAGCAAGCGGTGGGTGAGAGTGGACACCCATTAAGTTGCCATTTTATAGGCAACAACCTTATACCCACCTTATAGACCGGCTTCGTGAATGAGGCGTACTAGCGGTAAGACCGACTTTACTCTTATACATGTATATATTATTAACTTATAATATTATAAAGTATAAGGGTTGAATTTTAACTTTTAAAATTCTAAGGGCTAACTTGGAATTAAAGTATTCATATGAGAAAACTTTACAAATTCCAAAACTTGAGGGCAAGTTTTGAAACTATTCAAAACTAATTAATTCCATAAGTTATGTGTTTAAAGTAGTTTTAATCCAAAAACTCTTCAAGTTCCATAACTTATGGAAGACTTTAAACTAATAAAAGAATTAATTTTTTCTTTATTATTTTTTTTATAACTTATGGAATTAATTAAGGTTACATTATTATTATTATTATTATTTTTATTTAATGAAGAGACTCTTGGTCCTCCATAACTTGAGGACAAATTATGGAGTCATAACTCCAATTAATTAGAACTAGACTCTTCATTTTTGTAACCTTTGCCAACTTTTATGAGTTTTATGAAACATAAATGTGACTTTTCATATAACTTGAGGACAAGTTACAAAAACACATTTTAGAATCAACTCTTAGATTAATTTGGATTGAAAACAACTTTTTCACTCAACTTTTCTATTAATCTAAGCAACTCATAAGAACAAGATAATTCAAATCAAACTTTTTCATGTAATTAGTCTAACCTTTAAACTAATACAAAACATGAATCTATTGACAATTATCTTTGAAAATGGATTAGCATGAACATTACCACATTAAAAAACAAGTTTATAAGTTCAAAAACAACTTAGGGTAATGTTCCTAGTCCATTTCTAGCCAAAAACCTCGAAAATATGTTGTCTGGGGTCCAACTCGTCGAGTGCATGAACATAACTCGGCGAGTTGGATGCATTTTGCCTTGGACTCGTCGAGTCCCTTCATGGACTCGGCGAGTCTGCTGGGCTGACAGCACCAATTTCGATTTTTCAGCTTCTATTGCAGGTATAACAAGAAAACAAGCCTAGGCTCTGATACCACTGTTGGGTTATGAGCATTCTAACACTC
This sequence comes from Lactuca saligna, assembly GCF_052625555.1. Taxonomy (NCBI): domain Eukaryota; kingdom Viridiplantae; phylum Streptophyta; class Magnoliopsida; order Asterales; family Asteraceae; genus Lactuca; species Lactuca saligna. Next base: position 171,271,596 of record NC_136421.1, read on the forward strand.
CTAAGTGTGCATGCAACCCTAAATACCTTGGATCTATGTTTTCTCTATTATACATGCAAATATGAACATCCAAGGTATTATCCTAAACTAGCATACAAAACTATCAATATAACAAGATAGAATACATACCTCTTTGATGGTGCTTGTCTTCATGAAGCTTGAGTGCCTAGTGCCCCAAGTGTGACACCTCAAATGGTTCACAATCATCAAAACACTTAGAATAACTTAGAGAGAATTCTACACTTCATGAAATCGGCTAGCCCTCTCTTATTCTCACTAGTGGCCGATTTTGGTCAAGAATAATATCTATATATAGTGTTACAATTAGGGTAAACTCTAATTGTCATGACTTTCCATTTCCTTGGATCCATGGGTTCAAATACACCATGGAGCATCCATGGAGTATCATATGGGTTTTGGCCCAACTAGATAATCCATGGAGCATTAGCCCACTATACAAGTATGGATGATTTACACAATCAACCCATATATTTAATTAGTCTTCTTTTGATCACTTAATTAATCCTAGATTAATTCTTGATCAATACTAATTAAATAATCTTATTATTCTTATTATTAATATATTAGAACTTATAATATATTAATAACCGTAAGTGTCTTATTTCTCTCATTTAGTCTATCCAAGTGCATGATGGTATGCAACCCAAAGCATACGGGACACGATTCATGATGTCTCACATAAAGACTAAACCAGTCTTTTGCTATAACATTTCCATTTCTATTTGCCAAGTTCTCATAATTCAGATTATGAAAAGGGATGTCGTAATCATAATCGAATTTAAGAACGCAAATAATGGACCCATATACAGAATTTCCTTATGTTGAGCCATTCCAACATGAAATTCATATATATCCTTGACTAAATGATTAAAACCTCACGATCTAAGCTTATAGATTTGAGATGAAGTATAATTTCCTCTCCCTTAATTATAGCAAAACAACTTTTTCCCAATTAAAACCTTTTGTTTTCTATAATTAACATTGCTAACTTGCAATCTTTATCATAATTATCATGCTCCCACTAACATGATGATTATTAGCATAACACTTATGCTCCTACTAGCTTTGACATGTACTCAGAAAGCTCGACTTCTAGAAATCAATACTTTATTGACTTTCTTACCAAAGTTCAGATTTCTGATACTAGATTGTTTTGATAAGACTTTATCAAAAAACATACACCTTCCCTTAGATAGCACACTCGTGTGTCTACACAATTATGAAGAGGGATGCCGTAATCTTAATGGTTAGACCTTTTTGCCACTTCTCACAAGTCCAGGTTAGTGTGCCGGTAAACCACACACGCTCCACTAACGACTTTGAGAATGCAAACATCACAATTGCTATCTAGCTAAAATCTACTTAATGAAAGTGTTTCCTCACCATCATTTTCATGAATCGGAGAGAAACCTTGTGACACTTAGATTTAATGGTGTATGTGTTCTTATCCATGTGAATTGTCAAAACCATAGTCACAAGACAAGGATAATGACAAATCCAAACTCATATGGACTGAACTCAATCTTAATTTCTTGCCACCTGGCAGCTCAAGGGCCTGCCATTGCTTCCAAGTTGTTGTGCAACCAATTGAGAACTCTAAGAACTCAACTTTAACTGGAATGGGCACAGACTATGTCAACACGATAGGTTATAAACCTTAAGGCGTGTGCTAGTGAAGAACTTCAGGTTTTATTCTTGATTAGTTCTTGAGACTTTCAAGACTTTTAAGACTCCCACTGTCCTCTTGACCTATAAGACTCTCTTGTCAGATATTCGAGGGATAGTGTGGATTCTAACCAAGACAAACACTTCACAAAATTGGCCTAAGTTGGTCTTTGTTTTATCCAAAACATCACAACTTACCAACTTCAAATGAACAAGAGTAGGACACTTTTACTCTTACATTTGACACGTGTTTTAAACCTTCTTAAAGACATGTCACTCAAATTACAATCTTGGAGTATGACTCTAAGACTTATAGTGGAACGAAGTATGACTCATCTTCTTGATTTAACCATTTCAACAATTCAAGATCCCTTCTGATGGGTTTTGAGCATTCTAACACTTCCTAAGTGTACATGCAACCCTAATAACCTTGGATCTATGTTTGTCTAATTTGTCATGCAAAGTTGAATTCCAAGGTTATATTCCTATCTAGCATACATGGGGAACAATTTTAACATAAAGTATAGATAGAATAACTTACCTTGTTGTTGCTTGTGTTCCTTGAAACCTTGTGAGCCTAGCACCCCAAGTGGTGATGCCTCAAATGCTTCACACAACACCAAATGCTCTTGGAAGAACTTATGAGAGTATACTCACTTCTTCAAATCGGCCAAGCCCTCTATTTCTTTGTTGTAACCGATTTTGGTGGAGATTATGCTTCTTATATAGTGTTGACACATCTAGGGTTAAACCCTAATGTGTCATGACTCTTCATTTCCATGACCCATGGGTTTGTAACTCCCATGGAGCATCCATGGAGCATCCTATGGGTGGAACCCAACTTGATGATCCATGGAGCCTTTTAGCCCACTATACAAGATATGGATGATTTACTTAATCAACCCATATATTTAATTAGTTATCTTTTGATCACTTAATTAATTCTAAATTAATTCTTGATCAAACTAATCAAATAATATTATTAATATATTAGAACTTATAATATATTAATAATCTCCAAGCGTTATTTCTCTCATTTAGTTTATCCAATTGCATGGTGCCATGCAACCCAAATGGACCATGCCGGGTCGGGTCAAGTACATACCAGAAATAGTTATGGACTTAGACACCTTATCCAACAGTCTCCCACTTGGATAAGTCTAGTAACTATTACTGCAAGTATGACTTCAGGAACCGATCGGCAATCGTAGCTCTTTACAAGGTTTCTCGAAACTTGAGAAGATGATGGTACGCCATTTAAGATAAGTGATCATATAATCCTCTGTTCTAGATATCAGTCGGACAAATACATGGAACAATGTCTTACTTATTGTCCAACATTTGTTTCCCGATTTCCGATTTGTTTGACAAAGAACTTTATTGAACACATCAATCTAGTTCTGACCGGGCCCGGTACATAGGTCAAAACAAAATCATCGAGGGGCCCAAATATCAGCTTCTAATCCAAGAAGGAATAGATAAACTTCGACTCATATGTTTGTTCTACTACTCATTGAATTACACATAAGAGCACGATTTTATAACATCGAGTTACCAATGCGTTTTTCGTACAATCAATGCATAACCAACTCGTAAGTAACAAATCATATCTCTAGGTTTAAAGACTTATATGATATTACCGTCTCACGATCACTCGAGATAGAATTCCATGAAGTGATTCCAGTGAGCGTGGGTTGAGTCCAATGCTCAGAACTTATGAGCACTCATGATTGTTGTAGCCTTGTCCCAGACCTCTACAACCAAACATGACAGTCTTGATTCATACCTACTTCCGACATATGACCGACTGTGGAGGTTTGAATAATATGTTATACCAAACAAAATTATTCTGGAAGTCAAAACATGCAAAAGAAATATAGTAAACGATCGACAAGAGATAGCAACACTTTACTCATAAATAAAACACTTTTATTCATCATCAAATGTCAATTACACTTTACAAATTTCGAGATTATCTAACTACTAAATCTAATATCATCCTTCAGCCCTATGCTCCGAGCATGCTGGAGATGCTTAACCCGAGTCAGTCCCTTCGTGAGGGGATCTGCCGGATTCTCATCTGATGATACCCTCTTTGCCACGAGGAGTCCTTCTTCGATCCGATGTCTGATGAAATGGTATTTTCTGTCGATGTGTCTGGATCTCCCGTGATCCCTTGGTTCCTTGGCTAAGGCAACAACACTTTCACTATCACAGAAAATTTCCATCGGCTCTTTAATAGCTGGTACAACTCCAAGGTCTCCAATGAAGTTCCTCAGCCATAAAGCCTCCTTTGCCGCTTCGCTAGCTGCAATATACTCTGATTCACAAGTAGAATCTGCCACTGTCTCTCGCTTGGAACTCTTCCAAGAAATTGCTCCTCCATTTAGGGTAAAGACCCAGCCCGACTGAGAGCGGAAGTTATCCCTATCAGTCTGGAAGCTAGCATCACTATACCCTACAACTCTCAAGTCATCACTCCCACCGAGGGTAAGGACCCAGTCCTTAGTCCTTCGTAGGTACTTGAGAATATTCTTTACCGCAGTCCAGTGTGCCTTGCCAGGATTCCCCTGAAACCTGCTAACCATGCTCAAGGCAAAGGCTATATCAGGTCGAGTACACGTCATAGCATACATGATCGAACCTACAGCCGAAGCATAAGGTACTCGACTCATTTCTGCTATCTCAGCCTCAGTGCTAGGGCTTTGTGTCTTACTCAGCTTGGCGCTACTCTGGATGGGCAACTCTCCTTTCTTGGAGTCTTGCATTCTGAATCTCTTCAGAACCTTCTCCAAGTAGGTACTTTGACTAAGTCCAATTAGTCTTTTACTCCGATCTCTCAAGATTCTTATCCCCAAAATATAGGCAGCTTCACCAAGGTCCTTCATAGCGAAACACTTTCCAAGCCAGGACTTTACTTCCTGCAAGGTTGGAATGTCGTTTCCTATGAGTAGTATGTCATCCACATACAATACCAAAAAGCTAACTATACTCCCACTAGCCTTGACATATACACAAGATTCATCTTCACTCCTAGAAAAGCCAAATTCCTTGACCTTTTCATCAAAGCAAAGATTCCATCTGCGAGGTGCTTGCTTTAATCCATAAATGGATTTCTCAAGCTTACACACTCTATTAGGGTACTCGTTACTGACAAAACCCTCTGGCTGACTCATGTAAACATCTTCAGCCAACTTCCCATTAAGGAAAGCGGTTTTGACATCCATTTGCCAAATTTCATAGTCATGAAATGCGGCTATGGCTAACAGAACCCGAATAGACTTAATCTTGGCTACCGGAGAAAAGGTCTCATCATAATCCACTCCAGGAATTTGAGAGAAGCCCTTTGCAACCAGCCTAGCCTTATAAGTGTGTACTTTACCATCCATGTCGGTCTTCTTTTTGAAGACCCATTTGCACCCTACAGTCTTTCGACCTGGTACATTCTCAACCAAGTTCCAAACTTGATTGTCATACATGGATTGTATCTCGCTATCCATAGCCTCTTTCCATTTAGCAGACTCGGGGCCCGCCATGGCTTCCTCGTAGCTGTTAGGGTCATCATGACTTACTAGTGTCTCATCACTAATAAGTGTCTCACCTTCTGCAGTAATATGGAATCCATAGTAATGCTCAGGTGCACTCCTAACTCTCGTGGAACGCCTCAGAGGTACAGATTCGTCAATTGGCTCAACAGGAGTTTCCTCCTCAAGTTGAGGGCTAGAGTTTGAAGTTCCTTCACCACTTGACTCTTGAATTTCTTCAAGATCAACTTGCCTCCCACTGTCTCCTTGGCTTATAAACTCTCTTTCTCGAAAGACTCCTCTTCTTGCTACAAAGACCACGTTGTCACTAGGTCTGTAGAAGAGGTAACCAAAGGATTGCTGTGGGTAGCCGATGAAAAATACACCTCTCGCTTCGGGGTTCGAGCTTATCATGAGTCTCGCGTCTCACGAAAGCCTCGCAGCCCCAAATCTTGATGTGGTCTAGTTTAGGTACTTTACCAGTCCACATCTCGTGAGGAGTTTTGGCAACTTTCTTTGTAGGGACTAGATTAAGGATATGGGCGGCAGTCTCTAAGGCATACCCCCAGAATGAGATTGGTAGCGAAGCTCGACTCATCATGGAACGAACCATGTCCAACAAGGTTCGATTACGCCTCTCAGCCACACCATTCAACTGCGGTGTCCTGGGAGGTGTCAATTGTGAGACAATCCCACATTCCTTTAGATAGTCGAGGAACTCTGAACTAAGATACTCACCACCTCGATCGGATCGAAGCATCTTAATGTTCCTGCCCAATTGATTCTCGACTTCCTGTTTAAATTCCTTAAACTTCTCGAAAGTCTCTGACTTATGCTTGATTAAGTAGACATATCCATATCTACTGTAATCATCAGTAAAAGTCAAATAATAACGATTAGCATCTCTTGTGGCATGTTTGAATGGTCCACACACATCCGTGTGTATAAGGTCCAACAAACCTTCACCCCTTTCACATGAGCCTGTGAAGGGTGACTTTGTCATCTTTCCAAGTAAGCATGATTCGCAACTATCATTTGACTTTAGGTCAAACGACTCCAAGACTCCATCCTTTTGGAGTTGGCCTATGCGTTTCTTGCTTATATGTCCAAGACGACAATGCCATAACGATGCTTTATCCAAGTTATTATTATTAGTAGAATCAATACACAAAACATTATTTCCTAAGTTATCTACAATAGATACAGCTTCATACACACCATCACAAGGTAATGCTTTAAAATAAAGTACATTATTAAAGAAAGCATTAATCGAACCAACTTCATTATCAAACGAAAAGGTGAAACCTTGTTTGTACAATGCATGAAAGGAAATAATATTTCTTGCCATTTCTGGCGAATAACAACATTTATTCAAATCTAAATTTAACCCACTACTTAGCGATAAAGTATAAACTCCAATCTTGGTGACAGGTGTAACTTTCCTATTCCCCATGATTAAGTTTATTCTTCCTTGCTCCACATTCTCACTTCTTCCTAGTCCCTGCAAGTCACAACAAATATGAATACCGCAACCTGTATCAAGGACCCAAGATTTCGAATGGGGTGAGTTATTAGAAATGATAGTGTAAATACCTGCATGGTTGGGTTTGACTTTCCCATCCTTTACATCTTGCTGGTACTTTGGGCAGTTCCGCTTCCAATGAGCTTTTTCGTGACAATAGAAGCATTCAGCCTCTTTTGGGTCAGAAGAAGGAGTAATGAAACCTTTCTTGGTTCCACTTGAAGAAGAGCCATCAAGGGTCCGAGCCTTGGTACCCTTTGAAGATCTCTTTCTCTTCCTCCCTCGACTCTGCCCGATTGCCAAGACCGGAGTTGTTTCTGGAGTAGGAGTGATAGCAACCGACTTCCCCTTAAGACCTGTTTCTGCGGTCTTGAGAAGTCCCTGAAGTTTGCTGAGGGTGACCTCTTCCTTGTTCATGTGATATGTCATGCGGAATTGATCATAGCACGATGGTAAGGAGTGCAAAATGATATCTATTGCAAGCTCCTCAGGGAAGTTCACATTGAGCTTCAGCAACCGATCCACATACCTTTGCATTTTCTGCATGTGGCTCGTGACGGACTCTCCGTCCTTCATCATGGTTGTTATCATGGAGCAGATGACTTCGTACCTCTCTTGTCGTGCACTTTGATGGTATCTTTCCATCAAATCTTGGTGCATTTCATAAGGGTAGAAGTCTTCATAAGACTTTTGGAGTTCAGCTGTCATGGTGGCTAACATGATGCAAGCCACCTTGGTTGCATCTCTTTCATGAGTATGAAAGTCAGCGATCTCCTGGGGAGATGCAGTGGACTCGTCAATTTCCTTAAGCTCCTTGTCAAGGACATATTCTTTGTCCTCGTAGCGGGTAATCATCCTGATGTTTCTGATCCACTTATTGAAGTTGGATCCATCAAAGGTGACTTTCCCACACAGACTCATAAGAGTAAAGGAGCCATTAGGATTCGAGCCAGAAGCATTAGTTGAAGACATCTGAAAAAGAAGAACAAGTTTAGTTTAGATTTAAGAGAGTCCTTAATAAAACACCCAAATGTAATATTAAGGCTAGGATCCAATCACAATATAATATAACTTAGAAGAGGTATGCCGTAATCTAAGCTATACCATATTTGAAAGGTAGGTGAATGACGATTCACCAATTTCCACCACGAAAACCGAAATAATAAATATTTAGTTTTTATTGGTTTTAGAAATTCCTAGATTCTTTGAGATCCAATGAACTTTTCAAAGGCATGTTTCGATCTCGGGAGTGCCCTCCAGGTTTTGTGACTGGGATGCCGAGGATCACAAAACGAGGTGTGAAGTAACCATGCAAATCACTTGGTACCCTTAAAGTTTATCACTCAATCGATGTGCCGGTAAACCACACACGCTCCACCGATACTATAATAAACCTTAAGTCACCCTTTACCTACCTTGTTAAGTCCAAGTTAGTGTGCCGGTTAACCACACACGCTCCACCAACGACTCAGACAAAGTGTAAAGTGTAATTTCATGGATTAGCACCTTATTCACATTTTTCCTAAAGTAACTAAGATTGGGAATTTAATAAACATTTAGTTACTTTATATATTCATCATACTTTGAATGAGAATTTATAAGTCCTTGTCTTACCCGTTCGGCTAACGACCCTCCACCAGTCAAGCAAGCGGTGGGTGAGAATATTCACCCATTAAGTCACCATTTTATAGGCAACAACCTTATACCCACCTTATAGACCGGCTTCGTGAATGAGGCGTACTAGCGGTAAGACGACTTTATTCTTATACATATATATATATATATATATAATTATTAAATCATCATAATATAAGTATAAGGGTTGAATTTTAACTTTTAAAATTCTAGGGGTTGGAACTAAAGTTTTAACTTAACTTTACTTGTTCCAAAACTTGAGGGCAAGTTTTGTAACTTTCAAAACTTTTCATTTCTTGTAACTTATGAGTTTAATAGAGTCATAAAATGAAGACTCTTCATTTTTATAACTCTTGTGTTTTCTTAATGGTTTTAACTCAAGTGTGACTCTTGGTTTTCCATAACTTAAGGATAAGTTATGGACTCCATTAAAACACATTATGATCAAGAATTAAACTACCAAATAGGTTACAAATAATTCCTATGATCATCTAAAACATCATAAGAACAAGAACATGAATATGAACATAATCAAAAATTACATAAAACTTTGTAATTTTGATAACTAGTTGTTGTAAATGAATTAGCAAAACATTACACCACCAAAAACAAGTTTACATTTACTAAAACAGTTTAGGGTAATGTTTCTAATTCATTTTCCAGCAACTGAATCGAAATTCTGCACTCATTCGACCCTACTCGCCGAGTGCATGAACATGACTCGCCGAGTTGGTTGAAGATACACATGGACTCGACGAGTCCCCCCTATAGACTCGACGAGTCCGATCGCAGACAACAAATTTTCGATTCTGTTTTCAACTTTTAAGAACAAATAAGAACAAACAAACCTGTCTCTGATACCACTGATGGGTTTTGAGCATTCTAACACTTCCTAAGTGTACATGCAACCCTAATAACCTTGGATCTATGTTTGTCTAATTTGTCATGCAAAGTTGAATTCCAAGGTTATATTCCTATCTAGCATACATGGGGAACAATTTTAACATAAAGTATAGATAGAATAACTTACCTTGTTGTTGCTTGTGTTCCTTGAAACCTTGTGAGCCTAGCACCCCAAGTGGTGATGCCTCAAATGCTTCACACAACACCAAATGCTCTTGGAAGAACTTATGAGAGTATACTCACTTCTTCAAATCGGCCAAGCCCTCTATTTCTTTGTTGTAACCGATTTTGGTGGAGATTATGCTTCTTATATAGTGTTGACACATCTAGGGTTAAACCCTAATGTGTCATGACTCTTCATTTCCATGACCCATGGGTTTGTAACTCCCATGGAGCATCCATGGAGCATCCTATGGGTGGAACCCAACTTGATGATCCATGGAGCCTTTTAGCCCACTATACAAGATATGGATGATTTACTTAATCAACCCATATATTTAATTAGTTATCTTTTGATCACTTAATTAATTCTAAATTAATTCTTGATCAAACTAATCAAATAATATTATTAATATATTAGAACTTATAATATATTAATAATCTCCAAGCGTTATTTCTCTCATTTAGTTTATCCAATTGCATGGTGCCATGCAACCCAAATGGACCATGCCGGGTCGGGTCAAGTACATACCAGAAATAGTTATGGACTTAGACACCTTATCCAACACCTTCTTCTTAGTCATAAGAATGAACTAAGACTTCCTTAGAGAACTAATTTTGATATGGTTTCTTAATCATTAAGATGATCACAAAACTGATACTAAAGTACTCTCCCATCTTTTCAGATTTGAGAAACTTTTATCCTTCTGCCTAATTTGATTTTTCTTATTCGCTCTGCCTTACATTGGAACCTTTTCCAATGTCTCAAAGTTACACTTAAGCTTGTAAGTATAATCATATTTACTGAGCTTTAGTAAACTATGACGAATAGCCTTATATCTTTTGTGGTGGACTTAATCAGTGCACATGACTATGTACTCGATCCCTTAGTCCATTACTTGACTCACACATCCATGTGAACAAGTAATTAGTCTTAATTTTTCCAATACTTGAAAGTTCTCATTCATCATGCTATACAACTTGCATGATTCCAAGTCCCGGTCCAATTGGGACTTTGGACTTTGGATGATGAGAATCTTTCCTTATTTGGTAAATTTAGACATTACCACAAATGAAAGAATCAATTTCATATTTCCACTCTTGCTATTAATGGAATCATATAAGCAACAATTTTTCCTCAAATGCCATTGTAAGGATATTTTAAAATAAATAAAATCAAAAATTTCCTTTTATTTTAAAACTTGCGGAAAAACTTATCCTTACAATCCATATGAAAACTTGTTGTTATCTATTCCTAAGCAATATCTCATAACTCCTAAGAATTAGCTCAAGAATCCGATTTTTCAAACTACGCGATAGAAATCCATCTATGCGATCAGATTCAACATATTCTTTCTTTAAGTTTCTTCACATTTCTTTGATTCTTAAAACATCACCATGTGACCCAGTCACATCATGTATCAGGAATCTCAGAATAGAAACTTAACAGAGTTAGATTAGTGGACTTTACCTGAAGTAGAGTCAACCTTATTGACTTTAACATCCTTAGGTAAATTTGGCAGCTTCGCAACTAATGACCCTTCCTTTGGCAATATAAACATATGGACCCTTTGATAATGGTACACAGGACTATTACAGACTTAGCTTTTTCTCTTTACCATTTGGTCAACCTAGTTGACTATGGTGAATCCCTTTCCTTGGGAAGAGAATGTTTTTTCTGTATTTCCAGTGTCACCATTGTCAATGTCCATAAAGTTTCAGGAAGTTGATCTTAGCAAATAGATAAGATCATTAAGGGTCTTGTCATAGTCTGTTTCATAGGTGTTCCAAAAGAACTCACTATGTGACTTAGAAAGTGATTGAACCACCAACTTTCTCAAGACTTTGACACCCAACTCTCCCGGATTGTCAATATGTGACTACATCTCCAAGATGTGATCACACCAAGACCTTTACTTGCCAATAGGGCTCGAGTGACTTTAAACTTTTAAAGAACTTGTGGGTTAGGGAGAATAATTGGAGGAGGAGAAAAAAGTATGATATCCATGGGACATCATCTTCATTTAGGAAAACTTGTTTCAAGAGATTTGGGAAGATCATAAATGTCTAAACCAGACATGTTTTGGGAGATATTCAAGATAGTTGATCTTAAAGTCCTTAATATGACACCCAATATGAAATATTAAGGCTAGGACCCAACAAACTATTTTATAACTTAGAAGAGGTATGCCGTAATCCAAGCTATAAAACATTTGAAGGTTGGTGACCCAAGATAAACGAAATGTATTATTAGGTTTTAATTGGATTTCAAACTCCTAGATCTTTGAGATTCATTGAACTGTTCAACGGCATGTTTCAATCTCGAGTGTGCCCTTCAGGTTTTGTGACTGGGATGCCGAGGATCACAAAACAAGGTGTGAAGTAACCATGCAAATTACTTGGTACCCTTAAGTGTTTATCCCTCAATCGATGTGCCGGTTAACCACACACGCTCCATCGATACTATGATAAACATTAAGTTACCCTTTGCCTACCTTGTTAAATACGAGTTAGTGTGCCGGTTAACCACACACGCTCCACTAACCGACTTAAACAAAGTGCAAAGTGTAATTTCATGGATTATCACTATCTTCACATTTTCCTAAGTAACTAAGATTGGGTATTTATAAGAGTTTAGTTACTTAGTATTCATCATTAATACTTTTAATGAAGGGAGAATTATAGTCCTGTCAAACCCGTTCGGCTAACGACCCTCCACCAGTCAAGCAAGCGGTGGGTGAGAGTGGACACCCATTAAGTTGCCATTTTATAGGCAACAACCTTATACCCACCTTATAGACTGGCTTCGTGAATGAGGCGTACTAGCGGTAAGACCGACTTTACTCTTATACATGTATATATTATTAACTTATAATATTATAAAGTATAAGGGTTGAATTTTAACTTTTAAAATTCTAAGGGCTAACTTGGAATTAAAGTATTCATATGAGAAAACTTTACAAATTCCAAAACTTGAGGGCAAGTTTTGAAACTATTCAAAACTAATTAATTCCATAAGTTATGTGTTTAAAGTAGTTTTAATCCAAAAACTCTTCAAGTTCCATAACTTATGGAAGACTTTAAACTAATAAAAGAATTAATTTTTTCTTTATTATTTTTTTTATAACTTATGGAATTAATTAAGGTTACATTATTATTATTATTTTTTTTTATTTAATGAAGAGACTCTTGGTCCTCCATAACTTGAGGACAAATTATGGAGTCATAACTCCAATTAATTAGAACTAGACTCTTCATTTTTGTAACCTTTGCCAACTTTTATGAGTTTTATGAAACATAAATGTGACTTTTCATATAACTTGAGGACAAGTTACAAAAACACATTTTAGAATCAACTCTTAGATTAATTTGGATTGAAAACAACTTTTTCACTCAACTTTTCTATTAATCTAAGCAACTCATAAGAACAAGATAATTCAAATCAAACTTTTTCATGTAATTAGTCTAACCTTTAAACTAATACAAAACATGAATCTATTGACAATTATCTTTGAAAATGGATTAGCATGAACATTACCACATTAAAAAACAAGTTTATAAGTTCAAAAACAACTTAGGGTAATGTTCCTAGTCCATTTCTAGCCAAAAACCTCGAAAATATGTTGTCTGGGGTCCAACTCGTCGAGTGCATGAACATAACTCGGCGAGTTGGATGCATTTTGCCTTGGACTCGTCGAGTCCCTTCATGGACTCGGCGAGTCTGCTGGGCTGACAGCACCAATTTCGATTTTTCAGCTTCTATTGCAGGTATAACAAGAAAACAAGCCTAGGCTCTGATACCACTGTTGGGTTATGAGCATTCTAACACTCCTAAGTGTGCATGCAACCCTAAATACCTTGGATCTATGTTTTCTCTATTATACATGCAAATATGAACATCCAAGGTATTATCCTAAACTAGCATACAAAACTATCAATATAACAAGATAGAATACATACCTCTTTGATGGTGCTTGTCTTCATGAAGCTTGAGTGCCTAGTGCCCCAAGTGTGACACCTCAAATGGTTCACAATCATCAAAACACTTAGAATAACTTAGAGAGAATTCTACACTTCATGAAATCGGCTAGCCCTCTCTTATTCTCACTAGTGGCCGATTTTGGTCAAGAATAATATCTATATATAGTGTTACAATTAGGGTAAACTCTAATTGTCATGACTTTCCATTTCCTTGGATCCATGGGTTCAAATACACCATGGAGCATCCATGGAGTATCATATGGGTTTTGGCCCAACTAGATAATCCATGGAGCATTAGCCCACTATACAAGTATGGATGATTTACACAATCAACCCATATATTTAATTAGTCTTCTTTTGATCACTTAATTAATCCTAGATTAATTCTTGATCAATACTAATTAAATAATCTTATTATTCTTATTATTAATATATTAGAACTTATAATATATTAATAACCGTAAGTGTCTTATTTCTCTCATTTAGTCTATCCAAGTGCATGATGGTATGCAACCCAAATGGACCATGCCGGGTCGGGTCAAGTCTTACAAATTATAGTTATGGACTTAGACATTAATCCAACACTACTACCATCACATATATCATAACACAAACGTAATATCAGACATATATGGGGTGTCTGACTACCCTTCGGTCCTAATAACCGAACTCTACTACTATCACATACAACATATCATGCCAACATATAACATATCAGGTAGTAGCAAACCTAGATGATATCACAAAGACAATCATCTAACATGCAACTCCTACTGGTGGGCCGGCATTGTGGCCTTAAACCCACCGCTACTGGAAGGTAACTCACCTCAGAGTAGCTGCTGATCATCGTGGGAATAGTCTGATTGTTGCTGCTGCTGCTCCGGAAATCCTCCGGCTGTAATTCCCACCAAACACTTAGTCAAAAACTACTAACTGACCTTTGGGTAAAATGACCATTTTACCCCTGATCATGCCCTAAGTCAAAGTCAGAGTCAACTTCCAGTTGACCCGACTCGCCGAGTTGGCTCGCCAACTCGCCGAGTCCATGTCCAAACGACTGACCTGAATTCTGTTTCTACTCGTCAAGTTAGGCGTCGACTCGATGAGTTCTCCTTCCAAACTGATGTTCAAGTCCTTCATCTTACTCGCCGAGTTGTATGAACAACTTGTCGAGTTCATCTTCATCCGATGAATAAGTTATACTGTGACTCGCCGAGTTGTATGAACAACTCGTCGAGTCTGATCTTGATCTAAGGAGATTGCCTTGAACTCGCCGAGTCTGGGCATCGACTCGTCGAGTTCCATTATGGGTGAGTTTTGGCTTCCAACTCACCGAGTCCACCCTGGACTCACTACACAACTCGACACAGCAAAAAGGGGACAATCTCGGAGACTCGCGACTAGACTCGCCGAGTCAGATGAGCGACTCGCCGAGTCCGCTCCATGCAAGAGCCATAAATGCGATTTTGCTCGAATCCAGTCCATACCATTCGTAGATCTGGGCTCCTAGAGCATGAATAACACGTAAAGTTTCCAACTTTACGTGTAAATATCCATCTATGGGGTTTTTAGGGTTCAAAATGCACCAAAAGAGTAGATCTAAGGTTTTCATGCAATATGGGTTCATAAAGGTAGTAGATCTGAGCTCCTGGAGCTCAACCTTGCTTAGATCTAGAGGCCAATCAACTTATTTTGAAATATGATGCACATACAAGCTTGGAAAATGAGTCATGAAGGACTTTAATGGGGCCATAAGCATGAAGACAAGGGGGAAAACGAGCCATACCTTAGTGAACACTCTGAAATATCTCACAAGTGCTTGACCTCCTCTTCTTCTTCTTGATCTCCTTTCCTACTCACTCCAATCTTCAAGAGGACACACCAAATGGCTTCAAATCCACCAAACAAGGCTTAGAACGAGGTGTGTGGCTCTGAGGGTGAATGGGGGCTGCCTTGGGGGCGGAAAGGGGGATTAAATAGGGTGCAAACCCCTGAAACTTAGGGTTTCATCCAACAGCGGTGACTCGCCGAGTCCAGGATGTGGACTCGCCGAGTCGCCAACTTAAACGTGTCCCGGGTCCCGTCCCTACTCGGCGAGTCGGACCTATGACTCGCCGAGTCCAAGGCTTAAAATGGAAAATACTCAAATAAGATTTACATACCAGGAACCAGGTGTTACATCTTTTGACGATCCCGAGCTGCTAACATTCTTTCCCTAATTATTTGCAACTTTTCAGCAGTTTGATGAACCATCTCCGGTCCCATAAACTGCTTTTCCCCAGCCTCAAGCCAACAAGACGGCGTACGATACTTTTGTCCGTACAAAGCTTGATAAGGTGCCATCTTTATGCTCGAGTGGAAACTGTTGTTGTAGGAAAATTCTACCAAAGATAAATGTTCATCCTAATTACCTAGGAATTCTAGGGTACATGCTCTTAGCATATCTTCAAGTGTTTGTATTGTTCTTTCACTCTGACCATCAGTCTGCGGATGGTAAGCTGTACTTAAACAGAACTTGGTACTCATTTCCTTTTGTAGACTTTTCCAAAATCTTGAGGTGAAACGGTTATCACGATCCGATACAATTGTTAACGGAACACCGTGAAGCCTCACAATTTCCTTCACATAAGAATTCGCGAGCTTTTCCATAGACCATTTCTCTTTGGCTGCTATGAAATGCGCACTCGTAGTGAATCGATCAATGACCACCCAAATCATGTCGTGACCATTCTTTGTTCTAGGTAGTTTAGTGACAAAATCCATCGCAATGTCTTCCCATTTACCCATAGGCACAGGTAAAGGTTCTAAACTCTCATACGGTTTTTGATGTTGTGTCTTGACTCTCACACAAGTCACACACTCGACCACATACTTTGCAACATCAAGCTTCACCGTCGGCCACCAGTAGTAGGGTTTTAGGTCCCTATACATTGTAGTGCTACCAGGATGAATCGAGTACATGGTTTTGTGAGCTTCTTCCATCAGAAGATCTCTTATTCCTCCTGACTTAGGTACCCAAATACGATCTTGGAATACCTTCAGTCCATGACCGTTTGTACCAAAAACCAACGTTTTGCCCAAACGTTCCTCCTTCCGGTCATTCTTCTCAGAAGCTTCCTCTTGAGCTTTCTTTATACTCTCCACAATTATCGAGACAACTTCTATTCTCAACGCTCTTGGCCTTTTCCTCTCAACATTGACTTTACGACTGAGAGCATCAGCAACAACATTAGCTTTACCGGGATGGTAAAGTATCTCATAGTCGTAGTCCTTGAGTAACTCTAGCCAGCGTCGTTGCCTCATATTCAATTATTTCTGATTAAAGAGATATTGGAGACTCTTATGATCAGTGAAAAGTTTGCACTTTGTGCCATAGAGGTAATGCCTCCATATTTTCAGAGCGAAAACTACCGCTGCCAACTCCAAATCATGGGTGGGGTAATTCTTTTCATGCTCCTTCAGCTGTCGAGACGCATATGCTATCACCTTTTCTCTTTGGGTCAAAACACAACCCAATCCAACCCCAGACGCATCGCTATAAATAGCGAAGTCTTCAACTCCATCGGGTAGAGAAAGTATTGGTGTCTCGCATAGCTTCTTCTTTAGCTTCTCGAATGCTTCTTTATGCTTATCATTCCAAACGAAGGGATTCGTCTAACCACCTCAACGTTGTCGGATATGTAAGAGAGAGAGAGAGAGAGAGAGAGAGAGAGAGAGAGAAGGAAAGGGAGGGAGGGAGAGAGTGAGTGAGAGAGAGAGAGAGAGTCGTTGGACAACCTCAACTCTATGTGTGTGAGATAGAATGCGTCATTGTTGGTGGTGGCGGTTGTGTTGGTGTTGATCGGTGGTGATAATTGTGGTGTTGAACGGCGGTGGTGGTTGTGTTGTTGTCCGATGGTGATGGTGTTGAGTGATGTAAATGTTGTAACATCAAAAAGGAGATAATGAGGGGTTACATTTTGCATTATTTTTTTTAATTTTTAATTAGGAAAATACTAAAATTAAAAAAATAATAGAAAAAGAAAATAATAAATACATATCTATCACTTTAAGATTTAAAAAAAATTATGGATCAAAACTGTAACAAAAAATCTATTTTGAATCTGGTATTAGTTTAAATTTTTTGGACAAACACCATATTTCTCAACAAACCACGTCGACAATTTCTACAATTTTGTCTTAAAAAGTATATGTCAAAATCTAAGCCGCCACTTCCCGAAATTAAGGGCATGCAAGTAAAAAATACACTAATTATAAATCGAAGATACTTTCAAACATGGATAAATATACAATGCATCAATCTATAAAATTACTTATAAGATTCTATTGGATAGGAAGTGACTCAACACGGGATCGATTTTATAAGGCCGGTTTGAGTTGTCGTCTTGATTGGTTAATGTTATTGCTACGTACACTAGCCATGGTCGCCCCAACTCTAATGTTTATAGTTAACATTGAATTTTACAAATCGTTCATAATAAATAAATAAAATATCCCTTAAAGTCCAAAATGATAATTATATATAATTAAATTTGGATTCTATTTTTGGAGCGACAATGAGTTTTATTAATAACCAGCGGGGAAGTGTCGCAAAGGGACATCACAGGTACAATTACAAGGTCAAAGACAATATTGACAAAAAATTATGTAAATAAAAAAATGATTGGGAGGTTATCGTATTTTTAACATTTAACGTGAACACTTACCACACAATTAAAAGTGCCTAGCCATGAAAAAAAAAAAAGACTGATAATAAGTTGGAGAGTTATATATAAACCTGAAGTAAATCAAAATGTGTTGATAGCAAAAGTTTTAGAATTTTTTAAAAATACGTAAATTTAGTTAATAGCAAAAGTTGAACCTTTCTAAAATATAAAAGTACTAATATTAGTCAAAATAGAAATAAACTAATAGATAATTAGCTCTATAAGAAAAAAAAAAGAAATGACATGACATAATCGTCTGTTTAAGATAAATATGTTTTTATTAAATAAACAGTAATTACTATTAAGTAAGCACTCAAATACTAAAAAATTTCAAGGTAAAACTTACTCCATTGTCGTGTAGTAGCTCTTTTTGTTGTAGCAGTGATGACAGGCCACATGTAGACCCAAGTTTTGTTGTTGACTTTGAAGCACCAAAGGACGGAAAGAAATCCTGCATCTAA
The DNA here is from genome assembly GCF_052625555.1 of Lactuca saligna. Lineage (NCBI taxonomy): Eukaryota > Viridiplantae > Streptophyta > Magnoliopsida > Asterales > Asteraceae > Lactuca > Lactuca saligna. Next base: position 171,290,173 of record NC_136421.1, read on the forward strand.
TGAACATTATTACATGTTTTTATGTTGATGTCAAAATTTTCAACGAAACTTTTTTTTGGCATTTTTCATTCTATTAGTCTATTCGGTATGGGTAACGTTATAAGGCGTTATGTTGATTTGGCAGCTCCTATAATGACGTTCTAACACCAGAACGCCGCCCCCTCTCATGTTATTAACCAATCAAAAGCCATTATCTCATTCTCTCTCTAAGTCTCTTTGTATCTCTTAAAATGTTATAACATTTGCACATCATTTCCTACGTAAATCAAATGATGTTAAAGATAACATGACATATGAGTTGACAAATTCTAGATATGATAACATCTCTTAATATGTTGCCCACACCCACCACCTTTAGACTGCACCGCCTTTCAACAAGGATTTGGGTACGTCTTATGTGGCTTCAACAGACACCACATCGTATATACAGCGAGGTCAACTAGATAGCCCTCTACCAAATTCAAATCTCATTCATTTCCTCCAACTACCAATCAATGGCTAGCATTTAAAAAATATTAAATTTTAATTTATAATAAGTGTGATAAATCATCCTCCTATCCTAAATAACTAAAGTTGTATGTGGTGTGTAAATCTGATATGAAATCTAGTGGCAAAAATAACATCACTCCTTCTAACCTTACATTATTGCATTTTCATTACTTTTCCTAATTAAAGCATGAAATAATTTATAAGGATAATAAAGTATCATTTATAAGGATAATAAAGTATCATATATATATATATATATATATATATATATATATATATATATATATATATATATATATATATATATATATATATATATATATGTTTGTAGGTGTATTACCAGCAAACTAATTCTTTATACACATATCACCATTAAAGTTTAAATGTTGTTCAAAAAGTATCATTGGTGTTACTGCATAAGAGATTATCAGCTACATATTACCCATATGATTATCAGCTACATATTACCTATATGGCAGCTCACATAGATTTTAGGGTTAATAGTTTATATATTTTACCATTAAACTCTTTTGTACACATTTTAGCATTAAATATTTATATACACATTTTATTATTAATCTTACCCAATTTGTTCAAAAAATACTATCTAAAATACTTATATAAATACATATTTTTACTTATAGAAAGAGTAGTTTTTGATGATATTTTTTTTGTCTGAATACCAATTAATTATCAAAAGGTTTTGTCTTCTTAACAATCCAAATAACCTATATCACTGATTTAGTATATTATGATATTTTTTTTTATTGAATACTCATCACTCCTGCAAATCCAACAAATCGATATCATGGCATTTGAGGTATGGGAAAACCACATACATTTTTTAAACATCACCATCCATGCGGCCAAAATTTTAATCATTGCTAACTAAAACACTTTTCCAAAAAATATTCATGTTGTCGCTTTCCCATGTTTTGGAGAACTTGCACCTAAATTGTATGTTTTTCCCCTTGACTGCATGAAATATTGATATAAAGGTGGTATTTGTTCTTTATACTCATGCTTGGTAAAATGCAAGATTATTGGTAAAATGTGTACATAAAAGTTTAATGCTAAAATATGTACACCAAAGTTTAATGGTAAAATGTGTATATAAAAAGTTTAATGGTAAAATATAAAAAATTTAATGATAAAATGTGTATAAAAAGTTTAATGGTAAGATGTGTAAACAATCAACACTAAAATCTATGTCAGGTGCCAGATGGGATGACATGTGTCATGTTACGTGGCTGGTAACCTATTATATCGGTAAAACCAATTGTAATTTTTGAACAAAATGTAAGTTCTAATAATTATACCTGTACAAAGACTATTGTTTGCTTGTAATATGTATATAAAGAAAAGTTAAATGGTCATTTTTATATAATTTTGATACTTTGTTACTCTTGTAAGTCATTTTCTCTTAAAGCATTGCACTTTGCCTGCTACGCCAAATCTTGTTGCTAACTTTGAATCACTAAACGAGGGAAAGAAGTTTGGTATGTAATGAACATCCAATTCATTAACCTAAATACCAAATTAATTTTGCCTAACTTTAAAATGTCCATAACAAGAATCCATATGGATTTTTCATCGGTGCTTAAAATTATCTCGGTATCATATTTTAGACAATCAACTACGTAGCCGATAATCCTCTTCATTGTCATTTACATTGCTCCATAACCTACTAAAGCATCTTTTTAAAACCATTTTAACTGCTTTCAATGGCTTAACAATAATCTAATATTAATCATAGATGTATCACATTAATTAACTATACAAATTATATATGGAGTCTTACTTGTTTGCAAACTATAATCCTCACCTTACCAATCCCATCTTTCAGTATTGCAATTTAAGGGAAAAAAAAAAGAGAAAAATCATCATCCTACAAAAGTATTACACTTAAATCCTTTATATCAAGTAAAATATACGTTATAAACATACCATATGGAATTTAGATAGCAAACAACTAACTAGTTGAATTTAGTCACATCCCGATCTACATATAGTCCCAAATGTACAATTCTTAATTAAAAAAAAAAAAAGATTTTTCAAATACAATGCTTTAATTGAAAATGCTATAATTGAAAAAGAAGAAAGTACCAAACTATAATAAACAAATACATGAAAGTGCATTTATGCTTTTTGCATTTAGCCCATTTAATAACCCCACACTTTCTTAAAACTTAAGTACCTTTTTTTTTAACCGACAAATAGATAGAAGGTAACCCGATCCGATGGATCAGGAACGTCTGACGGGCCACCAAGAGGGGCGCCACTCACCACCAAAGGGAACGAAGAATCGAACCCACGCCAATCCAAGGAAAATCCTCCAAATGTGCTCAGCCAAGAATCGAACTCTTGATCTCACCCACGGAGTACTTATGTCATCAAATTGACACCAAAAAAGTAATATTTTGACTATAAAGTCAAATAATATTAATAAAAACTATTAGCAATTGAATTTACCAATGTTTTAAATGATGTGATGCGTGATTTGGCGGTAAGGTTAAGCCTAAATCATGACGAGCCTTGACGAACTATGATATTTTTCAAGGTATGACAACTATATATACATTAAAAAATATAAATAATATAATTATAGAATTATTTCAAATATATCAAGTTTCTAGAAGTGTTATATTATCATTTAGAGAGATTAAATATCCTTCTAATTTTTATTCCTACAAATTGTCCTACCAAATTAAATGGTGATATGTATAACATTTAATGTTTATTTAATATAAAAAGTTAACAAAAAATAAAAAACAAAAAAATCCTACGCTTTGAAAAAAAACTCGCACCATAATGCGATATGGCGCACCTTGACACGTTGTTTGACTGCTACACTTAACAAACTCGCATTTGACGTTTTCGTAATGGCTATATCATGACTCACGTCATGACACACCTTGGCGTGCACCTTTTATAACATGAACTTACCTTAACATCACATGGCTTTAAGTGACAACTAAGAACACATGAAGAAGAAGAAAATAAATCCACAAAATCAACACTATTTATGGTTTTTTTTTACTAAATGGTCATAATCACTCCAAAAATATACATTTTGACTTAATATTTTGTTAAAAAAAACCAACACCATGGGCTATAATTTGCGAAATAATCAACTTTCTAAAGACAACATTATCATCTACCTTTCCATATCTACTTTACCCCTATTTAGGGCGTGTTTGGCACACAACTACTGAAAGCTTCTAGCTTCTAGCTTTTAACAAAACGCTAGTTAAAAGAAAAAGACTTGTTTGACGACATAAGCGTTTAACTTTTAGCTTAAATAAAAAGCTCAAAAATAAAAAGCTACCTGAAGTAGTTTTCAACAAAAAGCTTCAAAATCAAAAGCTACCAGCTAACCATTATCAGATAGTTTTGCCGAACACGCCCATAATCAAACACAGAAAACCATAATTAACTTTTGTGATTATAATTTGCAATGATAAGTCTACACTCACATCCAATCACCCCTTAAACAGTTACACCTCTTTAAGATCAGGTGATCAAATTTCTTCAAAAACACCATCAGTATAAAAGATATAACTCTTCCCCTCAATATATTTTCATAGTTGTGTAATGAAAATAAGTACATTTAAGAACAGATAAGCAAAGTATCAAACTTTATGCCTATATATTATCATATTTAACCTAATTATTATTCAAAATTATTCCAAAACGTATTCAACCAAACATGTTCTAAAATATGCAATCAGTTGAGCGTAATATGGCTTTACTTTTAGCAAATCATTATTCTCATAAAAATACTTAAAAATCACTACCATCTATAACTACACTAGGTGTGAGACCAATATATTACATGTGTTTAATTAAAAAAACAAATTAATAATTTAAAAAGTTTGAATTTATAAGAAAATTGAGAAAAATTTGAATTATTAAAATTAATAAGACTTTAATATATTGAATACATTACATATATAAACTTTTTCTAATAAATACTTTACATATATATTACTTTACACATTAAATGTGGAATTTTAATTTAATAAAATGAAAAATACAATAAAATGACAAGTGGAAAATAGAAAATTTTAAAAATATAGAAAATGTCATGTGTCCAAATGAATGAGAAGAGGATATGTAGCAAAAAAACCTTCATTTATTATAGTAGATTTTTCGCTTTTATATATTTCCAATTGAAATGTACTTTGAAAGTTCTATCCAATTCAGGCATTGTATTTTGAAAATTCATTGAAATAAAACATTATATTTTTAATTATTTTTGCTTATTATAACATTATACATTGAAATATCTAGCAAATTATAGCACCGAAAATTGTTTCTTTGTTGATGTAGCTATAAGCCTATAATTGATAGATATACATTGCTATTTCAGGTAAGGAACAGGAGGTCAAAGTTATATGTGATTCCTAATGTGCAATAAGTATACAACTTCTTTGCTATGTTTTTTTTTTTGTTAGTATTTAGCAACGAAGTTCATAGGAGTAAGCAGCTTATACGAAGGAAAGTTAAAATTTTTAATTGTTAATTAAGAGACATTTTATAAGTCTTAAGGTTGTGCTAATCACATACCATGTCTCTTATTTAACAATACAAGATTGACTTTTGAGTTTTATATTGGCATATAAAACAAGAAGTAAGACTGGATTGGAAAAAATGTCTTGAAGATAGGTGTGTAAGACGTGTAACTATGTTAACTTTTAAATTACCTTTTAGAATCGGTTGTTTTGAGTATTTCATTTTTGAGTTTTTTAGATGTCATAATATGTGATTCTGAATTAATGATGGCATACATGATGAATCTTGCAAATATTTAAATTAATTTTGGTTGTTTCGATTTTATGATTCAACTATAATAGCAACATTGTTTTTGATTCGTTTAGTACACTTTTTTCTACAACAAAGCCTTTCATTCATTTTATAAGTTTGGAGAAACTCTACGTTTCCTCATGGGACAAAATCTTTTCTTCTATCAAGCTTCATCATGTTCCACACTTCCATTTGTTCACTACAAATACATTTCACTTTCAAGGAATAAACAATGCACAAATACCAAAAAAAAAAAAAAAAAAACTCAAGTTTTACACATGAAGTTGACAAAAGCTTTAATTATTATTATTATTTTTTTTTAGTTTGGTAAAAATCATAAGTTTTCATATGACCTTTCATTTTTAACCATCTTTCATTTTTAACCTGTTATTCGGTCATCAATCGGTCGTCCCTATTTTTTTTGTTAAATGGAAGGTTATCTGAAAACATACGATTTATACAAAAAAAAAAAAAAAGGTTTTTAGCAATAAAACATGTAAAACTTTGAGACTTTTTTTGTATAAAATAAAATTAAGGCTTTTAGCAATAAAACATGTAAAACTATGAAACTTTTTTTGTATAAAATAGTAAAATACAAAAAGTCCCAAGTTTTACACGCTTTGTTAGTAAAAGCCTAACTTTTTGTTTTGGTAAAAACCATAAGTTTTCAGAAAACTTTTTTTTTTTTTTTCAACCGATTGATAGACCAAATAAAAGGTTAAAAATGAAAAGTCATCTGAAAACTTATGGTATTTACTAACCAAAATAAAAAGTTACATCTTTTGTCAAGGTGTGTAAAACTTGAGATTTTCTTGGTATTTGCCCAATAAACAATCAATTCAAGAGATCAATTTTATAGTTATTAACGTGCTCCATTAACATTTTTTTTCAAGAAGGCTTATTTGTTCAAATAAGATTATACAAAATGGTAAGAGTATTACACAACCCATCAACCAAATGCACACATACCACTTTCTCCACAGTTACAACTAAAAACACACACACACACTAGTACCACATTCTATCATGCTCTCTTTACACGATATAAACACTCCTACCATTTTCTATAATCTTATTTCCATACTCTTTTACAAAAGAATCACATTACATTACACCCCACAACTACCGATGATAACCCATGGCTACAACGGGTACCCGAACCTTATGCCCTCTGTTTCCCTTCAACATAACCTCTCCAAAACTGTACTCTCTGGTTACTGACCTCACGGTTAGGGTCACGGTGAACCTACGTGATGCACCGGGTCCTATGGTCATGGACCGTGGGCTCGAGTCAATGGCTATGGCTGGACCCATTCTTGTGGTGATTGTGTAGGTTTCTTTTTCATTGACATTTGTAACAATTCGTGTTACGGTTTGGGTTCGAACAAGATGGGAGATTGTGATTGAAGGGGAGTTTAGATTGTAGGGGTGGCCGAGGGTGTAGTTACATGGGTGGTGTGTGTAGTTAAGGAGCTCGTGGTAGTTGATTCCGGGTGTTGTGCATAGGAATCCGAGGTAATCTTGATAACCTGAAAAAAAAAGTTAAGGTTGTTAGGTTTTGAATGGGATGTTTATGTGCGGTTGATTGCAAAAAAAAATGGTACGAATGTGTGTTTTTGATGATGGATAAAGGGTTTTTGAATTTTATGTGAAAGTTTAGAGTGTGTTTGATTGTGGGAAATTTTCTAGTTTTTTATGAAAAATGAAAATGAAAGTGGAAATTTTGAAAACGTGTTTGGTTGATTCGGTTTTCAAGAATTTTCCAAGAAAATGAAATTTTTCTGTTTTCCAAATTGTATGTAAATTAGAAAAAGTGATTTTTAGAGTTTTCCAAAGTTTTCTAAATTTCTAAGACGGAAGATAAAAACTCCCTCGGTTCCAACTAAATGTGTTTTATAAAATTTTCATTGAAAACTGCAAATGAAAACTTAACTCTAATTTCTGAAAACAATTTTTTGGAAAATGAAAACAGTTTTCCACAAACAAACGCACCCTTAGGGTGCGTTTGGTTGTGGAAAATTGTTTTTATTTTTCTAGAAACATTTTCAGAAAATTGTTTTTATTTTTATTGGTTGAAACCGATGGAGTTTCTATTTTCCATCTTAGAAAATTTAGAAAACTTTGGAAAATTGTAAAAATCATTTTTCTAATTTATATACAATTTGGAAAATAGAAAATTTTCATTTTCTTGAAAAAATTTTAAAAACTAAATCGACCAAACGCGTTTTCAAAATTTTCATTTTCATTCGAAAATTTTCATGGAAAACCGAAAGATTTTCCACAACCAAACCAACCGCACTCTTAGATTTTAAGTGGACAGTTTACGTGGGTTGCATTGCAATAACGGTACAAATGCATGTTTTTGATGTTATGTTTATGATGAAGGGTAAAGGGTTTTCCAATTTATGTGAAAGTTTTTGGTTTCCTTTGTGATTTTGAAGTCAAAGATTCGTTTGTCTGACCTTAAAAAAAGTCAAAAGTCAAAAGTCAAAACATACATACCTGCATCAAAGACAAGACCAGGGTCCAAAGCAGCTCTAGGATTGACATGTCCACTTCCATAATCAAAAGGTGTTGCAGGAACAAAAATCAATGTTTCTGACTCCGAATGTTGTTCGGATAAAATCGGTTTTTGGCCTCTATCCAAAATATTTGCACTTGTCATTAAAGCCGATTTAATAGCTGCAGGGCTCCAATGAGGATGCTTTTGCTTTACAAGAGCTGCTATTCCTGCTATATGTGGTGCAGCCATGCTTGTTCCCGAAACCATAGCAAAGTTTTCACCTATTCCAACAAAAAAATTAATTTATATTCAAATATTATGTTTTGTTATAACTTTGTGATGATATAATTTATAAAGTTATTGTAATAAAAACATGTAATACATATTTGTTAAAAACTAATTAATAAAAGAGGTATTTTTGGCAATCTATATAAGTTAGAAAAACGTAATATACTTCTTGATGTAATAAGTAGTGATTGTACCAATTTTTAACTCCATTTTGATGTAGAAAAATAAAGTTGGGTTAGATGAGAACTACAAAATAAAAGTTTTATGCAGAAAAATCCAATTATTTTGAGAAAACTTTTGATAAAGTCCTAAAAAAAAAAATTTAACAGAAAAGTCACATTGTTTTGGGAAAATCACATAATATGTCATTTCCTGTTAAAAAAAAGGGATTAATGCAAAAAAGTCCCATTATTTTGGGAATTTTTTTAATAAAGTCCTGAAAGTTTTTTTTAACAGAAAAGTCCCGATTACTTGACATTTTGTTCAAATTAACGAAAAAGTCATTTTTTATATTTGATCAACAAATAACAGATTATGTGATTTTCTCAAAATAACGAGACTTTTCTGTTCAAAAAAATTTTTTTGGACTTTTTTGAAACTTTTCGAAAAAGTTTAGACTTTTTTGTAGATTTCCCTAGAAAAAAGTCTTTTTCGTTAATATAGGAAAATAGTTAAATAATCAGAACTTTTCTGTTCAAAAACCAAAAGAGTTAAGAACTTTATCAAAAAATTTCCCAAAAAATAACAAGAGCTTTCTACATAAAACCCTACAAAATAAAATCAACCAAATCAACCTTTTTTTTACCTATATAATTAACATCATCCGTCCCATTCGGGCTCCAAGAAGCCCAAATCAAAGAACCCGGTGCTAAAATATCGGGCTTTAAAAGATCCGCATCACGATAACTATAATCTCTTATATTGGGCCCACGGGCCGAAAACAATGCAACTACCGGAGCCGATTTATGAAGAATCGGCTCCAAACCATTTCCAATCATTCCCCTAGCTTTAAAACTCTTCACTCTTCCAGTCCAATCCCTTAAAGTAGACGCTTTATAATACTCAATCAACTCCTACATATTTCAAAAACTTTACAAATAACGTTACCATGAATTTAAACACCAAAATTGCAAAACTTATAACAAATATTTATGATTTACCATTGATTTGTCAACGTCGATGATTAAAATTCCCGGAATTCCGATAGGCATTGGATCAAATTTTGTGCCTGGTGAGACATTTTCAACTGCTAGAACGAATCCAATTGCACCTAGGGTTTTTGCTGTTTGGGCGACTTTTGTAACAGATGAAGAGCCGATTACAAAATTGAAGGAATATCCGCATAAAAGAATGTTTCCTTTTACCATGTTTTTGTTTAGAAGTTCGGGTCTTTGGCAATCTGTAGGACTGAATTTTGTAACTGAAGAATCTAATACGACGTCGTTTGCTGCAACGAGAGTGTACTTTTGATTTGGACTTGTAGCGGCTGCATTCGTTGATTGTATAATGGAAGTTTAAAGATTAAAAATTAAAAATTGAATCGATTTACAAAATATTTTTATATAATCATTTAGTAATTAGTATGACAATAAATTTAGAAAATGGCAAACCGGTAAAATAGCCAAAAGTGGAAAGATCATGTCACAAACAACCTTTTGAACATTTATCATAATGAGTTAATGTTTCGAAAAATATCTTTTTTTTTGTGAAATTGAGTTCCCACTACTAAATAATTGCAATTTAAAAAAATAAAATTGGTATGGACCACAAATAAATACATTTGTGAATATAAGTATATAACCTTCCCATTTCATTATTGTGATTAGCGCTTTAAATAAACCTCTAACAAAATGTTATTAACTTTTTATAATTACAAACTAGAATCGTAACTTGGAAAATAGAGTATATATATCTTAAATTGTTACATCTTTAATTCTTCTACCGATATTTAATCTTTAGTTCTCAATGTCGTATATTTATTCGACTTCATTAATTGTATGTAATCTGAAACTCACATCATTAACTTCCTATCCGTCTTTATTGATTATTCTAATACTAACAATTAATCTCTTTTCTTATTAGTATATACTAACATATTTATTATTCGAAATTTCTATTTTCGTATTAATAAAAAATAAACAACTAAAAAAACTTTTGTTTTAGACCCCTTTCGTTTGCTTTGAAACTAGTGCTCTCTATTTTAGGACCAGTTTCCAGGACACTCTGAGTCAAACTCAAACTGTCCTGTGTCCTGTGTCCTGATTCTAGGATAATGGACAGTTTGAGTCAAACTAAAACTAGTCAAACTCAAACTGTCCTGTGTCCTGATTCTAGGACGATGGACAGTTTGAGTCAAACTCAAACTGTACTAATTGTTTTGCCCATCTCAAAGACATGATTAAGAATGATAAAAATAAAACTTACGTGACAAACCAATTCCTGCCAAAATCTTTCCATTTCCAAGTGTCAAATGGTTTTTATATCTTCGATCATCAACAGCAGCAGCTACAGACATAATCCATGGACTATAAGACACCAAAGATTTTGCATACGGCCCACCATTTCCAGCCGCCTGAGCAACAAAAACTCCCGCCTTCACAGCCGCCAGAAGCGTAGCATCAAAGGGGTTCAAGAAGGTGGTTCTGGTGGTGGCCGGAGGACTATTGGGCCCCACTGAAAGATTCAAAATGTCAACACCATCATAAACCGCTTGATCAATCGCAGCAACGACATCGGCAACAAATCCTCCAAATAGCCTGTAAAGCGCCTTGTATACAGCAATTCTGTTTGTAGATATCATTTGAAAGTTTAGTATTTTAATATTTTTAAATAAGTATAATTAATATGTGTGAAAAAAGTTTTATAATTTATTTAATTTGTTTGTTATATTTACCTAGCCCGAGGAGCCATTCCACTTGCTTTTCCAAATTCGTATCCATGAACTCGAACTGGGATCCCGTTATTTCCCGCAGCTATTGCTGCAGTGTGACTGTGAAATGTGAATGATATTATTAGGATGAAAATTAAAAGGATTTCGAGGTTATTGTGAAATTAAATTGATATTTATAAATCTGATTTGTATATAAGTATGAAGATATCGGCGATGAATTTGTGAAGAAGTTTAGCTACGTTTGACCTTATAAGTCAAACAATGTCTCTATCGGAACATTGTGACTTTTAACGTCAAAATGATTCAACGTATTGTTATAGATCACATCGGAACTCATTAAACGTACTAGTATTATTTATATATATAAAAAAAATACATAAGTCATAAGTTTGAACTGGAGTTAGGAGGAATCTAATAACTTATAAGTACTAGGTTTGACCTCAAAGTCAAACGTCACTTCTTTTGAAAAAAAAAAATGAGCACATGAATTCCGAAGAAGTTTGAGAAATTCACGATAAGGTATGTTTAATTTGATAACAATTACAAAGAATTTCATATCAATGGACAATGATATATAGGAATAGATCCCATTGAAAATGGAAATTACAAGTTTTGACCTCCAAGTTACACTATTTTCCTAAGGGCAAATTTGTAAAAACTCAAGACCTAATGGAAAAACATCATTTCTGAGACTTTCTTTGTTAAGTCGTTCTTTCTACTTTAAGCAAAAAACAACCATACATACAGCTTACCAGATTAAATCATATCCAGAGATAAAATCTCACTAAGTTAAAAAAGAAAGAGTAAATTACATGAATGGTGCCAATGGTTTGGGTTAATTTGCGTGCTTAGTTCCTAACTTATTTTTTTAACTCGGAAAGTCCCTACTGTTTGTTTTTGTTACGCGTTTGGTCCATGTCTTACCTAAAAAGACTATTATTTAAATAGGGAAAAATGGTGGGGTAGGTAAGGTAAAACGAGGGAGGTGGGGTTGGGGTGTGTTTATTTAAATAAATTAAAAAAGCAATGGCAAAATAGTTTTTTTTTAGGTAAGACAGGAACCAAACGTGTAACAAAAACAAACAATAAGGACCTTCCGAGTTAAAAAAATAAGTGAGGGACCAAACGTGCAAATTACCCTAAACCATAGGGACCATTCGTGTAATTTACTCAAAAAGAAACTACAATTATTTAAGTTAATGAAATGACAATACTAACCTTCCATGTCCATCACCATCCAAAGGCGAAGCAAAATCAACCTCGGGATTAAAAGCACCGGCGGCAATGGCGGCTTTTGCGAAATGTTGGGCGCCAACGATTTTTCCGTTGCAAAAACTTTTCTTTGTGTCGGAATCAACTTCACATTTCCCTCTAAACTTCGGAATCGGACCATATGGTTCGGAATCAGGATTCCGAAAGCTTGGATGATGTGGGAAAACACCGGAATCAATGAATCCGATCACGATATCTTCACCGGCTCGATCAAATCCGCCCCCCATTGGCCAAACTCCGGTGGGTAGCCCGAGAAATTGCGGTGTGTGAGTCGTCAGTTTCCTCACTTTCCAATCTTTATCCACTGATTTCACACCAAGGGATCCCCTAAGTGTTTCTGCCTACTAATATGTTAAGATTGGTTTATGACAAAGGTATATGCAAGAAATAGCAATGTACTTTTATTTATTTATTTATTTTCATTTTTGTAGTTATAGGTTTGTAGCATCCTACTTTCCTTCTGCATTGTATTTTGAAAGATGTGTTAACCATGTCACTTTTCTTTTTACAGAGTTAGTTATGTGAAAAGGGTATTTTAGTAATTTACCGTTAGTTCAGTTATTTCTATGTTTTGTAATCATGTATATATATGGTTGGCTAGCTTCATTTCTAGTAATTTACAATGTTGTTGTAACTTGTAATAGCAAAAAGGGACAAATTTTGGTTGCTATAAATATAATAAACAAATAAATAAATGAAAATACGTTACTATACAATTAAAAGTTAAAAAAGTCGTGGTTTTGACCTGTTGGGGAGATAAGTCAACAGCAAACCCATTGATAAGATGCTTGTAACTATACAGTTTCTTGTAAGTTCCTTCATCAAACAAAGTTTCAAGAAGAGAATCATGCTTCGATTCCAAGTGGAGGGAATACGATGAAACCAAATCACTAACAAAAAAAACAGATTCAAGTGTTAAAATAATCATAATTGCAACATTTTAAGTGAAAAATCTAGAATACGATAACGTTTTGTGATTTTTTAATGTGAAGGAATTGGAAATTTTGAAAAATAATTTCAAGAACACGAACCTAGTGACATCAAGTGTCTCATCGGCTTCAACAGCAGTGGCTTCGAAACCACTAACGCCACCAGTGTAACTTATAACAGGCTCTCCTTCAATTGTTACGATATAAATCTCTGATTCCCCGATAATAAAAAGACTAAATAAAAGTATAATTGTAAACATATCTTCAGTTATCATCAACCTCCTACAATGATACATCATTTATTAGAAAAAAAGATTAGAAAGTAATAAAATTAATCAAGAACAAGAGAAAGAAGGAGATTTCGAGTGTTTACCAGTTTGATTCAATCTGAAACGGATTCTTTCATTTGCATCTGATAACCCATGTGATCAACCTGCATATTATATTCACACATTTACAAACACAGATACATATATGTGTATATTTATATATAAATAAATATATATATATGTACGTATTGATGACGACGATGAGAATCAAAAAAAGATTATTGTGAACTTCACTTTTTTACTTAATTAATAAAACCCAGTAGAGATAAAAGCATTTAAATCAAACCCAAATGAAAAAGATAAGAACTTTACTCACATTGATCCAAGAAAAGAATCAAATCAGATATAACACCATCTTCACTAATCCACCATAGATGACAACATAGCAAACAGATTTGATTCCCAAAGTCAACAACAGTGAAAGAAAGAGCTACATTACTCTATAAGGGAGACCTATGTTTAAATTATAGTAAAGCTTATCAAGAAAGTGCCTAGTTTTGCAAATGAGGATAATATTTAAGGGGAAGAGTAAAGGAAGGACAGTGAGGGAGAGAGAGAGAATTAGTTAGGGTTCTTCACTTTTTGGGAACGCGCCAGACAAGAGGGCAAAGGCAAAGATGGTGGAGTGTTGATTGAATTAAATTCATAAATCAGATAATTTATATATAAATAAAATTTCGGATATTATATCAAAATTAAACTTTGGATGCGATATTTTATTTATTTTATTAAAGGTTTATATTTTATCACATGATGAAATTTTGCTACTTGTTTTGTGCTCAAGTATTTTGAGTTGGTTAGTGGGAAAAAGAGAAAGAACACAAAAAGAGATAAATTGTTGAATTATTCGAGTGTGTGATGTCGGACACCATTTTCTTGGTATCCGGAAGTCTTGACTCACATGCACTTTATTTTTCTATGTTTTCTTAGATTTTCTTGATCGACATGTATTCTAGAAAACAAAATCCATAAACAAAATTCTACATGTTCAAGACATCCTCATATATACACACACACACACACACATATATATATATATATATATATATATATATATATATATATATATATATATATATATATATATTCAAATGAAAATATTTTTTAGATTGAAAACATTTGAGAACAATTTTACAATTAAAAAAAATCATATCCCACCCACCCCCCGCTCCACCATTCTATCTACACGTATCGTTTCTCACCGGACCACCATTGAGGTCACCAGACCTTTGCTAAACCAGTCGATTTCCGATTTCCCCCACCGGCATCGAGCTCATAATTAATTATATATTCCGCAACCCCCAATCGACACGGGAGTTGATCTCTACAGACACTATCGATGGGAGCTTCCGGGTAGGGTTCTTTCAAGTCTATATACCTGATAGACTCGATTTTATCATGAAATTCATGAAATTAAGATTATAATGAACGAAAAATCGAGTGTCTGATACTTAATCTCACATCATAGGAGACATTCTATCTGAAACGCAATCTGATTTAGGTATTTTACAAGAATATGCAATCTCTGTCTTCTCATTTTCCTTTTATTCCACTTTAGACCTTGGTACCCTTCAATAACTCAATATATTATCTACACATAATACATCAGAATGGATTTGTGAACTTTTCTACTAGTAAACTTGATATTTGTAGAGTTTATCAATGTTGCAGGTGGTCACTCTTATCTCTATAATTACACACACACACACAATCACAATAACTAGTAAAGTTGATATTTGTATAGATTTTTTATGAACACCAAATGTTCGATGAAATGCCTCAATGAAAAAGTAGCATTTTACATGTCATTCACATGTATATCACATGTGATTCACATGTAAATCATATGTGATTCACATGTAAATCACATATGATTCACATAATAATCACATGTAAATCATATATGAATAATATGTGATTCACATGTAAATCACAAGTGAATTATATATGAATTAGGTATATATGTACACATTCATATGTTATTCACATGAAAATCACATACTAATCACATTTGATTCACATATAAATCACATTTGATTCACATGTGATTCACATGTAAATCATATGTGATTTACATGTAAATCACATTTGATTCACATTTGAATCACATATGATTCACATTTGAATCACATATGATTCATATGTAAATCGCATGTGATTTACATAAGATGTCACATGTAAATGTGATTCATACGTGAATCGCATGTGATTCATATGTTAATCACATGAAAATCACATATGTATTTTTGTGAGTGTTTTTGCATCAATCAATTTTTTTTTTAATTTTCTTGTAGATTTGGAAGAAATTGTGATGAATATTGAAGAGGTGAAAAATTATAAATTGAAGAAAATAAGGAAATATTGACACGAAGACATGAAAACGCTTTGAAATTTGTAGCATTTTTTTATTTATTATATTTTATTTTGTATCGAATAAAATTATTGTACTATTATGTTTATAGATTATTTAATAAAAATGAGATTTTTTAATATTTACTAACGAATATTATAGTATAAGAAATATGAATATATGCATTTGAAAAAATATACATATATGCACCTAAAAATTTAGTTTTTTTAAAAAAGAAAGTAGTTTTTTTTTTTTTGAAAAAATTGTAATTTCTTTTTTAAATGCAGTTTTTTTTTTAAAAAAAATTACAATTTTTTTTAAATGTACCTTTCTTTTAAAAACTTGTAATTTTTTGAAAAAATTGCAGGGTTTTTTTTTTTTTTTTTTTTTTTTTTTGGTGACGGGTGGTGGTTGGTGGTGGTGGGTGGGTAATGGTTGTGGTGGGTGGGTGGTGGTGGCAGGTGGTGGGTAGTGATGGGTGGTAGGCCGTAGGTCGTGGGTGGTGGTGGGTGATGTTGGTTGGGTTGTGCGTGATGTTAGTTAGTGAGTTTTTTGTAACTATTTTTTGATTTATATGAATATTATTTTATAATTTTAATTAAAAAAATTATGTGGTTCAAATTTGTTTTCAAATGTTTTCGTGATAAGAATTTTTCTCGATTGAACGCTTCCCTATATATATATATATATATATATATATATATATATATATATATATATATATATATATATATATATATATATATATATATATATATATATATATGTTCAAATGTTTCTAGCAACTATTCTGTGTGCATGTATGCACCAATGAGAATTTAAGAAATAATAAATCATTAAATAAATTACTTAAGGGTATTATAGTAATCCATTGCATATTTAATTATGGTAATTAATTAATTTCCTAAAACCTAGTCTTCTCCCCTCTTTATTTTCAAACGATCGGCCTCAAAAATCATCGTCCATCACCATCTGTAGGGTTTCGTTTGTACATTCCACTGAGCCACCTTCTGTGAAATCGATTTCCATGGCCTTGGTGGTGATTTTGATTTTGATTGAAAAGCAAGTATTGGTTTCAAAATCAATGTTCTTACGCAAATCTGCAATGATCCCCCTTCCGTTGGTTTATTACCATTTTTTCGGCCACCGGTCCAATCATTGTTGGTTTCCTGGCCTCCGCATACTTGCCTCTTGTTTCATAAGGTTGATTTGGCACCGACAGTAAAGAAGATTGTGACGGAGAAAAAAATAGGTGTGTTTATTACTTCACTCATTTCTGTTAACATGTAGAAATTATCTTCAAGTTCATTGAACCGTAAACAATCTAACTATGTATGGGTATCTTGGGGAAAACTTACTTGAGCTCGGCTGATTGCACGCATCACACCCATTGCTCTTTTCAAAGTTCTTTTCTCTTTTCAAAATTCTTTTTAGAAAATGATTTTACTTTTGAAAATTTTCATACCAAGTCCTTATTTTGAGTTCAAACACACCCAGGAGTGTGTCCGAATCCCTCAAACCAAGACTCTGATACCAACTTGTAACATCCCAAAATTCAAGGCCAAAAAAAATTCATTTAATTAAGTTATTATAAAACCATAAGTATAAAAACATCAATAATAACATCTCATGTCAAAACCAAAGTGTCAATCATGTTATCATAAAATAATATCAGAGTGTAATCCTGAAGATCTCATGTGCGGAAAACATAGTGTGATGCCTACATCTCTCTCTCTCTCTCTCTCTCTCTCTATATATATATATATATATATATATATATATATATATATATATAGCCTTTTTTGCACATTCAATCCTTCTATTACTTTTTTTTATTACATACTTATAGTCATTTGCCGGTAGCTTTTCTTAAAGATCATTATACTTACAAAGCTTAATGTCACAACTAGGAATTCTGGTGCTTTGTAAACACTTAACAATGATAACATTGTGATTAAAACCTGAAAGCATGTATGATGTGTATTCAATGACAACAAAACTTTCATCAAACACTCTGTACAAACATTCAAATAGTCAACAAAATGTTGGAAACCCTAGAAATCCCAGTTTAAGTCCATTATGGACTAGGATTTCCTTATTGGGCCTAATGGACCAATAAGCTTCCAATTTGACTATTTTGGGCCTAGAACCCTTAAATGGGCTCTAATGGGACCCACTTTCATAAAACTTAACATTTTGGGTTATAATTGGCCTAAAATGAAATAAATTACCCTAATTGGGCCCACTTGCATGAAACTTAACAATTTGGGCCTTATAAGCCTAAAATGGACTAGTTTATCTTAAACGGTCCTTATTGGGCCATAACAAATCCAAATATCTTTAATGAACTCAAATCCATTCTTTTATGCAAGAATTGGGCCGTGAACTACTTTAAAGGCGTAATGGGCCGAAAACCATCAAATTGGGCCTCAAGCACAAAAGGCCCAAGCCATTCTTTCCTTTTCCCTCTCTCGCCCCAAGTAGAAAACAAAAAAGGGGGGGGGGGATTAAGGGAATTAAGGAGGGTTAGCTACCTCCTTAATACATGATGGACATCCATTCAGTTTCTCATGTTTCCATGCAACTATCACTTCACTCCTTTCTCTCTTCTCCCCTCTCTTCTTATTTTCGGCCGATAGGAAACACACACACACACACATTACACAAATTCTCCCTATTACTCTCAAAAATCATCTTCCTTCTTCCTTCAAAGAAAATATCGAAAATTTAGCTTGGATTCAAGGATCTTTTTTCAAGAGTTGTTAATCTTTGGTAAGTGCTATCAAACACAAACATCTTCTTCCATTACAACTTCTAGAACTCTTTCTTATAAAGTTTTATTCCATGAACACCTTAGAAGCTTCTTAAGTTCTAAATCAACCCAAGAAAGCTTGCTAGGGCCGAAAATAACATCAAACTCTTCCATTTCTTCTTCAAAACCGTGATCATCAAAGCAAGGTGAGTTAATACCCCTCTATTTTCGGTTTTCACATGCTTTATGGGGGAGAATACAAGTAAAATGTGTAGATCTATATGTATTTGTATGTTATGTGTTATTTCTTGTGTTTATGTAGTAAATATGTGCCAAAAATGTAATATATTTGAGATCTATAGTTCAAGAAGGAAAAATATGTGATCTAGGTTATATTTCACTTAACATGTCAAGATAAACTACCACACAATCTTTATAATAAGCACACAACAACATAGAGTTTGTTATTGGACCATTTTTGAAAAATAAACAAAAGTTGGGGAAAAAGATGTCATTCACGGTTTCTACAAGGATCAAAAGGTCAAAATAGTTGAAATAGAAGTTTTTATGAACATTATCCTTTCCAAAGGGCTAAAAATGTAAATTCTAGCCTATTGGGCTAAAATTTTGGGCTTTTCGGCCTATAGGCCCAAATTTGCACAAAAATATGATTTTTAAGGGGCTGAAATGGTAAATTTCTTAAAACAGTGGGTAGAAAGGTAAATAAATCTATTTCAAGGGCTAAAAGACCCTTTTTGCCAAAAAGGATTAAAAATGTAAAGTTTTTGGATTTTGGGTCAAATTTGTAAAAGTTGCGAAAAGTTTGGACTATAAATGAAAACCTTTTTACTAAAGGGGCTGAAACTGCCAAAAAGTAAACATTGGGCTGACAACCTTATCGAAATAAGTCTTTGGGCCAAAATGTCAAGAAAAATAGTTTAATGACCTAGAATGTCATTTTTTCT